>NC_088106.1:17420000-18169166 GCF_036370855.1 Dromaius novaehollandiae
TTCATTGGGCTCAAATGCTATGTGTGCACTAGGAACAGGATTGGGCCCATAATCTTTATTTGCAAATGTGTACACCTGGGAAGCATGCAGGGTATCAGCTTTGTATGGCCTAATTAAAGCGTACTGTGGTGCCAGACTTGGCAAGGAGCAAACATTTGCAGGAAGGCTGTACTGAGAGAATACTTCATACTCTGCGTGAAGAAGCGAAAGTTGGCCTGTGTCACTCTTATTTGCTACACTGAACAGTTGATTATTAAGATGCTAATAAGTGAGAATGGATTGTAGTCTGACAGAGACAGTACTTTTAATTTCATAAATATAAGGGGGCTTAAATGCTGATGTGTTTTGTTCCAATGAAAAGAAAATATCAGCTTGCAAGAGATATATAATGTTTTGTACCATTCTGTTTACTTCTCTGTATCCAAATTCCTTCTGTACAATGAAAGTAAGATACTTTCTGCTCATTTAAGCAAAGAATTAACTGATGAATGTGGGTATTAACACTGAAGCTGAAGGCAAGCTCTTCTTGTCACTTCAATCGTGCTGTGAAAACAACCAAAGCATTTTATAAAATACAGACTGTCCATTGTGCTGCATTTAGAGCATGTGAACAAATTTAATATGGTTCGCACTTTTGTCTATGAGAAGGCAAGTGAATTCTTATTGCCACATTTATTTGGCTTTTTGTACTCTGTGTTAGACTTCAGCTATATATAAAAGACAACAGCAAAAGGAGACTGTAAAGGCTCCTTTTGTCTTTAGGCAGATGAGATACCCACTTGGTTAGTGTTTCTCTTTTGCCAGAGCATAGGTTTGGCTCCGTGTGGTGACTTCCCACAGGCTATAGCCCTGGTGAGCAGCTACCCCTGCTCTTCCTACCCCAGTGCAGAAGGGCAGTGGGCAGCTCTTTATTGCTTGGGACACAAAGTTTTGCAATGGTCGTTCTTTTTCACAAGGTTCAGCTTTACTTTGGCTGTGGATCATGCATTAGGATCTGCCTTAGTCCCCTCAGGCTCTGTTGTCTTCCTTTCCTTCCAGTAGTACAGGGGCATTTCAGCTGTGGCTTATGCTACTCCTGTCATCTAAAAATACCAGTATGGATTACTCACTGTTTTTGTGTAACATCACAAGATGGGCAAGAAATTGATTCATGGCTATTGATAATGGTGCATGTCCTGCATGTTTTGCTCTGCAGTGATGCTGATCACTCATCTGTGGCTCTCTCTGGATATTGCGAGCACAAATTTCATTTTGTTGGTGACTCACTCCAGCTGCCTACTTTACAGAAAGGTCAATCATAAACAAGATTCAAAGTGTTCCTTTCTCCTCCATGTACTTGTTTGGGGGTGCAGAATAAAAGGAAGACAATTCTGCCAGTTTTGGCTGGAGAGAGGGAAGCCTGGATGAGTGGGGGATGCCCTTGGCCAGAGCAAAGGCACAGGGACTCCTAGAGGTTTGTGGACAAGGAGCCAGCTTATTTGTGTTGCACAGCAGCATGAGCTATTGCACTGGTTGGGGACAGACAGCTCGTCCCCAGGATCCAGGACAGCAGCGTCCCTAGTTGTTCATCAGCAGCTCGAGGGGGTTGCTGCCAGCAGTGCCTGCCTGAGTGGCTGGGTGTAGGCTGATACTGTGTGTGTGTCTATAAAACCACGGGCATTTAACTTTGGGGATCATGTTTCTCTTTTTACTGTGGCACAGCATTTAGCTAGCATTCTTCCTCATGCGTCAGCTCTCACTTTGATTGGAAATTAATCATTTAATTAAAATTCTTATTTTTAAGTCTCCTGCTGTCAGTGGCCAGACTGCTGATAGTGACATCTCTTGTGACACTTGAATTACAGAGAATCAGTGTTAGGTTTATATACTTAAAATATACGTTTCAAAACTCTTTTAGCAGTCAAAAGAACATGGCTGTTAAACAGAAAACTCTTCCCCCCGCCCCAGGTATCTCTTCATGGGTCATAACCCTGATGAGAAACATTCCTCTCTAAAGGAGATTAGGAAACACAGAGCAGCCTTGAATGGGTTCAACTCTTACATATGAAAAGCAACATCACCTTATAACAGGGCCTGTTTTAGACTTGAAATATTGGTATGTTCCCACACTTAAATGTGGGTTATGATATCAGATTTATCTCCCCACACATGTTCAGATCCTACAGTGACCTTAAGTGATGCAAAAACCTTTTCATATAAAGTTCACTGCATGACTCATGCTTTAGGATTAGATTTTTTCATCCTTACCGCTATATGCTGTAGTACAGTAAACTGTCCATATTCTGTAGAGGACCTAAACACATAATTATATGCATAATTAAATTGGGTCCACTGAAAAGACCCCTGGCTTCTCAGGTAGTGCCAGTGTCATAAGTGGGACGGTATGGAAGGCTAGGTTACACGATGCAAACAACACCCTAGGTAATTGTCAGTGTATTTAAGTGAATCAAATGAGTAAATTCCCATTTTCAAATAACTCTGAGCATGATTTCTTATTTCATCCAGCAGATTTTTAAAATAACATTTAGCAGTTTTGCCTTCTGCTTTTCAAAAATTGGAAATACTTCAGATCCATGTTTGTTAATATATTAATATAACATAGCTCTTGCGGTCCTGTGTGGTAAATGCGCAGGATTTTCTTTCTGTACTCTGGAGTTGCTTGTACTGAACCTGTAAACATTTAGACACTTGCTTTTAATGTAGATCTTTATTGGAACTGCTCGTTCACATAAAGCATGTGAATAATGCCAGGGTCTTATCTACAAGCTCAGGGTCTTAGTTGTTAGTACTGCTCTGTTTAGCAGAGTAGTATTATCTTTAAGTATACTTGAGATATAATTTTACCAGAATTTATTGCATTGTTATATTAACTCCTAGATGAGATTTAGGTTGTGACCTCCCAGCAGGCTTGGGCATGTTACCTGTAATCTTTCACATGCATACAGTTTATCAGAAGCAGAACTCCCGCTTTCAGATCAGTCATATTTTAGGACTCTCAATTGATATATCAGTCACAGCATAAAATGCTATCATTCCTGAAGACCAACTGTTTACCAGAGTATAACACAAACTCTCCTCCTGTGTCTCATTTCATCACACTGTTCCACATAGTGATGTTTCAATGTGAAATGAAGTTTTTTCATGCTGTGCTTCTGAGTAGAAAAAAGACAGAAGTACATGTATGATAAATGGCAAAGGTTCCAAGAGAAACCTTGCAAAACAATACAATTTGGAAGCATTACATTTGCTTAAATAATTTAGTACATAAATGGATCTGTTAAAGTTTTATAACCAAATACTGTTTATGTGGCTTTGGCTAGAAAAATGGTTTTATTTCCACTGAATCACTTAATCTTATATCTTATGTAGAAAATATGACTAACTTGAAAGTCATCATTGTGAGGTACTTTTGGAATCTGTAGCATTAGAAAAATATACTGTTCTTTTACATAGCTTCATATACTTAAGTTTCCTATTAAATTTAAAATGCTTTTTTTTTTTTTTTTTTTTTTTTTTTAATCAGAGGTAGAGTTCATTTTCTCTTGGTTGTATGGCAGATTAAATGGCAGTTTAAGCAGATGAGCTATTTGATCTTATAGGCTAATAATAATATTCAGATCTGTTCTCTCTCAGATATTATAATGTGCACTGAAATTGATGGTGTATTCCTGATTGACCTTTGTTCAATAATGTATGTTTTAAAAACTATCAACAACATTCGTGTTGCTTCTGTTAGGGCTGATGTGTTCTTGGCAGTCCTGGAAATCAAATATTACTTGATCTCAGAAGAGAGATTGTTTGCAGGGATACTAAAAATTAGGGACCTTTCACTATTGTCATCTGGAACACTGAAATAAGGGGGAGAGTTTTCTGCTTGCTAAGAAACAAAACACAGTCAAACCTCTCTTAAGATCATTTAATGTAAAAAACATATCAAAGGACCAAATGTGGACTGGAAAGCTAACTCCACTTTCAAAGAATGCCAAAGTGCATTTTGTGTCTTCAAAAATCACTCCATGTCTTTATGAGCATTAAGTGTGGGTATAGAAATCCTTAAAAACAAGCACATGCCCTGACATTTTCATGGTATAAAACAGGTTGATAGAAAAAACAGTTGAAAGTGAATCTCTTCAGGGATTTTTTTTTCCCCCTCAAGCTTGCTTGTTGTTACGTGGTATTTATTTAGCCTGTTGAAACATTCATGATAAATACCGATTCTGCCATTCGTCTTTGGGTGTGAGATATGTGCTGCCTTAGTTAATCTGCTCTGGCCATTCTTTCCAAATTTGGGTTTCATGCACAGATGTAGCTGGCCATGAGGCAGGACCTTGTCCTTCAGTCACAGGAGTGGTGTAGTTGCCAGTTCTCGTGTCTAGTGTCTTTTTTTGTGTGTGTCCCTGAGCTTGCTATTTTATGCTGGGAAATGTTTTGCTAGGAGTGTGTTTTAATGTTCTCACGCAACAGCTAAGGAGTTCTAAAATTACGAACTGGGAATTTTTTTTATAGTTTTCAATTAAGCTTTCAAAATAAAAAGTAGATGTTTGCACTAGATGGCGAAACTCGCTGTTGTCATGAATTTTCTTAATTAAAAATCTTTTGATGTCTGTCTTTTTAGCAGTAATTTAAGTAACAGCTGTGAAATACAATCTTCTGGTGACATCAAAGCTATGAAATAGTGTAAAATAAAATTATTTTGGAAAAGTATCTATTTTTGTGGGAGATGATCTATACCTTTTCCATGCAAATAATCTGTTTTAGGCTGTCCTATGGAAAGATCCAACAACTACATAACTATTTTCAAAAAGTAGATAGCAATACATTTATAAAGAGAAAATTAAGAGCTGAAATTTCAGTAAGAAGAAAAGATTTTTTTCACAATAGAGAACTTCATTTCTTTAAGAATTTTAGCTTAAATTTATGGAAAGTAAACCAGTAGAAAAATACTTTAAAATTTGCAAAAGCTTTACATGCACCCCCTGCTCCCCAACCAAATGAGTTAATTTTGATGACATAAGGACATAGGAAACTCTCTGATTTCTTGTGAGGCATTTATGCAGAGCTATGATCACATGCCTAAAAAATCACACTGGTTTGGAACAGTATTTACCTTCAAACATTATTAGTGCAAAGACTAATTTATTAGATGACCACTCTCTCTGACACCAGACCATAAACACTGATGTATTAATCATGTAATTTAATATTTATGGTATTTGTTAAATACTTCTATGATTAAAATTGTTGACATTCTATTAATTATGCCTAAGTAGTAACCAAATGACTTGTGGACCCTATGTTAGAGCATTTGGTGTAGTATATGATCTATCACATAGAAAAATAAAATGGAAAAGCTAGACTTGTCTCTTTTGCCTACTAGAAAGCCTGAGGATCATGAATAGCCACTTGTACTCAGAATTCGATTTTTTTCAAAAATTCTTCCAATGTAGGAACAAGACAATCATGCCAGGACAGGAGGGGAACTTTAATGGAATTAAAATATTACATTAATAAACATACTGTTCAGATTCTAGGCAGGTGATTTTAGCCTCTCCAAAGTTCAAGCTGATTTTTAAAAACTGTATGTATACAACTTGACATATCACATACCCAATCCAATACACATATATTGGCTTGTATTCCTTCCCCTTCTCCCCTGCCCTCCCCCCTCGCTGCCCCCCCCCCAAAGATCTTACAGCAATCTGTAATAATTACACTTTCAGATATTGCATTGTTTGCCTGATATTTTTTCAATTCCAGATGTTTTTCCATCTGGATGATGTTGGAAGCCCAGAGATGAGCCCACTAGTACATATGCGACTACAAATGAATAATATTTACTTGGCATGCTACTTACATTTATTCAACATCAGTAACTTCCTACATGCCCTCCATAAAATGAAAATAAGACAGGATTAGCACATGAATCTGTTTTCATTTCTTTCACTCTGTCACAGTAAGTTTTCTGCCTAGATCTGAATTTTCTTTGACAATGTCAACTAAAGCTCAGAAATTTTGTTATTTGAATTAACTGTATGCTCTGATCCATTGGAAAGTTGTTCATGAAAGTTATCCAAAAATTATCAGATTACATTGAAGGGTGCAGAAATCATGTAGTTGAAATGTCAGATGACTAATGTTAGTTGGCTAAGGTTAGAGCCAAAGATGAAATGATTGAAGACCAGTGGAAGCAATGAGTTAGGAGCTGAAATTGTATCATTCTCCTTAACTTATTGGAGTTTCGATTGTTTGTCAGATTTACAGTCCAGTTTTGTTGGATCCTCATCTGTTTCTATTTACTCTGATAACAGCATACCCCAAGAATGCTACATTTATCTGCTCCTGGCAAAAAAGTTTCTCTCAGCCGCCACCCTTGCCACATGTATTTGTGATTTTTGCCACAAAGCGTGAGGTTTATTGTGGGCTGTGCGTTTGAAGGTTATATTTCTGAGACTTCATAGGCACTGCAGAGAGCACCCATCTGCTGAAGCTAGTCTGTCTTGCAGAGCACAAATTTCATTTGTGCTTTTTGTCTGTCACGGGCTTTTACTGAGTTTACTTCTCTCCACTCTTCCTAGATTTAAATGATTTGGAAATCGGCACTCCCATAGCTCAGGCTTTGCCTCTTCAAACACTAAGCAATTACACTTAGGTGTCATATGCAAATAGGCCCCTTTAGTTTTAGCAGGATGGGACAGGACTAAGCACTTTCAGTGGAGTCTTTTCTTTCTAAGAAACAGCAATTTCTAAAGAAATGCAAGTCAGTAAGATGATCACAGTGAAAACCTTGGCTAGGAGCTGGTGGAAAAACCACTATTGGTACAAAATATTCACTGGAGCCATTAGCAGTTGGTTGAGCTGACCTGAATTTCTTACATATACTGGTAAGGAGATAGTTGTGACTGGAATGTACTTTATCAGGGTGGAATTTTTTGCATGGACAGGAAAAGTGGTGTGTCTAAATATCCTGCATCAAAGGCTGTTTTGGGCAGGTGGTTCTGGTACTTGAACACTACTGTAAATCTTTGATTCTTTTAAGGTTGATGGAAGCTTTGCTGTTGCCTTTAGCAGGATCCAGATTTATCCCTAGGCATTAAATATCTCCCAGTACTTTAGGCATTTTAAAAGCAATAGATTTGGTATTCTAGTTCAGAGCACCATACACTGAATTAAACCAGAGACTAAAAATTTCCACTGAATATAAGTAGACAAAGTCTACTTATTTTATTGCAAGCTTATATGATGTGTGCAAAAGGAAAATTATACCCCAGATACAGTTACAGAGGATCACCAGGAAGAAGTTCTTATCAACAAAATAAGGAACTTAATAAATTATTCCCTTTAGCTTGAAATGTCTCTAGAAATATGTCACCAGTAGCAGCAAAAATATAATACAGAGATTGCGGTCTCTAACAACTTCATAAAACATCATACTATATTAGAGAGGAGGACACAATAAAAACATTAAGCAATTAGTTCTAAAATTCTTTAAAGACTCAACACCAGACTTAAAATCCCCAGGTCTGTACAAGATCAAAGAAAATGGCAAGGGTCTTACTGAGAGTCGATCCCCTTTCTGAGACGGCAGTGGTGGAATGAAACTTTGATGTTTTATATACTTAAAGACACAGATTAAAAAATTTTAATGAAGGTGAAAATGAATTCTGAAGTGGCCAGCCTTAATAAAAATGATACCATGCACAGTTGTGTGCTTGACTTGCTTACTAACGTGTACTTATTTTAAATTAAAACTGCAGTATCCAAAGATCTGAAGTGAAATGAACACACAATTATATTCTCTCTTAATTTGGTCTTGTTGATCCTTTAGGCTCTTTGCAAATCACAATGGCATAGATTGAAAAAAAAAAAAGAAAAAAAAAGTCTTGACCTTTTATAGGTCTATGAAATAAGTGTAGAGTTCATAGCTGTGAACATGATCATTTTGATTGAGATAAATTGAAGGTGACAAGGGGACAGGCTCTGAGGGAGCAAAACCCACCCTTCTGTGAAAACTAAGACCAATAAAAGTATTTCTGTACTAAAAATATGTATATTTATAAAAATTTCAATATCAATTGACTGTGATTCTCAAACAATATAAGATTTGGCAAATCTGAGTCAGTGGTCTAAAAATTATAACAGTCTAATTTTAGAACCTTAAAACAGAAGTACTGAATATATTGACTTGTGACACTAGCTGTTCACACTGAAAAGTACATGGTCATTAAAAACCACAGCTTGAATTGTCAAAAAAAAAAAAAAAAAAAATTAAAAGTGACTAAAAGACAACTGGAGCTCCTAAAACAACACACAGTGAGAAGAAACAGCAATTTTTACTTTTTAAAGAATCTGACTTCTTTCTCCTAAACACTTGCCTCCAGCAAACTTAAAAGAGCTGTTGTAAAATTACAAGTCCAGAGTGTTGGTCTAGTGTAGCGTTACTAGTGTAGCACACAGGACCTACGTTTGCAACTGATTCAGAGAGTTCCTTTTACCAAACAAACTGAGGTTAAATTCACTGAATATGTGGTTTGCCTTGGTCAAGGCCTGCAAATTTCAGGGTATCCTCTGGCTCCTACATGCAATTATTGCCAAGATATGGAGTCGCAAGTGTTCCCCAAGGGCAACCTCTTGGAGGACTGAACATCTGAAATGGAAAACTCTTTGGGGCAGGAACTCCAGAACTACTTGCTTGTACAGCAATATCTGTACCCAGCAGTAACAACTACACCCTCATAAAATTCAGCACTTATGATGGTCAAGGAAATAGTCGCAGCATGACAGAGAGAGATTACAACTTCATTTTCTGTCCCATCCAAAATTAACATGAAATGATATTGCCAAGCAAAACAGCCTCAGCACTTAATTTGGGGCATTAGTGATGCCATTATGAAATATGAGCTGCCGATTCTCATCTTGCTTCAGAAGCTTTTTATGTTTCCCAGATCAGCTTGCTTGGTGAATTAATCTCATGAGAAAGGCTCAGTTCCCTTGCACAAGAAACTGAAAGGATTGTCTGATGGCTTATGAAGCTATGTGATTTGTTTCATGTTGTGGGGACACTGAAAGAGAATTTTTATTAAAAAAGAGGTCTTGGAATACAGTCCTGCATGTGGTCAGCTCAGTGGGGTATCATTTGAAGCAGAATGTGAACAAGTAGAATTGAAATGGGGGGATCTTTGAAAAGTGATGAAAAGGGGCTTTGGTTGCCAATAAAACAACTGTTTGGGATACCAAAGAGGGATTCCTCAAACTTTTAAGAATATTCTAGTCAAGAAATGTATTGTTTGTCCTTTATTTATTTGAATGGACCACTGAGGGAATAGGGGGAATTAACGGTAGATGAACTCTTCAACAAGCTGAAGCCCATATTTCACAAGTTCCTGGGAAATTGGTGTGGAGAATTTACATGTAGTGGGTAATTATTTTCATAGCAACTGTTCTTCAGGAGCAATTTCTTTCTTCTTCTTTGCATGTTTTATACTAGTGATCCCGGTTTCAACTCTGCCTTTAGGCAATTAGAGCCTTCTCTGGTTTCCATGTTGTAGAGAGATCATGGCACAATGTCTTTTGCTGCTCAAAGGCCAAGCCTTAAACCCTGCAGACAACAAAGGATGGGTCTTGGCTCCATTGACTGGTTAGTACCTGGAAATTCACATTGTTCTCTTGTAACATAAATCTACCCTTGGGGCTCTAGAATAGGTGAGAAGGTTCTTTAGAGTGCCTCTGTTTACATGTAGAGGATATATTACCTCTACAATGAAAATCCTGGCAGTATTGAAAATAAGGATCTTGGAAGTATTAGCTTGAGGGACTTGGGATTGGGATGGATTATCTGGGATGGATACTCAAACTGAACCTTCACACTGGTTAACAGCAATATTTAATATGTATATGAATTGTCTTGTTACTTGTGTGTGTATATATATATACACACAAGTGTGTGTGCATATATATATACACATACAAAAAATTTTAAAATAGAAAGTTACTTAGACTTTGTTTCTTTTCTCCTCCTCTTTTGAAAACTTTCCATGAAAAAGGACATTTTGGTTCCTTTCCTAAAATGGCTTGGGATGGATGATTTATGCTCCCATTTCACAGACAGTTTTGGTTAGAACAAACTGGTGTTTCTTGTTAAAACAGAAAGAAACTGATCAATTCCCCCTACAGCAACAGTATTCTGAAAAGTCTCCAATTTAGTCCTTTGGAGATCATGACAGAAATGCCTACAAATCACCACAACATCAACAGACCACTGAGAAGCCAGGGAATTTTACCCTATTCTATTCCTTCCTCACTTCCATAGAATATATATTCCTTCCTCACTTCCATAGAATATATATTCCTTCCTCACTTCCATAGAATATATATTCCTTCCTCACTTCCATAGAATATATATTCCTTCCTCACTTCCATAGAATATATATTCCTTCCTCACTTCCATAGAATATACAAGGAAAAAAAAAAAAAAAAAAGGAAGGGCTCTGTGGTCAATCAACATTGATAATTATGTGCATAGGAAAAGGAGAAAATTGAAGCTCAGGGGATGGGGCACAACATCACTCCTGCCCTACCACCATCTTGCGTATTCCAGGGCTTTAGCTTTAGTTCTCTGTATTACAGCTACAGCAGTATGGTGCCTCTGCAAGTTAGTCTTCTCTGGGGATGTGTGGCCGGTAACTAACAATGCACAGCAATTTTGGAGAGAGAGTTAGGAACACCACCTCAGTCAACTGAAACTTGGCAAAGCAATGCAATTATCTACCCTGGACTTTTGCCAGGATGCAGGGGCCTGTATCTTATCATCTGAAAAAGTGTTGTGGGATGTATAATCAGTATAAACCTCCGTATATTGTTGAATTTTAATTAATTTTTTTTTCAAGCAGTATTTGGAAAGTACAGAGGCAATGCATTTCATAGGGCTTTAATGAAAACCAATCCATAATTGTACACCTATTGAGCTAGGCGAGGTATAACAGCAGTGTGCAAACCAGGGCCTTGATATGAGGCTATTTCCAGGGAGAGCACCATACAGGCTGCTTGCTTGGTTTGCAAGGGCATCATATTGCTTCTTTCTATACTTGCCAGGGCTCAGACCATCTGGCTCAAAGGCGCTGAGATGAACAGGGCTTACGTGTCCCCTTTACTCTGCCCACATGGTCTTTATTCTAGCTGGGACCCCTTTGAACATACCAAAGGTTAAACAGTGAAGCAGTGTTCCTAGTTCATTGCCTTGGCAGGGTCCTTTTACACTGGGAAGGTCTTCCTCTAGCTAATTCAGTGTGTCTCAAGATGCACAAGATATGTGGGTGTATGGTGCCTCCTACTTCCCTCCCTGCCCATCTGCACACGTGCTCCTCTGATCATGCAGTCTGATCGGGCAACTCCCCCCGCCCTTTCCAAGATGAGCAGGAATTCACCTGAGAAAAATTCCAATCTTTCTGGGATCCCTGGTAGAAGCTTATCACCAGAATGATCCTTTGAGTCCATATTTATGAATAATTTCTGTCTCTTTTTTCCCCTTTTCATTACTAAGACAAATTTTTACTTTTCTACCTACTGCTGTTGCTTGTGAATTACCCTTGAACTTTGTTTAGTGCTGAGGGAATAGCTACTTTATCTCTTTCCCAGATGCAGCTTCCCTAGGGATTGAAGTACATTTATATTTTACATGAAGCAATGGTGGTGTCGCATTTTTACTTTTTCCTTTCTTATGACTTATGGGCACTCAAGGGTAAATTTTCAAAGCAGGGATCACTCTTTGCACAACTCCTATGATTTGTTGATGAAATATATGTTCAGCTTTTTGGTTCACTACTTTGAAACACGTGACTACAAGAAAGAGAAAATCTTATGTAATATAAATATTTAGTATTTAGCATGAAGGCAGGCTAGTGAAACACAAATTTACACAGGGAAGTGAGCTATACATTTAAAATTCTTGTACCTGGTTTCTGCAAGTTGAAAGCTAGAATTCAGGGCAGTTAGTTGTCATCCACTCTAAAAAAAAAACTCTTCAGCAAAAGAGTGCAAAACTAATTGGCTGTGAAACATGAATTTGTGCTATGGAATTTACTGTATTATGCCAAAGTGGTGGGCTTTTAGCTACGCCTCCTTGATATCTCACAAGAGGATGTGGTGGGAGAATGGAATTAGAGGATGAAGCAATGAAGGGGAATCTGAAACATCTTCAGGAGAGATTTAGATGTAAAGGCACCCATGAGGAAGCTAAACTCATTAGGACAGTCATAGAACCACAGAGTTTACATAGGTCTAATGGTAAAATTTTGCTTTCCTCTGTCTGAATGGTGGACTTTAATCCTTTCCTCTGTAGGATCCAAACTGTGCGTTTAGCAGATCTGAGGCCTGCAAGTGATTTTTGAGATTTCTTACTGGCAGCAGTGAGGCTTAGTTCCCAGCCAGAACTTATCTAGAACATCCTGAAAACAATTGTCATTTGAAGGAGATAATGTTGTTGTGGCATTTTGCTAGTAGCTAAGAAGAAAGTGAGGGTCATTTCTACAACCTGTTAACTTCCTTTTGTGTAGGTCTTTGAACCATCAGCAGAGGTTCTCTGAGTCTAGAATGACTGACAATAAGTCTCCCATTTTTCATGTGGGAAGGATAAATCTTATAAATGAAGTAATTCTATATAATAGAACTTTATAGCCTTTTCTGTTTTGATATAGACACAAAATTCTGTGTGAATCAGTGGAACTGCACTAATGATGGCAAATTGTATACTACATCTCTTATACATCTTGCAGAACATACTTTGTCAGAGGACTGGAAATATCAGATAGTAATAACATTGGTAGTATTAAACAGGGGAACTGCATCTCCAAATCCTCAGAAAGTGTAAGTGTATATAGCTATTCAAAGTTATTTTGATTTGTATTGCTTTATACCAGCTAAATATCTACTCCTTTGTGTAACTAATATTTGGTTGAGGGATCTGCATTTTTTTTAACTGACTTGAAACAAAAAAACCCAATTTCCCTCTGAGAAACTACAAAGAAAAAAATATCTATGACCTTTCTGAGGATGCTGGATAGCTCAATCAATGAGGAAATAAGAAGAAATAGGTTATGACCTTGACAAAGGAAATGAGCCCTGGTGAAAGCTTTCACTAATGCTCACTAATACTCAAGGAGTACAAGAAACCCGATGTCAAAACTAATGAAAGTTTTGATGCTATAGAAACATAGAGTGAATACTTTAGTCCATGGAAGAAGCTGAGAACTGATTTTAGAGGGCAGAGTTGAAGATTTCACACTGTTTTACTCTGTATTTATGACAAGATCTGTCTTTGAGGTGGATCTCAGCTTATCATATCCTCCTAAATTCCTGGGGAAAATGTGGCTTATTTATTTGAGTGTTTCTTGGACACTTTCCACTCTGTGAAGATGGGTATTTATCCATAGCCAAATAGGGTGTTGGAAGAAGTGAAATAATGTAGCATTGTAACAAGTAAATGTATTACATGCATGCCTTTTACTAGAATTTTCTCAAATCTTGAAAAAATCCAGTACATAATTCATAGCAGCTTTGGCTTGTAAACCAGCACTTCCTTTGCGGATGACAGTAGATTTCATTAATCTTGGCAGTATTTTAAAATAATGTTCTGGAACACTTTCTTCTATGAGCTTTGCATAAACAGACCTTCTTTCAGTAGGATTCCTCTTTTCACTCTTTAGTTTCAATAAATTATTTTAAAGAAGGGAGAAGGGGAGTATCCCAACCTCAATTGTGCCATGGCCCTCCAAAGTTAAGAAATACTAGTAAGTATTTCTCACCACCTTTCTGCTTTTCTTTCAAATGAAGAGATATGAAAGACAAGTCATTAGAGTTTTTCTAAACTAAGTTAATTGGGAGGGGAAGGAAACAGTAAGAAGTTGGAACAATTGTTTTAAAGATTTGAAATATCACTTGTTTCCTTTCACCAGAATTTATACACTTTTACTCAAATACAATGTCCAGACTGCACCCTGGGTTTTACAGTTTATAATAGTGCATGAAACTGCTTAACATCTTGATCACAGACACTGGCTACCAAGGCAGAAGGTAGTGATCATTTAGCAAACCAGTTGCAAAGCTGTACCATCACATTTTTTTGGACATAGGCATTAAAAAGCCAGTATTTCACTTGTATTCTTCCTATGTGACTTTTTTAGATAAAATCACCCTTTCAACTAGAGCCAGTATAATTAAGAGCCAAATGCTGGAGCTGTCTCACAGGTGGGGTAGATGGTGCTGAGGGTGAATGGACAAACAGAGCCTCTTCCCAGTTTTGGAAATTGTAGCTTATTTGCTTTTCACACTGCTTGTGGATGGAGGTCCAGGACAGGTCTAGGTCTAGGAACAGATGATGTAGGTTTCCTCCTAAAGGAAGTTTACATGTGTATGGTGAAAGCACAGAGCCTCTGGCCATGCTTTAGGGCTGTGAAATGAAATGGAGGAGCTTGCCCATGAAGGAATGGGTGCTGCAGTGCCCATGAGTGAATGGGTGCTCTCTTTGTCCAGCTGAAAAGCAGAACCATGTTAGCTCTGCTGTCTGGACCTTCTACTCCTGCAGAGGCCTGTGTGTCAGGATTTGTTTGAGTGTGAAAACCAACCATTAAAACAGCATACTTTGTCAGTGAGCTGATATTAATTAAAGTTGCTCAATTTACAGTAATAAAACAAAATAAAATTTTCCAAGTGTTTGAAACAGTCTAGCATCTGAAAAACATTTTGTTTGTTTTGGACTTGCACATCCGTACCATGGAGCTGGAATTTTGCTAACAGCTCCTGATACGTGAGCCAGAACTGAATGAAACTTATTCTCCCATCACTTGGCTTCTTTTCTTTTTTTTTTTTTTTTTTTCTTTTCTCCTGCTTCTTCTTTTGGTGCTAACAAATGATTAGGAACCTAAAGGTACATTTGTCAGTAAGTCAAGCAGACTTTAAATCCTCACCTGGGGCTGATGTATTGAACATCATAAGATGCCGTATTTCGTAGTCATCTTTCTGATCGGAACCATGGTTTCAGGCTAAGTTTATATTTTATGTAACATTTAATAGCTTGGTAGTTGCCAGTTGCAAGGGCATGAAACATTGTATACCAACTGTCAGCCTCATGAAAACATTTATAAAACAGATGCTAAATCTTTGAAGTCATTGTTAAGTTTAATAGCTTCAGAAAATACTTACTCAAATCCATTCCCTAAGGTCTTTTTGTCAAGTTACAGAAGATCTAAACTTAAAACAAAACAACCCTCCAAGAATTTATCTGGCAATTGAGAGGATTTTTTCTAAAGTTTTCTGTGGAATTAAAATCTCATGATTCCTAGAAGTGGTATAACTAACCTCTGTCAGGATACTCTGAAAGCTCATTGAATAGTCTCCAAACTGGCTTTTATTCATAGACATATGTAAAAATGCCAACTGCCATATTTTGCATTTTGTGCACACCCCACCTAGGCTATAGCAAAAGCATAGTGTGGTAACATGCAGCTAAAAACTACGTGGTGGCTTTGGTCTGTTAATACTGATGCTGGTTGCTGACTTTGCTAAAGCTGCAAACCCAGTAGAAAAAAAGTAGCCTGAAATGATTGATCAGTAACTCCTAATGGCATTTTTGTCAATATCCAGCTGATTTTCCTGTTGCTCTTTCTTACATATTTATACTATTCACAGTCTGGCAAAAATTTACAAAAAAAGTATCCAAGTGAGGGTTTCACAGCAGGTGCTGGATCAAACAGGTCTTGTTCTTTGCCCCCTTGGGAGGCCTACATGGATCACAGGAATCCTGATACTGCCCTTCAGATGACCTGTAGTAAAACTGCGGAAGATACGCTCAGTTTCTTCCAATGGATAAACAAAGTGTACATGAAATATTTGTACAAGTATGAATAGGGGATTTATTTTTCTATATATACTGCTTGCCTATGTAGTTGATTGAAAATGGCATGAAGTAAATCTTGCCTAATAGATACTTATGTAAGAATTTTATTTAAATGTCCAGCAGTGTAAATGTCAACATTTGCACTTTGATCGTAGTATGAATATACTGGTTTCAACTGGATAGGGAAAAAAATTTACAAGAAAATACATGAGCTTTACAAGGAAAAACATATAGTGGGCTTATAAAATGCAGTTTGAGAAAGTCTTAGTAGGCTTCAAAGACCAAGACCAAAAAATACGCTGTAGACTTTGGATCTCGTCCAGTGCTCTTAGCTTCAAGCTGCAAGCTAGAAACTGAGGTATAATTTTTGTAACATATTCTTGTCATGTTTAGGCAATGCCGATTTGTTTTTCATCAGATTCGAGATTTATTGTAGCTGGATTATGATCTTTCAACAGTGCAAACGATGAGATTGAGGTGGCTGTCCTTTCCAGTGTCATTAAAGTCTTTGTCATGAATCATAAATCAGAAGTCTGGAGGTGGACTGAAGAAAAATATTCAAAATGCAGCAGGCTGAAAAGAGCAGACCAGAGCACACTTGTAAAGCTCACAGAAGAGAAGTTAACCATCCGAACAGAATGTCTGACCCTTGCAACACATAATGAGGAAAGTTATAAAATCGACCATTAATCCATTTTTGTGATTAGAAAAAAAAGTTGTAAAAAAAAAAAATTAGAAATAGTATTGCAGTGAGTATTAAAATGCTAAGTATGCCATTATGCATGTACTCCTACAATGTGTGTTATGTTTGCTCGGAGTCAAAGTATAGCCATCCCAGTTTCAAGTGAAAGATACTCTTTTTGGGAAACTCTGCTTTTCCTCTAAAAAAAGATGGTACCATTTCTGGTTTGGTTTGAGGGATTCACAGGTACTGTAAAACCAAGTTCAGCATATGACAAACAGCTCAGAGCTCTCTTTCCCTCAGAAATAAAACTAAGTTAATGAGACCCCGTTGATTTATCCTGGCTGACCTCCGACACCTCAGCAAGGTGATTAAATCAGGCTCCTTTCCTCCGTGGTTAGACGTGCCCTTCAGAGCTGCTTATCTCTTTCCATCAGCCATGAAGTGAGAGATGACAGGTATGCTCCTAATTGAGGTGGCATGAACCTGAGCCAAGGCCAGTTTGAAATGCATGGATTGGACTCATTTGCAATTAATAGCAACTGAAGTGTTGTAGCTGAACACAAAAATCCTAGTGCTGTTTCTCCTGCCCAAAAGCACATTTGATGTGCAGTGCTCCTGTGTTGCCTAGAAAAGGGCAGAGGTCTGTTAGGCCCAACTTACCTTTACCTGATGTGAAGGAACATTTCTATTTGTTTACATTTTTCTAATGACGATTTAGCAAATCCTTACCAAAAAAACCCCTCCAAAATCTTTACCATGCCTTTGTTTAGAAAAGGTGACTCTAAAGTTGGTACTTAAGACTGATATTGAAGTTAGCCCAGCAATCCCATGTTTTATACGTGAGTACTTCATACACAACAGATGACGCTGCTCTGAAATCAAGTTTGGCATTCTGGCTGTAGCTGTATTATTTCCACATGGAAAACTGTAATAATTGTTTTCTATTGTATCCAGCAAATTTCTCTTCCCTTTGAGGCGTAATATAGTCTCCTTTCTTTCCATCAAGTTTTATTTCTTAAGCATATTTTTAATAAACATGGGAAATAAGGGAAAAGCCAGTCTTTCTCATTATCCAGCTTGTATCTAAGATAAATAGATACAGCTAAAATGATCAGAAATAAATAGCTAATTTGTATTTAATGAATTACATCACTTTTTTCTGCCTGACAGCTGATTGTGATTGCCATCAGTGTATTAATTATTCAGTTTTATTAGTTTTACTGAGATTCAGCATTGGATTTTCTTGGCTGATCTCCACAGAACACATCTGACTTAATGCCTACATTTGCACTTTTGAGTTCCCAGTGTTGCTATTACAAGGTAAATTGAGACCTTTTAAGGATGTGCTAACTTAAACCTTCACTGAAACACTTAAAGTAGTATTACCCAGAGACTAGAAGTTTAGCCCAAGTAGATCTGATAAATTTTATGATGAAATGTTATTTTCCAAGATGAGCACCTTCAATCTTCCAAAGTTTTCTAGACAGTAAATAACAATAACTTAAGAAATGACTCCCCTTTTTTTGTGGAGAAAAATAATGTATTTTTAGAACCTATCATTTTCTGATTGTCTTGTCTTTAGAGAGTGTCCATATTCATCATGCTTGTTTTCTAGTATAAGAGCTCTTAAGTTAGCTGTTCTTCCCCTGACAATCTCCGTTTAACTGGTGCTGCTCTCCCTGGGCTAGCTAGTATTGATGAAGAGCCAGAATTTGATGGTGATACACAACCAGGACAACGCCTTGTTCTGCAGAATCTGGCTGCTAAATCTGTCTGATGCCAAGCCTGAAAGTAAAAGTAGCAGGATTGGGCCTCATAAGGAGTAATTCCTCTGAAACTCCCTTCTAAATTCTCTGACACTTTATATATGGAGAAAAGTTAATAAATGGTAATAAAACAAATGAAATAACTCGCTTTAATTTCCTCACATAGCTGAATAATGTTTCCTTTAGGCAATAATTATTGTATTGAATTCACAGAATTATTTTCAGAGCACTGGACACAAATGTCAACAATGAAATAATAAATTTGAACACTGTGAACACCTTGCTAACTGTCTGTAAACCAATTTTCAAAGAGAAAATCACATCAGTAGACTATCTGACCCATACAGTATCTTGCAGATGTTTTGCCATAGCCTTTGGGATCTACCTCATTTCAAGGTCTATATAGTAGAAACAAATTGTGCATTTACACAGCGAAAGTCTAACTGAATTCCCATAAGAATCTTCAAAGGCTTTTATGTTTGACCAGGCGCTGTGTTCTGCTACTTTGGCAAAGAGGTATTAACAACGACTTGTTAATAGTAATGGAACCATACCTTCTCCATATGGCTTCCAACACTTAGAGCTCTATCAGCTGTCCATATTTAAAGTTCCACCTTAAAAAGATGATAAATGAGACCAACTTGACCTGGCCTTAGACCAAGTCATGGATTAAACAATTTCTTTCAGCTTGATTGGTGCTTTATTGAGGAAACCTGCTAAGTAAAAGCTATTCAGTCACAGTGCTTAAGTATCAAAAGAGTGCATGGAATTCAAGAAACATTGCCAATGTGCCAGCCAGATTATGATTTTTAAACAGAGACTAGTTGCATGATACTCAAACAATAGCTAAACTTTTCTGAATTCCATGATTCCTGCGCTATGGGAACCTCTGATATATATAAGCTCTTAAAACATTGTGTTCTTTTTCTAGAACAAATAAATTCAGGGTGTGTGTATGTATATATGTATACATATATATGTGTGTGTATATATATGTACACATGTATATACATGTATATTTATATATGTATATAAATACATGTGTATACATAAAGTGGGCTATATCATTATGTCCCAACCATACATCAATGTCAAACATAAGTAGCCTTAAAGATGTGAGGCAGATAAATGAAAGTCATCAAATCTTATTTTTAAGGTGAAAAATCTGATACACAATGGAAGTGAAGTTCCATGTTTCATCTATTAATTATTGTTCTGTGATCCCCTCTTTTATGATGCTCTAAACTGGTTTGCAGGTTTCTATTCTAGGTTTGTGTTAACCTTCTTTTAGGAGGTTATATACCACTTCCAGTCAGTATCCCATGTAGCCTGTGCCTGCTTCTGGTAGTGGATTCAAAGTTTAAAAGCTCTGAACTCCACCAATGAATGTTAATGTGTGAATTTAATCACAAAGAGGTTTCATTACATACTTGCTTCTATCCTGAAACATGAGGGTGTATCACACATCCAATTTCAAAAATGTGTTTCTTTTTTTTTCCTAATTGCCACTAGGCTTTTTGCCTGAACTGTAGATCCTGCTGTCTGATGAATTTATTCTTCTATATGTGGTTATTATACATGTTCAGTGCAAACAACCTGTATTGCTATGTTAATAGAAAAACAACAAAAGAAAGAGCAAAGTAGGGACTCAGGGAGCACACAGCATGTCTTTCTTTACAGCTGGTCTAATCTGATGCTCAGTATTGCCATAGCAACACCAGCTGAGGAGAGCTGAGTGGGTCTGCTGGAGCCTCCTCCTCCTGTTGATCACAACCAATGAATTCCTTACTGCACAACTGAGACTTCCAGGATGTGATTCAGCTTTTTGGAAAAAATAAAAACCCAGACCTTACCCTATTTTAATGTTAAAAAGTGCTGTGTAACTAAAATCAGCATAAAATTTTTCATCATTAAAAAACTTATCAGAAAAATTCATTCATTGTTCAGGTTTGTACTTCTTAAGAAACTGTGAGAGAAACTGTAATGTTACCAATTATTATAATGAAATCACTAACAGAAATTAGTCTGCTAAACCTCAAACCAAATCAAGGCAAAACACTTTTGGAAGATCGTGGGAAAAGTTTTGCTGTGAAGAAACCATGACCATTCTGAAAGTTACAAAATGGAAATTGCTTTTACATTAAAAAAAATATTTCTCTGATTTACTTCATTTTATCAGTTCTGTCAGAATGTGCATGAGAATCAAAATGCACCCCAGTGGGAATTTTTCCAAATGCTTGATGATTATTAATTTACTGAAAATACTCTGTGCTTCCTTTTGAGTTTTCTGAGCTCCCAGGAAGCACTTGTGTGAAGAGGTATGTCTCATAGTGCAGTTTGTAGCGGGCAGATGGTCTTGCTGTCATCTCTTTTCTTCAGTGTCACAAGTGAGAAACCCGTTGTATTCTGGCCCTGACTTGTACATTTCATCTTGGCCTCTACCTACACATCTACATTAGAAGGCTGTGGTAGGCTATGATGTTTCAGAGAAACTATAAGGTTGTCCACTGAAGGTCTTAATTAGTATTAGTGATAGATGTGCTCCAGCAAATCTAGCTGTAAGAGATTAAGGTGCATCTGCTCTCATTTTGTGGATATTTCACTTCTCTGGAGGTTATCAGTAATGCAGTGGAAGATAAAGGGTGGATTGGGTACACAATCCTTGGTTGGTATCCTGGAAACCACTTCCAAACCTATGAAGGCCAAGAACGTGATTGGGAGTGGTCAGCATGGATCTTTGACTAGGGCATAATGCTTGCCCAATGTGATAGTGTTCTACAATGAGATGAGTGGCTTGGTGGATGAAGGGAAAACAGCCAATATTGTTTATCTCTATTTTAGTAAGGCTTTTGATACTGTCTCCCACAATGTCTTGATAGACAGACTGCTGAAGCATGGACTAGATAAGTGGATAGTGAGGTGGACTGAAAACTGAATTGCTAGGCTCAGAGGGTTGTGATCTGTGGCACGAAGTCCAGCTGGAGGCCAGTAACTAGTGATGTCCCCTGGGGTTGCTACTGGGTCCAGTACTGTTTAACACACTTGTTAAGGACCTGGATGATGGAACAGAGTGCCCCTTAGGCAAGTTTGGAGATGATGCAAAACTTTCAGGAGTGGTTGATACACCAGTTGGTTGTCCTACTATTCAAGGGTCCTCAGTAGGCAGGGGTTGACGGAAATCTCGTGTAATTCAACAAAGGGATATGCAAAATCCTGCACTAGAAGAGGAGTAACCTCATGTGCCAGTACGGGCAGGGGGCCTACCATCTGGAAAGCAGCTCTGCAGAAAAGACCTGGCAACCTGGTGGACACCAGGTTTACTATGGGCTAGCAAGGTGCCCTTGCCACAAAGAAGGCAACAGCGTCCTGGGCTGCATTAGGTAGAGCATTGCCAGCAGGTTGAGGGAGGTGATCCTTCCTCTCTGCTCAGCACTGGTGAGGCATATCTGGAGTGCTGTGTCCAGTTTGAGGTTCCTCCATGCAGATGATAATATCTTAATCCTGAGAGGGTATCAGTTCTTTAAAAAGATACTATGGGTGGTGATGTCACTTGAATTGCTTAATTTCAGGCAGTGCAAATAAGGTTAGTCAACAAGGAAGTTGGCTAGCTGGTTCTAATTTGTGCCATAGGAAATATCTCCCTATGGCAGTTGTCTTTCCAAAATCTAGAGATTTAGATGTCCACTTTATACCGTTTAAATGCCATCATTTAAAGTAATCACTGCAAAGATTCCATCAAATGCCCTCAAAGTGTGGAGCATCATTAGCCCTGCTGTGATATGACTATTATCTGGCAATGACAAGATACAACTTGTGTCTTAAAGATTGACCCATCTGCTATTTATTTAGCTGTGGAAAAAAGCAGAAAAAACATCGTCGAACAACAACAAAAAGAAATTAGAAAAAAAGACTAAAGCTGATATGATGATTTCAAGTTCTGAATGTATTTAGTTTACATAATGATTACAGAATCCTAACTTTACATTTGTAAACTAACAATGCAGTGTAATGAAGGTTATATTTAGCTTCTGCACTGTTCAGCGAATCGCATCTGTACCTTTGTAAGCTGAAAATGTAAAAGGCCAAACATGAACAACAAAAAAAAGATCGTTAAGTTATTAAATTTATGGTGATCACCTTCTGTCTGCATAATGGAAATTCTTTGAAAGTGTTTGGCAAGTGAAGGAATTCACTGATTTTAAATTATTGCTTTATCAGCTGCAGTCTGTGGTTGAAAAGTTGTGTTCCAGCCCATAAATAATGGTGTCCAGAAATATCCCATGCTGATCTGTATTCTGGTCAGGATAGGTCAGTTAAGGCAAAGCCATTTCCCAGATTCCTGGACAGGAAAACCTGAAGGAATATCTCTTTGCCTCCTTGGTAAATAAACCGTCAGGATTCCTTTTGTGTTTGGTGCCTCTGTTAAAATCACTTTAAGTTTAACAAACTTGATCTCCTGCTTCTTTGTGTTCTGGAAACACCTTGGAATCTCTTAAAAAGTGAAGTATTATGTGTAAAACTGCTGGTGCATGTGCGTGTGTGTGTAAGGATTTTCAAGGCTTTAATATCTTGCTTCCCTCTCCTGTTAATGGGAGTCATACTCCTTGATATGAAAAAATCCCTAGGAAACCTAGCCTTTCATGATGTCTGGCAAGCATCCAAAATATTTCAGCTTCTTTACAACAAGAAATAAGCTTTCTGATGAAACCCATCTTTTTGGATGTAGAAAGCAGTTTCTGTAGCAAAAATCTGCTCTTCCTTCCAAGACAGGAAATACAGGAATATATTGTTCCTTCTAAGATAGATTAGTTCCATAGTTATTACTTCCAGTTTTATTATTACTAAGGCATGATGTTGATCATCTTCTTGTCTCTTATTTAAACAAGATGGTCGTACAGTTCTTTCTAGTACAGGAGCGTGTTCTTTTCAGAATGTAGAGTGTGTTTCCTGAATTCTTATTTATTTAAATACTCAAACATTGCATTCAGTTTTAAACTGTCATCTAATACTATTCATTGAGAAATTTCTTGCAATGTTTGTATCAAATTCTATCAGCTGAGAGAAGCAATAGAAGAAGACAAGATTAAAAAAAAACCAAACAAACAAACCAAAAACCCAAACCCTCCAAGTGACCACATATCTAGGAAGAGAAACATCTTTAAAAGATATCTAGAAATTGAATGAGTTTAATTCTTCTCTAGAGTTATAAGGGATCCATTTTGCCTGTAAGACATAAGCCAGTGAAACATGAAGTTCAAAATGCAATGCCACAGCAGGAACAAATGACAGTGCATCTGGATTTGGAGGAGTGCAGATGAAAGCTATCGTTTCTACCATTTGAGCAATGATGTGGGGCCTGTAGAGTTTTTGACTCTAATGATCCAGATGATAGGCTGGATTCTGTTTCAACCATAGTCTGGAGATGTAGAGAAGGAGGTCTCATACTGCAGCTTCCTGATGCTGGAATTGGTGGGATATTACTACAGAACTGTTATTTCCTGTGGATTTGTGAAGAATGTGAGATGCTAGTGAAGAATATAGAGTTAGTAATTAGGTCAATCTCATTGTGCTCCCATTTTACCTCAGTAGTTAAAATAAGTAGTTATAAAGTTAAACTTTATTAAGCAAATTCAGATAACGTAAGGTTTTATATTCAAATTTGGTCTGCTAATATTAACCTCATTATTTCTTTTCCGATGCAAGGCAATGCAAGTTTTTCCTTTGCTAAAAATTCTGACATGCTAGATCTAGCAAAACCTTGAGCATTAACTGATGCGTATTCGGATAAACAACGTTGGGTTGGTTACTCTTACACTTGACATGGTGCACAGGGCAATTTTCAGAGGATTAGAGTCTGCTCCTGAGCTGCCACTTACGCAGGATTACCATTCAATTTGGACTCTCAGGACTCTATCCTAAGCCTCTTTGCCTCTTTCTGAAGCTTGAATCCCCCCCCCCTTTTTTTTTTTGCACACATCAGGAAGACTTAATAGCAAACGTATCCAGAGGACAGGACTTTCTTGCAAAAACAGGCCTGAACTTGCTTTTAAGTATTTCTAAGTGATCGAAATTCAAATAATTTCTTAAGTTCTCTTAGGAAGCATACGGTTCCAGTGTGAGGTAATTGTATTCCATCTGGACGCTGTCTGGTGGTGGTATTTGCTGTAGTCATAAGTAAATAAATGAACGAGTCAAATAAATGAACACATCTGTAAATAATTTATTTGCTGATTGATGGGTGGTAAATAAACTCTAGCTTCTTTCTTTGGCTAGATTCACAATCAAAATTGTGGAATGAGATATACACCAGCATGCTAGAAATCTGAAGTTCAAAGGTAGGATATGAAAAGCCTCTAGGGATACCCAGAAACTCCAAAGGAGTGGCAGACAAATTCCAGTTAATGCTGTCTCTGACCTCAGCAAGCCCCTAGCTGAAATACTTTAAAGCATGCTAAAGCCTTCTTGAAATCCTGCTCTGGCTGCCTAACTGCCCTCTGTTTTGATCAGCTCTCTGTATCCAGTCTTCCAAGGGGAAGAGTGATATGGAGACCCAGAAGTTGCTCACTTTTGAAACTGATGATTCTCTCAAGGACAGACAGGAGTAAATAAAGTAGTGAAGAATGAAAGCAGGAAAAATGACTGTTTAACTCTATGGAGACTTGCCAGACTCACCTCAGCGTTTTTACTTGTCTGTGGCAATTCTTTTCCCTCATCTCCTTTGTCTGAGTGAGCTAAGGTAATGACACATGAACCTTCTCATCAGTCTTACTTAACATACATTTTCATACTAAGTTGAAAGTTCCTGCTCCTGAATAAATACTGAAGTCATCTATTTATTGCTAAGGTTCACTAGAAGAAAGGTGGACTATTAGAACTATGTAAGCCGGGATTTTGTATCCTCCAAATTCTTTGAGGCCAGGAGCCTCAGCCAGCCTTGGAACACTTGCACTGAACGGGGAAAATGCCTGTGAAAAATGACTTTTTAGCTTCAGCATTTGTACACTTACTGAACTGAATTTCAAACAGGACTCATTCAGATGTCAGCCTCTTGCAATTAAAAACTGTGCTTGGCTAGCTAGTTAGTTCGTTATTACACGCTTTATGGTGTGAGCTGCAAATTAGCTACTCAAAGTCCACAGTTCAAAGGATTTGCAGGCCTAGAATTATTCACTGAACAAGATTGTGAATAATTTCAAATAATGAATAAATTCAATATATTGTTTGTTCTGTCCATGCAGAACCTCTGAAGAGGGAGAGAAGAAAAAGAGGAAATCAATCAGATAAATTATTCATTGAGAATTATTTGTTCAGCTCTAATGCTTATGTACTTAGACAATATTTTCATTGGAACAGACTCTGAAGAGCACTTCAGCCTGCATATATCTCAGCCACAATTCATCTGTTAAAGGTTTTGAGGTTCTTGTTAAATGCAGATGCCTAGACCTAGTGATAGGCAATATGATTTATGTGATTTTATCTCCATGGTCTAGAGTAACTTGAGCTACTCTAGGAATTGTTTAACAGGCACTGTATTGTGAAAGAATTTCTTTGTCCTTGCTGGGTCTCTGCGTGGAAATAGTTTTCAGTGGCCATCCCAACTGTGGTTTCTGCTGTTTCTGTCTGACTTGGCTATTTCCAGTTCACTATGGCAACCTCTGAGACATGGACTAGATGTTTTCTTTCAAGAATTGAACCTTCTCATAACATAGACAAGATTGTCACCAGTTCATCTACAGCTATTATTGATACCTAACATTCTGTACTATTTTTCACCATTTCAGAGGAAACGGCTCAAGGGGTTTGGCAACTTGTATAGTTCAGATTAACATACCAAACACCAAGTATAGCTCCTCTTAAATTGCAAATTAGTTAAATATCTTGTCACAGTAGTGACAGATTCTCCAGTTTTCCTGGGACTCTGTCAATGCCAAGTGTCTTAAAATCCAGAGGATGAATCTGGAAGGAGATGTTTTTTTTTTCTTGCTCAGAGTAACCAAACCTCTTTTAATGTGAACATCTTTGTTGCTCTGTTAGGTCAGCAAGACTAGGGAGTCTGTGTTCCATCTTGTCTAAAATATAATGAACAGTAGCCTTTGTGGAGATGATAGAGAAAAAACATTGGATCTCTGGCACTGAAAGGGGAAGAACCTCAGATATTGTAGAACAGACATTTGCTTTCCTAGTAATGACTCTTTTACTAAGTTTTGCTTTCTTTCTCTTATCATCAAGCATTTACATTATATTTTATTTCTGTAGGCTAGAGAGATGTCTGCCCAAAGAGAGAGTTCAGTTAACTATTAAAAATAATGAAATAAAGCTATGAAACAGTGTTCTCTTTTTTCCTCTTGCAAAAAAGTTTCTCTAGTATGTTTTTACTGTCATCTTAGAGTATCCATGTGACATCCTTGTTGGCTGTGGGGAATTGGGCTAGGAATTTGAAATCTAGATTACTCTTGGCTCTGCCACTGACATACTATTGGTCATGATCAATGACCAATGGATCAAGTGACTTAAGTTTAAGTTAAGTTTATTCTGTCCACCTACATCTTTCACTCATGTTGATATAAGAGTTTGGGAGAGGATTATCTTTTATTTTGTGATGTATGAAGCTTAACACAGTAGGGGCATAATCTTGATTAGGGTATCCATGTGGTACTATAATAGAGTTAATAAATAATACTTGACAGCAGTCTGAAGATGGAGGTATGGAAGGAAATGAGGCATAACTTCTGAGTAATCCTTAATTCAAATATCATAGATGCAAAGGAAATCACAAGGTAAAAATCAAACTTTGTTTCACAGATTAATTCCATAATCTGTGACAACATCAAACATGGTAAAGCATGGCTCCATAGTTCTGCAGACTGCAATGTCAGCTGTAAAGATCCTTTTTTTTCCGAGAAATCAGCAGTCCACTTCTAATATAAGGCTCTTTTGTTGTCACTTTTGAAAGGCCTTTATCTGATAATTGTTTATATTACTTAGATCATCTATTGGCTTTTTATGAATCTTCATTTCATGAAAGACACACTGGCACTTGATTGTCTGGATAATATGCTATGAACTTGATCCTTCCTTTACTTAATTGAGAATATTTGGAAAAAACAAAAATATCTTACTTTTGAATATCTGCTTCCTATTCCTATTGTTTCTTTCTTCCTATGTGTACAATAAAGAGCATCAGGTTAGTTTCTTTTATTTCATTTCAAAACTTGCAGAGATTTGCAAAAGCTAACCTTGATAAAAGAGACAAAATAAAACCTTTTTATTATATTATTTTGTGAAAATTGTAAAGTGGGTGAGTTTCATATTAAATTTAGAATAAAATGTAACTTGTGTGAGAGAGATGTCTGATAGGAAGAAAACATTCAGGTCATGCTAATGTCAATATGAGGTTACTGTGGGAATCTATTTCAATGCAGTTAGCAAAACTGCAGTTCTGTCCATTCAACAAACACTGGGTCAAGTTAATATGTAATAAACTACACTCAAGTATATGACAATTTTGAAGGAAATCAGATCTAAAGTTCTGTAAGTGCCCATCAGTCATATAACAAATACTTGCTTCTTCCTTGTTCTCACCTTATTCTTTTCTTGCATTGCTAACATTTTCCAAATGATGGAGTGGAAGTGTAGCCAGCTCCACGTGCAGACTGATACATGGGAATTCTCTACTTTAGCTTGCAGAGATTGTGTATGACCGTTTCACTCTGTCTTGGCTTCATTGAGGCAATATCACAGCATGACATCTGGAAAAAACAAGCAAAAGATAACACAAGACACTTTAAACTAGAACAGGTCAATTAAAAAACTTATTAAGAAGCAGTTAAGGCTCTGTAGTTGCTGCATGCAGTATTCAGCAGAGAGTTCATGTGCTGGAGTGGGGCCTTCTTCCCTTTCCCTAGGTATCAGTTACTGTAAATGCCCGAGGAACACCATGAGCAGCAGAGACAGCTTCAAAAATATGTGAACAAATTTGAGTGATTTTGCCAAATGTTGCAAATGCCTCTATGCTAATTAGCTCTGTAAATGTGTTATCTGTCAGCAGATAGTCTGAGTGTGCAGACTTATTTTAACACTGGTCCAGGTGACAGACCAGGGCTGTGTGCAGATGGCTTGATGCAGGGAAACCTTCCTGAGAGAGGAGGTGAGCTCTGAGCTGATGGATGAATCAGTCCTGAGACCATGCAGGGCCAAGCTGGTGGGTCCTACAGGATGCTGGACATGGGAAATTCTTACTGAAGTAAATGGACACTGAGGAACTCAAAAATGGGTTGTCTTCTGAAGGCTTCATTCTGCTCCTACTGAAACACCTGGGAAAAAGGTCACCAACTTCAACAAGAGTAGGATCAGATGCTAAAACTAGACTTCACAATCTCGTAGTGAAGCTCACACTGGGGGCCAGCACCTTGATAAAGGACTTTGTGACCCTGTGATGGGAGCTGGTCATACATCAGTCTCAGGTAAACACCTGTTTCTCTATCTCAGGAAGACTACACACAGGCTAGTCTTCCTTCAGTGCACTCATGGCTGGAGAAATGGTGTACAGAAGACCTCAAGCTTGAAACATCTTGTCTCTGGTAAGGCATGCCAGCTGCCAAGAAAGAGCTGAGGGCTATCAGTAAAGATGCAGGAAGCACACAGAAACAATACAAGGTGAGGTATGCTGCACAACACACAGTTGCAGTACGGTTATTATCAGTAACCCACACTGAAAAAAACAGGAGGATTTCAAGTGGCTTTCCTATGTACGCCTTTGCTTGTAAAAGTCGTTTTAAAAGGATAATTGAGAACTAGTGGTAGAAGAGAAGTTAGGAAAGATATTCTCTGTTACTTTTGAGTCCTGGCCTTGTGCCTGGTCAAACTGGAAATTTAGACTTTGGATTTCAGGATTTCTGGTTTTCTGAAGAACTGCTCTTTGACATAGGCTGTTTCTGATCAAACTGCTACTTAAATTCTGGTCTTTTAAAATATTTATGATTTAAAATAGCTTTTAAAACCTTTCTTTTTAAAAGTATCTCTCAAAATATGCTAGAAGGTTCATGTAGCTTGGTAATGGCCACTATTCTGTATCTTCAAGAGAAAAGAAGAAATTTTATTTGTCTTTTGTGTTTCATGTAAGCATAAAAATATAGAATATTTTAGTATTTAAGGTATTTCTAGAGTATCTTTAGCTCACCACTTAAAGGCAGTGGAGCCTGTATATGCTGAATGTGGGTAAGGTTGGCTTAAAAGCATTTTCAGTTGCTTATAGTTGGAAAGTCTTGAGAGTAGTCGTCTCAGAGTTTGGCCAACTTTGCCCAATATTAATCCCTGCAAGCTTAAAAAGTTTTAAATTCACACTAGCTACTTCAGTTCCTGCCATCTGATAATATTCATGCTAATAATATTTCAGTAGGAAACATGCTTTTTCATGTAGAAACCTAAAAATTTAGCATCTTGGGTCTCATCCAACACCTCTTGAAAGTAAAGTCCTGCTTCTTCACTGAACAACAAATCAGATTTTTGGGTTTGTCTACACCACTAAACAAAGCATTTCCAGAGAGCAAGCATGAGAATAGGACTGCTGATCATCCACACTGCTTAAATGGTAGCTAACTACTTTGCTCTGTTTTGGTGGCTCACTTTAACTTTCTCTGAGACCTATCTGCTATAGCTGGTCTAGCTCTAGAAAGACATTTGCCTATCTACACCATTTGGATCTGAGACACTGATCACTCCCTGGCTATGTTTTATTTCACAGTATTTAGAGCTTTAGAAACAAAATCAGTGCAGAGTTTGTCTGTTAGATGCTTCAGGAGACCAAATCATGGGCCGGCTGCAGGGCTGACTGAGGAGATGGCTGCAGACCTATAGCAGAAATGTCTGTGTGAGGTGACTGCTGCCCCACCATGCTAGCACGCAGATGGTAGCCTGCACATTTCCGTGTGGTTCACCTTGGAAAGCAAGTGCAGAAGGTTTGCGCTATTGCCAGCCCTGTAGCTACCCTTGAACTGGATGTCTTGCCCAACAGGCCATTCTTGCTTCTGTTGTCAAAGGGCGGCTGCGGCTGCAGAAGGGAGGCCAGGATTTGTCTGTGGGCGAAAGACTGCGAGTGCCCCAGTTCCACAGTGGCTGATGCCAAGTGTTAATTTTGTTGGAACTGGGCCCTCGAATGCAAGTTGTTTGTTTCTTTAGTTGTTGATGGTTGTATGTGGGGTGGAATCAGTATTTCGCCTGCATCAGACACATTTGTTGATGACACTAAATTATAATCTCTAGGGCCATTCCAGGTCTGATCACTCATTCTGTGTACTGTTAAGAAAGTTTAAAATAGAACTTACTGTTACTATACTTAATTCTTCTGGTGTTAAATTATATCTCAGCTGCTATAATGGCATTAAAACTTTGAAAAATGTGCTTTATGTGTGTCCCTGATATATAGATTCTGCAATATTGCTTGCATGCTAGAATGAGATATTTGTGAAAGGATTTTGAGGTGTTCGGAAGCTGAGTGAAAAAGAAAGCTATTTTTATTTTAAAATTTTGGCAATTTGATGAGTGTAGGTGAAACATGGTTGTCGCCAACAGAAAGAAAAGATCCAACATTACACAGCGCAAATCATTTGGTAACAAAATTCAAGACACAAGCAAAAACCCCTTTACTTTAAATCAAAATGCAAAAGGCCAAAAGTTGTTTGTCAGAGACAGAGGGAAAAAGACAACAAAAATATATTTTTAAATCTACCTTGGGAAATTAATATTGAGGTAATTTTCAGGCTAGGGCTGGAAACGTAGCACTTTGTCATTTTAGAATAAACACCAAAAACAGATGCCACAATTTCATAAAATAAACATGCAGTGAAAGGGTAACAGACATTAACAGCAAACTGAGACAGTAGCCAATACAGTATGATGAGAAGGAATACTCAGTATGGTGTGATGTGCGATATAAGCCATTAGCCATATGGTACAGTGTGAAGAGGGCCTCTGTGACTAAGTAACAGTTGTATGTTATGTGGTTTATAAAATAATTATGCAATGGCAAGCAAGTCTTTTATAATTATTGGCTGTTTCAAAATATTTCTGCTAATCTGAAGGCATTTACTAGGTTGATGGATGTAGGCAGTCTGCTTTCTGTGTCTTCATGTTTGTGGATTGTGTAGTGCATCACACTACCATAGGCAGTGACCATTTTAGATCTGGACACTAGAGACCATATTTGTTTTCCTTTTTTTGAATAGCTAGGGAATATCTATTTGAATACATCATGGCTCCCTTCGCCACCTGCCAAGGAAAGGCCTTGTCACTATCCTTCCTTTATTCACTGGCATCTCTGTACCAAATTTAAAGTGTATCTTTGGAAAACCCTACCCCTCTGCCACTGTGGATGGCATGAGCTGGTGACAATTTCAGCAGAGTCTGAGCTTTCAGGTTTTTTGTGCTGTTTCTTTCAGACTTGTATTACAGTCTACAAAACTATCAGCAACTGAAGAACATTGAACAGATTTTCCTAGTGTAACCAACAAGGAGGAGACACTAATTTTCCTTTCCTTTTCTGTTGCTCTTCAAGGAGGCATATAGAAGACAAGTGTCTGTTAGACCTTTGTAAAGTGCAGCACTCTGACTTGGAGATGGGGAAAAAAAAAGTAATAAAGTAATAAGATTTTGGGGGATTTATTCAACTGCAAAAATCTACTAGCAAGTGAGAGATGGCATGTAGAGAAGCAGAAAAGGGACAGATTGCTAGAGCACTGAGGCACAATGTTTTTAAAATTCATCTAGCACCAGACAAATCCTTGAGAAAGATAGCTTTTCCTATGCTCTTTGAGAGCCGCCTATGCTCCTAACTGTCCAACTCTAATAAGGAAAGGCGAGAGGCTGTGTAAAGCCTCTGTCTGCCATGACCCTGCAGTATACAGAGCCGCTGAATGGGAGTAATATGGAGATGTGGGACTGAGCAACACCTGGGACATCAATCCTAATCCCCAGAAATCAAACATAGGTGCTTAGCTCAGAGAGGTCTACAAAACCTCTCTTCCCTTTGCGATCCCTTCAACATACACTGCAGGTCACAAAACGCTTCCCCAACTTCCCCCAGCAAACTTTAGCTCTACTGTAAAACACCAAAAGCCACAACTGTAAAACATGGCAGGAAGAGCACAGGAGAGATCAAGGGCATCGCCAGTGCAAGGGTCTTTGAACAAGCTCGGTCTGTCACACCCACATGAGTCAGCTCTAGCTCAGTCCTGGTGACGGTACAGATCAAAAGTGATTTTTAGTACATGCATCTGTTATATTGCTATTAATGCTCTAGAATAGTACATGTATAATTTCACTGTACTAGGAAAGCCTGTTGTCTCGGTTTTCGATTTCTGGGTGGCTACTCAATGGTTTCATAATGTGAGTAACTGATCAGAGGTATACCTGTTGAAATAGTTCTATAATGATGACACGTATCATTAGAAATCATGGAAACTAAATATGCTATCAAGACCATAGTGCACTAAAATAAACTTTTGGTCTACATGCAGGTAATGCGGGTATCGTAAAAATTTTTGTTGGGACCAAATAAATTTTGCAAGGCTGTAATCTGGTGGCATGCTTTTTACCACATTTTAAATACTGGAAAGAGACTTGTTGAGTGTAACGTAAGGGTATACAACAGGAAATTGCAGTACACAGACACACACATATATACATATATATGTATACGTATATACATATACTTACAAGAAGAAAGTGATTGTTCATCAATGAAAGCAGCTGGTATGGCTGCTGAACCAGTTATTTTATTTTATCTGGTACTACTAGCGAAGATACCACTTTCATTTTTGCCAGCATTTGTAGTGTAAATGAGGAGCAACCTATCATAAAATGATGCTACTGAGATCAAAGGAAGCAATCCTTACCACCAAGCTAAAATCATTCTGGGGAAATGTTTTTGATTATGGTTAATGATGTAATCAAGCCAGTAAACTGCCTAGAAGTTGGAGTTGCGGCAGGCGTACAGCCTGCCCATTACAAAGCACCTAATCGACAATAATAGAGGGGAAAAAAAAAGGTGTGATGTAGCAAACAAGATGCCAGTTAAATGTTTACTCTAATGGTGCACAAAACTGGACAGATTTGATTAGAATACTTATGTCTATCTTCCTAAGAGGTGAATGGCTGAGGGTTTAGCACAGGAAAAAAAAAGGGGGAAAAAAAAAAAAAAAGCCAAAGGTGGAGAGGAAAGGACCAAAAAAGGTCATTTTTTAACATCTTTGATTTCATTCTTTAAAGACCAATTACTTTCCTGTCCCCTGTGGGAGAAAAACATTCTTCTTAATAGCAGAATCATTCTAAGACTTCTCTGATTCATTTTATATTTAGCAGATTACAGTTTTGGAGTCATCAGTAGGAGAGAACCCAGCAAACTGACAGACCTGAAATCATGTCCTTTGATTGTAATTGACAGGGAAAGCGTTTAAGGTAAAGAAAAAAAATATTTTATTCATCTTTGATTACACTGTGATGTGATTTGGTGACATAATACAGCTGTGAACTGAGGCAAGAAAGGCAATAATTCCTACTTGAGGCTTTGACATGATGTAGCCCTTTAGTCTTCTTCAAACCAATGCCTCCAGCTACAATAGTACCCTTGATGGAGTCTAGACAAATAGATATACAGACTGTTACAATTTAAAAGGCAAACAGCTTTAAAATAACATTTCTCTAGGCCATGTATTTCAGTACTAAATGGCTAGGCTTAATACACATTTTTCTTTATCAAAATTAAATGTGATTCATCTATTAAAAAAATCACACATTGGATACAAATGATTCACTTCAGAAAGGTCTTAAAAGTAATATGAAAAGAAACTATTTTTCACACCTAAAAAGCAATTTAATCATGAGCATCTACTGGAAGTGAAAAGTGTATTTAGCTAATTCACATACAGGAGCTTTATTTCAAGTACTATATCTTTCTCAAGGTTATCTTAACTTTTTTACTTTTTCCTTTGTGCTGCAATCTCAAAATGTCACTTTATTATTCCTAGTAACTTATTGTGTCAGGACCTTCAAAAGTACTTAACAGCACCTGGTTTACAAAACCATTGGGCATCTTTGAGAGTACAAACTTTCTGTAAGGAATGATATTCAGAAGAAATATAAAAAGGAAGTCAATAACTGTAAAACTCATATCATCAAATTTTATCTGCCATATGGTGTCTAATCTCAGCCAGCTTCTCTGTGTGCTTCTGGAGGGTGATTCTGACTTGCACCACGTGCCTGACTCAGGCTGATCTAGAGAGGGACCTGGCTGATAGGCTTAGACTGAACGCCCAAAATGAAGTATGAGATTTCCCATGCACAACCTGTTATGTTGTATTGTCCACAATGAAATTCCAGATAGTTTAAAATGCTTTGCTCATGCCTGAAATGTTTCCTCACAGCTGCAAACTGTAGGGAATAGTGGTGAGCTCACCCATTTCATAATTACAAGATGTGTTTCTTTTGTTCCAAAGGGAAACTGTGCTTTCATGATCATGACCAATTCTTGCTAAGGATTTGGTTCTTGCTAGCACATTGCATTTTTAGACATCAGCAGCTAGTCTGATGCAAAAAAGAAAATGTTAGAAGATGCTGTCATGATGTGTGTTAAAGACATTTGAAAATCAAATGGTTCGTTGATCTTCAGAAATACTTTCAGATAAAACTGTAAATTCCCTAGCTCCCAAAGAATTTAAATATTTTCATTTAAAGCACTTCTCCGTTATTTTTTCCAAGCTATCTTCATAAAGCACTTTGGAAAGCATTCTCATCTGAGTTGAGCTACTATATGCAGTTAGTAAAATAAGATAGTATAAAACATATGTTCAGTAGCGTAATGTCATTTCATAAGAAGAAAAGACGAAGTTCATCTTAATTGATTCCGAACATGTAAAAGACTGTTCCGTGTCACTGGTCTTTTCCTTTTTATAGTTATTACATGTGGAAAAAGGCAGAAATAGCAGTTGCACAGACTGAAGTTCCCATTGCACAGAAGAGCTTCATCACACACAGCAGCACCAGCTGAGCAATCTTCCCTAATCTCTTTCTTTTATAATTGTCATTATGTCTGAACTACAGTGACCAGTTCTATGAATAAAAAAAAAAAAAAAAAAATTCAGACCCCCTGCCCTGTCTGCAGAGAATGCCAAAAATTTGTAAGTTAGTTCAAATAGTGATGATGAAACCAAATGAGCTCCACCAAATCAGATTTAATCCATCAAAGAGCAATTAGATACTGGTAGGAACTGTACCTACATGTTAATGGTTTCATGTCTGATAACCCAGATCCCAGGTCCACATGTTCTGCCCCTAAACATTTCCTCCTTTCAGTGGAATTACAATTTAATTACAGTATTTAAGAATTACTAAAAATAGGGTAATATCTACATTGCGGAATTAACCCTTGAATGATCCCAGGTCTGGAAAGAGAAAAATAGTGTAGTGGCTTGAATCTCTACTTACCTGTCCTACATCACAAGTGAGAATTACCCATCCAACAGAATGATCGCTAGTTCTCTGTAGGGGCACACTGCTTTAGTTTGTCATAATCTTGAATAATTCCCAGTGCTCCATTGGGATGATAACCACAACCTGCAAAACATTAGGAGGACAGGAAACTCCTCCTCTGCCTAGTTACACAAATCAAGCAAGAGGAATTATATCCCCCCCCCCATGTGATTATTACAATTTACAAATTATGAACCCAAACCCTGTGAGACTGGATTTCAGATTGAACACAAATATCAGAACTGTATCAAAAATTAATGCCTAATAGCATTTAATGACCATTATAGATTTGATAGTCACACAGAGCTAATATTTTTAGCAGTGCTATACCATGCCTATTGCAATGAGTAGACTTACAGATTCCTATTCATTTGTAGAGTTAATAGTTACTCAGTCTTTTTAAGGGTGACTTGTGCTGTCTCTTTGCATTACACAGGATTCGTCACACTCATGAAGGAAATTCCACACAAAAATGTTTGCTTGGGTATATTACTTCACTACTACTGTTGCAACATTGCTCTATTTATCTGTAAAAGTAAGGAATACTGATTAAATGACATTAGCATACTTATCTGTTGCATTTTTCACAGTCCATTTTCTGTTTTCTTTACAGCATCAAGTAAAGCAAAAAAATAAAAAATAAAATTCAGATGAAATTTATAAAGTTATAGTTAAAGAAACATTATCCCTAAAATTACCATTTGAATGATAAGCAATTTTGGGAGTAATTATAGTGCACACTCTACATTCAATGCATTCTGATATATGGATAATTACTCCTGGTAATATGCGTTAGTTAGATTTTATAACAACAATAACAATTTATTGCAAAATTAATTCCTTGGCACAATTTAACATTTATTGATGTGAAGTCAAAGTGAATTGATTTTATTGCGGACCACTTGTGATACACTTCCCCTATGCTCCTGCCCTAATTGGTTATTATAGGTCATTTTGGTATTTAGTTTTAAAAATAAATTAATTTAGTACCAAGGTGCATTTAGTTAAAATGGCAAGATATTTACAGCTCATGTGGTTTATTTAAATAAAAAATGGTAAGGTAATGCAATCATCTTTGGTTATAAAGTGATGGATGAATTGAAAACATTTCTGAATCAGGTCAATGGTAGTGATGATTAGTGCATTGTTAATCAAGTTGCTGAGATTGCTATCAAAAGCTTTATCTCTTTCACTCAGACTGGTGAGAGGATCATGAATATTAAAGAGATTCAAATAGATCTGCACTCATGTAATATGGAGCACTACAAATGAAAAGGCTAAATGAACCCAGACTGTGACTTTATGCACTGATATATCTTTTAACTAAAGAGGAATGCCTAATTCGTTTCTATACTTGTATTAGGCTACATACATAGAAAGCATACAAAGACAAAGTATTTCATGTACTGTATTCATCTTATGGGCTAAGTACTTATTTACTGCCCTATCAATGTGAAGGAAAATAGCTGTGGAGAAGGTTCTTTCAGGATAGAAAACAATAGCTATGGTAGGCCAGATTTTAATTTCTGTTACACCAGTAAAAAATCCAAAGTAGTGCACTTGAAATCAGCAGCCTCATCTCAATTACGTTGCTCTCATTTTATGCTGACTTACCTGAAATTAGGATTTAGTCCAGTGCATAGTTTAATTATATGCCTGGAATACATGCTCACTTTAAATCTTAGAGGAGATATACCAAACACTACATAACCACAAATAGATGGTGGAAATACGGGGACTGTGGAGGCCTGAATCCTGCGAACATGCAAGTATGCGCTTCAGTGTGTGCTCCTGAGAAACACCATGGAGATTCAGCTGGGTTGGTCAGGGAGGCAAGGCTAAGCAGGTTCAATGCCTTTACAAATAATAGTTCTTCGTAATCGGATATACAGAACACAAATCCCAGATGGAGAACACAGAATGAATCGAAATCTTGCTTCATGCTTATGTCTATTTGACAATTAATATGTTAGAAAGTGGTTGAAACGGATCAGATGTCAGAAGCTGCCAGGGCAAGTCCGAGCTAAGCTGATACCAGACTGAGCTCTTTTAAAGTTAGTTCAAATGATTGTAGAGACACCTTAGGGTGTCTCATTTTAGATGAGAGTAGAGATTGTGGAGACACCTTTCACAGTACAGTATTCTGTAGTGTAAACACATCCCAATTTGTCTTAGGTGTTCTACCTTACCATTATCAACAGAGTAGGAGTTTCAACTTTTTATTAGCTCACAAACCTGCTCATGACTGCTAAGTATGAGAGTGAAATTCTTACAAAATTGTCACTTTTTGAAAAGGGACCAGAACTAATGCTTAGCGAGCTATAAGAATAACAGTAGAATCTTTAGAATATTTTCTGAGCAGTTTTCTCTACCGTTTTGTCAATGCACTGTTTATCATACTATTTCTAGTCCTAGGCAGTTGAAGTGATTTATACAGAAGTTCCTCACCTCTTACTCTAATGCCAGGTACACCATCAGCAGAAATACTGAAACTTTAAAAGTTTTTGAAGATAATCCTTGTTTTGCACACACACACCATGAAGATTAAGGTTTTTTGGAGTGGATGAATATATATAAACAAATTATATAGTGAGTGTGCGGCTATACACAAAATAGAATAGTATTAGACTAGTGGGGCCTAATAAACAGCACAATGAATCATTATTTATCCTTTGTATTTCATATATAGCCATTGTTTTCTCCGTGTAGGGCTTAAGACATAAAATGTATGGCACAGGAAATACCAGATCACAGATAATCACGGCTTTTGAATCTGAGAATTTACCTTTTATCTGATGAGAGACAAAGAATGAAAAGCTCCGCTAGCCAAAGCCAGTACTGCTAATTTATGTAGACCACCCTGAGCACAGCGTAAGATGGAGACCACCAAAGTCACTTGTTATGGTTAAACTACAGTGAAGCACAGTCCCTCATCCCTCTGTGCCTTGCTCCATGTTTAGTCTCTTCTCAGCATACAAGCATGCCATTAATGACCTCCCTGCCTGCCAAAGCATTTTTGCCACACTCCAACATTGTGCTGTGTGAACACATTCCAGAGTCTAAAAGTAAACACATTAAAAAGCTCCGTGTCTCTCTCATCACCTCCTCGTCATCAGGATTTTGTATTTTTCTTTTCCTATACTAAGGGAAGGATGCGTTGAGGAGCGGATTCATTGTTTTGTTCTGATAACTTTGGGATTCTCAGAACTCATTTCTTTGAGGAAGGGAATATGTCATTGTGAATGGCCAGGAGAGCTTTGTCTTCTGTACTCCTGATTTCGGGTTTTGTCTTTGGCTCTAGAGCGTTTGGTGCTCTGGAGATCTCCTGGCACGTCATCCATGGTAACTTAGGCTAATCTGATGGATGTCTTTGAAGATGAGGAGCAAGACCTTAAATATAACCAGATATTCAATGAGGCGGCAGGCATGTGGGCTTAATGCACGGTAGCTTAAGTGGGCTGCTGCATTTGAAGTAACTTGAGCTCTTCAAATAACCTCATTATTAGCAAAGCTGGTGTAACATCAGCGCCTTTAGTGGAATCATACTTGTATGTTTATGAGGGCTGGATATAGCCTAAAGCACATCAGCTTTCTTTCCAGATATCTGAATCCTAGATATGCTGATCACAGTCAGTGAGACCCTGCTCATCCACAGCTCCTCCCTGCCACTTAGCAGACTCAGCTGTAATTGTGGCAAAGTTATGTCACCATACACCTGAAGCTTGCAGAGAACAAAGATACTTAAAAAGGGATCAGTAAAAAGATGAAAATAAAATGCAGCAGGTTTTCTGCTCATTACAGGATGTATTTCAGAGTGTGATACGTATGCACTGCACAATAAAAAGTGACACAAATGCAGTTTTACCATTTCAAACCCCTGGGCTTAGACACTTCCCATTCCATACTGCAGACTGTCAGCTAGCTGTCAACTGGCTGAAGTCAGTCAATCTCTCTGTCTTGTGTCACCTTCATTTATGGGAAATATCGTAACAGTCAATGTCATCAGAAGTGAGGAGCTAGCACTTGGTGCTGCTATGCATGTAATAAAATATGACTATTATCTCTTGCCTGGTTTACCTTTGTTGTTTGCTGCAGCTCTTATTCAGCCATTTGAATCAAGGCAAACTCTGCTAAAGCTGGCAGAGTTAAAGCAGTGTAAAACTGGAGTACATGAATGGGAGGAATTGCGTCCCCAGTTTGGAACATGTTAAATTAACGTTTATGTGCTATTCTGCCTGAAGAACACTTCTGGCTCTTAAGTGCTCAGGTATTTAAAGTTTTATTGAAGATCTGCAGAGCAAGAGATGGCTTACATTTAATCAAAGAGCGGAAATAGTTCTTGAATAGAGTTGCAACAGTATGTGGGAGGAGAGGGGAAGGAGGGAGCTTATATGGTAGTTCCTCAAGGCAGCCACAACCATCTTGGGTGTCTCTGGCTAGAGCTGCATTTTAGTATATCATTATTTTAAACCAGCATATTTCATATATTTGACTAGGAAAAAATAGAAAGATACTCTCTGTGTCCTGCAGAGGAATCCTTAAAAGATGAAGAGCAAAATGCTCACAAATCAAACCAGAGAAGAATGATCATTGGTAGGTGCAGGAAGTTAACATTGTCAGTCAAATGAGAGCCCCATAGACATTCCAGGATGGCTTTGCAATTACTGCATTCACAGAAAAATCAAAGAGCAGCTAGAAAATGCTGATAGTACTAGTTCAGCTCTGTATCTGTTTCGCTAGATACATGTGACTATTTGAAGTTTCTACAAAAATATAAGTTTTGTCATTATATTTAGCCTATAGATCATTGATCTAAAGATGTCTGCAGGCAAAGTATTTCCTTTGCTGATGAGATTCCCTCCTTCTACCCAAAAGATAGTGGGTTGTTTAAAAACTAAATAAATCTAAGTCTATGTGCAAGATCTTAGAAGTAAAAGCCATGTATTCTACCACTCTAAAGCAAAGTCAGTGTTTTTATACAAACCACTTTGTGAATAGTGTTGCATAATTATCATTATTTATTATTATGTATCATTAACAAATAACATTAGATCAGAGATATAAAAAGGCATAAAATAGCAAAGGAAGGAATAGAATGGAAGGAATGGAGCTAAACTCATTGATACTGTCTGAGAGCTGAAGTCATACATTTACTTTTTCAAATTATGTATTGTTCATGTAAGTCAGACTCCATCAGATCCTTGAGGACTAAGTTCTAATCACAGAGAAATAGAGTCTGGCTTCCATGTTATTTCTTTTTCACAAAGAAGCAAACAGCATAAGTAGGGAAATGAGTTATGTCTTCTGAAGAGGCTTCACTGCAAACATATTACTAATAAATTTCGGGGGACTTGCACAGGAATCTGCCTCACAAAGGTGAAGGATTGGAGGAAGCAAATGGCACTACCAAACTTCAGGAGTTCATGCTTTTTTAGTACATATCACTGTTCTAGATAAAGAACACATGTGGAAACCCTCAGATACAGTGACATGAGCTAGTGGATCTTACTGAGAAGAGGTGTATGTCTAATAGTGCAGCAGGATGAATGGTTTTTAGTATTCAGTTGGATGGAAATGACAGCATTTAATATTCAAGTAGGACTATTGTAGACAACACAGTTCTCAAACACTGCTTAAAAAAGGCATTTAATAAGTTCAGGGCTCTATATAACATAAGATTTGGCCAAGTCATTGTCCTTTGAGAAAATGAGCAGCAGTTTTTTTCTAGCTCAATATAAAATGCTTGTCTGATTACATCAAAAGGAAGGAATTTATTTAATTTGCAATGAATTTTCAAAAAATAACAATCCTGTTAAATTTCAGGAAAAAAAATCTTATGCATGACATTATGTCAAAGGAAGTGTGGTATTTTATAGTCTAGCATTCAAAGGTTAAAAAGACCATAAAAGTTGTTTTTATCTGGTGTTCAGAGCCACAGTTGGTGAGTTGGCTGCAAGAATTATGAGTCATAGCCATCTTAATAATTAATACAAATGCACATCCCAAATTCTGTCACTTGATAATAAAGCAGCATTTGTTAAAATTCCATTACTCAGCTTGCTTTGAAGAACAATATATATATTTTTACTATTTCTCTTTTTTTACAATTATAATGTATTATTTTTGTTCATCATCATCTCTATTTATAAACATCACAAAATGCACGTCATGCCTAATCATATACATTTTTTTCAATACTTCTGAATAATTGCAGATCTCATTTCTCTATCTTGTAATAAAACGCCATCTGTGGTTTAAAATGCTTAACAGAATTATGGCAAATGTTTACCATTGCTTTTTAGAAAGTCATACTGTATACAGGTCAGTTCTGTGTAAAAAGCTTGCTTAAAAGATGTTACAGCTTTTAACTTTCTTCTAATATTCTCTTCAGATTAGTTTAGATTAGTTAGATTAGATTAGTTTATTAGTTCAATACCTCTTTTATAGAAGTCTTAGTCACATGATAATCTTGAAAAAGCTACACATGCCTTTGATTTTGATCTCACTTGTACCTGTGCAGCCATGCACAGGAAGAGCAGAGTAAATTTAATTTCCTTCTTCAGTTCTAAACTGCTAGGGCATGCTAGGTCCAAAATTTGTATAATGGCCCTTTCTAACAGCTGTTTCACTCTAAAACTCCTAGCTTTGTGTTTCTGATAACTCTGGGCAGAGAATACCTTCTCAATTCTGCTAAGGCCTGAATTTCCATGGTTCTAGGTCTCATTCACTCTTTCCAAAGTTTGAGACATGCTAGGAGAGCACAGAAGACCCATTAATGTGAAAAACTGAACAATGGAAAATGCCACTGGTAGGGGATGGCTTCACAATAAAATGCACCAAAACTGAAGGAAACCACCTGACATATCCAAATCTTGTATCTGCAGTTCGCGCTGTATCAGTTGCCACCTCTGCTCTGACACTGCCTGGGCAATGTTTGGGGAGAGCCTTCTGCCGGTCTGTGAAACTTGGCTTTCTGTGAAGGAGACCCGGAGCTCTGAAGGAGTCTTCCATGACTTTGAAATGAGCTTTTTCTTTGTTTTATCTGTTGCCTATACTGTTCTGTTGGCTCCAGGGGACCAAGAAATACAAGAGAAGAGAACATTAGACAGATTAAAATAGTTATCTACTTCAAAGGAATCCCTTCTTTCCTTTTGTGGGTTTCCGAACAAGACAGCAAATGTCTGACAAGGCACCTCATAATTCAGTAGACAGTAGTGTTCTCGTTTGACCCTCAGCTGTGCTGCAATCCAGCTACTGAGCAGACAGTAGACAGTTTTCATCCTCAAAGGCAGACAAGCAATCTCTGAGAGAGCGTTTTGTTCCTTGCCAATCTTATTTTGCATGGAGAAGCCAGACAGCTGATAGAGTAGCAAGAACTGGATGCAGCAGCCAGGAAGCAGCAGTATGACAAGGTAATGTAAGGGAAAGCATAACTTCCCAGTATGGACAATGTTGGTGTAATGGTATTGCTGACAGATGAAAAAAAATACCTTGATAGCCATCCACAGCACCAAGACAGATAATAGTAAATGAGTAAGCAAGAGAATTCTAGACTGTGGGGCAATTCTGTGCAACACCACAACCAAATTATTCCTCCAGCATCATATTCTTCTTGTGAATGGAGTCAAGCCTCATGAAAAGGGTATTATTATTTGTATGGAAGGACTATGACATTTCCTCAATCACGTAAATCCATTACGGTTCTTTGTTTTTTGTTTTGTCTATCGTTTCTGTCTTTTGTCAGACCATGAGTTGATTAGCTCAACATTATAATATATTTTAGGCAAAAACAGGGTTACGCATTTGAGCAATCATTTTCTTTAGCAGATGATGTAATCTTATCAATAGATATTTGTTGAGTGGTGATAAAGTGAGTAGTTAACAAAAGCTGGCTTTCTGAGTTTAAAAGCCTGTGTTAAACTGAGGTGTTCTTTTTTTTCCTTTTTTTTCCCCCACAGCATTGGAGATGCTTTAAAAAGTCTGTTTAATCCATTCTGTCAGCAGTCTCAGGAGTTGATGCCTCTGCTTTAGGCTTGTGTTGATTCTTTGGCCAAGCCTTAAAGCTTCGTGGTTTTTGATACAGCACTGAAGCAGAAGCTTTGATGCTTGTGAATACTGCCTGCATGAAGTAAATAATGTGAGGGGAGTTTAAACATTTTTTCATTTTTTATTAAGCCTTCCAATCACGTATAGAACTGAAGGCAAAGAAAAGTCACACGAAAAAGAAATAAAATCTTATAAACTGAGAACTTACTTAATGCTCCTAATCCACATATCACACATCCAGAGTCTGTTTCCACTCCATGGGAATAAAGTTACCCTGACATTCATACCTCATTATTCCTAAAATACGAAATAATTTTGTGGCTGTCAATCTGTTGATCTAGGGATACATAGTCACCTTCTATAGCAACTGCTTATAGAGAGTGAAGGAAAAAATGCTCAGACATCAGGGATAAGCCAAGAGATCAGACTTCAGGTTCGAAGGGCTTGGTATTTTAGGGAGGCTTAGGGTTCTGTGGGAGGAAGGGTATACTTTTTCCCTACCATGTGTAATTTGAATGTGGAACCCACTGTCACAGTTTAACTGAAGACAAGATTCAAAGTGGCATGGGATATTTGGAGAGGAACAAGACTATCATGACTTACAGTGACAAAAATATTTTTTAAAAATATGTGAAAACTGATGCTTTGCAAATTGTCAGGTTCTGACTACTGGGGTCTCATAAAATATCTTCTTAATGAGTAGACACCACGTCTTGAGACCATGTTCTCTCCCTCTGGAGTAGTACTGTGATCTTCACAATTGCTTCCATCTAAAGGGCATTGATGCATCTTAGTACCCTTCTGCCAGTAAATGCCTGGCAGAAACTCTGCCAAAGATGTTTGATGGTTGTGTTATCATACCTGTGGCTTTGTCCTTTGTCCTTCTAAACCAATGAAATAGATCATCAACAAAGTGCAAAAGCTTATCATCATGAACAGATCTTGGATAGCTTCTCATGTAAATTTTTACTTATTACAGGGGGTAGTAAGGCAGACAGTGTTCTCTGCATGGAAACATAAAAACTCCAGACTTTCACAATCACCAGTGACTCATTCAGTGATATTAGAACACATGCTCACAAGAGGACAGCAGTTAGTAGAAAGGTAGAGTACAGGCAGGGTGAGCATTTGCATCACTATAGTGAAGGAGACCAGCAGATGCTGGCAAATTTCCTGATTTGTGATGACAAGAATATTTGGCAGGCTTCTGTACACACTGAATCTAAGCTCGTGGTTATTCTTCTGGGATGACCACCTTTCAGATTAATGACTAGTTAAATAGGAATTAATGCTAATGGGTGAAGTAGATGTTTCTGTCTTCCTGAAAAGTTTTACAGTACTAACCTCCAGCCACAGAAAGCACCTTCTGGGTTCATGACCATATCAAATCTGTAACTCAAGGCTGTGTTTGGGCAGAAGTTAACACTTATCCATCTAGTAATAGCTATAACTCAGAATACAAGTCATCAGTAAAAATAAGTGGAAATATTACTCTTAATTTTGCTAAGCTCAAGGCATTTAATAGATTCTATAGATTTAATAGATTAATCAACAACTGCAGACAGTGAATATTAAACCACTTGGTGCTGCCCATGCTGCTCTCCCATTAACAAAAACTTGTGTTTGTCTTTGTTGATGAGGAAAATGGACTTAAAAAAAGTGTGTAATTTTTCATGGACATACAGGAATTTCCGTGCTCTCCAGTTAGGGACTTTTGTTTTATAGCATTCAGAGAGTTATTTACAGAACCAAAGACTGAGAAATACTTGGAAAATAGCTATGGCTACCACATTTTCAACAGCAGAATGACTCCAGAATGTGGTATTGCTTATCTTCTGTGAGCCAGAGGGTTGCAGGACACCCTCGACTTGCCCAGTGTCTTCTGCACCAGAATTCCCCATTCTTTCTACACCAGACTCCTTCTCTGGGCCAAATACCACCAGCCCAACCTCCAGCCTACCACACAGCCTTCCCATTTGAGTACCTAGGCCTCTCCTCCTTTCTGCTTTTGTCCCAAGATAGTCCTACTGCAACTCTGCCTTCCCAGATGCCATGTGCTTTCTCTGCAGCTCTCCTATGCTGCTGTTGGACACGGGCACCTGATTCTGTCCTCCCTTTGGCTGCCAATACCAGTGGAGGTTATTGCATTGTCTGGCTTATCCTACAGAAAAATAGCCCTGACTTTTCTACCTGGCAGGGATTAAAAATATAAACAATTATAGACTGACTGACTCTGTCAAAAATGTGCTCAGACAGAGCTCTCAGGGAAGCTAAGTAGGACACGTTCAGGAAAAAAGTAGGCATATAGTAGCCCTAATAATAGCAAAGCAGTCACCACATCTCTAAGATATGGAGGTGATAATAGTGATGGCGAGAGTGCCTTCCTGACTGAAGGGAATATAAATGATTTTTTGAATATTTATTTGGTTTCTCTGCTTTATTTTTTAATTAACTTCTTCATTTTTGCTGAAAGTTAGGGGAGTCTTAAGAGAAGTGAAGTGCAGAAAATAATTTCCTTGTACATCAGTCTGCCTCAGCTTTGGGGTCCATAAGAGAAAATGATGGTTGTTCTGTGATGGACCATTTCTTTTCCTCCAGGTCTCAGAAAGCTGGAATTTTGTTTAACTGACATTCTCTGCAGCTGGTGATTCTGCTCTGACACGTCTTGCTGTTTCCACAGGCCTTTTACAACAGTCCAAGGGGTTAATAGAAATCTATTAAATGCCTTTAAAATACATTTCACGTGTTGTTGTGGCTGTTTCCTGTTGTGAATCTCTTATTATTTTACTGACCCTTTTAGACATCAGCTGCTCCCCTTGTACTGAGCATTTATAATCCCTCTGATTTGCCTGTGTCACTGGCACAGCAGTTAGATTACTGAACCTTTGGGTTTGTCTTCTTTTATATAGGACTTAAAAATTCCAGTAAAAGTTAAATATTGCTTCTGGTCACAAGTGGGTCTGATCCTGCTTTTGCTGGTGGCAAAGACCCATTACCTGCAATGACAGGAGACTCGAGAAGGAGGAGGAGAAAGTGGGTTTGCAGAGTTGGCATCCAGAGTTGATTGCTCAACAGAGGTGATTCACTGGAAACGTTTTCCTTATTTCATTTTGATTCCAGTAATTTTCTTTAGAGTTTATTTGCTTGAGGCAGTTTCCCTCTCTACACAACTACTCTTTCATGCCCTCTAATGGAATTCTGCTGAACTTCACAATGAACGTGTTGAATAACTTTATTTAAGAAAAATGACTTTCATTTTAAAGTGGATATATGCTTTGTATTGTTCATTGTTCACGTGGAAAATAACATACACAGCAGTGTACTATATTTTCTGCTCTGTACATATCTCTGAACATATTCTGAGAATCTTATTCTGGATAATGCTTCATGGCTCAGATACAGCTTGGCTTTTGCCTGTTCTCCTTTATGAATGGGTTGCATATCACAGAAAGCACAAGGATTGCATCATTTTGGATGCTTAGGGGATAAACTCATAGACCTGTAGTTTGAATGGTTCTCAGGATGTATAGAGTGGACAGTGTAACATATTAAGGGTAATAAAAGCAGAATTTCTCATTACCCACGGAAGCTTCAAAGGGGGTTTCCACTGCCTTCTGATGGTAAAGTGCCTCTATATTCCTTTGTTTCTGAGTTGAACTTACTAGGTGAGATCTAACACAAAGCTCACAGCAAAATGCATACTTTCCATACCTTCTGTGCACTGGGAAAAAGTTTAAAGACTTTTCAATACTTTGTACTTGAGTCTCAGATTTATATGCCAGGTCAGGAAGGAGCCTTTAAGAACAGAATTTATAGAGTTTTTGTTTATTAATTTGATCAGGAAATTTCAATAAAGTGGTGATATAGAGAGGAAAGAGAAATCAAAGGGTCAGACTGCTGACTGACTACATGGCCAACGAAATAATGAAGGGTGTCAGCTCTGTTAGAGCATGTCGCACCACTGAAAGCAAGATGACATGATGCTTTATATGGTCTGAATGACTGCGATATGCTGCTCCAGATGATCACGTATCAGTGCATACAAGGTTTAACAAACTAACTGAGCTCTGTTATTTGCCGTATTTCCATCGCTTTACTAATTTTTCTCTAGCTAATTCACACTTGGCAACTTGGGGCTTCTGTGTTATCATGTGTGAGAGAAAAGAAATACTGATTTCTACAGATTTTTGGATCAAGTCCTTGTTCTGAATTGATCTGCATCATTGCACTTCCTGAAGAAAGAGCTTCTACTTGCTGCTTCTTTGAAGGCTGGGCACAACGTAGAGATACACACATACGTGCTAAGACTCTAGTTACTAAAAATATACAGTGCTGCATCTATGCATGGTGCAGGCATCTCACTTATGTTCAGGAAGCCATAAACTTTAGTGTACTCAGAATAGTTAGATACTGTTTTTCTTATGGAGTTAGTGCTGCATAAACAAACAACTTGCAATCAAGGACAAAAATACACAGTTCACGTATTTTAATACATACAGCTTCAGTGAGCCCTGTCAGGCTTTGTGAATGCAAAATGCATTCTCACATGTAGGATGTCCTGTAAAAAAGTCCTGTTGACTTCCTCTGTGGCCCATCTTTTGAATAGTGTTGCCATAATGCAGGCAGTTAAGTGCATCTTAAGACATTCAGGATTAGATCCTAAATTATAGGAAGGGGCTCTCTTAAGATGGGTATGGCAGTTTTAAGCTCATGAGAGGCATGCTAGCTTCCCACATGGTGAAAAGTTGTGCAGCTTCTGTAACTTGTGACGACTACAGATAACCTTCCAAGTGATGACTGCACTACTAGGAAAGACTGGAGAAAAGCAAGCTCTGGCCATGTCCTAAATCTCCCTCAGGAGGTTCATGTGCAAAGATGTGGAGCCGCTGTAGTCAGGGGATCCTCAACTGCCTCCTTGGTTAGCAGTGACCTTGATCCTAAAGGCCGACCCTATCAGCACACTGCTTATAGATGTGCAAAGACAGTGGTAAAAGTTGGCTTCAAATTTATGAACATTTTCATTCCTAGACACTTTGTTCTAACTGCTTGATACAACTATGCCCCCATGAAATTAATGCTATAGCTCCTTATCTAGGTCCTATAGCACCTTTAATATACAGAAAAAAGCCACAGGTTACAGAATATACAGGTAAAGTAGATGAAGTTGATCACAATTCTGTTCCTATTATTACCATGCGCATTTGCAGAACATCTAGATTTGGAGGACAAAGTCAGCAGGAATTTTGTCATTGACCTCTGGGTATAAGATCTCACCCAGAGCATTTCAGCCTCTTTACGCAATCTAAAGGACTCTGTGTGAGCACCTGAGGCCACTATTGAGATTGTGCTTTCTCTGTTCCTTGTGTTGTCTGTGTGCTCTCTTTCCTGTTTTTGGACAAGGTTCTGTTTGCTTGTATTTTGCTAAAGAAAAAGAATGGTTAATTTTCTGCCAGGATAAAGGTCAAGATTGTCTTTATTCTCTAATATTGCCAGAAGATTGATACTTTTGTAAGGCTCCTGATCCTGGATATTCAAAGCCGCTTTCTGATCTTACTATGCTACTTTTAACAAGTTTTCTGAATAATGTATTCTGCTGAGTAAGCAAGCTGTCTCTAGTGTAACTTTTCCTTTTTAGATATCACAGTGCTTTGTCTGAGGCTTCCAAATTTCACTGTCACATTTTTTTTTTACGTTTAAAATAAGGAGGTAAGAGTTTAAAGCAGTAATTTTCTATTCCCCTTGCAAGGAGCAAAGGAAAACATTTCAGTAGAACCATGTTACATTAATATTCTACATCTCTGAACCCATTAAATGAACAAAGTTTTTATGACTTTTTTTCTTGTTTTTCTGGTTGTTGCTGTGTTAGAGTATGTAAGGAGATTGCTCTCCACCACAGCATTTCAAGCAGGCCTGGAGGTGGGGGGAGAAGATGCATAGGAATGACAGCAATTCTCTTGTCCAGGCAGCCCCAGAATAAGCCTGGTTTTGTGGTGAGGAAGAGAGTTGTCTCTTCCTGGACCTGTCACGTGGTTGGAGGGCACGAAAGATGTCAACTCAAAAACCTTCCCTGGTTGCCAAGATACCTCAGATGGCCCAGTGACAATTGCTGCACCTTGCAATGCAGCGCTAACTTTCCTGACTAACACGGCATCTGACCCTCTGGTCAGAGTGCTGTCTTGCTGTGCAGGTCTGAATGGGTTCAACAGGAAACCTCAATATTTATTTATTTTAAATACAACCCCAGCCTTTCTGTATGCATATCTGATGCTACTGTCTTTCCAAACATATAAGGACTCTCTCCTTGATTTCTAGGACAATTTGGGATCGGGGGAAGATAGCATATCCAGTGTGACTTTTCAGACTCATCTGAAGACCCTCCCACTCCTTTCCACCATTCGCTTTGGTGCTTGTGTCCATGTGACCAGGGGCACCTCCCTGTAATTATCCCCTCCCAGTCATGCCTGAGCCATTGCTCCCTGATGCTCACTTAAAAATCAACAAAACGTAGCAGTTGTTGAACATGCCAAACATATCTAGTGCCTCAAGAGACCACTTACAACCTTGTGGTAATTTAGATAGCATGGTGTGGGATGATGGTAGCAGAGAAAATGTGGAATACAGCTAACTTTAGGCATGTTTGTGGGAACAGAAGGCTCACTCTCTCTCTCATTAAATCCTCTCTGGCTTTATAAATGAAGACTGGATAAAAAAAATTAATGTTTTGACATGTAGTAGGTGCCTCAATTAAAGTCTGACAGAATCAATTACTATTCTGTGCTGGAGTAATGAAAACAGGATTTTTATTTGAAATTCCTGATAAGGATGTGAAGGCATTGTTTTGAGGTTTTTTTCCTAAAAGCCTTATTTTAGAAAACAATTAATAAAATCAAAGTCTATCTTTTTCTTCAAATCCACTGAGGTTAAAATAGATTAGTATTCACATAGTTCTCATTGTATATCAGAAAGATGAACACATTCTCTCTCAAACAGCAGGGGAAAAGTAAGAAAACACAATTTAATTACAGTGTTAGTGTTAAACCCAAACTAGTTAGGGATGAATAAGCGTTTCTGTTGAAATTCTCTGGGTTCAGAGATTTATAACTTGGTGATAAGATTCTCCTAGGGCAGAATCTTACTGCACAAACATAGCTTGGAAACAAGAGATAGATATTTTTCAGAAACTGAGATGTAATAACTGTTAAAAAAGCAAACAAAAATTATATTAATTTCATTGCAGTTTCATGATTTCAGATCCATTTTATTATCAGAGCAGGAATTTTAATTTCTCTACAGGCCTTTCTGTGACGCTCAACATTGACTCAGCTGCTGTAAATCGCTTTGCTCCACTGAAATCAGTAGACCAACAACGTTTAAGTTGTAAATCTAATAGAGATTTTCAGAGGTATCCCACTCCCAGAACCACAGCTGACTTCTGAAAATTGCACATGTTGAAATGAAAGGCCAAACCTATTGAAAATAATATGGCCTTCACATTTTGTCAAACAAGACCTCCTTTTTAAGGAATCTGCAATGTGGAATCTCTGTCAAAAAGGATCTTTTATTCTTTTCTGCGTGTTTTTGGGGGAGGACAGCTCTACTGAGAATATCCTTGTTGATTAGGACACCTACCTGGTATGTGAAGGGTTTGAACACTCACTAGCAGAGAAGGGAACATTTCCCACACTTCTTCAGGAATGGCTCTAGCCAGCTGACCAATGTTTTTCAGGACAATCTCTTTCCTATTTTAGAAGCCAGATCCCAAAATAGTATTTGGACAGACAAGGACCTAAACTGCATAGATCCTCTGAAATAGCTGCATGTTAAGATTTAAGTGTCCAAATAAGTTTAACGTTAGACGCATTTATATGCTATTTTTTAAAGGTGGGTCTGTCCACTCTCCAAAATTTGCAAATGTTTTCACTGTTTCCAAATGTTCTATTGCAATTTATATGAGCACAAAAACATCAGGATAGACCAATGCTTTCTAAAGATGGCAAAGACCTTTGTTCAATACATTATGGTTCTCCTATATAAGAAAGACATTTTTCTGTGCTCCTAATGCATTGTTACCCTATATCACTTTCTTGTTCCCTAGCTAAATAAATAAATAAATTACCCGGAATAAATGAAATAAGTTTTGGCTCCCTGGACTCATCTAGTTGATCTGTAGTACAGAGAAATAAAGATTAGGTGATTAGACTCTTATTATTTTAAGAGTTATTAACATTTTAAATAGTAACATCAGCAAGGGTCATCAGGAGCTGATGAGCTAATTTTGGCTCTGCAACTGCAGAGGCAGAGCTGAAAGAAGCAAGCCAAAGATTCTCCCCTTAAGTATCGCAGTCACTTCTTCGTGTAGGGGCACAGAAGTAGGAAGGGGTAACTATCTCACCAACTAATTATTTCCACCGTCTCCTCATCCAGCACACTTTTGTGCAAACCTCTGTGATCTTTAAAAGGCCAGTGTAGGACAGAAGCGATCTAAACTAAGTTCCCTCCCTCTGGGCTCCTGGAGGAGATTGGAAACCTTCCAAATAACTTTAGATTTGTTTCCTCCCTTGGAGGGTTGAGTGGGAGGGATGACACCCATTCCATCATGAGATTGACTAGACTTGTCGTTGCCTAACAAGCCTATTTAGGCTTGTCAGAAGTTGATGAGCTAATTATGGTTCATTAGATGTAGAGGAGTCTATATTTAAGCTCATTTGGGGTTGGGATAGGAAAGTTAATAACATAGTGGGAAGTAGAGGAAACTGCTAAGGCTGCAGAGAATCTCTTCCTAAATTCCATGAGATTTCCAGGTGCCCCCTGGAGCAGGGCTAGACTGCAAAATAAGATGATCTTTCTGCAGAAAACTGGGAAAAAATGGTGTCACTTCCTCAATTCCCCCCCTTCCGGAATCCATGCGAGAAATGGTCTAATAAAGAAAAAGATAAGAGCATCAGACTAAGGGCATCCTCAGAAAATACATGCAGATTATGTCTGGATGCACTTCAGACTGGGAGAGAACTAGGAGGTCCTCTCAGGGACTCTGTGGCTATTAGAATTCTTCAGAAAAACAACAAAAATCCTCCTGTTCAAAATACCAATATCTTGGGTCAGAAAAGCTTGGAGCAAATTAGAAGCTTGCATTACTATATAATTTCAAAAACATTTCATCTTATCAGTACACACAAAGACTACGGTGTTTTAGTGTTTTACTTCTAAAAGAAGTTGTGCTGAGTTTGGCCTTTTATGGTCTTTCATCTTCCACAGAAAAAAATCCTTCTCTTTTCTAATTTCCATACCAGGCAAGTTGCCTATTGAGGCAACCACATAACTATTTGATCTTGTGTTTTTCTCAGAGTGTTCTGCATTTCTGTATTGCAAGATCTCAACTCTCTTTGAGAGCCCGGGTCATGGAGTTTTTAACAAAGACATCTCTTCTCCAAAATGCTCACTAAACTCTAGCGTTTAATAGGTATTATCAAAGATGAAGCAAAACAAAAGAATAAAAAGTAGCCTGACTAGGCACTAGAAAATCACACTGTTTCTGAGTTGGTTGTAGCAGTTGAAGCACAGTTCAATGCACCCAAGTAGTTGGGATGAGTTAATTCAAGAAAGGGCCATGGTGATGTCCATGCTTTCAGAGTCCTTGTGCACCACGGTACCTGCCACAGCTGCCTGCGGCGGAGGGCTTGGGAGCAGGAGGTGGGCTGGCTGCATCCTTTCAGCCTGTCAGTGTCTGAAACAGAAAATCATCCACACGGAAGGAATTTGTGCCGAATCGGTACTCAAAAATGCTGAAAGAGAGCTTATTCTAAATGGCTCTTACAATGCATGTAAACTGGTTGAAGCTGAACTTCTGTGAGGATGAGAAGTTTTTAACAGTCCTTCTTTTAAACCATTACTTTGAATGCTGAACCTGGCATTTAAGGAAGTACATTTCTCTAGTGTACGTGAGGCTGGAGAATATCCTCCTCCTTTTTCCTTCCTGGCTACCAGAATACTTTGCTAGTTGACTTGTTAGAGATGAGCCTTCCAAGGTGACAAGATTTCTTAATGTGGACAAGTTACCTTCAACTGTGCGTGCCCAATGGCTGCACCACCCCTCCAGGCTTCTCTGCATGATGCCAAGGAGCGGAGTGCAGTTCCGTTTTTTCCTCATTTTCCAGAATGGCTTCGTACCATACTTCATTGACTGCACAAACTATGAAAACTGGAACATTTAAAATAAGAATCTGGCCATAATTTACACCATATTCTTTTGCATCCTTCTAGGGGTGTCTGAGTGTTAGCTTCTGAGTCGTTTTCACTTCAAGATGAATCATTTCAACAGATATATTTTATCAATCGATTCTTGAGTAAGATAGCATATCCTATAAGTGAAACATACATATAGACATTTGTACTTCTGCTTTCCCCTGAGTACTGCATATTTAGGGTCTTTTTCTTTTTTTAGTATCTCTGATTGTTTTGATGATAACTACTATACCACTGTATTTGATGTTGATGTCCTTGAATGGATTCATTTAAACTAGTAGAAATCTATAAGCATAAAAAGCAATATTACTTCATGAGTAATAATGCCACTGTCAGGGTTATTGCATCATTTCTGGTGGAATTGTTTCCCTTAATGCGCAAGTTAACAGAGTGCGCTGTAGATGATTGCCGTTGCTTGCAACTTTAACCCTTTATGAAAAGGGTATTAATTTAAAGCCATATAAGCAAGTTCCAGGGATTTGTAGAGAATTATATTTTATGTTTTTCTCTATTTTCTATTTGTGTTTCTATTGCATACCTGTTCATAGTTTCTCAAAGACAAATGATGAAGGTATAAGTTTGAATAAACCCATAAATCTATGGTTGCATTGCAGTTTCATAACAATTACATTAAACATCTAAGTGATTAACTTTGCTACCATTGCCAGTTTGTACAAAGCATAAAAAAAATCACAACAGACCCCTACAAGTATGAAAATACACAATTTTCTGCACTATGCATGCCTGCCATACATAATGAATAAAGCATCTACACATTCAGGCTTATTGCCATTGCATGCTTTTAAGTCTGTACATCATCAATAACCTTGCAAATAGTTTCTCTACATTTATAGACTAAAGTAAAATAAAAATGGATACCCAAATGTGGATGCTTTTTCAGAATCAACAATTTTTTACTGCTACAACATTCAGCAGTGTATTTCATTTAATCATGTATTTCTCACTCTTCCCTCAAATGTGATTAAATTGGTATGTAGGTAAATTAGCGGTGAAATTTGGTGGCTTGTATTTCTGAATTTCTGTTTCTGAATTTTGAGAGAAAGTTTTTTTTTTTTTTTCATTTACTATGTTGTTGTGGATATGCTATAATTTGGTTGATATATATATATTATATAATAAGGAGCTCAGTATTTTGAAGGTGTCTCCTGATATGAAAAATGGCCATCTTTTGAAATTATGGGATGTATTAGCACAATGCCAGACTCTAATCTGCTACCAATTTGTGTCAGCTTTCTGCATTCAAAAAGAACTCAAATCCCCTCTAAAAGTAGGAATCAGCTGAAGGTTTGTCTTGGCTTCATGAACCCACTGCAATTAGGCAGCATGTGAATGTGTGCCATATGCATTTATTGCTCTTCTGAGCATGTGTTACTTTGATGTGTTAGGTTAGAAATCTAACTCTCTTTCTTGGGCAGCCTTCCTCCTGGGTCTTTATACTGCTTAACAGTTTAGTCCAGACTTTGAAACACAGCCTAATTTAGAGGCGGATGCTGCAGCTGCTGCTGTCATTTCAGCTGATTTTTTTTCGCTTTGATGTCAGCTTAGGATCTCGGTCGCTGCATTGGTCCCGCAGCCGCCGCAATTCGCCTAACGGACACCACACCATTTTAAGCCTGTCTTTTTGCCTTTAAATCTAATTTGGGCAGCTAGACTCATTCACAAAACACTGTTGGTTTAGTGAAATGTTGAGTTCTCACTGAACACATCCTTCCTGATCTGTAGGAGACAGAGAAATCTCTTTGAGTTGTTACATTTAATGCCTGATTAAATGCCAATGATACAAGAGGATGGGATGTATATTTCTTTGACAGAAAGAGGATGGGATGCCCAGCCCGTCCTGCCCCATCCTTTGCATTAGCATCTGTACACTATAAAATCAGCTTTTTCCTCTGAAAGCTGTCCTGTTCTTTTGAAAGACCTTATATTAACCGTATTTTTCCTGCTCTCCGTGATTCATTACTACAACTACGGTATGTGAAAAGACATTCCACCTCAGTTCCTCTTGTTCTTGGACCATCCTTTGCTTTGCTTTCTGCTCTCCCTTTCTGTGGTTGACATGAACTCAAGGACCACCGGAGCCTTGATCCTTTCTGATGCCTTTGCAGAATGGTTTGTCTCAGTGAGCTCCCTCGCTCAGGACAGACCCTGCCTTCAGATGTGCATGCATTTTCCCATTGGTTTCAATGAGACTCACAGACTTCTGAGTCCCCTGTTTGGCCTTTTATCCTTAGCTTAAAGAATATGATAGTTTGTCTGACCTTTTTTAATAACCAAGATCTTTGCATTCGCTATCATTTTGGTTACTTTCTCCATAGTACAACAACGGCCCATGTCTTACCACAAAAGATGAAAAAAACCCATCCATCCATATCTACTCCTTTATACATTAATTTTGTGCATGTATTTCCCATTTTTGCTCCTATTGCAGATATTTTTGCAATACTTTTCTCTGTACTAATCACATTTTTTCAAAGGTGAAATATTGCAGAGGATATTAGTCTTTCCAGGACCTTCCTTATATTATCATATTTTGTCAAAACAGATTTTGGGTAGACTATTTTTTGCAATTAATACATTTCTTCGTGTTGCAACAATGACAGTGGGTATTTTTCTCAGTTAAATGATGTTAGCAAATATCAAAGCCACAATGGACTAGAATGAAATAACTTTGAGGGAGCAAGATGTTTAACATTTAGTACAGTAAAAATTTATTGAATATTTGAGTTCAGAAATTCCAGGCATTCTTAACTAGAATACCAAAGGAAAAAAAAGGCAAAGGCAATAAAACCACAGTGATCTGCAATAAACTACAGTTTTTCTGACAGTGAATTTATTCTCATCAGTGTTGGTACTGACACTATTGGCAGATTATTCATATAGTATTAAAAATGTTAGCGCAAACAAAAAAACCTCTTGGTCTGACATCATGTAAGTACAGTATTTTGCATACAAATAGTCTTATTACGCTCTGGGAACTCCACTTTTGTTTAGGAGTTTTTCAGGTGACATCCTTATGTTGCTGACTCTCTCTTTTTGTAATGTGTGCTTGACAGTAGAGCAGGGCATCGAGAATATCATCTTTGTAGTGACAGAAGCTCCTTGCTGTTCAGTCTGGTAAAGAGAGAATCATGTGGAAGTCAAGAAATCAAAATCAAATCAAATCAAAATCAAATCTTTATCTCAATCAAAACTTTAGAAAACATGTTTCAAAAGTTGAGAAGTGAAACAACAGGTCAAAAGCCAATTTGGCTTGATTTGATTTTAAAAAGCAATGTACCCTTTTTAACTTCACAATTGGAAAAGACTGTTCACAGCAATGTCTGAGAAAAGAAGGCATGCCTGTCTGTATGTGAAGATTCTGGAAGAGCAGGTATATTTATTCCAATAAAATCTACCACAATGATGAGAAACTGAGCAGCTGACATGTACTGTAGCTACAGATGACTTACTGGAGGTCTGGACCAATTGTGAGTGTGATGGTGAAGTAACACTTTCACCCTATTGTAGTCCTTTGCAATCAAGCAGATTAGGAATAAAAACATGCACAGAGATTGTGCAAGCACCTTTTGTTATATTTTGTATCAAAACAGCTGGCTATTTCTGAGATATTCTGTTTTCCTAGAAGAAACCAAGAAGAGGGAGGAAGGTTCTGGCAAATATGAGCACTCTGAATTTGGAGGTGTGTCAAATGACAGCCTGAATATGAGGAGGGAGTAAAGTTGTGTCATACTGTGGCAATACCCAAATGACGGTTGTCTGAGCTAGAAAACTGTGAAAAAGCATTCCCGTGCTGCAGATGAAGCCTTGGCTCTGAGCAGACCCACAAAGTGTCCTAGGAAACAGTGGATGCTTTTAGCAAAGTGTCAGGTGCTCGGGTATGTGTGATATGCTGAGATGGTGTGCCAGCGAGCAGCAAAAACGCAGAGGGTGTGCCTAGAGCAGGAGAGCAGCATTGCAATAGTGATGTCAGTTCCAGGAGAACTAAACAATAAGCAGCCACTGATGCATGGCAAATAAAATCAGTTGGAAAAAGGATGATGGGATCATATTGCTTCAGAATCTGCCATTTCATTGCCACTGAAATGCTTTACAATGAGTCCGGTTTCAACTTTTTTAGAATATAAATACTTCCGGTTTGAAAATATACATGATGATTAAGATTAAGAATACAAATAATGAGTAGGAGTGAAGACAAAGTATATTCCTGGGAACAAATTCAAATGCTCATGTTTTGAAATCCTATATAAAATGAAATGTTTATGTTCCACTCTGCTGCAATATCAGGGAAAATTGCTTGTATTCCATGAAACTGGAGTATAGAGAACATCAGAATTGGTCCCGGCAAGGTGTGGAATAATTTCAGTTCTCGATATTGTCCCAGGAGTCACCCAGAGCCCTGAGAGATCAGCCCTAATGAGAAAGAATATGACCTTACCATATCAGGGCTTTGCAACAGTCAAAATCTAGCCTGACCTTCAACAGTAAAGCATGTCCCTCAGGCTAAATCCTAACAAGCCTTGCCTTCAAACCAAGGCAAAAGGCCAAGAATGCTTATCCAGGGAGCAGCAATAGATAGAGTGGGAAAATGAGAGGATCTTTTCGGTTGGCAAACATCACAGTTTGACCTCTGTGTTCTTGCCATGCCAAGCCATCTAATCTCCAGGAGGCAGTCCTTTCTAATCTGCCAAGTGGCGAGTTGGCTCAGTACCTGTCAAAACCAGTATGCCCTGCCAGGCATTTGGATTAAGGCTTAGATGTGTGAGATGACATCTCTCCTAAAGCAAGACTGTGATTTCAGTGGGTCACAATGAGTGGTCTGAAGCTCCAAGAGCCTTGGGACCAACAGTGCGTTGTATCAGCTCATAGAGCAAAGGTACAGAAATTTTTCAGTTTGCCAGACTATGTGGATATAGAAGGCTACAGGACAGATATGATCGATATAATGCAAAACAGTGAAAGGAAATATAACTATCACTACATCAGCCAATATTAAGCACAGAATTAGAAAAAATATTATAGAGCAATTTTGGTTCTTGTTAGATGAGGAACCTACAGTTCCACTTAGTGGATGCCTGCTTTGTCAAGTTAGTTTTTAGGGGTCTTTTAGACAAGGTCAGATTTTGAAGAACTGTTTGATGATCTCTTTAAAGCTCATTAATTTAGGAAGGTTGCACTGAGAAGGACTGTTTTTTGTTCCATAATAAATTTTTGAAATGAATCGATTTATTGTAATTCATTAAATGCAACCTTTGCTACCCTCTGTGGGTAGAAAAGTTACCTGGACCTTATTGCTGGTAAACACTGCTTATTTCTGAAGAAACTATCTTTTCCTCTGGACTTTTCTTTCTTATATTCTGGTAGTTATTTAAATTTTCTATTTCACTGGAAAATACTGGTGGATTCATGGAAAAATGCATTCAATGAGCTAGTAGGCTGTGCAGCAAGAAAACAAGAAGTAGCGTTGTTTTATTGATAATGTCAAATTTTAATTCTTTTTGCAAAAACACCTTATATTTTTAAAAATACTAATATATTTTGTAGGACATTAAAGCACGTAGTCTTCCTTTCTTAATAATCTTCTCCCTTGAGAGCTGCTGTTAACCTGTTGTAAAAGAATTAATGCATATCTCTTTGTGAAGAATAAAAGGTTTGCTTTGTCTTTACAGTGACCTGAATAAGCCAACCAGTCTCTACTTCTCATTTGCCTTCATTTACTTTTTACTAAAGTCTCCTTCAGTGTGGTTAATAAGCAGCAAGATCATCAGTCACTTCAAAGTGCTTTTGCATTCCATAGTTTGTTTTTTCTGCAGTGAGCAAACGGAGAGATGATCCGGTAGAAATCAGTTACGTTATGACTCATCTTTTATGTGACCTCCTCACGAGGCCTTTGGGTAGCACATGGGCTTTCCATACAATTACATGTAGCAGTTGTTGGCTAGCGAAATGTCCTTTCCCACACCATTCTTCTGCAATGCTGAAAAGCCATTAATGGATTGGCTTTACATAAAGAATATTTCAGATCCAGAGAAGTAAAATTTCACCCAATCAATGCTTTCTTTCTCGGCTGCTTTAGAGACAGGTTATTTTGCATCTACAGTGATAGTCTTTCTGGGAATAGCTGAAGTGAATTCAGATGCGGTCTTGATGTGAAGCATTTGCATTCCTCTGGCAACCAAAAAAAGTGTGAACCATTGAATTAAAGCCAGACTACAAAAAGGTATTGGACTTCTTTCTTGATGTCACACATCACATCTGCTTTCACTGACCCCAGAACTACACAGCTACTGTGCAGTGGGAGTTATTTCCCTGGTATCGAGGAGGTGATTTGCACTTCCTAAACTTAATGCTGATCAAGACTTTGCACATTTAGGGTTATTGCAAGATGAGAAAAGTTCATGGAAGAGAACCCAAAGTGTCCTGATCTTGGTGCTCAGCCTTGTCAACATAGCCACTGAAAAGTGCAATTTCTTTTTAAAGATATCGCTCCTTGATTGACTTTGGTTAATGAGCATACACACGTTTGCTTCTTGATAAATGTAAAGAGTACTCCCCTGCTCCCACCCAAGGAGGACAAAATATTTTCCCCCCTCAGACTCATGAGATGCTGGATTTTCTTGAAAGTACCAACAACATTTCCTTGTCATTTTGACAAGACGCTATGTCCAACACTGCTTGTGTATACCCTTCTGTTCCCACCTCTTCCCTGAAGCACTAGAGGTGGTCTTGCTGCATGTTTCACAGATGTTTCTTCCACTCAACTCCTTGGTTGTTTTTCAAGTGGCTTCTTACAGCAAATGTTTCCATGTGTGTACGCTCCTTCCTTTCTGCTGACACCTTTTCTTTCTATAAAAACAATCTGCTGCTGTCTTTCAGATCTAGAGAGAGACCATCCCATACCACAGATGCTGGTTTTCTTTTTAGATTCTTTGGCACTGGTACACATGGTCAGCAGGCAATACCTCCCTCCTGTCTGTTCCTCATGACTAACAATGTTGATGTTTTGTTCTTTCAATCTTATTTCCCTCTGTTACCCTTACACACTCTGTTTTTTTTTTTTTTTTTTTCCTTTTCCTGTTACTCTCCTCTTTCTTTGTACTAGTGGCCCAGATGGGATCTCTTCATCTCTCACTACAGCTCGGAAGAAGAAAACCTTACACATTAACTGTTTTACCCCGGTTACCACAGGCAACTTGTATGCCAGCTTTTTCTTGTGCTCAGGAGCTGACAAAATCATCCAGCTTTATGTTTTCTTTGTACACACACACAGACACGCACAAACACAAAATTAAATTCACTTTCTACAGCTGCTCAGAGCACTGGTTATTGAATGACTCAGAAGAAGCATGCAAGGATCAGACACTACCATTGAGTTGATTGCCTTTTTAGTTTGTATGTGGTAAAAGTTAAGCTAAGGTTGTCTAATCTTTTCCATTCTGAAAGGTATAGACACTTGCTTATAATAAACTTCGCAATCAGATTTTTCATATACAGTTAGGACCACAGTCACCAAGACTACAATCCAGCTTGGTTCAGCAGGCTTTTTGAAATAAAAAAAAGAACCCCCCCCCCCCCCAAACAGCTCCTCCCCTCCTGGTCAGTGCGTTATTTAGGGCCAAATTTGTTTGAGATTGCTATAGTATAACTAAAGAAATCTGTTCAGTGTTTCACTGAATAAGTTCATGGTTTGCAAAAAATAAAAATATGAAAAATACTATATACTGCAGAATGCATTGGTATTTATACATAGATGTACATATGTGTATACACATGTAAATACACATGCACACACACATATATGCATACGTAAATTCATGCTGTTTTATGATCATGACAACCTTCACCTAGGTAATTAATCTTCTAATGTTAACTTCCTTTTAATGCTAGTTTTTTTAATATACAACAATATTTTCCTGGGCCCCCCAAATAGTAGAGTATCATATAGGTGGAAAATTTTCAGGATTAGCACTGGAAAATACTATGCTGTCTCATGCTGTAAGGGAATTGAAACAGGTCGTCCACTCAGCTTTTCTTTATTTTCATAAAAATACTAGGTATATTCTGAGAGAAAACTGAGAACATCTTTACTTTGCCATGAAGTAGATGTAAGTTTGGAAGTAGATCAATGATGGTCCTTGACAGTCTCACCTATAAATGCAGGACAATTTTCATTCTTTTCAGGTGTATGTATCTCCACGGAGATGCATGAATGCTGCCAACTGCATTAACAAATTTGCATTTCTCGCGCCTCTTATTCTCTCTCCAGGAACATTTGGCTGAGCACATTTTCACACAAAAGTGTTCTCTGACAATCTTAAAGGTCTTTTTTTTGATGTGGATAATGGAAACAATATTATATGATTTCGATAAGTCACAAAAGGTGAAGAGTCAATTATAGGTACAGACAGTATTCAAATTTGTATTCTTCACTTTCAGACATATGGACCAGAAAGGCCTAACAGCAGGACCAAATCACATGACATGATAATATTAACATAGTGTGTCTTAAGTTTATACTGCAGTACTATTTAGGATTCATATATATCTTAACTTCAGCAGGATTCATGATTGCCGAGTAGCCATAAGCTACAGTTGATAGCATTTTAGGAATGGCAGAGAAGATGCAAGAATCTTTCTGTCTTAGCTAAAGTTTAGTGAAGTGTAAACATCGCAGAATATATAGATTTTTATATGAAAAAATACCATAATTTTAAATGGTTATGAGTAAAAGTGTTTCTCCATTTTTAGTAGAGGAGAAGGAATGACACATGGTTGATGGCTGAATCAACACTTTCGCTGCTCCCTTCCCTCTTTCAAGTGTGGCATGGACGTTTCTTATGTCGTGCTGGCAACATGTTGAGACAGAGAGAGGAAACATTGCTTCAAAGCTTTTCTCTTCCCTTCCAAATCCTGCTTTTGTCCATGCTACGCCACAGTCTTGATTGGATGGAAGACCACTGGGTCCTGGTGCTCTTTCCATGCCCTTAGTAATATATGCATTATGATATATACATCACTTTACATGAGGCTTTGATATTAGCTTATCTGTAATCTCTTGAAAGTATTCAAAATAGCAGCATCAAAATTTTGGACCTGAACCATGGCTATTTCTATTCTGAAACTGCTTAGACTAAAAGCATGCAATTTTCTCACACCTAGTTTTATTATGTGTGAATAAAAAGATATAGCTATACATATTTATCCTCACCTTAACCATTATTATCTCCATGATTATGATAGCTTTTAGGAGCCTCTTACAGAAGCCGCTTATGAAAAGCTCTGTAAAAATGTCATACAACAAACAGCTTCATCTGGCAAGAGCCCAGCAGTAAAATGTTGTCCATTTTAAGGCTAGTAGTAAAACCTCCACTAATTTCACCAGGCATAGCATTTCCCATGAGGTAATAAGCACAATGAGCCAGGTGGGCAATACAAAGGAACGTGCTTTCAGAAGAGCGGAATAACAATAGCAATGAAAATAAACGCAGGTTCGCCAAAGTGAAAAATAGCAATGAAAAGCATCACAGGTTCGGCAAAATGAACAGAACTGAGAGGATATTACTTCCCTAGCCAAAGATATTTGGATCAATATATAAAATATGTAAATGAAAATCTACCAGTCATAGGCAAACATTTGCAGCTGTGGAGAATGTTAAGATTTGTGTTTTATTTGATGGGACGAGAGAACAATGTGCAGAGAATAAAAACAATTGAGTTTGAAGAAGTGCCTTGGCAGCATTCAAACACTAGCAGTTGTCATCATCATAATAAGATGGAGAGAAAACAGATTTTTTTTAATTTGCTTTTTTTTTTACAGTGAGAAGAACTGTTGTTATATAAATGCATATTTTTCTGCTAGTATCTTTCAAATCAAAAATGATGTTTTGCAACATATGTAGATTTGTATTTTTATGGTTAATATAGTCTTCCTAATAACCTTTCCAAGTGAAAGGTTCTGCATGATTCAGAGAAGCAGACTCTTTTTTTATACATTTGATTAGACACCTAAACTCATCAGTCCATCTCTGAGCCATGTACCTGATTACTCCTAGGTATATGCAATACATTATGTGAAAGCAGTTTAGCTAGGATCGTATTGTGGCTGTAACCAAAGTGGATTTAGAGATAATGAGCTTGCATCCTAGAATACTTAGGATCGCAGTCTACTCTCTAAACTGATGATGCAGCAGCTGCATAATGCAACAATGTAATTTATTCATGTAATATGCACAATATTGCTGTAATAAAAAGCCCATTGGCGGTTCCTCTAATTCTCTGTATGAGCACCCTGTTATTAGTTGCTGTGTAAGTCAGTATTTCAGCATCTTCAAATTCTGGCTATTTATAAATTTCAAGCCACAATATTTTAAAGAGAAAAAACTTGATATTATACAGCGTGAGTTGTACTTTGAATCTGCTCGCACAGAACTTAGCATGTGGCTTTTTTGAGCAATATGATCTGTAACCATATCAGAAAAAACTAAACATTACAAAGAGACCTTAGCTACTGAAGTTTTTATTTTTTACCACAAATATTTATCATGATGTAAGTTGGATTTCCAAAAGAAGTTAAGACAGAACAATGAAAAAAAGTTATTTTGTGTTTTCCTGAGGAAAGCCAGAAGTCCACTGATATTGCCAGCTTTCATTCAGTAGTGAGTGGTGTTATGATATGAGTGTTTATATGAAAGGTAGATATGTCTGAAGTAAATTTTAATGGGAACATATTAACTTCCAACAGGAGCCTACATGTAAAGACAGTGATGAAAGAGCATTACAACAGAATGCTTGAAAATTAATCTGCCAGTTTAACCCAGTAACCGACATGCATACTAAAACACTGATGTGAATTGAAAATAAAATAACCACGCTTGACAGATATAATAGTTTAAGTGATTTCAAATTAACCACATCCCACTGACCGCAAGTGAAGAATGTGTTCATTCTCCCGCAATGAAACATGCTCTAGGGACTCATTATACAGAGTGGAGTAAGTAAAACCAGAGTGGAGTAATTGATGCTGAGGAAGAAGGAAGAATGACAGCTATTTAATGATTCTCAAACTTATACATAAAGATATCACAAGCACTTAATATATTATTTTTCTCTCTCCAATCTGGAAATATTATAGGCTTAAATCTGTATTGTACAGTAATTGCAACACTTGATATAGCTGTTAGGAATAATGAATCATGACAAAGATGCATCAGGCAGTGCATGAAAAGAGTGAATAACAAACAACCTTGCGCCAACATTTATGCATGTATTATGAGTGCTATGTTTCAGTGGAACAGGTGAGATGAAGTCAGGGCATATCTATTGTCCTAATCTCTCTGCCTATAATTGCTTTCCAAATCGTAAAGTTTCCCTAAACAGTTCAAACATTATGAAATCCAAACTTATATTATTTGCTTCCCTCTTTTCACATACATTGAGGTCCATATTTACAGGCAAGATACAAAATAGAAGATACAAATGACCATAGTCATCCCTATCCTTTGGTGGTTCACAGGGAGCAAGAGCAGGGCAGTGTTTTGCATGTCACCATTACTCTCCGTGGCAGCTTCAATCTTAACTCTCTTATTTTCTGTATCTTCAGCAATGTCTTGCAGGCAACATGGTGTCCACAAGGTTATGATAACCCGATTAATAGCTACGTACTTAGCTAGCCATTTGTGTTCACCAATAATACTACTGTGTCTGGTGACACCAAAGGACACAGCATCTTCTGTTACAAAGCCAACAGAAATTGACACATAAAAATCTCCATCCAGGGGTCCTTTCCAACCTGAATTATTCTATGATTTTATGTATGCCAGAAAGTGACTTGCATAATATGTACCATGGACAGGAGTCCGGGAGGCAGCACAACACAGACATTACAAACTTCTGTGGCCTGTTTCATATGGTACCCTCTGCGGCCATTGGCAAAGTGTAAAACTTCATCAGTATGCCATTGCCACTCGCTATCTCTATCTTTCTTGCTTATTTTGGCCGCCTAAGCTGTGTATTGTGTAAAGTAATTTCTTCAGCAAACACATGGTTTTTAAAGGTGCTGATTTCAGTGTATTGTATATCTGAGTGCTGAAAGGAAGGGGAAACGTTAAGAGAAGTTTTCTTATTCACCATAGAAGCTGTCCTAACTCAGCTCTGAAAGAGGACCAAGAAGGCATTTACGCTGCAGGCCTGAGGTGCACTTGGCCGCGGCATCCACACTGCTGGCCTCTGCCTGACTTCAGAGGGGGCGACATTCCTGATGGAAAGCTGGATCCGTCCATGCATGTGACCCTGTGTGGGGCACTGCCATCACTGCATGAACACATGTGCCTGTAAGAGTTGGACCTCAGTCTTGGAGTTTGCTCCAAGAGGGCGACTAATACTGATATCTCCGAAATTGAGTGCTGATCTTAGCTGCCAGTTAAGATTCATTTCTGACAAGGGACCCCTCCTCTTTCTTCCTTTGCTGGACACAGTGGAGATGATAATTGTCAGGAATGGAGAAGATGGGAAATGCGGAAAACCTGGCTTGCACTACCTCCAGAGACCCTTGAGGGTTTTGAGACCTACCTTAGAAGGGCAATAACCAAGAGATAGAGCTTTATCAATCTCAGCAGGACACAGATTCCAGCTGATTAAGAGCTTGATTTTTCTATTGTCTGAATATCACACAATGCTTGCTTGTTTTTAGGTTATTTCCTTATCCAAAGACAGCATCACCATAATGGTATCCCCACTCTACATCAAGTTTAACATTTATTCAACAACCGATTCAGAGGGAACAGTGCCAGTCATTTTAGTCATTGTCTATTCTGGGATATAAGCTAGTGAAATAAACTAGTGGAACGCAATTTATAATGGGAAATTTATACCTTCTCTGATTTATATGAGTTGCCTAAATGAATTAAGCTATTATTGTAAAAGGACCAAGTCTTCCACTGGCACTTATCTTTTTCTCCATGTTCCTAATCAGGGCACTTAAACTAGAAGATTTTTTTTTGCAAGAATCACTTGCTGTGGTATCTATCTGCAACTTGAAGACCTTTCATGTAAGGGCTTATGAAACCTGGTCGTATGTGTGTTGCTGTGAGCTGACAGAAAAATACCATGCTGGAGATTTATTCTACTTCAAGAGTTTTCATTATTAACAAAGACTTATAGCTCCCTTAGCTAAAAAGAAAAAAACAAAAACAGGAAAAAAGTTTGTGTTTGGGGAAGTGTGCTTGTTCATGAGGAAGTTCCTGAACATCAGATTGAGGATTTCTTCTGCTGTCTTATGGCTGTGTTGTTCTGCAGGTCTCTTGTCTTAAATCTCTTTTACTGCTTGCTTCAACTTATCAAGAGGCAACACAAGCTTATATTTAAGCATGTTCCTGATGCTGATGATTTTATGCTGGTGCATCAGTAATCTGCTTTGTGCTGAGATAGCATTAATAAATGCCACAGAAAAGGGGATGTTTTTATTTACCTTTAGGAATCTCAATGAATTTTTCTGATTAGAGAAATCCAGAGTCAAAAACCAGCAGAATGATTTAACAAATTGCAAATAATCATTTAATATAAGTTAAGGAATGCAGTATAAATTGGCAGAAGGATTAAGCTGACTGACACCAGCCAGGACTGCTCAGCAAGGGAAGACCTTTAGGAAGATAATCTCAAACTAGACAAATAGAAGCAAAAAATGAGCAAACCCAGTTGCTACTAGTAAATCTCTCTACTTAAACCCCAGTATGGGGGGGTGAGTTCATGGTCTCTGTCAGCCTCCACCCTTTCTTAGCAGCCTTTTTGCAGAGGAATCAAGTAAAAATGAGGGAAAATGAAGCTAGAATTAACGGATTGTATAACCTTTGCCAATAGCCCTGTCTTCTGTGAAATGCAGCTTTCTTATACACATTTCCAGACCTTTCATAAAGTCTATTCATTCAGCAATTATTTTATTATCCAACTGTGTGGCTAGTTGGGGAGGAGGCCTGAGAAGACCAGATGCTGAACCTGCCAGAAGTGGCTATGGGTGAACTTCTTTATTACACACCAAGACAGCACTTGTCTTTTCTACATTTGGCCCAATCCAGAGAGGCACTACAGAAGACCCAATATATTTGGACGTGAATTTGGACAAGAATACGGCACTGCAAATGGATCAGTCTATTATAATAGCATATTATAGAAGCACCATCTGTGCCAGTGTCTGCAGGTAAAACAAATGCAATTAAAAAAAAAAAAAAAAAAAAAAAAAAAAAAAAAAAAGAAATCCGTGGTTAGGATTGAGGCTTCTCTCCTGTTCCTCTCATTATTTGCCCGTTCCACCAGTGATACACACCTTTAGGCCAAACATGAGTTGTGATAGGCTGTCACGCAGTTCGGGTATTATAGATGAAATCCTTCCAGAAGCAGCATCTGGCTCGTTTTGTAAACTCTGCAGTCATTTGTAGTGATGGGGTTACATGTGCCCTAGGCTTTGTCAGATGGCTTGGCTGCTTTTCTCCAGGTTTTTTTTATTGTTATTATTAGTTCTTGATTGTGAGGAATTCATACTCTGCAATACATGCTTAACTCACCAGCAATTTGCATTTTTAAATAAAAAGATGCTTTATCTATAATTAAGGCATTTTGAAAGCTGACCATTAAGATGTTTTGGTTAAGTGTGTTAGTATTAAGGACAAAACGGCCTCCTCTACCTATTTCTCGCCAGTGCTTTGTTTCTGAGAAAGATATTGCTAGACCCTAACCATTAGTGGCGGAAATGACCTACCTGGCTCTTTTGTTACTCTGTATCTGTAATGCAGGGTTATTTCCAGCAGGCAGTAGAGATTTACAACACATTCCTAAGTACTTTGTCCAATCTAGTTTGAAATTATTAATGTTTTTACCATTACCCTTCAGAAAATTCAGTACTTCTCACTTTTAGAACCACGCCAATGGTTCTGAGTTTTCCTTTCCCCTCTGTCATGTCTTTTCCTCATTATAAGCCTTCTTTCTTTGAAAAACAAAACCAGACTCAGTCCTGAAATTAAGTAAGGTAAATGCCAAAGCAGATTTTAATGCTTGGGACCAAATCCCTAGTGTAAGTCTGTTCCATTTTTACTTTGGAATCTCAATATTATCAAAGGACTTGACTACCTTGTTAAAAGCGCTAGTTCAGATGGTTATCATACCTCGATTAAATAGCAGTTAACATTCCGCACCGTATTAGACCTCCAAAGAGTTTACAGTCACCTTTACTAAAAAGAAGGAGAAAAATGCAAGCTATATTATGAAGTTCGTGAGGCATGATAAAGCCTGATGATTCTTATGGGTTCAAGTATTATTTTCAAGGTTTACAGGCAATCAGAGCAAAAGAATTTGAGGGATGTGGGAATAATGTATCTGCATGGAATACAGGGCAGAAAGATTTAAATATATACTGATACCCAGAGAAATAGTCCCATACTGCATAACTGTGCTTATATACAGTTCTTCAAATTCCTAATATATCTGTGACTGCATATTTCCCCCTTTTTTGTGCTAATTTTTTGCTTTGAAAAGATGTTCATATGTGAACTAGGCTATTCTTGAATGAATAAGAATTGCTGCTAATGGCATACTTCTTGTTCTTTTCTTTTCTGTCATTTTGTCAGGTGACAAGGAGACTATAATGAAATTTAGTTGACATGCAGCACATGATAAAGAGCATCAACATGCAGTGAAACTTTGGAAAAGAAATGACATCAAATAATATTTGTTCACAAAAGGTGTTTATTTCTGAGCAGTAGTGAGAGGAGAACAAATTAAAGCAAATGAAGCTTTTATACAGTCTTTGCAGGTAATGACTACAAGAAGCCAGTTCAGAACATCACTTAAAACAAGCTATGGATTTATTTTGAAACTGATAAAAACTCGTTGAATTTTGTCTTCTCCTCCTTCAGTGTTCAGATGACTATCAAAAAGCGGCTGTGGAGGCCACTTGAAGAAGAAAGAAATTATTGGGTTCAATTTTTCTGTAGGTTTTTTTATTATCACTTGACCAGTAGCCCAACTGTAGCAACAAGGTACAAAAGTGTGAGAAACATGGCTTGGGAATGAACAGTAGACAGAAATAAATTTGCATAATTTATTTGTCAAATATTTTCAAATAAATTCAACTAAACAAATCTGTAATCTGTAAAAAAAAAAAAAAAAAAAAAAAGAGTAATTTGCAGGCAGAAGTCAGACTGAATCTTTTGAAAACCATTGTCCAGTACAAGCAGCTCACTGAAGTGCAATCTTAAACCATGTCATTTCACTACCACAACCTATTTTCCCAGAATTTCTCTAAGATCTGAATTTTACGTCCTTTGTATAAATATGCTTATTCAAATTAGGCCCAATTCATGTCTGCTGTAAAATAATTTTATCATCAAAATTTGAAATTTCACTGGATGTGAAATCTGATCAATTTTGATCACTTTTGCATCATCAGCATTCATCTGAAAGTAAATGTTTCCTTTCAAGTCTATGCCTCTGAATTTCTTGGCCTTCTGTTTGCTTTTGAAATACTTTCATTTAATCACATGCAATGGCACTGCATCCTGCTCTCTTTTATCCTCTGCCTATTCCAAGTATTTTGGGGTTTGCTATATTTAAAATGCAACTTGTGCTGAACTGTGCCACTGATTTCTCTCCTTTGGTTGGTTTGGCATCTCCATCAGTTCGGCACTTTAACAAAGAAGGGCATAATGAGAAAATTCAAAGTTTGTTTCCTTTAGTTTTATGGCTTGCTGTAATAATGGCTTTGGGTCACTTCTGATTTTCCTGTTTCCATTTCAGTACCTTATAAACCAATGGTAAATAGCGTTGGAACCCTTTCTCCTGTTTTTCCTTATCTACATTTGTATATCACAAATGGTTTCACACCATAAGTCTTCTTGAAGAGACGAAACCAACCCTGCCAATCTAGGAATATCAAACTTTTTTGCAATTGAAGGTTTGCTTTTTCAAAAGTTAAAATGGTCTCAAGTTGTGGTCTGGAGTTGCCCAGACATTTACTGCCTATGTGTATCCATGCAACTTGTTCACATAGCCAAAATAGTTATGTGTGCCCACACAAATAGAACTCATAAAAATATCTGTTTGTGAAGTCAGGCCTTTTTATAAGTGAACTAATGAGTGATTCTCATCAAGAAATAATTTACTGAAGTTGGGCAGATGTAAAGGGAGATAACTGGAATAGGAAAGGAAATGGCAGCAGAAAGTTTAGTTGGGTAGTTCTTTTTACTTTACAAAAGACTGACATGGATGCACAGGAAGGATATGGGAGAAGGAAAAAGGAGAGGAATGATGGCAGAGAAAAACTAACAAGAGTGGATATGAAAGGAATAGACTCAGTAAGAGACCTCAGAGGACCATCATGTTTTAAACCTGTGGTGGGGAACGGCCAGGGAAATGTCTAGTTGAGCTAGTATCACAGAGGATAAATATCCCACGCGACAACTCTCCTCTTACTTATATTCCATCAGCCCCTGTGCACATTTCAAGTGAGTGGTATATGACTAACAATAGGGAAAGAGGATGGGAAGAGTCCAGTGTTTGAACAGTGCTTTTCCCTTTTAGTTGTCTATAAGTAAGTGGGCTATAAATGGATGTCTTTGCCTTTTCTGCAGCTTGCTCCATGTGGGCAGGAATCATGGCTGAACAGAATTCTCTTCTTCCTATGAAGAAAATGATCAAGAAAGTTGAACATAATGATTTCATGCCGTGACTATAATGCAAACACATACTTAACCATCATTGTCTCCTCTTCATATAATAACTGAAAACATATGTATTGTGCACTGAAACATTACACGCTGCATTACAATTAGAAATGTGCTGAAGTGTTGGATTGGGTGTTTATTTATGGGCCATGAAAAGTAAGATTTTCTGCACTTCTCATGTGCAGCAAAATAGCCATAGGTAGAGTACTGAAAATTTTGGAACCCAGCAGTCACTGTGGGAATAACTTCATTAGTCACTGAAGGAGGTTTCTCCAGCAGAGCTGAGTTGCTGACAAACAATAATAAACATTACTGAAAGTTGGAAACAAGAACTCAGGCATGTTGATCTTGACTGTAAAAAATCCTCACAGGGCTTGGAGGGCAAGGTGCTGTTGAAATGGCAAGACTCCCAGGTATCACTACAGAGAGATCCCCGTTACAGCTGTGCACATATATTCTCTCTGTTGACACAAAAGTGTTTTGATAGGCTCAGCAAACAAGCAACTCCTCCTAACCATAAATGTCTTTACCTGTTGCCACAAGTAGTCTAGAAACAGAAAAGTATTTTTAATAGGCACACAAATGTCTTGATGATGAAATACACTCAGGTGGGGACATAGCAAATGTCTGGTTGGTGTAGCTTCTGAGAGCTTTTGTCGCACCAAAGGTATCACAACATCTTTTTGCTGAAACGCTTGATAATTCACAAACCTGGTGCAATATTATTTGAGATCAGATTGTGTACTTACTTTCCCTCGATAATACTTTGTTTGTACATAAAACAACATGGTGGTTTCAAAGAGCTACTTCAAATTCTGCAGATAGACAATACTCAGTAAGGGTTTATCTGGAGCTATTCTCTTTCCCTCCCACTCATTGTGGCTCAAAGTTTAAAACCAAGGAAGCATAAAGTCCTGGTCTGTGCTTGTGGTGGTCCTAGTCACAAAGAAGGACATAAAGATTTTCTAGAGCTGGTTTCTCACTGAGTCAGCAGAATGAAGAAAATCTATGCCAACTGGGATTTAGGCTATGATTGTTACATGATCCCTATTGATTTATTCACAAGAAAGAATGAATTTTACCAATCACTAGTTGAGCTAAATGTAATTTAATATTTTCTCTGCTGTAGGTTTACAGAAGCTCAAGCAATTTGAATGGCTCACATTTTCCCTGAGCATCAAGTATGTCACTTATTTGCTATCACAGGCTTGAGTGTCTTAGCCTCTGCCAGAAATTGTTGGTTGACTTTCAAAGTGGATTCAGATTTCTCCCAGAGAGGTCGACAGATATGCAGGATTTCTGGTAGTGCCCCAATTAAACATGCATCGTTTGCACTGATTTTCCAGATGATTATCTCAAATAGCCATGGAAAGGCACAGTTATCAATCAGGACACAAAGGATTCAGGTTTGTACAACAGGGAAAGCTGAGGACAGGAAGAGAAAGCTGGTTTTTCTTTGCTTTCCAAGTATTTACTGGGATATGTAATTGTGATTGCAAGCCAGCTGTAGCTGTGAAGTAGGGCTGACTGAACCTTTCCATAAAGTGAGGACACCAAAAGGGCTTTCAGTTTCTAATGCTAAGTTTCATCTGAGCACAGGATACAGCAAAGGAACTTTTAAAACAGAAAAACTCATACCAGATGGCTAAATTTAAAGTTGGTGTGAAAACCAACTCTTTGGCCTGTCCACAATGTCTTTGCAGGTTGGATCCTTTCCACCAGTCTCACTCTAGGTCCAGCATTTTTCAGTGGCTTCCAGGGTTATAATAAGCCTATTGCAGTTCCCTCCAGGCCCTGGGGAAAATTTCTTTGGCATTCTGGTATATCAGCTCCTTTCCTCGAATCTTGTGCTGTAGATCTCTGTGGGGTCTATCTCCCTCTTCCTGGCAGTCTGCTCCTCCCAGGCCACCCCTGTCCCCTGCTGAGAGCACTCACTGGCACAACCTCTTCCTCTCAAAAAGGGGCCATCTGACCCAGTGTGCAGCAGCTAGGATGTGGCAAATCCTAGTTTCTTTACTGGCCAGTCACAATTTATGAGAAAACAGAATGGTCGGCACACTTGCAGGCACAGAGATCATCCCTTTATTATAATTATTATTTATCCCGCCTCCCCTCCAAGACATAGCTGAAATGAGATCAGGACCTAGGAACAGTAAACACAACTGAGTCTGAGTGTCTTGCATGTGATCAGCCTTCACTATTTGAATTACTGATCTCAGTGCTGATAATTGCTGGGAACCAGAGAGGACAGCTATGAGCTTTTTTCCTTCAAAAGAAGATAGATATATTGTATTTATCTTCATTTATCTGCATGTAGTGGCAAGGGTAGGACAGAAGCAGAGTCACTCAATGGCTTTAACTTAACCTTAGGTGAAGACCTGGGATGAGACTATGCTTCTTGCTGTACCTTGGATAGCCTGGAAAACCTACTCTAGTCAGAAATCCAGAACTTCATGATTGTAACATTGATTCTAAGTGTGGCCCTACAACTACTGGGTATTCACTATTACTACTAAATAGTTCCTCTGTTAATCCTAGCCAGCTTACACTCTATCCAATCACACAGTGATTGCACGGCCAGGTCTGGAAGATGGCTTCGTAGCAGATACTTTTGTGGTGGAAGCTCCTTGACCAGCCAGCACTCTCTGTGGAGCCTTAACTCATTTGGAGGTGGAAAAAAATAGTAGATGAGTAGATGGTGCATATGCTTTTTCTTAAAAGCAATACTGAGTTAAGTTTTTGTCTGCTAGTTTTTCTTGTCAGGGCCTCAATGGAGATCAAATAGACTTCTGAGAGCAGCAATTTCTCTTAAATGTACTTTCCCTGCACATGCCTACCTCATTTCCTTACCAGAAAAACTCTTACTATATCCATCAAGCTCTCCTATTTCTCTGTTCTCTCAGGCTCCTTCTTTGTCCCCTTGCATAGTAGAGGAAAAGGTTTAACCTGGTTGTGCAATTAGAAAGATATACATAAATTTGCTGAGAATTGACCGGAAAACTAGTGTTTTACTTTACATTTATTTATTTAGTTGTAAATATCTCTCAAATAGTTCAGCTAGACCTGGAAAATGAAATTTCCATGTCACTAAAGGACTCTGCTGGTCTGATTTCTAGAGTGTGAGACATAAATGTTATAGATGCATATGTCCGCTTTGGAAGTGGTGTCCACGGTTACAAAACGTCCTTCCCATTACTTCAAAGAATCAAGGCATTATTTGCCTGTCCAGAATATTATCATATGAACTAGAAAATTAAACTTTGATCATGTATATTCAACCATGTATTCTGTATTCGTGGGGATCAGATCATGCACTATCAATAGCTTAATTTTTTGTCCTAATTACCTAGTACACATCTGTCTAATTTATGTAACAAAACCAAGCTGCTCCATAATTCCCTGCTAGTGTCGGCTAGAATAGCTCCATTCAACTCAACAGACCTACGTCAGTTTGTGCCAGTGGGGAATTTAGCCTTAATATTCTAAAGAGCAATATGGCACATGATTCACTTTGGTTCACATTTTTCCCAAGCTTTTATGTCAAATAATTATATTTTTAGTTCAGAAGAAGAGAAACATAGCACGTTTGTACAGACATTCCCAGAATGTAGATATTAGATCCAAAATGTATCCTTTCGTCTTCCCAAAAATAAAATGCAAAACAAACATCTTCAGAATAGAAAACAGAAAGGCAACTGCTGTACTTTATCCAGCATTATATTGGATGCTCTAATGTTGTTGCAGCTGGTCTGTATCTTCAATTACTGGTGATGGACCAGATCGAAACACAAAAAGTTGTTGCCACATTCTGGTTATTCTGTGTTTCCGTCTCATTTTAGTGTACAGAAGAAAAACAATTTTGAAAATAGCAAATTCAAAGAATTCAGTTAAGACAATTTTATACTGAGCCCCTTTACTGCTCTGAAGTTGCTAAGTTTTGTGTTAAATTGAAGAGTCTTTTACTCAGGCAGTATTTAGACAAAGCTTCCATTGACCTAGGGATTTACAGAAGTAAAAAAATTGCTAAAGATTAAAGAATGTGGATTATTGCTTATCACAGTTGTCTTGGGAGAGACTTTAGAAATGCTGTCAAAGAATATGAGTTGCAGATTATTACACGCAAAATGTTCCTGAAACTGGAATGTCAGATGAGGTCTTCGGAAAATGTTCAAGACCACAACATTTCTTAAGTAATCATTACTGATGCAGCTAATGACACTAAAATAAAAGTGTCAGTGGTGGAAGCCATTATCTCAAGGTTGCAAAAGAAAGATCAATATAATTCCAGGGTCAAACTGTACATTTTAAGAACATTTTAAAAACACATTCATGTTTTTCTCTCTTTAGCTCAACACGAAGGTCAAATTATCATTTGGTTTTGTCTTTACACTAAAAGTTCGTTCTGTAAAAAAAGTTATTTTTATCAAAAAAATTGGGGAAATAAAACATGTAGACGTTGAAATGATTAGACACAAATTTGTAATTTGTTGCCATTGTTTTAAGGCTAACTAGTTTTATAATTCCTGGAACTGCAGGACAGATTCCACTTTTTCATTATCATGGAAATATATATATCATCTCTTCTTATGAACTTGATCAGAAAATTTTTTTTAATGTGTGTAAATATACGTGAACTTTTCAATTCTCTCTGTTTTTTTTTTTTTTTTTTGATACCTTAACCGATTTTTGAGAAAATTAGTATTATATTTTAGGAATAAAAGAAATGTGTACTGTTACCTATGGTCAGCATTTCATTATGCTGGTCAGATACCAATGCTGGGTATCATGAAAACCAGCAAGCTTCACTTTCTTTGAAGTCTAGCAAATAGAAAAATAGCATTCAAGGCTTAGAATACATCAGCTGTAAACATACTGCATACCCACAGGCAATTACTGTACATTCTGTGTCAGTATTGCTTTCTGTATTATTAAATAACTTTCTGAAAATGTAATTTACAGGGCAGCTTTATGATGTGAAAGGGAGAAGAAAAAGATTAGGATAAGACTTGGCTTCATTCAACACTGATGGCTGTAGCTTTCAATATCCATAAATATCTAGACAGGTGCCTTTCTCCCCCCACACATACATAGCTAATATACACAACGTCACAGTGATCACGGTGCTGAACTCGAGCCCATTAGGATACTAATTTGATCTCTAGCATACCCTCATTATAAAACACCATAATAAGTATTCCTCTGCCAGGAAGCTACTACACATTATTTCCCATCTGATACGAAGCTCAGTAAGAATACCTTAATAACATTCATTAATCTATTGCATATAATACAAATTATAATACAGATATAAGTCCCCAAACTGGTACTAACCTCATAATGCTTGTTTGTTCTAAGAAAACTATGTTAACTCCAGTGAGGTATTACGAAGTAAAATGAGTAACTAAGTATATATTTTTATATGGTTATCTATTCAACATCACTTAATTATTCCCTTAGTATTATTATATATGTGCATAGTAAAACCATGGGCATAATAATAGATCAGGAAAAAGGAAGAAAGATCCAGAAATGCTGATGAAAATGAAACAGAAAAACTTCAAAATAAAAATTGGGTGCAGAGGGAGCGAGCACAGCACAGAAACCTGCTGTCTCCCTTTCCCTGCAAGACCTAAATAGCTACATTCAAGAAATATTATTTCCTTAAGACAGCTGTGGAGGAACCAGCTGAAAACAGGTCCTGGGGAAAATTGGACATAAGATGTAGGGATAAAGACTGCAGGATTCTTTCAGTCAGAACTTTTTGTTCTGTCAAAAGTTTCTTTATTCATATTATCAAGTAGAATGATCTGCCGAGCAACCGTATGTTTGGGAAGCAGTGCGGGGGTGGGAAATCTACCTCCTGCTGGCCACTATTTATTTCTGAAAAGGCATCAGACCTATAGAGTCAGTCCTATAGGGCCATAGGAATATTCCTGGAAGGAATTTAAAAACAGAGAGAAGAGACACTCTGCTAACAGCTGTGTTTGAGAGCTGGGTGGGACAAGAGGTAGTACATGTGGAAAAAAAAGAAGAAAAGAAAAAATATACGAAGTAGGATCTAACTAAGCAAAATAGCAAAATATTGTATTTATTATGCTTCTTTGGCAATTTGTTGTAGGCAGGCGACTGGTCCTAGGAAATATATTTTATTGCACCTGCTCAGAATATGATGCGGAATATATTGTTGCTAACTTTATATACCAGAGATTTTTACCAAAGCAGAATCTGGTGAAAGTGGCATCATGTGGCTGAAGAATCCAGGAAATTATCATCAGGGGTGAGCCAAAAATTCCCAAGAAACACGTTCCCTAGTATCACATCTCGGCTTTCCTTATAGTAGTACAGGTTGACACCAACCCAAATGAACAGCTCTGGCACAATGCCACAATTCAGCGGAAGGCCTGATAGTTGGAGGCATGCTAAAAACGCTCTGGGCTCGGTTCCACGCTCTGTCAGACCGCCGCTCGGATGGGTGGAGGGATGGGTCTCCGAACACTGGTTGTCGATCTCCGATTCAGCTCTGACTAGTCCTCCTGCATGCAGCTTTAATTTATAGTATTGGCATAAGCTGTTGCAATGACCTCATGGCAGTAGACTACCAGCCATAACAGAGTCCCTCTGTCACAGCTTCTCCCTTCCCAGATCACCCCGGGCAACCGTTATTCCTTTTAACATTGGGGACGAGAGAAAGAGAAGCAGCCGACCACCTCCACGCAGGCGACATCCCCGTGCAGCGGTAACCTCTGCTGTGCAGCGAGCTGAACCAGTCGCATGGTGAAAAATGGCCGGAGCGAAGCCAAGGACACGGTCCTTTGTGCTGCATAAAGGACTTGTGTCCAACCGTAGGTTTGCTTATAACTGTTATAAAGCATGTATATACACATGCAACAAAAATTACAAGGTAGGTATTCCACGCAAATAAATATTAACAGTTTTAGCGGGATTAGTTCCCCTCCCCCCTTTGTATCTTTGGCTGTGAATTAAGTTATTTTATGCATTCTCTTCTATCCTGGGCATGAAAAAGTAAATGCTGTAATACCCCAACTTAGGTAACCCTTAGGATAATTTTTTAAGCAGCAGGAAACTAGGCTATCTGGCTGGGTAGATAATGATATCAGCTGCTTCCTTCCAAAACAACAGGTGCTTTGGCATAAAAATGTATATCATCATACTGAGATGATGACATCAGTTCATACTTCAGCTTAATTATAAACTACCTCCATTAATCCTCAAATAATTAAACATTTTGTGTATGTTGCAAGGTGAAATATAAAAGCAAAAGGTGCCTAGCTGTTCATCACAGGGTTAAAACGGCAGTTTCTAATCCATTTGTACTTGTGTCTCCCTATTTAAATGTAAACTTCAAGCTGATTTTAAACATTTGTTTGTATTTCATTGTTCAAGCCACAAGGTGGGTCAAAATAAGTACTGCTAAAATTCAGTGAAAACTTACTGAATTTACTAATATACATGGATTCAAGTCACATGGGGTATTTATGAGCATAAAGATGACTCAGAAGTAACAAAGTTGTGCGGTATCGGACTTTGTATGTACAAGAATAATTGGGAGACAAGTCATGGTTCATGGCCTAATAGCAGAATAAACATTTCAGTATTCGGTGTTTGCCCATTTTATGCAAGAAGATCTTAGACTCACATTCATAAGCAGCACATCTGGATAAAATAAACTCTGGCCAAGTAAGCACCATTTGTTGAGATAGATAGAATAGATGGAATAATCTTTGTAGAAAGAAGTATTAGTGAAAAGCTACATCAACACAATTGAATTTGATTCCTTTTTTAAATTGTTCCGTTCTTACAGTATGTAGCCACTTGAAACCTACAGATTTTCTCCCTGTGTTTTTTGATTGTTAGCATGTTCTGTATGTACACTTTTATCACTGTTTCAAAACTGAACAACAGATCACACCACTTTTGATTTGATATAAAAATCAGTAGGCAAAATTGAGTGGGCATTAGCTGAATTTCTAGGCTAAAAAAGCAGAGAAGCGTAGCAAATAAAAGATTATGTTCTTCTGCCTTTAAAATATAGCACTGACCTTCTTTAAAACAGATGCTATCTTCAGGAGCCAGATGTGTCTCCAAGCAAATTAGTTATAAGAAATACATCCAAGGACATAGCCATTTAAGAATCAATAAATTATGCATTTGTCATTTGTTATTGTGTGAGGCTTATGCTGACATCTTTGACATGAATGAAAGAGTCTCTGTCCACAGTAATAGCATTAACAATTTAACAGAGGTGGTTTTATACCAAAAGGGAAGTGGTTTGAAGAAATTACTGTTTATCGCTATGTATGTATACACACCTTAATTATTCATTGCGTGTCCACTTACCAGCCTACTCCATGTTACATAAGTTGTGCTAGATTAAAAAGTTAGAACTCGAGCACATGTCCTGCACTGCTGTTTCTATCCACTTTATGCAGGGGGGGAAAAAAAAAGTGTGTAATAATGATTTTCTTTTCAGACAACCAAATCAAGGAAGTTTTATTTACTGGTGGACACCTTATGAAAAATTCCTGCAGGAAGAGTTTTATTTTCTAAAACCCCAAAGCCATCGTGGAATTTTTTCTGCGGGTTTAGCTGAAACATTTGGATGACCATATGGAACTCTTAGTGGTGCCATGGGACCATGCAGCTATGAAATCTGATCACTATCTCCCTAGTGACAGCTGGAGCCTTTACACCATCAGAAAATTTTCAGACTTCTAATTTGTCATAACTACCTCCTGTGGAAAGAAAATATGTTATGTAGTTAGATACAAGAATCTGAGGCTACAGAACTACGCATATCGGCTTCTTTTCCTTTTAGCTTTCAAGCTTCAAATTAATTCCTTGACTGCATTTTATGACTCATTGATGCAAGAAATAAAATATACACACAAAAAGAATACAAAAAACATATGGGGTCTTGTGAAATCAGGGTTAGCTCTTCTCTATTGTTATTGTAAGGAATTACTTATTTTGAAAATCCTGTTTGTGTAACAAATGTTGATCCATGGAGTTCAAAGTTTCCTTATATTTAAGTCTTCTATTTAGTCTTTCTGTCTCCCACTTTGAATGATGATAACAAAACAAAACAAAAAAAATCTTTGTTTTGCAGACTAGAGTTTAACTTTGCAATGGTTTCTATTATTTTTTAATTTTTAACATGTACATTCTTTCGTCACTACATCAGTGCTGAAAGGACACAAAATTCAGAGTCACTTTTTATTAGAGGAGCTCAAGGGAGAAGGGGATGAGAGCTCCCTGCTCACTGTAATCACACAAAATGACTGTGTAGAAGCAGCTCAGCTGTTCCCAGAAAACAAGAATCCTTTGGGCACTCTGCAGTAACTTTTGAAAACCATGGGCAATGTGCCTTTTCTTTTTGTGTGTGTGTGCATATATACCTATATATGCCACTAGAGATAGGGGAGATAATCTTGCAGAGCTGAGGGTTATATATCTTCACATTTATTTGTTGTGTGGCCTAGAGAGATGTCTGAATCTCTGAGGGCATTTTCAGAAGTTTGTGAGACAAAACTCAGTGACTGTGAGCAGGACAAAATGCAAACATATGTTGTCATTTGCTTTTATATGGCTGCACTGGTCTTCTAGCTAGCTAGACATCGAAAATGTAACATTATGCTTTGGGCAGGGATATCATTGCTATTGATTCATGTTTGTGACAAGTACAGCCTAAGAAGCTGAGTAGTGGATAATCTTGTGAAAAAGAAGAAAATAACTACTGAGTTAAGGTTCCCAAATGTACCAGGGCACCTTAGGATGCTAAATTTTTTAGTTCAAGTTGATATTTCATATGATAAGCTGGCACCAAAGTATATAAAAGATAGATCTATTGTATATATTGGAAAGTTCCTTATTGTACAAATAAGTTTAAAAAAATCAGGATGAAAGCCACCACCCATTTATCTGGTGTTTGATTTGTACAAGAGGTTGGATTAGATCATCACAGCAATCTCTTCTTGCTTTACAGCAACATCACTCTCCACCTCCATATATGACCATTTGGGCCAGTATGCAAGAACCCTGAAAGTACCGATCTGAGACAACGTGGAGAAATACTGACATCCTTTAAGCTGGTTGATTACTGTCAGACAGCAAAAGTAAGGTAGACCCTAATTAAATACAGACTCATTTACTATAAAGGGGAACTGGAGCATGGGAGACTGCACAGCCCATGTGACAAAACAGCCAACACTGGATAGAAAAGCTCTTTCTGTTCCAGCATGAATAGTATAAGACAGCTTTAGGAAGATATTTGCTTAAATTACCAGAAATGATAAAAGACTCTCCATTAAAAAACGATGAGGAAAAACTGTGCATAACCCTAGGAGAAAGGAAAGAGACGGCAGGAATAGCATCATGCTATGTAACAACCTGCCACCAGCTTAGAAATGGACAATAATGACAAATGGACACAAGGGATAAAACCCCAAACACACTGTGAAGTGTTGTCTTGGGCAAACGCTTGATATATTGTATCTATCGCTGACAGTTACCCAGGGCTTCTGCTTTTTCAGACATTGACAGCATTTGTACAGCCTGGCACGCCAATAAAATATTTTGATTTGAAGCTGAGCACTGTCTGTGTTTTTTTCTTTCCTTGGGGGCTCGGAAGCAAACCATGACATGCAGGTTGACTTGGAAGTTCATATTTCATTAAATCTTGTCCCTCTGTATCCTGCTGTCGCAAAACTTCCTTTTCCCACCAGCGCCATCACAGCCACCCCTGCAGCCCTGACGCATATCAGCTATGCCACCTTTTAAGGCATAGAAGAAGGAGCATATACAGAAAGCTTGGTAACAAGGAGGGGGTTGTGCCAAACATATACAAGTAGCTAATTGTTTATCATTTACGTGGCTGCAGCTTTAGCTAAGTGTTTGGCAGATATTAATCAATGCATTATTTGGAGGTGTCACGGTCCAAACTGAGCTTAACCTGGAGTCCGAAACACAGATATTAGAGTTTCCAGATGTTCCCATGTGTTATCACATGCCTGGTTTGCAGCAGCTGGCTAGTCGCTCATGGTAGTCACTGCTTGTCCAGCTAACCAGGGCTCATGCAGCAGTGCCTCTAGGAAGGTACCCAGGTGAAGATGCTTTGAGCTGAAATCATGTGGGGTTTGCTTGTGACTCCTTTTGCCCTAGGTGAATCCCTTGACCTGCTTGCCTGTATGTCAGTCATGGACTGCTACATTAGAGATACCTGAAGTGGTAAGCATCCCCATATAAAATCAACCTGTTGTCTCTCTCTTGATTTGCACCATCTCCCTTTATCTCAGGCTTGATCCTAGGTAGAGATAGATATAACAAAAAACGTTACCAAATTGTATGCTGATTTTTAGTTGCAAGCAAAGGTCAAAAAAGGGCTAGAGACTATCCATTTTATCATGTTGAAGTCTTTCCTGTCCTTAGTATACTGATTTTTCACAATCAAATTTTTTGTTACTTTTAAAAAAAATGCTTGATAGGATTTTTATCTGAGTCCTCTGTATATTTACATCTCCAGAGTCAGATTCTAAGATGCCGTGACCCAATATTGTGTCCCAAGCTGGGCTTTACTCAGTTTACTGAAGCTGAGGATTTGGTCTTTTTCTCTTTTGCACAAACCTGTTTCAGAAGAATATGAAAAACTGCTAGACTATTTTTTTCTGATAACAGAGAAACCAAAATTTAAAATAGAGCTCTGTTAAAGTGCTAAAGAATGGAAGGGGTTGTTGAAGAGCACCATGGTGGTGTTGGGAGTACTGGTGTATCTGCTTTATGAAATAGTTCCCTTAATCCCAAACTGTCTATAATCAATGGGCTGACACAGATTTATGTCAGCTGTGTGTACGGTGAGTTTTGTCACCTTTTCTGTAAGTATCTATGTCATTGCTGAAAAGTGCAAAGCTGGACTGAGTTCCTTTTTACCTAATAATTATTAAGGGGGATAATCATCCAAATGAATATAAATAATCATTTTTCTTCTTATAATAATAATGTAAGGGGTTTGAATTCAGGAGTTACTGAGGGGCTGAGGAGATTTAATTAACACTGAACAAAAGATTTCTGGAAAAGTAGTTAAAATCTATGAGATCCATTGTGGTGAAAATCCTAGTGCACTCAGCAAACTGAATGAAAACTGTTATGATATTGTTTAATTAATGCTGAATTGCATAATGATCTGCTTTAGCTCTCTAATTACTATTGGTAGTAGCTCTTCAAATTTTGATCAGTGGAGAGGTGAATCACTATCTTTGATGTGGTGAGGTAGCTTCTGTCCTGAATTAAAGCGGGGTAGTTAGGCTATGGATTAATCGTGGGTATGCAGAGCAATTAGGATATTCTACCTTGCCCGGTTTTCCATCTGAAATTTATTGCCTGTGGTAGAGGTCACAGAAACCAAACCCGAATTGTATCATTTTTGGATGAGACCTCTATGTATTTAAATATACTGTTTGGGGGAAAATCTTTAGTCATTCTAATTCAGAACATGTTAGAGGGTGTTTTCTTCCTCGCCGTAAGAACGAACAAGTCTGAGAGAGCAGTCTGCTGCTGGGGAGGGCTCGTGAAGCTCCGCGGGCCACACAGCGAAGAGCAGCATCCATCTGGTTAGCAGTTGCTGGGGGCTGTTGCGAGGCCGTGTTGGCTTAGACTAACTTTTTATTCTTGCAAATGTGTAAAGCTGTTTGATAGGAAGTTAACCAATGACTTCCAGAAACTGCATTTGCTGAAGCGCTTGCCGCGGGACTCAGCCAGGGAGCGTCGCTGGACGGGGAGACCCGCGTTACCCTCCGGGAGCAGCAGTACCGTGACTGGCATTGAGGCATGCCTGCGCCTGCGAGACGCTTTGCAAAGCGTTAATCTTATTTAGCTATGAACCTGAACCAAAACACAAGATGTAACACACCGCTCTGCTGTGAAATTTTAGCAACTTCTATGCACAACAAGTGATCTTTTTTTAATCAGTTCAGTGCCTGCGCTGGAGGGTTGTGGTTTTCTTTTTGTAGTTTTCTCTCTATGTGGTATTACTACATATTGGATGAACAATCTGGAATGAGGGGGAAAAAAGCTATTTAAAAAAAAATATTGCCCTTACTTTCTATTCCTTTAATATGTTTATGAATGAAAATAATCTGATTTAAAGAGATGGTAATGCATAAATTAGTTTGCTGTTCTATTATCTTGTTGCTCTGTTCCTTATGTACTGCTCAGATTTCATCTGCTGCCTGAATTTAAGGTTTGCTTTTTTTTTTTTTTTTTTAATTTGTCTCTTCCTACCTTACCAGTTCTGGCTTACTTCTTCCTCTGTGTTCTTTGCTCTTGCCCTGTGACTTACGGTTATTTCTTGCCCTGATTTGTTAGTGGGAGCATGAGAAAATAGTTTCTACTGAAGCTGCTAAATATGTCTCTCATTTATTCAGCTGGTGGGAGAGAGAGAAGAAGGAATGAGGTTCAGCAAAGTAGCCTTTGTAACCACAAGATTGTTTGCACTTTAATGCCAGAGCATGCTGAGACTTGAAGCCTTTGTATGATTTTTATAAGTAGAGAGGCTGTAATTGAAGTTTCTTGCTAGACATTAAGAAAAAATAAAAGATTAAAATATTTATTTTCTTCTTTTTCATACACACAGACAAAAACCAGTTTTTGATATTATGTGAGTGGGTGCAATTATACAAACCTCTGTACAAATAATGAGACCCCTGTTACCAATTTTAAAGAGCAAGCTAAAGCAGCCTTTTGAGTATTCAATTTAGGAAAAAGCAACTTGACTGAAAGTTTTTACTGAAGAGCTTCACTCACCTATTGTCAAAACTGCTTTCTCAATGTTCATTTTAAATGTGCTTATAAAGCTGAAACTCAGGTCATAAAAGCATGAGATTTAGGCAAAATTGGGGCACCTTACTTCCATGTCTTGGGCCTGTCTCTATTTTTAATGAATAAAAAATATAGATATCTGTTCAGAAAAAAATCCCCATATACTCTAGTGCTTTATCAAATAAAGCAATCTTCTTTTAGTCAGAAACAACCACTTCTAAAATAAAAAGGCAGTGATCTACTTCATTATTTATTTTCAAGCACTCATTTTCATAGATAAAAGTGAGAACTTCATAAACTTGACAACACCAGTACAACCAGCAAACAGGTCTTCATTTGAATCAACCTATCAACACAAAATTAAAAGGTAAGGAGCCAAAACTATATCATAGGAGCCATTGCTATTTCAGTGTTTCTAGAAATGAAAAGAAATGAAAGCAGGTGAAAATAATTAAAATGACAGTGTGAAGAAAAATATATGCTTATATATTTATGTATAAAACTGTATTTATAAAAATAGAAGCAGAAAGCACTACGTAGCAGTAGGAAATGGGCCGTCAAAGAAATGGAAAGAAATGGAAACTAAGAGTCCTTATTTCTGGATATTTCTGCAAGGATAGAATTTCTAGCACCTGAAAGTTAGCACACAGAAGAAGAGCTCAGGTCTATATCCATAAAAACCCTTGTTTTCTACTGAAATAGTGTATGACAGAAGAGACAACAGTTATACCCATTAATCTCGTTCAATTTTATTACAATTTATAGCCCCTGAGAACAAAATAAGTCTATTGAAGTACATGACAGCAGCAGTACATGAGTTCGTGCTTAAAAATTATTCTCAACGTTGGGACATCTGGGCAGCCAGATCTAATCATATTTCTTTACTCTGCCAGAACTAGAACATCTGACATTGGAGTTATTTGTTCAGACATTTTTAAATAGATAGTGCCAGATAACTAACTGTAATCAAAACCTTTCCTTTTTCTGACACTATTTGGATGCGTCTCCAGTCCTAAAAATCCTGTTGTTCAAAAAAAAAAAAGGGGGGGAATACATGTTAAGCGTGAACAAGACCCCCACAGCCAGATTTCCTGTCCCACTTTTGATCCTTTTGTGTTGCCTGAGAGGTGCAAAGGAGCTGGTGTCTGTTTGCAGCTGCTCCCTGAAGGATTGCTCTGGAGGAGGGGAAATCTCCGCAGGAGCAACCGCTAGGTCTGGGTCCCACGTCCCCCAGCGCCCACCCTGCCCAGGCTATGAAACAGGAGAGGGCTCGCGCTGGGCAAAGCAGGTTTCTGCTGACCAAACCCTGCTCGCGTCTCCCACTAGCATGGGCTCTCGTTGGGCAGCAAAGCCCTGTGCTGTGCAACGTGCATGGGGGTGAAACATCTGGTCCATCAGTGACATGTAATTGCACACCTTTTTCCCATTCCTCTGCAGAGTGGGCTTTCTCATAAATGCTAATCTGTTTCACAGTCTGCCTATTTGCCGTATCATTTAATGTTAGTCACTTTCTGGTTTTAGGATATTTTTTTCTGTCCGTTTGTCTTACCACACTTTATATTTTCCTAAGAGAATTTAATGAAGTGTAGGAGTTCTCATAATAATCTCCCTGTTCTACATTTATTTTCCTTACTTGCAGGAATGTTAGGGCCAAAAGAGAGAGAATAGAATTTGATCTATCTCAACAATACTCAGTATAGATCAAGTTTTGATGTATGCAGAAAGGAAAGAGTGGAAAGACGTGAGAAACAAGGAAAGCACAGCCTTGCAGAGCACTGCCTTCTCTGCAGTCTCACTGCATACTACTGATTTCACTAACACTTTATGGCCAGTTGTGCAACCCTAGTTTTCACTTTTTGAAGGCCCATAAATAAGAGTTAATTCTGTGGCAATGACTCTTAGAATTTTATTGCCTTACCAGAGCAGCATATATGTTTAGTGTGACTTTCGTCTTTGTTAACAATATTGGAAATAGTTTCTGGGTGTGTATTATTCCAGTGTGGACCACCCAGGGGGTATATGAGTTAGCTCTTTAAAAGCATTTTGTAATGTTGTCCAAGTTGTATAGACAAATTTTGGACTGAAAGTTTCTTTTTATAGAAAAAATGAAGCTAAATTTTTTTTTTTAAGTTTCTTAGGAAGATATTCTCATTTTTCAACTTATTCTAGTATTTATTCACATTCAAAACATCCATCTGTTTTGAAGAAAAATGTAAAGTGAAAATGAAATGTTTTCCTTTTTTGAAAAGCTCCATTACCCTAACTGTTTTTATTACTGGTGAGAATTTTTCACTCGGCTTCCTACACTTTGGGTTGGACCAGTGCCAGAGCCCACTTTTAAATGTAATACACATAGCAAGTATGCAGGAGAGCCTGCTAATTAATCAAGAATCAGGGAGATGTTGCAGTTGGCCTTCCTTAACGTAAAAGGAGTCGGCAGCAGAGAAGTCTCCTGAAGCTGGTTCAAAGAAGGCCTCTAGACTGTGCAACTGGAGGGAGAAAGAGGCACCTTCATAGCTTTAGCACTGAACAGAAGGTCTCTTGATGTATGGAGCTGCGTGTGATGGTGATGTTCCCTGTGGCTTGTTTTCTGGTTACAGATTAATTTGCTTTATGTTCATCTGTCTGGCATGTGACAGTTAATTCATTTTCTCCTCAAACAGAGGCTAAAATTCTGCCATATGACCTAGGGTGAAATCCTGAACCAACTGAAGTGAGAAAGAGTCTTGTCATTAACTTTAGTGAGGTCAGGATTTAATCCTTATTATTTACCTATTTGGGGTCAAATTCTGTCATGAGTGTCTGGTGGCTACATTCCCATCAATTTCAGTGGGATACTGGGTAAGGGTCAACTTAGAATCCAGTGTGCAGCTTTCTCTTCATAATGGTTAGAGAAAAATGGTGGTTGGTTCCCATTCCGCTGGACACTGTGCAGTCATTTTGTAAAGACTGTATTTAGAGTGTTGATATGTAAAATATTCAGTGACATTCTATGTTTTGGCAGGTCATGATAAAAGAGAGATATTTGGCTTAAAAAAAATGGAGGATAGGGAGAGAGAAAAAACTGTGCTAACTCAGTTGATACTTTACAGGATTTTTGAATTTGGCCCAAGGATTTTAGACTACTTTAATCAGATCACAGCTGGGCCTGCACATATGAATAGCCTTTTTAGGTTAATTGTGATCAGATTTCTCTGGTTTATTACAACTAGCACATTCTGTAAATGAAGGTGGTATGGTAATAACATACATTTTTTGACATTAAATAACCATGCCTATCTTAATTACTGTAAAAATGTTCTTGCAACTGAAAGCAGGTTGGCACAACTAACAAGCAATTAAGCAGGTGAAGTAATATCTTGAGGGAGGTGACACTTGGCCGTCAGATGAATGTAATAAACCTGTGACAGCCCTCCATCCTTGCAGCTTTTATTCAGAAGTCCTAAAACACAGTGTAGAAGTACTGACTGCTGTATAGGCCTGACCCAAAGGTAAGTGGCTTCTCCTTTATACAGCACAATATTTTTAGGTTTTTTTTTTTTTGGAGGGGGAGGGGTGGGGGGAGAGGAAAGAATAAGAGGAATGGGGCATTAGTAGGCTGCTATGGGGATCAACACGTTTTCATCTTCACTGATATCTTTGTTAATGATTGAGAAGAACTAGTATGTTAATGAAATTTGTAAATGAGCTTAAACTGGAAGAAGCAAAACCAACGTGAGGCTTTTCTTAGAAAAACAAGTGTATGTAATGATAATTAAAAAAGAAAGACTGAAACAGGTATAGACTACTGGGGGGACCTTAAGAAGTACTAACTTTGAAAGTGATTTGGGAGAACACGTTACATGTAAGTTTGTGAACAAAGTGGTAGCAAATATCTGGGGGACTGCAGGACTTCCAGAGCTTCTCCTGCCTTAGTTGTGTACTGGTTGGTGGACAGCATTTGCACTCTTGAAGATGCCTTTTACTGGAAGGGATTATTCAGGCAGTTAGTGAAGCTGGCTTTAAAGTTGTTAGTAAAGTTCATTAAAGTGTGGAGTCTGGTGCTTGCAGCATTTGGTTAAAGCTAGGCCATTCCAGCATTTCACAAATAAAGTATGCCTTGTTCAGGATTTCCAACAGAAAGCAACACAGCATGAACTAGAGCAGGGAATACATTCCAGATGACTTTTAAAAAATAGCATGGTAAGCAAAGATGAGGCTATGACTAATCAAATTGGCTAGTGGAGACTTTGTTATACTGCATTAGGTATTGAAATATTATGTACCAAAAGAAAGCTGGCAGGGTTGAATTAGTAAGAATGAGTCATTTATTAAAACTCTCTCAAGATGAGGAGGTAAGGCAAAGGGATCTAGTGTGAATGGAGCATAAAACCTTTATGAAAATGCAATTAATCTTAAGATTGAAAAAGGACAGCAGAGTCTTCTGTTTATAACTTCTGCTTTGCTACCATGGATCATGAACTTTTATCCTGTTATTTTTCTCTAAATCAGTTGGGGGGAGGGGAATGAGCTAGGTCTCCCAAAATGATAAAAGCTGCTTTAAAATCTTGGGGTATCATGATTTTCTTGGAGTTCTTATGTCTTCTGGCTTTGGACTTTACAAATATAATTTTTAAAAGTGAATACTGATCCTGACATCAGGAAGTGGTGAGTCAAATAAAACAAACTGCAGCTGGGAAGCTGACAACACTGAAGCAATGGTGAACAAGCAATCAACTCAGTAACTCCACTGATCTGGTTTTTAACTTGGCTAACTAATAATGGGCTCACAGTGAAAGACTGATATGGAAGTGATGAAGAAATTCACAGTAACGTAGATAGCAGAGAGGAACATGGAGGTGACACAAGCAGGGAGCAGCTCTCCATGGCAGCCCATGCTTTTGGGGCTGCTGCTCCCCTCTCCTTTCCCTCTGCTCTAGTCCTTCTCGAGTCCATGGGACATAGTCTGGAGTAAACCCCCTAAAACACATACAGTGTGGAGACTTGCTTCTTAGCAGCAACGTGCACTCTGCAAATGCGATTCTAGTGGGCTTTGCTGTTTGGTGATTTAGACAAACCCAAAAGGGTTTGGCACCCCCAAACACATGGGGATTTATGCCACTTGATCTCCAAGACAATCTTGGCCATTTCTGCAAGTACTGCTCCAGGCAATACTTCAGACTATTTTGACATGTATTCTCATAGACAAGGAATCAAGAAACTGATACCTAGATTAGATCTACTATTTGTGCCATGGTAGAGCATCCAACCTCTTAAAAGCAGGCAAGATGAAGGGCTTCAGAAGAGGGCAACCTGCATTAGATAGTTATGTGTCATTCTAGGGAAATGTCCCCTCCCCACAATATCTCTAAGGGTTTTTATTAGAAATGATGAAAAGGTAGGAGTAGCACATGCTTTTGGACTGCAGGTAGACAGGCTGGAGTTTTGATGGCAAACAGCATAAGCACTAGAACATACATATTGGATACATTATTGGATCCTGTCCTTTGATTCTCAGCCTATTTTAATATTTAGAGAAGCAAAATCAAAGTGTAGACTCCAGCCCTGGGGGGAGAGAGCGAAAATATTATTTGGTCCAATCCATTCAGTGCCACTCAATTAACAATACAATTTCACCTGTCAGAAATGTTTATCTTCTTACTGATCAGCAAATCAACACCAGCTTTTCAAAGGACCTGTGGCTCTTAAAAATGTTTGCATCCATGGATGCCCCATGCAGATTGCATCACTTCATGTGTCTTGGCAAGTGGGTTAAGTGAAGATATCATTTATAATACAAGTGAACATGATACATTTCTTTCTCCCTTCTTCATATTCATTACCTATATCTCTGCAGTCTTTCTTTTGTTTCCACTTCCTGAAAATTTGAGAAGGCGGAGGGAAGGCTGCTGCAGCAGGCTGTGCCCTTACCCTCTTTGTTTCTGCTAGCCTTAATTAACCTCTCCCTAGGTTCACCAAATTTGTGATTAGAATTTTTTTTTTAAGTTGGGTTTGTGCTCGCTAAGCAGGTTTTCTCATAGCTCTACTTGAAACACCATTATTACCATTTTGAATGCTGCACTGTTTGTTTTAGCAACCCATCTTAGTAATTTATCCCATATCTCTATTTTCCCCTTATGGAAAATACAATTATTTTAATTCTTCTAATTGTTTTTCATTTCCTACACTCCAAATTTGTCTCTTTTCCCCAGGCATCTCTTCATCTTAGATCATTGACTGGAAAGGCCTTTTTGGCTCTTTAATTCCTTATCTCTATTCCAAATGGACTAATATTGTACAGTGCTCAATAAAAAAAAATAATTTAATTTGTTATTTCTTTCATCATGCAGTTGCAAAATTGGCTGGCATATGAAATGATTCTCTAGTTTTGGGGTATTTAGTGTATCTACAATTTTAAGGGCCCGGTTCCAATGGAAAGTTCTGTGAAACTTTGGGTAAGATTGAGCATTGTAAATAGCTGCACAGGTATAAACCTGCATTGTCATTCAGTGCTGTGAACAGCTTTTTTAAGTGTAGAGCCTTGCTTGCTTTGTGCAGGAATAACTATTGCGCCGTGTCACAGTTCCCATGGAGAATATTATGCAGTGAATCAGTGCAGTATATTCTCCCTTTCTTGATTCTTTTAGTTATTTTGTTTAATCTCATGTAATAGCCAATTAACTTGATTTGCCTTCAGAGTAGGGAAAAATATAAATAAACCTGGCAAAAGAGTGAGGTGGGAAGAAGCACAGAGATGCTCTGTGTGAGCAACAGGAAATCAATTGCCATATGGTCAGTTATAAATAGGGCTATCGTATAGCCTTGGCTTATTGGGCATGTCCAGGTTTTCTGCCCTGACATTTCTATCTGCAGACTTTCTTATCTTTGCTCACTCATCTAGCCTTTTGTAGGCAGAACAGGCATGAGTTTGTTGGATGTGCTACGACCAAGATGCTCCCCTCCTGAGGCTGGGTGTAGGATTTGGGAGTGAGATGAGCTCTGTGGTGAGACAGGCCAGGGGAGGGCCATGAGCCGAAGAAGGAAGTGAGAGCTTACTGTAGGCTCTCTGGCAAAGGCTAAAAATGTCATCTTTTTACATCCGGAAATCTTTTTTCAGTTGGAAATTTAGGGCTTTGGCTGTTTGTCCATGGATTCCAGACAAGGGTTTTAGCAATCCAGCTGGAGCTGTGTTTGTACAAGTGTTTCTATCGGGGGGAAAAATAAAGCAATTCTACTCAGGCAGGTGAGTTTGAGGGAGATGGTGTGAGTCACTTCTTCACGTAGGACCAGGGACCTAGAGACAGGGCTAGTGATAACATGCAAGGCGATGCTCCCGGACAGGCTCTGTCCCTAAGGCGTGCACGTTCATGCACCTCCCATCTGCATCTTCTTCACTTTCCTCCAAGATGGACTAGTCCTGCTTAGGATGGAGAGATGAGATATTGCAAGACAAATGGGATGGATGGGAAAATAGTAATGATCACATGGTAAACACAAAGGCCAGAAAGAATAATCCTGTTTTTGTATTTTGAAATCTCTAGTGCTGGGAAGCAAATAACCAGAGGTTTTCAGGATTTCAGATTGAGCTGACCATGTTTGCCTAGTCCCTTTGTACATGCGCCGTTGGATCTGGTGCCTGCAAGCACGGCTAAGTGACTGGCTTAATGGGGAGGATCCTTAGATGTGGTTCTAAGTCACTGGAAGCTACCAGGGTTTATTGCACCCTATGGCTTTTCTGTGCATTCTGTTTATTTTCTACATAGTGTTAACTTCCTACATAAATCCAGATACTCAGTTAATCAACAAGCCAGAGTCTTAAGGGAGGATTTTGAGTGCCCCCACACAAATGCTCACAAAGTGCTATTTTCTATCTGCCTGCAGACAGGGTAAGTGCTAGTTTTGTATTTTGTTAAGCATCCTGATATGCAACTCCAGCACAGAGACTTGAAACCGAATTACACCCACTATATCATCCAAATTTGTCATATATAAATATAGATGTTGAGATGATTAAATGCATTAGCAATTTTCACTGGTTCTTTAATTCCATCGTTCATTATTTTTATTTGATGAACCTCTTTCTTATGAAACTTATTAAAATGTTGGTATAAATCTATTCCAAATTCCCTTGATGACTATGTTTATACAAAATGATACACGTAATGATCTGCTTTTAGAGACTGCATTAGAAATGTGCGTTGGCTTTTCGGTTCATAAGAGGCTGTGTACTCTCATAAGGAATAATGTCTGAGATTTTCTTTTTACATTAGGGAGCTACTGGCACTCAGGCATGGACTCTACCTCAGGATTCATTGACCTAGCTTTTGTTGTCCAGAAGTTATAATTTTAATTCAAACCAGTCATTCAAGCACCCTTTGCAATCAATGAACAGATACTTTTAGTAGGTGATTTTTTCAGTCTCAGTACAGGCTCTTCCTGAGGTTGCCTCTCTCCCTCCATTGACTATAAAGAGAGTCTCGATAAGTATTTGAGGTTAAACAACTAACTAATTGGACAATTCATGTAAGATGAGTTGAATCCCACCTTGAGGGATATTGCAGCTCTATTGACCTTCCCCAGTTAGGCTCTGGCACCAGTTAGAAATATGGATTACACTGTGCCTTTTGGTTTGCATGTTTACCTTTAACAACTGTATTTGACTTCTCTGTGCCTTCACTGCAGTTTCATGGAAGGCACTTGTCTTTCAGATATTTACCTACCAATACAGTGAAGTGTGCAAATACATCTCCTATTGAAATAAAATGTATTAAATCATTTGAAAAACTCATTGATATCAATGTGTAAATGCTTCAAGCTTTATTTAATTTGTATTCAAAAAACTTTTTTTGAAAAAGAACCACAGCTGCTTAAAACTTTCCCCTAAAACGAAAGAACAAGTTATATGGTGGTGTTTTTTGTTTTTTTTTTTTTAAAGCCTTTAGTGGTCTCAAAGATCTGCTGAGGCAGAAGTTTTGTGTGTTTAATGATACTTTTTTTCTCTCCATTAATTTTGTCTAAATTATTTTCTTCAGCCATGAAATTCTTGTCTTATAAGGAAGTGTAGATGAGGAGGAAATTCATTAATAATATAAACTCAAAGAAATAAGCTAAATCAATACTGACACCATTATATAGGTATAGTTGCAAACAAACTAGCAGACTCTGTTTTAATAATAGCTATTTTAAACCCATGTAATTAGAATGGTGCAAAAGCTGTTTATATGTTGCCCTGAGGCCAGAAGTGTTATATAGGAATTGGGAAAAGGAAATGCCAATCAGACTTTTCTTAGCCCTATATTTTGTCTTAATATTTGGATTTTAATGCAACTGATTCCTAGATTTAAGTATTTTTTCCCTGAATTCAAATAAGCTTTGTGTTTACTTTATCTGTTCACTTCCATATATCCATACATAGGCATTTACAAACATCTTGGAGCTTTGAGTGAAAATGGATTGACTGAGGATTACTTAGTTGGTTTTATAAAGATGAATGTTCTTAAAATATCCACCTTGAAAACACACAAGCTCTTTCTCACAGGGGCATTCTTTCTAATTATTCATAATTAATAAATAAACAAAGAACTGTGCAGTTCTACAGAAAGCAGTTATTAAAAGGCTCTTAAAACTAAAAGATCTCCTGGTCAGACAGCAGATATCCAGCTGTGCTAAATGAATGTAGAATTGAATCCAGAGAAATTTTTAAGGAGTTTTTTGGGGTTTCTGAGTTCAAGAGAGATCATCTAGGGTTGAAACATAACTTCTTACATAATGACAGTTAGAGGCACACCGGAAAATCTCACTCAAACTGTCCAGCTTGATTCTAACTTCTCTGGGTAGTCTTAGTTCCTGCTTTAAGGCATGAAGTGCAAGAATACATGGTATAGACTGATTAAAAGCAGGCCTTGTGGTTGGGGGAGGAAGAGACTGTGCATGGCTTGCTGGAGCTCTCCAAGGCTGTGGCTAGCGTGGCACATGGGAGGAGCTCACTGGGCCTTGTGCAGTTGGATTTTCAGAAGGACCTTGACAAACCATGGTAGAGGGTGATGGAGAATGTGAGACAAGGTGCATGCAACGTGCTACCTGTCCATTGTCTCTGTGAAATGAATACAGCATGGGCTGGAGGACAGGAGAGCAAACAGACTTATTAGAGAAAATATTTTTCCTTCTATTAGTGGGTTGTAATGCCAAAAAAAAGAAAAGCCTTTTCCTGTACAATGCCTAGCTGGAAGGATGTCACAACATGTGGAAAGTAGTCGTGCACTCTTTCCTCCAAGTCACCTGCTCTGGTGCATTCCAGTTACTAGACATATAATTAACCGTTACCCATTCCCCCTTGGTGCTGTTTCTGGCTTAAATTGTCCTGTGCTGTTCCAGCGTAACCCTCTAGGGAGAACAAATTCTCTCTGTAGTTTCATGATTTGCTGTAAGCATGCCCTGTTTTATTATAGTCTTTTTTTTTTTTTCCAGCTTGCAGAAAAACCCCCCTGCTCTAATCAGCTCAGTCAAACAATTGGAATAAGGGGTTATTCCGACTGCTGTCCCTGCAGCGTAATAACTGTGCTATCTTACTTGCTTCTGCATTGGACCTTCCATCCCATACACAGTATGCTGAAAGAGGAAGTTTTCTTTATTGATTCAGACACTACTGTTACATTCACAGCCTCCTTTTATATGAACACTCCTTGGTATTCTTTGCTGCGTCCACAACAAATAACCCCTTGGGATTCTTGTAAAAATAGCCCATGTGGCAGGTAATGAGAAGCTCTTGTAGACAAGAAGAGGCATGCAACCTTTTACTTAAACAAAGTTTCTCTTGACCTGAGGATTTTGTTCTGTTTAGAGCATCTCTATCCTCTTTCACCTGGGCAGTGTGCAAACCAGAACACTGGACTCCCAAATGTCATTTTCTTATCAAGTGCTAAGGGAAGTTTGTCCCTATTAAATTTGTCTCTATAAAAGAAGTTTGCCATTAAAAATAAAGAATGCCAACCAGATGTAAAAATAGACATTAAACAGCCTATTAAGTACATGAACATCCTTAGAAGGAGAATACATGTCTACTGAAGGGAGCAACCTGGCACACCCAATGGAGCAGAGTTGGGCCCCACTCCTGTGCTTTTTCTTTCACTATCCCAATGCATCTCTGTCTTTAAGTTCTGAGCAGAGATTTAAGCATGCGGAGTGGAGGCTGAGCCACTTGAAAACTGCCAGCAATTGCACAGGTAGAGTCTTCTTGTAAGAATAAGAATTGGTGTCCATTGAATGCAGGAAGGAATTGAGCTTTGGTATCGGTTAAACTGAGGTTTAGACAATATCTGTACTAAATCCAGAAGAGACTTTTCTTCCTGAGGAAGTACTGAAGTAGTGTGTGATACTTTTTCCAGTCTGATACCTGTAAACTACAATGACCTTGAATATACATGAGAATGGTGGAGGAAGTCAGGGACGACATTTCAAACATTGTGGTTCCCCCCCTTCCCACTTTTTTTCTTTAACGTAGAACTATTCGACCTTTGCATGAACAATGTAATTATACATCCTAGACACACACCTGTTGAAAGGAATTTATTAGTACCTCTAGAAAGAAAAATGAGGAGCTGAAGGTGTTGACCTCTCTTATTAAAATGGACTTACTAGTGTTTGCACCACCTGTTGCTGCAGTGTTTAATCAGTCTTTTCAGATTGGAGTAGGTATTGGATTAGTACCAGATGTTTTCAAACTTTGCACAGTTACTCCAGTCTTTAAATCAGGCCTCTTTTTAGAAATCATTAAACAACATAGCTTGATACCTTCAACTCTGCTAAATTTTGAGGAGGAGAAAGTTTATGTTATCATCTTCTCATATTACCAAGGCAGACAAATTATCAAACAGATCTGAAGGATCTTCTTTTGCGCTTGGCTGTTAATACACCATAGTCCTCCTCAGGAAAGCAGTGGCACGGCAGGATTATGAGTCCAAAGACTCAGCAGAGGAAATGCATGTAAGCACGAAAGGTCAACTTGTCTTAATAGTTTCAAAGAGAAAAACCTTGTCACAGATGGTGAACAAAGACAAGATTTAAGAGTATTTAACCAGGCTGCATACGTATTAACTTAACATCTCTGAGAACTGAACTTGCTTATTCGAGACAAGCGTGCTTTCACAATCTACTGCATGAGGGAGGTCCTTCTCCCCAGCCTCTAACTGGTCCCAGAATTTCTGCTGGGAGCCTGAGGACCTTTTCCTGGGAGACCTGGAGCATGAGGGAAGGAAGGCTCGGGGCTCTGCCTGGCAAGGAAGAGCCTCCTTCTTCCTTATCATCTTCAGGTGGTTTTGACAGTGGTTCCGCACCAAGTATATTAGAATAGTATGGACTAAAAATGCAAAGAGTAGGTAGTCCTATGACTGTGGGTCCCAGGCAGCAGATGGGCTCTGGGGCTGCTTCTGCAAGGAAAGTGGGAAAAAGAGGGAAAATGTCGCTTTCAGACATGTCTGACAGTGAAGCAAAAATTCTCTCCCTGTCCCCAAAAGGCAGCTAAAATGTAACTGTGCACTTCAGTCCAGTCAATTTGGTATCCCTTGTCTTCATTCACAGCATTTCTAATGAGGGCCAGCAAAAACAAAGAATGGTGGAAGGAGAAAATGACAAACATTTTGGCTCTTTGGCCCTAGTGCTGCTGGCCCAAACTCAGTCTTCCTCAACCTGCAGCCGCTCTGAAGCAGGAAGGGCTGGAGTGGGCCCTGCAGTCTGGTATATATGGGAACAGTATTTGCTCCAGTCTTTGATCCTAAACTGCAAGGTTCCCAAAAGGTAGCTTATTAATAATGAATGATTAGTAACAGCTCTTGTGAGATGGTGGTGACTGCAGGCTCTGAATGCTCCCCGTATGTGTAAAGTGCAGGATGAGAGCAGTTGCCCCCTCTGTTTTAGCAGGAGGCATTCCTACTTTTCCAGTGCCTGTCAGACTGGGCTGGCAATCTTCACCTGCGATGTGGTGTGGTGAGGCACTTTGAGCATTATTTTCTTTCAAATTAAGATGCTCTCATGTTGCAAGAAAAGTGAAAGATGTGCCTAAATTTCTCTTTTATACTGAATCTTGCTTTGTATTCCTTATTTGGTCCACCATATCTTGAAACAAGAAAGAAATATATGATCATGTAAAAGTATCTTTTATTCTAATCATGACAAACATTTGCATGACTTAACCATGTGAGGGTCAGTCTAGCTTTTAAAACGGAGTTAAATTCCCATTTTTATACATATATCAATAAAATATAACACCACAAAAATATTACAATATGACATGATTAAAATAGGAAGTAGTACACCTTCACTGCTTCCATTTTTAGGGAAGCTACAGATACATGCATGTAAAATGCTTGAATGAATATGCAAAATGCAATGAATTATTTTCATATATGTGTTAAAACAAAAATAACTACTTTGTCTATTACCATGCAAGAATATATGACTGGGAGTGGAAAGGCGTATATTCTACAGGGAAGCATTGAAAGTGATTTAAACTGTCTAGCAAACTATTTGTATCTTCATGCTCACAAACATTTTGAAAATATCCTTTTGTAGAAAGCAATGCTGTAAGGAGCAAAGTTTTAAACGCAAACGTGTATGTGAAATGAGATTCTTTCTTGTGAATCCTCTTAGGTTTTTTTTTTCTTCCTCCTTTTTCCAGATACTATTGTTTTTCCTTTCCCTGGCAAAGGTTGAAACATTAGAGGTAATGTCACAGAAGGGTGTCATGCAACTTTGAAAAATATTTTCCACCATGGCAATTCTTTTTTTAGAACCTAAGCCAAAGCTGACTGAAGTTACTAGGAAAATCTCATGCTGTCGGTGAACATGGATTCATGATATTCATGTGGTACAATTCTGTTTACATAAAACAGCAGTGGATTTCTTTGACTGTAACTGGGCAGATTATTTGCAATAAAAAACTATTTTGTGGTTTTTTTTTGTTTTAGTGTTTTTTTTTTTTTGAATTCAGTATGGAGTATCATATAGGCCATTTGATGCCTTATATTTTTTCTTGAATGGATGACTTGCTGTGTGTGGGGGGGGGGGGGGTGTTTTTTTTTTTTTTTTAATACATTAGTTCCTCAACAACATGTGTGTGAATACAATTTTGTTTTATTTTGAGGAAAAATCTTTGTCTGAACATATTTTTTTCTTTGATATTTCTGTAATCAAAACTTTCTTCAGGCAAACTTTTCTGATGTGTTAACAGAGATAACATGTTGAGTTTAAAAAGACATGATTGAAACTTATTTAGAAATTTTTCAGTCCTCCCTACTGTTTCCTACTGAGCCTTTCTGTTCTGTTAGTATGTGCTTTGAGCTTATAATGCTTAGCCTGGTGTATGGAAGTTAGTCAATTTTCCAGACACTAAACTTTTTCTTTATAAACTGCTTAACACATCTTCTAAATTCAAATGCATTGTTAAAGACAGAAACAGGCCTTTCCTACTAAGAACTTAACTGGAGTTGATAGACACCAACAAACTTGTAAGACAGTATATTTTGAGAAACCTTGGTGCATTAAATTATATATATGCACTTAGGGAATTGTTCAAGAGAACAGTAGCAGTGTAAGCCCATAGGTACTATGGTAAGTACATCCATTGTGTCAGAACAGTTGTATTTAATAAAGCTTTATTCCCAACTACAGAGAGCTTTTAAGATGTTTTCCAGTTGGGTAACTGTTTTGTTTTGTGAGTTTTAAAGATTCAGTTATTAGTTTAGGGAGTTTGAAACCAATGTTAAGACCAAAACTCTAAAATATTGTATCAAATATTTAGATTGGAATGATCTGTGTTACATGGAGACATCTAGTAATATTTCTTACATGACATAGAACATAACTCTTATGGCACTACTGTTAAATGGAAGGTCACAGTAATTCACACAAAATGAGGACTTTTTAGGCACATGCTGAACTTAACTTTGGGTGGTACAGTTGTACGATATTTTAGTAAATGCATCAATGTAATTTATTTGTCTAAAACTGAATTTCTTGGAAATATAGAAGAAATCTGTGCAGCAGCTCAGTAGGAAGCTGGTTGCTATTCAGCTTCACTGTATCATGCATATGAAGGTAAATCCCATAATCCTCTTCCCCTTCAGCATACCACAAAATTGGTAATTAATGTGAACACAGGCTTCTCTAGTACCTGTGACTGGTATATTATAATATTTGGCCACCAACCTCATATCAAAAATGTTGAAATCTCTCTCTCTCTCTCTCTCTCTCTCTCTCTCTCGCTCTCTTTTTTTTTTTTTTTTTTTTTTCTCAATGTAACATAGGCTGAAGTAGGTGATTTCAGATGTCAAATAAGAATGTACTGGGATTATAATATAATGATATCTGCAGATTAGGCTATTTGGCCTTTTACTCACCATAATAGTTTTGATATCAGTGAACCACTTATTGCAGAGAGCATGCTGAGTGTGCTGTTGCCACCAGTAATTTTTTTGGTCCATGTAGTTGGTCTTTTCAGGCCCAAATTCAGCTGCCTGAACTTATAAGTCTGTAGTTCCTAAGTCTCTGTGCCTGGTTCTTGGTTGTGGAGTGCTTCTGGAGGCAAATGGTTTCTTGTGAGAGAAGCTGCACCACCTCAGAGGCCCTTCCCTCCGCTGTAAGGAGAGGCAGACAGCCCCAGGACACATGTATGTCCCACAGCTTCCTTGGTGGGCTGCTGTTAGATGGGAACAAGTGCCATGAAAAGCTAACAGCAAACTTCTGTAAACAAGGAACGTGCCTCTGGTGGACAACACCTCTGTGTGTCCTTGCTGTCCGCTTGACTTGGAGCTACTTCTCCTTGGCGTCAGCAGCTTTCTGTAGCCTCTGGGAGCTGTGAAAAGAAAATCTATAGCGGAGTTCTCCATCCTTTTTCTATCCTGCTCCATGACTGCCAAATTTGTTACCTCCATCCTTTCAGGTGTAATTGATGTTGGACCAATGATTACTCTGTTTTCTCAACATATCTGGCATGAGGTAACATACAAATGGGCAGCAGTTCCATAATTCTTCCACTGCTTCAAACACAATTTTCTTGACTGTCTGTGGCCAGAAGTAATAATGGGAAATACATTTATAGTGAGCTTTAATTCTTTCTTCTCTACACAAAAGCTGCACATAAAATTTTCATCTATCAGGCCTTTTATAAAACAAACAACAAACAAAATATCTGCATAATAATCTGTGTTTTAGAAACAGATATTTTTCCCCATCTCTCCTTCTTCTAGTTCACATTTGTCAAAGATACGCTTATGTGTGTCTTATGATTTGTTTGGTTGTTTTATTTTTTTAAGTGCTTTTTAAAATTATTAAAACCATGAATAAAATGAGCACTAAGTAATTGGGTATATCTTAAGGGAAAAGATATCAAAGGAATAAGACAAAAATGGAAAATGTCGATGGTGTTTATCTCTGATGTGCCAAACAATATGATTGTTCATTATAAAAAAGGAAAGAGAGCAAAATACTTTTCACATTGTTTTGTGTAAAAGCAAATTTAACACTTTTAAATGTGTCTATCAAGAAATGAAATTCAGCTACCTTTAGGAAATTTAAGTACTGAATATAGATTTCATCTGAACTTAATAAAGGTTAGATCTCTTAAAAGCTTTCCTCTTATCTCCACATCAAAGTACAAATCCAGTTAATTCTTTGAGATTCTAAGAGCACAGTGAAAGCATATTTGTAAGTTAATTCTATAGCTCTGTATCTATAAAATATTTTCAGAGGTTTTGTGTCATCGTAGAGAAAACTGGAACCTCAGACAAATTCTTCAGTTTAGATTTAGGAGAGAACAGATTTGCCTACACCATAAAACATTTTGAAATTTTTACAAATTTCTTGTACCAAGTGGGGATAAAATCAATACTTTAAAAAAAAAATTGTCATGAAAAAAATCTAAAGAAGGCTTATGTCCCTAAAATTTCTGGTTGTAGTAATCAGAATGTGGGAGGCCTATGTTCAAGTCCCTTTTTCCTTACATACCTGAGGTCAGTGCATCTAACCACTGGGCTGCTGACTAATCTTTCTAAACCACCTTTTAAAAAAAAAAAAAAAAAAAAAAGAAAAAAAAAGAAAAAGAAAGAAATAACCCTATATTTAATAACCCCCACTCTTTAATAACCCTATATTTATAAACCCCCACTCTTTAAATATGGAAAAGCTAGATTCAGTTCCTTTCTGCACCAAGTCCCTGTTCTGAATCCCAGGTGAGCCCTGTTTACCAGCCTATATTTTACCCAAGGAGTGTGTATTATGTTTTATCTCACTTTCTTTATCTCCTCTGCAAGGTATCATTTTTACCTGAACTTAATGAAAGTTTGTGACCATTCCGGTGCTGAGAAATAGCATTTTTCAACAACAACAAAAATTTGGGAAGTTCTGTCCTGGATGGCTTTTTTACTGCATTCACAGCTTTCCAGTGAAAACTGTCTTTCATCTAGTTCACTAGCAGAATAATTCTGGGGAAAAGAAAAATTACCTCTAACCCTCTGCTCCTACTGTGTATCAAAAAGGATAACTTTAAAGCATCACCCACAAATAGATCTGCCCTAAAAGGATCTTATATTGATTTGCTAGGTTACTATGTAATTTTTTTTTTTCATTAGAAAGAGAAGGTTGCTCTGGATGCATTAAAATAAAATCCATTCTCTTGCTGTTTGATTTGCAAGAATTTGAAAGTATTTCACACTGTCATTATATCGTTTAAAAATAATTTTGAACTGTTTTACTTCCATCCTGTTTTGGTTGAATGTATTTACAGAAGGCTTCTTGCAATGAAACTAATTTGGATTAAAAGAAAATGATTTTTTTAAAAAAAATCAATCTACTATCTTTTATTGCCTTCTGATACACTGCCCTCTTGCAAGCAGTAGTCTCAAAAAGGGGAATTCAAACAACCTGATTTTGGTGACTATTAGCTGACTTGTCTCCCTCCATTGCTTCTCAAGAAAGCTCAGGGCAGGTTCTTGCAGGGAGAAATTAAGAAGTTCCTGCTCTGAATTGCCATCCAGAAGATCTTGCCTTTTCCAGGGACAATGGAAGGGCAATAGGAAGACCAGTCTCCTAACTAACGCAGCCACCTAATTTAGGTGTCTGAAATAGGAGGGTGAAAATACTCCTCAAAAGGATACCTTTTGATGGTGTTACAACAGTCATAGTAGGGGCATTACCATGAAATATGATAAGACTTTTCACAAATCACCACGGTACTTTTAGTGATCATCTAGTTATTTTGTACTTTCCTATGTACAACACATTTACTTATCATTCCAAGTATAGAAACAGGTGTAACCAGAAGAAATAATTTTGGCTATTGAGTAAAGGTAAATGGGTTGTTTTTATTCATTCCTTTGTGCTCAGTACAAGAAAATACCTCACTGAGTAAATGGGAAGACAGATTTCTGTCCGTACCTTATAGTGTAGATGTAGATGATGATGAGTGTGTGTGTGTGTGTGTGTAAGTCAAAAGTGGCATAAGATGCATCATCTTTATCAGGCTTAAAATAGTCCTTAATTAGAGGAGTATGATTAGGCTATCTACTCCTCTGACAAGTTGAGAATCTGACCAAGAGTTCGTTTAGTACCAATTTCTGGAGCTGTCTCAAAGGTTAGGGTATATATTTATAGATAAGGAGTATAATATTAAAAAATATTTTAAGACTGTGCACTAGGCTTTTATAGACAATGTTGAAGGATTGAGCTTTTACCAGAATAACTTAAATACATTGAAGGTGGATTGATTTGAAATGGCTTTCAGGAATTAAGATGTATGGAAGGAGGCTGTTGGGAAGGAGATGAAAGGGCTACCAAAGCTGGCATGGTTGGCAAAGTAGAAAGCATGACAAGAATGCAAAAAAAGGAGGAGGGTTAGGCAGCATGGCTGGTTCCTGCAGGTCTGACTAGAGAGATTGATGCAGTGAAGCAATCTGAGAAGTTGATATGGTTGAATCTGTGACTGAGGAGGACAATTTTTGCTGTGACACTTTTCTGAGGCCTGTTCTGTTAAAGTAAATAAGGTATTATTTCAGAGAGAGCTAGGACAAATAGACAGATTGGAGGCTGTATTTTGGGGACAATTTTGTATGTTAAAGTAGGAATTTTGTAATGAGGTGAGGGAGTTTCCTAAACAGCTTTCATGTACACATAAATGCCTAACATTTTAGACCGGACTGTTGTAAATTTGGATTTTTTGCTAGAGACATATTCTGCAGTTTGTGCAATGTACATTTTGACTGAATAGGTGGCTAACAAAGAATGTTTACTGTGACAACTAAAAGTAGGATAGTGGGGGAGAGGGATGAGGGAGGGACTGAAAAAGAGACTAATATGTTAAGCCGGAGATACAGCATTGTTGTCTTGAACCTCGGAAGACCAAGACACATGTATTTCGGTTAGTCCCTGGGACTTCTGGGTACTCTGCAGCAACAAGGATTTGGCCTTTGCTTTGTGAATGATTGGTGGGTTATTTAAAGGCAAAGCAGATGCTTCTATCTAATTGAGTACAAAACTAATGTTTTGTACTCAGTCTTTCCACTGCCCCTTCCAGTTTTGGTGCAGCAGTAGAGTGCAGTGATGTTGAAAATGAACATGCACTTTCCATTTGTACCGTCTCTTCATCTAACTGCAAAGCACAATCATTTCAGTAGAGGTAAACTTTCATGCTCCCCGGAGTCCTTAAGTAATTTTTGGATTAAATGGACATACTTAGTTTTCTCTTGTAAGTGGTGTCACTCCACTCTCAGCTTAATTATAGCTTGTTTGGGTAAGCTTCTGTGTAATGTCAAGTTTTCCCAAATGGCTCTGGAAGGTCAGCAAAGGTCTGCTGTTAATACTTTCCACAACAACTGAAAGGCTTTCCCTGTTTAAACAACAGCCAGGGAGAACACAATTAGATACAATTACCTAATTCTTCTTCTTGTAGCACTCAATGGCAAACCGTCAAAGTACTGGCACAGTAAAGATTAGAGTTTAAGAAAAATGTTGCTTCAGAGAGTAAGTTGATAGAGACTCTTAACACCGTAATTGACCTTCCTTAGCTACCTTACACACTACAAAAGAGTGAAAGTTTAAAAATGAAGCAAGAAAATATTTTCAAGAAATCAGAAGATGGAAAAAAATACACTTTTCAGAAATTTTAGTAAGACTATTGGCTTCATAAAGTGTAGAAATTGACAGGAAGGGATAAATGAGCCTGTGGAATCTGGTATCCTCTGGAAGCTTCTAGAAATGATCTGCATGCAAACATATGATTGCTCTGTGACTATGGCAATAAGTCAATATGACATTGACTAAAATAATCAAAAAATTATTTTGAGCAAGCCAGAGATGTTTCAGAGAAAAGTGAGAGAAACTCTGCAAATCCTGATGGCTTGGGACTGGCTAGACCTTTAAGCATACTGCTTGCTTCAACTCCAGAATGGCTGCTTCCATTGGTTATTGTAAGTTTAAATTAAAGCCAGGTGAAAATTCTTTTGAACAAATACTACATGGATCCAGTGGAGTCTGCCCACAAGAAATGGTCGTGAGGTCAAGGGGAAAATACTTTTGAAAATTCTGAAAGCCTAAATTTCCAAAATCAAGGAGTTGCTTTTTGTTTTGAAGTGGCATTTCTGGGGGGTGGGGGTGGGGTGGGGGTGGGGGTTGTTGAGCTAAAGGAAAGGAGACATTCAAGAGTAATAAATGTCCTGAAATAAAGGCATGTAGCTTGACTTAAATAAAATGTTCAGTTTAACTTAGGGCAGACTTCTTTTTTTTGACCATTTTTAAACCATTTTATGAAAATAATTCTTATGCCTCTGTTCTCTGACCCACTTTTTACACCTTGTTTCAGTAAACACTCATGTAACTTGCCTGTGATGGAATATTGCTGTTTTCCAGTTATCTGGAATTTGTTGAAGCACAAGTTGGATTTTTTTTTTTAGTTCAAGTTTTATTCTGTCTTAACTATGTCAAAGTGGTCTCGTTACCCATGTTTACTTCCCTGGATTTCTGTTGTAATCTTCTTCATAATAACAGCACTGAATTAACAGACAATTTCTCATTTTGCTCTCCTGGGTCTTGTGTTGAATGAGAAAGTAAATACAGGTCCGAGGTGATATTCTCTATCACTTGTTGCTAACTTTTCTTTTAAGAAGCTTGGTCATGTCCTCTTTGCTGTCTTCTCTCTAAAATGAGTGGATTTGACCTCTCCATCTTTCCATTATATAGATACAGATACAGCTCCCTGATTGTTTTCACTACAAATACTTTCTGTATTTTTAATTAAAAAAGAGAGAGAGAGAGATGGGGACAAATCCCAAGATTCCAAGTGAAGAATTATCACATACTTCTACAGTGACATTATGATATCAGGTGTGGATTTCTATGAGTCTGAAAAAATCAGGTTTTCCCCATTTTAACTGATCTTTTTTTGCTAAGATTTTTTGTATTGTACTTCATCTTATCACCTAGAGATTTCTTTTCTTTTCTTACAAACAAGTACTCCTGGTGCTGCTGGCCAAGGCAGAGAGAGAAGCTGAGCTAGAAACCTCCTGTTTTTTTCCCTTCTGACTCCTCCGAAGGCATCCAGCTTCCCACAGGGAGCGTGTGGAAAGCAGTCTCTGGGCTCCTTACAGCAGTGAGCTGTTTGCCACTCTGATGCTTAAGGAAACCAGGCAGGATGGTCTCCTGCAACTAATTGCTGCTTCAGATACTGTACATAATTTTTTCTGTTAAGATCATCAGTACAATATATAATATTTCTGTAATAGCGCACTCATAATTTATTCAAATGCTAAGTTCTTAACCTATAGCTAGCCCAGGCTGATGTCAGTAGGGAAGTGAATGCTTATTTTGTGGTACAGCACATGATTTGCAGCTTTGTGCTCTCCTCTGCGGTGCTGCCCCTTGCTTCGACGCTGAAGCAGAAGGACCACCTGTAAGAGGGAAAGTGCAGACCCCGCTCTGCATTGGGGCACTTCTTGACCTCCCTTCCCAGACCGCCAGCGAGAGCGCTGACAGAGAGCATGTTTCTGTGATGTGGACACCTGCCCACAAACAGCCATGCTGAACACACCAACTCATTTTACATCGGCCACTGCACACCTGTCAAATGGCAATAACTTTAATTTACTGTCAGCCAGAGACATAAGCCGGATACACAGGCAGTGACCCAGCAGGGCAAACCTTCAGATCACCTTTCCAAGCCTGTGGGCTAGCTCTTTCTTAGCAGCGGTTTCTCTGCGTTTTAAAGACATTGACATGTGTTAAACAAAACAAAGTGAAACATGGCATGTGAATGCAAAACGCTTTAATACTCACCTGGCAATACTCTTAAATATTGTGACTTAAAAGGGAAAAGGACTGATCATTTGGTAGTATTATTAGAGAAAGTTTGTGTGGCATACTGGTGTGTTACAGGTGAACTGAGTCATTTGTGAGGTTACAAGCTAGGAACACCCACTTGAAAGATTTTGAGGAGGTAGTGAGAAACTTGTTACTTCTCTGTAGTACTAGAATAGGATGATCTCTGTTTAAAAAGTTATTGTTACAGCAAGAAATTAAGACTTATATCACAACTCTCTCTCCCTATGTATATACACAAACCTCTTTGATTTTTATGCATGATTAGAATGTCAGTTAAAGGCAGAAATGTTGTGTATTTGGTACTTGTTGGGCTTTCAGTGAATACAGTTCTTAATTTCATTTTTATCAAGTGATAAAAGTTGTCAAACTAGCCTTTTGTGACTTTATCAGCCCACTCTTAATGACAAGCCATTTTATTGTGTTCCAGCCCTCTGATTTTTAGTTTTCTCGTTTCAGATGAAATCAAAACTAATACATACCATTTCTCTGAGATCATTTCTATCCAAGGTCTAATTTTGAATGTACATACAAAAATATATGAACACATGAAAATATGCATGCTCCTTGTTTCTGCTTAGCTTTGGATGATTTGTGTATGCATATGCTTGTAAGCGGACACTGCACTTGTGCATGCTGCACTACCCTAAAGCACACAAACTGGGATAATAAAGTAGGAAAGCTTCAAGTAGCAGAGAGCTCTGGCTTTAAAGGTAGTCTGAAAAGAGATGAAATTAATGTGATCAAATTGGGCCACATGCTAAAAGCCCATGTCACCCACTTTACGTCTGATCTGATGTATTGGGGAGACCAGCATTTATCTTAGTGTTGCAGTCCCAGATTCTGTCTAAAGCTACCCATGATAACAGTAATAGTGTCAGTAATGGTCCTGACACATCTTATATGTTGTGGGAGTATCTAAAAACTATACAAAGAAAATATAGCCGATGCATTTTGAGAAGCTGTCACTGTCACCAGAAAGAAAACACCTTTGTTCATTTGGGCACTCTTCCTGAGAAGAAAAAACACTTCTTCCAATGAATCTTATTCTCTGCTGATGACAAGTCACATGCTTTACCAAGGAGCTAAACATGAAATGGTGTTTTCCAGTTTTCACTGTCTGGTCTTTCACTGAATTTTTCACATAAGAGGGCAAATTTTGCATTGTGTTTGAACTAATTTATCTTTTGCACCTTTTTGACTTCTGACTATACAAATGTAAATATAACTAAAATCACCCATACATGTAAATGGAGACGTTTGTCTTGGTAACTTTTTAGTTCTGCTCTAAGGATATGTAATTTCTTTTGGCTGGTGCAGTGCAGGTGAGAATGTGTCCCATGTCTGCAAGACTGGTGCACCCAATTCGGAGCACTGAGGGATATATCATGCCTCAGAAAAAAACCAAACCTTTCCACAGGATGATCAACATAAATGTGTCAGGATAGTGTTCACTTATAACTGCATCGGCTTATTTGGCTCTACGAGTTTAAGCCTTTTGGCCCAGCTTTCAGGTCTTTGTTATCCTCTTTAATAAACTAAATAAATAAAAAATAAAATGAGAGGCATTTTCCATGGAGCCTTAAGGATCCAAAGTTTACTGTGTTCCGTCCTTTCCTAATGGAAATATATGGCAATTCCTTGTTCTGCGTAAAAGGGACAGAAATGAGAAGGAAACCCTTCAGAAATAGGAAGGGAGAGCAGCCACCACAAACCAAAGCTGGTATTTTGGCAGGGCAGTTGTCATTCTTTGGCATCAGCAACGACAGAGGACGCTCCTGCCTCTGGCAGTGATGCCCTGCATTATTCATTTGTGTGTAGCTGTGAAGTCAGGGCAACCGTGTGATCTTTGCACTGCATGCCAAAACAAACATCACAAGTCTGTAAAGGTTTGCTTCCCTAGAAGAAGCTGGGGGACCCACCATGAGCCAGATCCACCTTGCCACAAAGGGGTCCATAGCTTATTTCACAGCACTGGGTTTACCTGAGATGCCATAGATTAAATAACATCAGTGAATTAATTATAGGTTGGCTTCATTCAGTGAAGCTGCTGAGTGGTGCTTCATAAATGTATATTACAGAGAAAATGGGACAGGCACTTTTGTCTGCTCTTAGCAGATCTTTTTTCGTAGGGGTGGGCTTTAGTTTTCTTGGGAGCTGTTTAGTTAGAAATACTATTTCTCTGATAGACATCAGCTGCATCAAGCTCCCTGTGCACACCTCTCACTTCTCATGCCAATCAACTTTAGAAAGGTGTTTCTGTCTGAGAGTAGTCATGGAAGTCCTTATATTTTGCAATTTTAATTTCATTTCTTTATACATTTATTCACATGCATTTATTTCATTAGTTCTGTCTAATTTCTCTCACCTGTAGGATTTTCAGTATTGTTATAACCTCAGGGTATACGGTGTCATGAGAGTGGAAGGAAAAAGCCTCTTTTACTAGCACTGAGCGTTGCAGAGGGTTCAGTGCTTGCTTGTGTCTGTGAAAGCATGACAAACAAAGAATTATGTAGTAAAAGACTGGATTTGTCCAACGAAAACAAAAACACTTTAAAAATGCATTATCTACAACAGTGTTCTGTGCAAAGTGGTTTGATGTGTTGATCTTCAAATGATGAATGGTGCCGTGATGTCATACCAGGAAGTAAAGTACTATACATGAAAACATCTACCTTCAGTATTTATAAGGGAAAAATTCGGTCGTCTTTTACTCCTGTTAGTCAGTCAAGATGATAATAAGAGACATGCGCCACTACCGCATTATGCTGGAGAGAAGGTACATTTTTGACATGCTGCCAGACACAGTAGGTAATAAAGACTGGTGGCTAGCTATTTCCTTCCAAAGCGAGAGACTGAATACAAGCTCTATTAAAGACAAAAGCAGGACAAAGGAGAAAGGAGGCTAGACAAATATGATTTGCGTCTGTTTCTGTTCACTTCTGTTCACTTGGACTTTCAGATGCAAATACAATAAAGGAAAAATAAAAACGAGAACAGAACAAAGTTGTCTGTCAACATGACTTCTATGACAGATTTTCTTGCTGTTCAGGAATGATTCTAATTCAATTGCTGGCTGCTGTGAAGGAGATGAGATGCCAGAAGCAGAAGCGCTGCAAACCAGAACAAAAAATAATTACTACTAGAAATGTGCTGCAAATAATTCCCTTGAAAATACACTTGCATTGTTCTTCTACTTCACTTATTCACCAGTTTTCTTTGTTTTCTAATCATTGAATTAAGACACATTTCAATGGTATGAAACTTTGCACCTGATGATATCAGAAATATCTGAGCAGTTATGCATGACCTGATATCATTACATTCAGGAGATCTGCAAACCTAATTTTATTTAAAAACAACAACAACAACAACACTTTGTCAGACACGCTTTTTAGAGAGAAAGCAAGAGGAGGAAAGCAAAGGAACCTGTCAGGTATGGCAGGGAGAAAGGTTTGTTTTGGTTTGGGTGCTTAGTTTATGCTCTAAAATCAGTTGACATCTAAGCATGTTCTAAATGTGTTTCTCTTATCTGTAGGGACAGAAATGTACCAAATTAAAATCTAGAAATGCCTTCAATTAAGCAGAATAACTGTATGGCTGTTGTGCTCGGGAGTTTGCCCAATGATGGAAAAAGCAAAATGCTGGACATGTTTTAAAATGGGATGAAATATTTCAATGTGACCAAATATCATTCTTTTATACAATATGATTTCAAAAGATATGAGGCAGTGGGGAATCAGGAGCGTTCTTTGAATCTTCACGGGAATTGTGCTTTGCATGGCCCAACACAATTGACTGAGTAGACTGCCAGACAGCCACCGAAATGCACCAATATAAGTGGTAGGTTTTATTCTCACCATTTTCCTGATTGGACCAGCAGATGGAAATTGAGATGTGATCATTTATCTTCAAAATTGCCCTAGTAATCTGCAGTGTTAGCACAGATTACGTTATAATTGCTAGAGCTGGAATAAAAGAGATTGCGGCATCTGTAAAGCTAGTGGTAAATTTAAAGGATATAAAAATCAGCTCCATGTCAGGGGACATTCTCACTAGTATATTACATTTCATGTACACAAATGTAGCGATGAAAGAGCAGAAGCTTATGACAAACATCATTTGAATTTTATTGTTGAATTTTCTCTGCAGCTGGTCTAGAGAAGTTGCTATAAAACACACCACTCTCTCATCCCATGCTAGTGCAGTGTGACACTGCACACAACCCAACCTGAGAGAACAAACTAAACGGCAGAGTCCTGTGAAAACTGCTATGGGACAGATTCTCTAAGTGTTGCTCTCCTAACAATTTTTGTCTCCCAATTTTATACCATGTCAGTCTTTAAATGGTTTAATTTCCTAGTAACAGATTTAACTTTTTAAGCCATAGGCAGAAGAAGGGGAAGACAAGCTGAGACCAAGATAAAAATCAAGTTATGTACTTAACTGATTAATTAAGGGAAGAATTTCGCTCTTATGCCTCCTGTAGAATTAGGCTAAGGATTTGTCACATAGTTGTTTACAGGTGTTCAACTGCACTCAGTGATGAAGACAAGCCAAACAGATATTTGGATTCTGATCAACTGGATTTAAAGTCAGAGGTAAATTTTAGCACAATGTGGAACCCTTTAACACAACCCAATCTCCCATTAAAATTGTTTTGTCAGTTCTAAATATCACAACCCTGCAAAGCTATTAGATACATCCCTGTACTGGCAAATCACATGAAATCCTCTAGAATAAAGATTTAAGTGGCAAGGGTTTTCTTTAATATAAATTAATAAGCTAGAGCTGCTGCAAATGCTCAGCCTAAGCTACTATATCATAGCTCTACAAAGAAAAGATCATCTTATAAAGTTCAAATTGCTCCCTCTTGCCAAGAAAGCAATCATTCACAGTGGAAAGTATTGGAGTACTGTATTTTTTTCCTTACTTTTCACTCATTCCTTTGGTGTTTCTCAAGAATTATTGGAAATCCCTGAGAAAAATGGGACCAAATTTTGTTTTCTGTTCTACTACTCACTTACACAGTTCTCCAGATTCACTTTGGTTCTGGTGAATACAAAATTGCCCTTAAAACAGTAACAACTGCAGTGTCAGGAACATAGAAGAGCATGGACTACTAAAATTGCAAAAGATATAATATAGTGTAATATAGGTGAATACAAAATCAGCACTGTTGATTACATTCTCAGCTATTCCATCACACATTTATCATCATTGGAAAACAACAAAGAGAGCTGTCGAAAATAATACAATCCAATGTTGTTATTTTGTGCGCTGTTCTCAGAGCCATACAGCTCTGGAAGAAATCCAAATAGTAACTAAATTGAATAACATTCTGCAATTCAAAGAGATTGTGATGGGAAATGGCAGGAGCTAATGAAATATGGTGCAAGTTTAACAAACACTATTTCAAGATGCAATGTTATTGCACAAACAGCAGTAAAAACTCTTCATAGAGATGATGAATGGACTATGACTGCAGTAATACTCTATTGAAGGAAGATGACATTTTGCTTTAGCTGACTCTGCAGTCCTTGGGTTAGAGTTATCCTGTTGCTGAAGATCGCACCTTGCACTGTAGCAGTAGACTTCATGTACTGCTTCCTCCAAAGAGAGCAGCTTTGCACTGAATGCCTTCGTGGGCCATGTGTCCAGCCAGGCACGTTGGGTGTAGTGGCTGTACTCCCTCTAATCTCTGCTCTTCTTAGGCAGTCAGATTACAAACTTGTTACAGGCTCTTTCCATAATAGCATAACTAGCTGCAGGACTCTGCCGGAGGACATTCCAGCACAACCAGTTGTTAAAATCACAGACGGTTTCTGAACTGTTAGAAACCATCCTTGGCAAGCTTTACTCCCTGCTGATTCTGTCTCCTCCCTGGAAGCTGTATCTCCATGCTTAACTAGCAGGAGGCTCTTCCTCCCCTTAATCTGTTTAGTCATGGGCCCAAAAGTATTCACCCTCTGTCCTCTGTACCCAAGACCCCACACTTGTTGGCATCTCTACCTTGGTGCAGGTCAGAATGATTGGCAGGAGGTTGGCAGCTCATCTGGATAATGGATGCCTTGAGCTGGACTTACAGGCCTAGGCTTTGTAGAATGACAAATATAATTTGTTGCCTTAATCTCTGGAGTCTCAACTTGAAACACCTGAAAGGCTCCTGATTTTCAAAGAATGCTATGTGCATCCATCTGCAGAAAATTAGATTTCTTAGAGGTTTCTGAAGCTGGGAACTGAGAACTGTGAATTCACTAGTCATCTTTGAATACTATTTGAAGAACAATATTTACACAGCAAAAATAAAATCCTCTTATAGCCCTTAGCATTATACTAATTATTTTGCTTTACATTTTCAAAAATTCACTTGTGATAGTTTGAAAATCATGTGCTTAGATGGGACAAATTTCAGCAGTTTGCTTTCTGTACATAAATGGGCGGAACCTGCCCTTGTTATTTTCGGCAGGAGTAGATTGTGGAGTATATGAGAAGTCAATGCTTTCAAAGCAGTTTGTGGGGGGAGACAGAACTATTTTATTTATAGGTGTCACAATGGGTTCACCGCTTTGAGAATTAAACTCTTTTTTAACCTTGGAAAATACCTAAAATGTATGAAATGAAACCAGACTCTGCTGCTTGCCGTTGTCTCTGTTGCGCATATGTCTGGTACTCTGAGGCATGCTAGAACATCAAAGTAGCATTCTCCCTTTTTTGACACAGAACAAACAGAACCACTTCTACTCTGAGTCATCAGACAGATGTTGCTTTGGTGACAACATGCTACATACTCGCTAGCTACAGCACATGTGGGCCGTCTTCTGACATCTACACAAAGTTGAAGTACATTTGCTCCAATAATATAGAGAAGAAAGTAGGCACCAGCAGGGAAGACCAGATGAAGAACTCAAAAAGGATAATGATTTATTCTTCCCTCCCTGTTCACCGTGACCTAGATGGGTTCTTAATTAAAAGCTCAGAAAACTCCAAAAACTCAGAAGCAAATGGAATTATCTCTGGTTTAGGTGAATAATGGGTGGATGGCTATTGGAGGATGGTGGTCAGGTCAAGATTAATGAAAAAATGTTTTAGGTTTCTAAGCTTTGAATTAATTGAATATGTTAGGTGCCTAAATCGGAGTTACAAGCCTGAATGTTTTGCTGAATTTGGGCTCTGGAGTAGCGTTAAGAGGTATCCGTGCAAGTGATCTGATCAGTCATGAAACCTGTGGCTGCAGAGGGGAAATTGGGAAAATACGTAAGCCCTTACCATTTCAAATTTTCAAGATGGGTGATTCCAAGAGTTGAACTCTGCAATTTCCTTTCTAATCCTTATGGACAGGTGGCATCACTGAACTTTTAACAATTATGTACATACAGGGAGACTAAAGAGAAAGCTATGAGACTGCTGTAGGATAAATTACCACTACAGCCTCATTTTCTGATTCAGGAATATGAAGAAGAAAAAAGGTGAGATCCTTATATTTTCTGTGAGTCTGTTTCTCTGTTGTGCTTAATCTCATTTATAACAGTGCAAAATTGTCTCTTACATCAGTGTCAGATGAGACTGGCAGTATTTTATTTCTGCTTTGAACTCCTTAGCAGTAGTTGTAAAGACTAGTCGAAATCAAGCCTTCCAGGCTTCATCTCTACAAATGCTAACCATAAGAACACTGCCTAACCAGTTTTGTTTGTCTGTATAATTACTTTAAGGAGTGCAGAGTGATTATGAGGTAGGTGTAAATCGTTAACATTTCACACTCACCATTCACAGATGATGTTTATTTTACACTTAATATAAACAAGTCTAAATAGCTCCCAAAGCTGTAATGTCTTAGAAAACCAGGACCTCTGCTAGGGCAGCCAACTGCCTAACCATTTGGTTGACCACATTTCTGAACTGTCCATTGTCCAATCGAGAGTACATTACAATCATGAATCATTCATAACACTATATTTTGCAAGCTTTCTCGGTGAGAATCTATTCTTTGCTTAAATATGGTTCGTCTCCAGCAGTATTAATTTAGATGAGAATAACAAATATAAAGAATGGAAAGAACAGCTCTAGATTAAGTGATCAGCAAAAAAGATAAAGTGTTGTGTCCAGGACATAGAAACAAAGCTGAATCATGTTACTCGTATTTGTAATTAAATGTGTAGATATTCACTACCTTAAAGTACTCTGAAATTCCCTGGTATGTTTAACATTAGCAACCATTCAGTCTTATTTTTACTACTATATCATGTCTGCACATAGTTTCTTGCAAGTGTTAGCATGTATTAGGACAATTATCAGCAAGACTGTGTAGACTGGAAGCAGTTACTGCTGCTTAACCAGTGTTGTCAAATCACATGTCATAAAAATATTAAGGTTAAATCTAAAACAGTGAGAAAAGAAAGGCTTGGTTATGACACAAGGTCTTTGTAATACAGCTGACAGAAGTGCAGTTCTCTGAAAGTCTGCTTTGCATAGTGCTTGACTGTTTTGCTGGTGTTATTTTGATAGCTTGCCAGTGCCTTGTAGATATGAAAGCAATGCAAAACATGCTGCTAGGATGAGCTACTGTTAGCTCAGTAATCTGGGAGCATGCTAGTTTCCTAATCATTGTATTTTCATATGTGAGTTTCTGACATATGAAATATTACAGGGAGAAACAGCTGGGCTTTCATTTGTTTACCACTGCATCACCCTGGTTGGTCTGCTCTGTCCCCCATGGATATAGCAATGGTTCAAGCAACCGCAGCCCTGTGCACGCAGGCATGCAGACATGCACTGCACAACAGAATATGGGCGGTTGCACCAAGTGCTTGTGCCATAAATTAGCATCAAAAATATCATAAAGTTATTCTGTGCTACATAGATGACAATAGAACTGGTTAAAACATTTTGAACATTTATCTTAATTATAAGCAAAAACAACCTTAAAACAAACTTCTCTCAAATTTTTCTTTCTCCAAACAAAGAAAGAATATTATTGTCCAGTTTTTCCTTTCCTGCCCTTTTGCAGAAGCAAAGAATGATGGAGGGAGAAGGAGGAGAAGAAACTTTTTAATTTCAATCACATTTTTTTATTTTCTAAGCAGGATAACAGAATTTATTATTATTATTAGTGGTATTTTCTTACTTTTCTAAATAAACTGACTACCATATTCATTAGCTCAGCACAGTTTTTCACCAAGTCACAAGATACTCTCCAGTGCTTTCTGTTAATTATACTTTTAATAGTATTAAATTGTTCTTACTGAGGTTATAGTTAAATATGTCAAAGACCTTGCAGGCTTTCCCTAGGTCTTCTCATCAGCCTGCCCTCTAGGAAAACCTAGCCTGCCAAAAAAAGGGAGATGTTTCACATTAAGCATTGAAATCTGGTGGAGAGAGCTCTGAAAGGGGCTCAGAAGATGGCTGCATCCATGGGTAGCAGCTGGAGTGCTCCTCAGCCTGGCCTCTGTGGGCCCATTCTTATGCCCCAAGAAGTAGAGGTACTGAAATTAACTGGTTTTGGAAAACAAATTTGAAGTCTGCTAATGAAAGACTAAGGTACTGAGGTGCCTTGAAGTACTTTACCTGATAAAGTGCTTGGACACTTCCATGTACAGGGAAAAACTAGTAAGCCAGATCACCTGAGATTTACTCTTCAGGTACATGGTCAGGAAGGTAGAATATTTTAAAAGTACCTATAGAGTTTCTCTACATCAACGGCTCATCTAAGAAGATTTTCTTATATTTGTATGGTAACCTACACAGCAAGAGGCACTCTGGGTGTTAAAAGTTCGTTTAGCTCAACAACGTGTCTACAATACCGTCTAGAGGAACATATAAGCATATTGTGATGTTTCCCCCAAATACTCTGCCAATTTCTAGCAATCTGTAGTTTTAAAACAGTAGATTTGAATTGGAACATTGAAAACTGGTTAGAAATAAATAAAAGAGAGATTTCAGGATTAAGGAAGGAGGAAACTGGAGGAGACGCTCCAACTTTCTTTGCATATATCCCTTCTTTTTCACAGCAATAAGAATAGATTTCTTTCACTGTTGGTGATGGTGATTCCGTAGGTCAGTTTTTCTGTGTTCTAGTCATAAATGAAGTGAGGAGAAAGAAGCATGCTATACATCTCATTAGTGCTCTCCTATGGAAGAGGTTATAGAGCTTAAATAGGAATATGCCTACAGAGCACTTCAGAAGTTATTCATTAGACCTGTAGAATTAATAAGAGAAACAAATCCTTGGCACAGATGCAACATTTCCTCTCTCTGTTGGATAAGAATTTATACTTTTCTCTCCTCCTCCCAAGGAGGACTTTCTCTTAGGCTTTCTTGCACTCTGGGGGTGTGCAGACAAGTAGGAATTGCAGCATTCAAGAACTCGAAGAACACCCAAGTCTCACGGTCTCTCAGTGTAATGCTGATGAAGCAGTGCTCCAGTCTCTCCCTATATTTATGTGTATGTCTGTTACAAATAAGGACATAATTTAGCAGAAAAACAGTTGATAATTGCATAAGTGAATGTTTTTCCACCTATGGCTGTTTGGAGCAAATAAAGCAGCTCTGAAATTTAGCAATGTCTGTAATATAGATTAGACATCTAACATTTCTTCTCGCCTTTCCCATATGGGTCTCATATATTTCTCTTGCTGCTGGTAATGTGGCATATAAAGTAACAAGGAGGTGTGCTATACAATCTGTTTGTTGGTCATCTCTCCAACAGAAAATAATAAGCATAACAAAGATAGCAGAACATAACACACAGCTTTCTGTGTGCTGTTGTGTTGATGCAGCATCTGTCAGTTTCTGAGAAGTTAAAGCCAAGCATCAGAATTTGAATCGGGACTCAGAATTACAGCAAAAGACATGAATTTGGGTCTCATTGTGCTCAGCAGGGGTCATGCTCCACAGCAGATGTAGCAGAGGGAAAAGAAAACAGATGTAGGTATGGAGAGACTTGAGTCTCTGCACAGTGAAGCTGTTCCACATTGCTGGTGTTATATATGGTATTAGAACAACATTATGGTAGGGAGTTGTAGTTCAGTTGTTATTAGTAAGTGTCATTGTGTGCTGATTGCAAGCACTCAAGTGTTCAGAAGGGGGAATCAAGGATACCGAATGGGGAAAAACAATACACAGGAGTCTAATATCTTTAAGAGGATAAATTATCTTTTCCTTGAGAAAGCAGAAAATGTTAATGGCTAAGTCTGCCAAGATATTTTCTAATAGAAGTAAATAAAGATGCAAAAGATCATTCCAGTCCTTTTATAGGTAATTATAATATATCACTTGTTCTCTTACTGATCTGTGAAATACTGGCATGGCAAACAGTTAAGTCATTGTAGAATATTCCAGTGAGTTTATGGCTGACAAGGCATTGGAAAGGTTATTTTTGGCTTAAGAAAGGGATGAAATGGAACAGGAATGACTCGATAAGTGTGTGCCCTTTGGGATTCTTCCTAGGAGTTATTAGGACTTGGCTTGTCAGAATCGTCATACCCGAAGCCATACATTTAGTACATATTGTTACCTAAGTGTCGTTGATGATGTAAAACTGTGTTGTGCCTGCCATTGGACTGCAGCCAGCTCACTGAAAACTATTTGAAGAATTTTGGACATTATAAGCCTAGCTCTCTGTCAGCCTAACCTTACCATATATACCACAATAGGTGGGTGCTTCATAGATCTCCCCACAGATCAAGTAGAGACCATGTCTTTTAATTCTCCTTCGGCTGCTTTGGCGAGGCTGCAGACAGGCTCTTAAGTTACTCCTGTGCTCCATCAACCTCAGGTAGCTGTAATGGCCTCTGGAGATTTTGGATCAGATCTGACATTGCTCCAGTGGGGAATGTTGAAGAGGCCTAAAATGGAAACAGTGGCATTTCTAACAATCTTTCAGCTGTGTAACCCTCCTCTGTCGGTCACTTTGAATATGTTTTACTAGCTAGGCCCGGAAAGGCTCAGTTTTCCCTGGGTCCTCAATCAAGTGTTCAGTAGTGCTGAGTTGCCATCTTCCTTTTCCTGATTTCTTTCCTTAGGATGTCTTACTTTCCCGTGTTAGTGTCTTTTACTCTTGAATCCTTGATCTTCCAGCTCTCCCCCTCTTAACACTCTTACCTCTGTCTGCAATTTTACCTTCCTAATGGCTCTACTTTATATACTTTCTCACTGCTATGGCTCTCAACTTAGTGATTTTCTCAGAAGTTTAAGGGAAAGTTATGCAGCTGTGCCATGTCCAAACTAGGCATGGGGTCCCAGACAGCCAAACCCCTGGGGAGAGAGGATTACAGCAGGTCCAGAGGCCAAAACAGCCCAAAGCCCTGGCTGCAAAGGTGCAGCTTTGAAATTTGGCTGCATATTCTGGCTGCTCTGGACCCAGAGCTCAAATTGACTCTGCTCTGCTTATGAGAATAATGGTGTGTGTCCTAAATCCCTGCAGGATGTTGTGGTAGACCTAGCTGGAGATTATAATCAAAGAACACAAAGATGATATGACTCAATATGTTTTCCTTTTGGTGCAGCTGGGCAAGATGATTTATTAAGTGTGAATTCCAAAAAAATTGTGGAAATGAATTAAAGCTCTAGATTTGCTAACATGGGGAAACCCCCCCCCCCCACTTTAAATGGAACAAAGTGGCAGGATGTGCAGAGATTTGCCAGATTCTTACTCTAGCAAAGAGACGCATTCCTAAATCTGTACCATAAATGACAGTGGTCTATTCCTGACCAGTGAAAGTTTGCCCAGACTACTGATTGCAAGAGCAGTGCAGCAGTTTTTTAATAGCTTAATAAGCACCCTCTCCATCTTACCCCAGTGGAGTCATGGCAGGCTTTGTTCTGTCAAACAATGAGACTAATGATGGGGTGGACCAAACAAACAAACAAACTAATGGTGTGGTGAGACGTAGTTCTTAATGACAAGGAGTAGGCCTATGAATGAATTTTTATCAGTTGCGCTGTATGATATTGGTGTAATATTTACCAATAGTTATTTAACTGTCTGCTGTCAGAGTTTCTTAGTCTTCCTGTGTCAGGTAGTGCAAACCCTTGTGACCTGGTGACTACTATCTTACAGCTTCCAAGGAAAAAGAGCAAGGAGCCAGTGGAGTAGATGGAAAGAGCATAAGGGAAGGGGCAGAAAAGTATGAAAAGTATTTATGAAACAGAAAGTCTCCTAAAGATGTTGCTGATTTTAGAAAATCCCTCTCCATTTCTGAGGAACTTTATAAATGTTCATATTAGTTCCTTTTTCTTTTGATTCCTAAATGTTATTTAACCATTCTGGAAAGCAGAAGCCCTATGCATTACATTTTCTTTTTTCTGAAACACTTTTCCAAAGACATGTTTCTTTTGTATCAAAAAGAATTGCCATGAGAAGGAAGAGCTCTGAATTTCAGCTGTGCAACTTGCTCTGAGGGCAGTGTGAAGTAGCAGGGGCAGGGCTGGAGTATGTCTGGTCTCATTTTGAAATTAGTGCAATGAACAAAGTGAAAAAAAGAAAAAGTAAGTGGTACTGCAGTCTCTTTTGCTCTGAAGGGGTCATACAAGGTACTTTTTAAGAATAAGCAGCGTAAGTTGGATCTGGGCTGCTGCTGAAGTGAATAGTAAAATGCCCATGGATTTCAGTGGGATCACAGGTATGCTATATATGTTTTAGGACAGGATCTGGCGATTCAACTTTAAGTGGGATTTTATTGTAGTTAATTCAAAACATTTAAAAAATCTGAAAGCAGAAGAAAGAGAAAAAGAAGAATCAGTAATGCTGGGGTCTGCAGTATGCTCAGCCTCACGCTGATAAGCAAGTTAAGCACCTTCTACAGAAAACTGGACACAGTAAATTCCTACATGTATGGTCCTGTCTATTCTTCTTACTGTGGTGGACAAGAGGCTTTCTACAGTACCCTCAGGCTGCAGAGCTGTTTGAAGGCAGGTCATCAGATACAGTAGTGAAAGAGCTAAGTTAAATGGAGGATTAGGTTAAAAAGATGTCCAAGAACACAGGTTGGTGACAGCAGAGCAAAGAAAAATCACAGTGGCTTCTGGATAAGGCAGGAAGCTTTGGTGTCAGGATAGGGTGAAAAAAGCAGGAAAAAGGGCAGTGCTAGATCACGGGCAGGTGGTGACAGAATAAGAGCCAGCTCTACAGGGCACTTTCAGGATGGGACAGTGAAGGGGGCACAGTTAGCGGAGGCACAGGGGCAGTCTGGGGATTGGATTTGTCCCCCCATTGCTTCGACAGCTTCGCTTCTGTTTCATAACATCCTTAGGGCTATGGCAAAAGGAGTGTGTGGGAGAGGTAAGGAAACCTGAGGAAAATAATAATACTGTCTTCTGAACTAGCTGAGCTGGCATCTGGGTGATGTGGATGGTGAGCCAAGTGGCAGTGAGGAGCCCTTCTCTTGTGTGACAACAGCGAAGTGGGAGGCTTCGCTGGATGGCACTTCTCCGGCAGGTTCAAAATGTCTAGTCACAAGCATGAAGTTTCATCCTGTTTCATTTCAGAACTATTTCAGAAATGCTGACTGTATTAAACCGTGCCTCAGATGATTCAGAGCTGTCGATTCCAGTGTGCCAGGTCTGAACCTTCAGTTTGCAGTACAGCCTGAAACTAAGTTGAAGCACTGTGAGAATTTAATATAGCCCAAGTAAATAACATTCAGGCTTAACCAGAGTTTTCTTATTTCACAAGGACTGTGAGCATTCAGAGTAACTGTAAATTTTTGGAAGGTCTCAAAAGCATGGTTCTGACCATGACGTATTTCCCTGGTGAAATTCTAGAACCCACATTTTTCAGATTAGGTGCTCATGGCAGGCTTTTAGATCTACATTTGCATGCCCTACATACATATCCTAGTTTAAGTTTGCTTTTGTGGAAGTCCATCACTTGTGAAAACCAAGAGCTAATTAATTAAGTTGGCCAAATCTGGATTTAGGTGGCAGATTTTAGGCAAAGCTAATAAATAATCATTCTTAAAGCTTTACATAGTCATGAACTATATAAAAAATAGTTCCATAAACATGTACTTAGATTTTCTTATTAGACAAATGGTTCCTAAGTGGCACCCTTCTAAATTCTTTTTATGTAACCACCTAGGAAGAATACTGCTCCTTGGTTGCCCGTAACCTCTTTTCTAAAATCACCAATATGAAATCAGTAGTTAAGAATGACGCAACTCTTTATATTAGTGGTGATCCATATAAAAAGCACTGTTACTAGGAGGGTAGATAATTATATGTTTCATCACATTATATCAATACAAATAAATACTCTTTGGCTACCAAACTGCTATCAAGTGTGTATCATTAGTTGACGCAATATTTATAAGACCACCACAAATACCAATTAGTATGGCTGATGAAGAGGGCATTATCCGTGGAACAGTGTTTGCCACGCCCATTCACAATGCACAATGGTCTAATCAGTCAGTTTGAAGTGCTGTGAATAAAGGAGCAGATTCTGGTTCTGTTTCAATGGGTTTATATACTTTTAGAAGAGTGGCATAGCTCTATCGCAGTCAATGGAGCTACACCAATTTACACAGGGTGAGGAACTGAGAGATATTTTCTAAGGAGGAATCAGTACTTTTCGAGTTCCTCTGCTTTTGTTGTTTCACTGGATTAAATTTTTGTGGTATGAGAATGGCAGCCATGAATGCACAGTTAAGGTCAGACAATGGCCAAAAGAGCAGATGTACAGTTTTTGGCAATTTCACTGGTTCTTCTCCAAATATGATTTCCAGATGTACCCTCACTCTCTTTGCTTTCTTTCTTCCAAGAACTATTTGGAGAAGTTTTAAAAATATTTTATTCTTAGTTTTTATGATTCCAGTTGATAAAAACAGTCCATCTTCACCAAGCATACATTGTAATATCCTAGTACATTGTGGCAAAGTGCTGCGGTTTTATTTTTATTGCATTTTCTAAAATTAGTATAAACCATAGGAACTGAAAAACCTTCCTCGGGAAAGGGGGTGATAAAGATAAAAGAAAGCAGCATTTAGTTTTCTCCCCAACCAGTTCCAAATGTGCCACTGTGCCTATTACATCCCATAAACACCAGGGCAAAAGCACCAGCTGCTCATTACTCTCAGAGGAAATGCTATTTCCTCTCATTTTGGCACAAACTACCCCCCCAAAAGGAAAACAGCCCTTGTGAGCTGCAGCTAAATGTGAAGTCTTTGTAATGGCATTATATATAAACAGTGCAATGTGATATGTCTCTCCTGACAACCAGTTCCTATAAAAATATAAAATAAAAAGATGCACTAAACCAAAGGGCATAAAAGGTGTTTGCATTCAAAACTGTTTCTGGAAGGATTTTCAGCAAGCTCAACCATAACTGTTACTCATTGGGGGCTGGGATAAAGACAGGCAGGGAACTAAGCACCCTTAATATGTTAATGCCACTCAGAGGTCTCCTGCTAGTGCCAGTCAGAGTGCAAAATCTATTTTAAAAAAATGAAATCAGCTGAAAGCACTATGTGCTGCTTTACATTAAATGGGAGGCACATTGAAACATCATTAATATTTGAGATGTGCTTTGATTTAAAACACTCATTAGTGCTTCCCAAGTATTGGAAAGCAAACCAGAGGGAGAATCAGCACTCTCTTAAGCTAGCACTCCTGAGGATCCTTGAGTTGTTGTTCATCCAAACACCAGCCTAGAGCAGCTAGAATTCATCCTGTATCAGTATCATTTATTTTAAAAAAATAAGTTAAAAGGTGAATTGTCTGAGCTCTTTATTGTTCAAGGACCACAGCTGCTGCATGCTGCTTCTATATTTCAATGTGATTCCCCATGACTGTCCTCACCATCACCTTTTTTTCCAGCTTAGAGTGCCTGGGCTGATCTGAAGTATAGGTCTGGGAAGAAAAAGAGAAAATCTAGCAGTTTCACTGGTGCCAGTTTGCAAATAAAGAGATTGGCAGATGCTAATGAAAGCACAGGGAAGAAAAGGTATAAAGAAGGAGAGACTATATCAATGAAGGGTTTTTTACAGAACAATTTGCTTGTGGATTGGGGAGAAAAGGCAGTAAGTGACTAAGGTGGTGAATAGAGAGGGGAAGAAAAAGCATCAACACAGGCAGTGATGGAGATCAAAAGTAGCTGGAATATATTTTGAGAGGTACCTGCATGGCACTTAAATTATATTGTTTAAAGGCACCGGTGGACACTAGAAAGTAAATGTCGAAAAAAACTAAATAATTCAAATCAAATGAACATGTTGGGAGAAAAGAAAAAACAGATATGCTTTGCTGCCTTTCCTTATTGGGGGAGGGAGGAGTAAAAAGAAAAGTCAAATCACACTACTTTCTTGCTAATAATCAGAGTAACCCATCTACAAGATTGTGAAAACATAGCAGATGCCAGTAGTATTGAAATTAAAACACATTCAACTCAGAATGCAAATAGTTCGGAGACCGTAAGGTTTCCCTAAAGCTCTGGCAAACATTTGGCTGCATTGATATTTTGGGCACTGATCTGCATAGCATCTGATTGTGAGCTGAATATGAGCAATGTAGAAAGGCAGATTTTTACTGAAGGAAGAAAGGCTGCCTATTGCCTTCTGTGAGGCTGAGAGACGAGTTATAAAAAGCCTTATGGTGCGTTTCCTCGGTTTCGGTTGGCACGCGGAGCCTCCAGCCCTGCTCTCCACATTGCAGGCTCTTTGTAGCTGTGAAGGTGGCACGCCACGCTTTGCTGAGGTGCCTTCTCCAGCGCATCCTTCTGCCCTTACAGCACAGCTCCAAAGGCCCTGGATCAGGCCAGCAGCTGATGTAAAGCAGAATAATCCCATTTCAGTCAGCACTGAAATACAGCTCTGCCAAAATACACATTGGCTGTTGGTGTTGGGGCTGCCAGAGAAACAGTGGAGCAGCTCAGTATCTTAATACCTACTATTCTTCTCTTCTTAAATTTCAATGTTTATTAAACACCAAAGAAAGAGTGAAGTAAGTCTAAAATCTAATTTTTAAATGGCAGTACAGAGGTAGCTCCCATGTCATATTTTTAGGGAGTCTCAGATGATGCAAGTTAAAAAGTTACCATGGGAGTCTCTGCTATTTTGTGGATATAGTTAACATGAGCATGTTTTAGCATCTTGGGTGACCACAGGCATTTCTTCCTGGGTCACAGTCCTATTAGTGTTTTAGACCAACACCTGAGCATTAATGTTGATTCTGATTTCCCTAACATCTTGTTGTGGTGCACTAAAGATTTAAAATAGAATGTAAGAAAGTTACTTTGAAAAGATTCTTGGTCCTTCCAATTAAAAATAAAATACTAGACATATTAATTTTGTATCACTTTGATGTCTATAGCGTGTTGACATCAGATATTTGAATGTTTATTGAGAGAAAATTACATTGCTAGAGATGACCGAGTAACTGATTATTCAGTTTGACTCTGAAAAAGTAAAAATTACAAAAAAGTGTTGAATTTTCACTAAAAAGATTTGTTTATTTTTAAATGTTTATTTTTAAGCTTTTAAAAATATTTAACTTTTAAAACCAAAATAAAGATTAAAGCACAATTTAAAAATCAAAATATTTTACTGAAAATGTCAGAATTTTATGTTTCAATTTTATTAGCATTCTAGGAGGGTTCCATTTTTTGGTAAAATAAAAATGCCGTGAAATATTTCAGTTGGCCCAATTATTAGCTTTGAGAATGCATTAAAAAGTTTGGATTAAAAATAGAACCTGTATTCATTGCTAATTATCCATGTACTATGTCTAGCGAAATTCGTGTCAAAACCCAGTCAAACATGCAGCAATGTTACGGTCTTATTGCCTAAATACATAAGACTAAAGAAGCATGGAGTTAAATTCTCCTGTCTGAAGCATGATACTGTTTCCTAGTACCGAAATCCACTGATATGGAAACACAGAGGCTTTCATTGCAGCTAATGGCAGTGTACCTATACTGTGAATAATTACCCGTCTCTAGTCTTTGGTGCTTCCCTGTTCATGAGACTAATGTTTATTCAGAACAATAAATATAAGGTCTATGACACTTTTAAAGTAATGTTCAGATGTGTCTGTGTAACCATGGATGAGTGGTGTTAGTAGTTTTATGCTTTAGTAAACATATTTGACTCTCTGAGTGCTCCAGGGACAGTAGTGGAGTGTGGCAGATGCCAGGGAAGCTGTAACGATTTGCAATTTTGGATGAACTTGTGGTAATAAGAGAATGTAATGACAAGGTAGCTGTATCAGCTTTCATCAGCTCTCATTGTCTACTTCATACACAATATTAATGATTCATTTAGCACTGATCTGGACGCATTTGGAGCACAAATTTGTATCTATGATGTAGAAGATTGGTTAATTCTTATATCTTCACACTAAGTAAACCTTAGTAGTGCTCACAGCTGTCTCTGCATAGTTAATGACCCTGAATAAATTCCATTATAATTCCTGGATGGTGCAAAGGTTTCTCCCGGTGTGGAGCTGAAACCCTGCCCACTACCAGTCATCAGCCCAGGTGTAAACTAGGAATCTATCCCACAGGCCAAGCTCCTTCCACAGGACATTGGACATTGTTTTCTACTAGAGACTTCAAGTGTGAATTTGATGTATTCAGTCTCAAAAATGGGCCTAGCTTTTGCCCGTCCTACACAAACCCTATGCACTTGTTTAACTTTATCCGTACAAGTAGCTCCATTGAAGTCAACCTTGCTAATCATGTATGTAAAGTTTAGCCTGATTTTAAACATTTGCAGGTCCAAGACCTGTGTTTTCAGTTTGGGCTAAGTGGAAAAATAACTTATTTCTCTCAGTGTGCAATGTTTTTGTAAGCTTTGTTCTTCTGACTGGCTAAAAGAAAAAAATATTTTTACTTAAAGTAAGTATTTCGTCTGGTCTGTGCATTGAAGTGCCAAACATAGCGGGCTGGGAGAAATTAATTTCTACTTATTTTCTTTGTTGCAGGTGAACAGGGACATTTTTGCAGGGGGGCTACTTAATGCACTTTAAAGTTACAAGTAAAAGGATTGTTTCTTTATTTGAAATTGTAGATATTTAACAATCAGACAGAATAAAGTAAGGAAATGACTATGGCTTTTGGGAAACAGGTTTCTAACCAGTAAGCATAAAACCGGTACTGATAGAATGGAAGAAAAATCTGTATTTAATCAATTTGATCAAATTTAACCTTTACAAAATTGAGCTTTGCCTGCATAAGTCATGCATGCACCTGCTGTGCTAAAGGAGGAAATCTTCTGTATCTAGGAGACTACAGCCAGCTAATCAACTTTAACAGTATATTATTTTCCTGTTTTAAAAAATTTTTCCTATCTAAATCCTAGGGACTGACTAACAAGAACACAGAGTACCTGTGGTGCCTTTTGATTTACAAGCCTCTAGGTTCAGTCCATGACTCAAATTTATCTTGTTCATAACTGCATGAGCAATGTGAAATTTAGAGCAGCTATCACAAAAGTGAAATAGAAGAAGTAGCTGAAATTTTCACATTAGTGATAGGATTAAAAGAAAATAAATATCAAAATGGCGACTCTCAACAAAAGGAGAGATAAAAATGTTTCCTTTTGTGTTATGAAAGAATAGTCCTCCTCAATTGCTATAAATGTCCTTCGGGCCATGTTTGGATATCAAATTCATAGTGTCTAGCACCTGACTCTGCACTGGGATCTGCTGAAGTTAGTGGCACCATCTGTAGAGGAAGAAATTTCTCAGTGTGATCAAGGGTTGTAGAAACTGGCTGTCAATAATTTTGACGTGTTCTCCCATCTGGAGTCTCTATCATAGGTACTTCTGCAGAAGACTGATGCCTGTGTTTTCCATCTGAATTGGAGAGTCTTAAAGTCTTGGGTTATAATGAGCATGGGCTGGGTTAGCAGTTCCATAACAGCTATTGAACACACATAGTTGTATAGCACATAAAAGGCTGACTTAAGTCTGTAGCATCTTCTTAATACTCCCAGACATCATGCATTTCTAAATAAGAAGCTCAAGAGTAGACAGAGCTAATCCCCATTTTTAATGGAACGCTATAGTTAAGTGCTATGCTCTCTATTTTTCTGAATACTTTAAGTGAAAATGCATTTCTTTAAATTAAACTGAAAACAACATAGATAGATAGAGGTGATGAAATTTTCATTGACATTTTTAAGAATGGAAAATACTTTTAGGCAGCGCCAAGTTACTCAGATAACTTGGCTCATATGAATAACCACAAGTTATGAGTCGGCAAGCAACTTTAGAAAGTGCGGCCAAGTTTGTTTTACCATTGGATTAAACAGAGGAGGGAGAGTTGCTCGTGAAATATATTGCGTGTATCTCACTGGAGAATTCCCTTTCACTGGTTGGGCTGGTTTTACTGGCTATGTAGACAGATTTTTTTTTTTCCCTTTGTTCCTCTTGGAACAGCCCCCAAGCAATTAAATGAAAGCTGTTTCATTTAGTCTTTCGTAATTCACCTGAGTATCAATACTTTTCATGCAACTTTCATGTCTTCCACTGGCTCATGAATATATCATGTACTGTTATACAAAAAGGTAGATAAAATCATCCGTCTGATGTACCTAAGTGAGTAAATGCTGCATTGCCCAGTTAAAAGTAGAACTCTGATTTATCACTTCTTTACCTAAGCTTACCCTTAAGTTCCCTGCTGCAGTTATTGCCTCCCTACTTGGGAGATTCCAAATTATGCAGAAAATGGAACAGAAAAAAAAGGGAGGAAAAAAAGAAGAGCAGAACAGATCTTTGTTTGACTTGGATGAATTTGTCACCCTTTTATTAAAAGTCAGAACCCAAAGACTTTGAAATTTGAACACATTGCAAACTTTCTCCTGTGCTTTTCGTGTTACTAGGACTGCAAAGGGTACATTAAATAATAGAACTCCTCTGATATTCCAGAAACAACTGCCAACAGTAGCTTATACAAAATCTATTCTTACATATTTTCAAAGAAAATATCCTGATCCAAATACACATTCAAACTTGGAGTAGTTATTCAGAATGAAAGAATACTTCTTGGTCCATCTCATGGGGAATCACTACCAAATTTAAACCAGCACAAATCATTAGAGGTTCAATATTAAAGCAAAATGGAATTAACTTGGGACTGCTCTTTTTTCTTCTTGGGGACTTTTCTGTTTAAAAAGTTGCAAAAAAATGCTTCTGAAAGCTTTGGAGTTTAGATATGAAGGCTTACTTGCTGGTATCAGAATTAATGTGCAACAGTTTTGGTGTTTGGTTTGGACAAGGAAGTGCTTCCCCTTCCCCCTGCCCCCCAGCTCATTCACTGTGAGAAAATAAAAATAAGAAAAATAACCAGGACTTGAGTTTTTAAAAGATTTATCTTGCTTTTGTTTGTTTGTTGGTTGTTTTTTTTTTGCCTAGGAAAACTAGGCACAATGCTGTTTTTTTCACAGACAGAAGTAACTTAATTCCACTGACTGCCATAAATAAATCAAAGAAAACAAGAAACATCCTCTGGGCCTGTAGAAAACTCCTGTAGCTAATTTCCTTAATGTCAATATAGATATATCATTAACGTATTGCATATCATTAATATTCTTGGAAGAAGGTAGTGGGAGTTGTGGGTAAGCAACAGAAAAATAAAATGCTGATAGTCCAACCTAATTACCATCAAAATCAGAGAGTGAAGAAGCTATCCACTGACTACATGGAAAAATAGGACTGCTGTATCTGATGATACTGTTTTGAAAGGGGAAAAAGTTTGTCAGTGAAGTCTCTCTAAATGGAAAGAGCTATATGCTCTTATTTTTACTTCAGTTGGGTACTATAGTAGAGATAAATGAAAAAATGTCTACTAGGTCAGCTGTACTGCCACACTGCCACTTCTTTTTTTTTTTTTTTTTTTTGAGTCCTCATTTCCTTACATAGACAAATCTATTGATAGTCACAGTAAATCAAAGGTAATTACTAATGATTAAATTTAGTTAGTGTTAGGAGCCAGTGAGTATGTGGTACAGCAGCATGTGATCATTGTGTGACAGTTGGAACATCTCGCGATTGCTGTGTTTTCCTCAAGACAGCCAGCAAATGCACGTGTTGTCAAAAGCAGCTCACTGGGCTTGCGTTTGTGATGTTGGGAGAGGGTCACCTGCTGCGAACTAGAGTTTGCTTCATCTTCCACCAAAATACATCTTGATTTAAATGCTGCCTTTCACAGAACTAGGTTTTCAATAGGATAATTTTTGTTTGCTTTTCAACTTGTGCTGCAAACTTGTAAGATAGCGGCAGCTGTAAAAAGGAACCTGTAATCCTTTTAAGATTGTTCCCAGGAAATTCAACCCAGGGTTTCTAAAGTGACTATGGTTCTGTCATAGTTCAGTTTGGTGATTCTACCTGATTTATCCTATGATCCTATTATCTTTTAGATCAAAACCATCAATATTTCAGTTTTCCATAGTATTCCATTATTTACATAATTTTGACATTGTGTTTTTCATATATCTTCAAAATAAAAGCAAAAGTTGTAATGTCCACTGGAACAGGAATTTTGGGTGTAAACCAGATCAACTCCAGAAGTGGTATTATTGCCCATCTTTACTACTAAGAAAAGTGACAAGTTTGCTGTACACTGTGCCGGTTAAACTTTTTCCATTCATACGTGATAGATTCAGCACTATTACGATCCTTGCTTGGCACTGTAATAAAGAATGCATTATTGCCGATCGACTGACTGACTGACAATTCACAAAATAATTTTAAAAGAGCTATGATCTCTAGTGTCTGAAGCTTGACTTTAGAATACTTTTTTGTTTAATTTCACAAGCTGGGTACTTCTGTGGTGGAAAAATTCTGAAATCTTTGCTCTGTTACATTATAAAAATATATATTTTGTATGATTCAGATGTCCTATAAGTAGTATTTCTGTGGCCTATATTACCATCATCAGGAATGGTAGCAATAGCATGGTAAAATTCACAAGATTTCTTTGACTAAATTTTTAGATGACACATGGTATTGTAGAAATGATAGAACACTAAGCAGACAAAATAATTTAAAGCACCACCTAATGTCTGGCTGCATACAACATCTGTATACATTTTAGATGTCATTTTGGGGACACAGCAATTTGTGGAACAAGCAGATCAAGGCATTAGCAGCAGCATTTTTTGAAAAGACAATTCACTCAAAGAAGTTGACAGTGTTTTACACTGTCATTTTTAATTATCTTCTAGCAGTGTCAGGTTGCACTTCAGTTTTGAAAATATTATTTATTAATTTAGTATAATTAGTGCACATAGGAATGTGAAGAAGCCTACTTTATTTGGAAATGAAAATTAAAAAATTCTATTTGGATTATATTTTTTAAAGGTTTTTGTTTTTTTCTGAGCATAGATACTTTTTTCTTGTTTTCTCTCTGTCTGCACTGATGTGATGAGGTAAAAAGCTCATTTCTTTCCAAATGAATATATAAGGATGCTAGTACTAAAACAGTTAACTGGATAGCTGATATTTACAAAAATCTTAGAATGTAACGACTTCAAGTTCTTTGTTGAATATTCATTAAATATCCTTTTCTCATAGGGCTTATAAATCTTCTGAAATGCAATATATACACACTTTAAAATTTGACAGAAAATACTCATATTTCTAAGATAGAGGGTTTTTTCTACTTTAAGCACTCTCTCAAATCATATATAATCAGGAACATTGGCAACACTGCTGCTCAGAGAAGGACAGAGTGAACATCAAGAAATCCAAATGAATTCAATCCCATTAAATGTAATGGTGTGGTAAATCTCACTATACCATCTGCTGTAGAGCACTGATACACTATTGGAATTCCACATCTTATTTACATACCAGATAAGAATGTGTTAGTAGATTTATATGGCGAATGAATACCCAGAGACAAAACTAAGTTTCTAGCCAATTCACATCTGGGGAACATCTACATCTGTAGAGCATTATACAAAAACTACTGTAAGTTAGCCTTTCTGCGAGAGACCCTGCCACTTCATTCCAACATTACCCATTAAACAAACAACAACAACAACAACAAAAAACAGTGAAAAGTTCCTGGAAACACCGGCGGGACCTGAGCTACTTCATCAAAAGAAAACACAACCTTCCCTAAATTAGTACATATTTCTGAAGGAATTAGCATCAAACTTTGTAGCAGATAGGTTGTATCATATTTAAAACATCTGTGCTGTGAGTTCAGAAATCACCTTGTAGCAAAACATGAAGGACAATATGCCACAGATTTATTTTTGCCCTCGCTTCAACATTTAGTTTGACATTAGTCATATAACTAGATGCATAACTTTCATTTATTTAATGCTGAAATAGAGCTGAGCTTTAGCCCAGTTTTACACCAGATCATATCACAAGTGTATTTTGCACAGCTGAAAGTATATGAACTACAGAGGAACAAAACACACTGCACAGTAACCTCTACCTGATATACTCCTCTTTGTCATTATATTTAATAAATGGTGGGCTTATTTGGAAATGGCATGTTCTTTGTGCACATTGATTATAAAACCCACCACTTGTCAATTCAGTTAAGCATTAAAGTTCTAATACATCAAAAGTGCATAGGGGAGCTGACCTGGGCTAAGAAAGCATTTTATGCAGGAATATTAATAGAGTTCTTCTGCAGCAGCCTCATGTACTTCAGATTGGAAACCTCTGAACCAAAGCCAATTGACAGTAACATATTTGGAAAGGAAGATGCTTTTAAATTACCTCCTTTCCATTTAATCAGACAAGCAGCCTCTGAATCCCAAGCCGTAGGTGAATGTTTAAGAGAACATTCTTTATATAGTTAGCTGAACCATGCCCAAGAGCGCCCACTGACAGCTTTCCTATTACCAGAAGGACAATGAATCATATGAACTTTGCTGACACACATGGTATAATAATTGTTACATTTTCTTTTAGAATATATCCTTGGGCTCACTTTTGGCCTCACCTTAAAGGTGACAGCTTGTAAGCTACATATCCTAGCCTGCCACTAAATCATCAATAACAGTTCATAAAATACCCTGTAATAATTCAGTAGTGAATTGGTACTGATCCTAATGGAATCAGACATCAGTAATTATGCTATTTCCTCCATGGATTCTGGATTCTTCTATTGAACATTTGTTAAAACAGTTGTTCATCTACAGTGTACATATTCCTGCCAGGCTTCATGGAAATATTTCTATTCATTATTTTGTAACATCAATTCTCAGTAGAAGTTCATCTTTTCTGTTTGGAACTCAGTCTGGTGCTATATAGGCATCTTTGTTACATATAGGAAACAAAGTCATGTACATTAAAACAGACACATTCACATTCCCCTCAGGTTAACGGCCTGTTTTACAACAGCTTTCCAAGTAGGAAAGCTAAAACAAGAAAAAGTTCTGTACTTTTCAATACCAAAGCCCTATGAATTGTCTTTTGTGTTCAAAAGCATACCCTAGGCACTCCACGTTCAACTCCACTTGTTTTTTTCTTCGTTGAATGCTCCAGAGGTGATTCTTGGAAAGTGTTAGCACATTTTGGATGCTACCACAATTCTAATATTAATAATTATTATTAATGATATAGGTACTGTTACATTAGAATACTGTCCATTCAAAAAAAAAATTCTCATTGAAACAATATGAGTATCACTTTTTTCTTAACCTTCGTAAACATTTGTCAGTAGAACTGGTGAGAACAGTTTTATTAGAGGAGAGATTCACTGGCTGAAATAGATGTTTGTTCTTCCACTGTGTTTATTTATCTTTCTTTACCAACCATGGCCCCTTTTCTCCCTATTCCCTGATTCCGATTTCCATAGTATTGACTGCAGAAGCCCCCATGTCCCACATGAGGGAAGTCCCATCAGTGAAGTGGTCTGTCAAATCTGGCTTATCAGAGTGGAAACATCTTTGCAATTACTTGCGAACTGTGGCCACAGGTCCACCGAGTGCCCCGCTCTCACGTCGCTTGGCTTGCCCGGGCTGCCCTAGCGGAAGTCAGGCTCCACACGATGAGCTGAACGGATGACATTGCTCTCAAGCTACGAATCACTGTCACCACAGCTAGCAAAGGAGAGATGGATGTTCATTTATCAATCAGCAACAGTTGGCTGAGTTCAAGGCTTGTCAGAGTACTTATCCCCACAATTTTATGCACCTGATTTAACCAGCTAAGTTCTAATCCATTTAGCTGGACTACTTGTGCAGTCAATAAATGCCTTCAGAGCTAGTAACTTCTTGGAATTTCTGTGGTTGTTCTACATTGAAGAGTTCTGTGATTAGGCTTAAATGCCTAAATATAATTAACTGGAAATCCATTCTCCATATTAAGAAATGCTGGGATTTATTTCATAAAATAATTGCAGTAAAAGCAAGCGGTGTTGTCAGATACTGTTTTTATGAAAAAAATGTGGGATTATTCTGTGAAATTATATGTATATGTATGGATTATTCTGTGAAATTCATTTCCACATAGTATTATGATTTCTTCTTAATTTTCATTAAAGTAGCCTATGTTTTGTTTTAGAGAGAACAAAAATAAAATGCAGGAGCCATAACTTCTTTGTTTGGTCTCCTTATGCCCCATTTATATCTTTCAAAGACAGTAGCATTTCTAGGTCTGCCCAATACAGACAAACTGAAGACTTACAAAACAATGTTACTCTTGATCTTCTCCAAGGACTCCATAGAAGCCACTTCCGGAGTGGCAGACGTGGGTTGATATAAGGAATGCCTGGAATATGATTCCTCAAGGTCAGTGTGAGGCTTGAGGGGTTCACAGTTCCAACCTGAGAAAACATGTTCCCTTTTCCTCCTCTGATCCCCCCGAAGATGTCCACTCTGCATGTCTTTCTTGATATCTCGAAAGCTCAGGTTCCCACAAAAGCTTCTGTATCAATTAGTGTTTTACCACCTATTTAGGAATTTTCAGATTCCTGATTCAGATGCCTACTTTCTGCCTGCTCAGAGAACTTTTCCAGACTCTGCCTAAACTCTCACAGCAACAGTGAACATCTAATTTCCTCTGTCCCTTATCACTAAGCCCTTCATCTTCAACTCTGTGATCTCTCATTTTCTCCTCCCACACTCTATTTTCTTGCATGTACATGTCTTGTCTTCATATTTCTTTTCTTTGCTCTTAATCTTCTTCATTTCTAATATCACATTTCTTCAGCTTTCTCCCTGAGATAACCTTTACTCTATGTCCAAAGGCATGTAAGAATGTATAGGCATCATGGTAAATGAATGGTTTGACTGTGACCTCTTTTTCTCCTAGGCATCCCTATTTCTGGTCACTTTTTGCTTATTGTCCTATATTTAGACTTTGTTCTTACTGGCAGCTCGTTGTATTTATTATCTGAGGGTATGAAACACATGCTTTATTTGGGAACTCTATTCAGCTAAAAATGGAAGAACCACATACAACTGTATTTCTCATATTCACCTGACCTGCTGCTTATTTCTTTAGCCAAAATTGAGAGAATTGGTTGAGTTGCCTGCTTTAGAGAGCATGCTATGTCATAATGAACATTATGCAACTGGTAGATATAGGAGTCATAAAGCCTTTCTGAGACGCAAGGCCTTGCAGAGTTCCCGCCAGAGCCGTGTATTTCTATCATTACGGGCAAGGGTTGCAAAGACCAGTTAGGCATTATATTGTTTCCTGTTTTATTTCTAAGACATGAATTTCTGTCCCGTTTTCTTTTCCTTTTTTTTTTCTCCAAGAATGCCAAACCATTTCATGCAATCTTATCATTTTCCTAAGTATTTTTTTTCAGTCTACAGAATGATATCTACAATAAATACAGTTATCTTTTTGATAGAGGTTGTTCTGCACACTTGATCGCAGGTTGATTATTTCAATGTGTTGTGATAATATTCAATACCTATCTATTTCACATATTTTGTGATATTTTGATAACATTCCATTTATGTAACATGCAATTGAAAGTCTTTCTCAAACATCAAGAAATGCTTACTTTGCAGAAGTAAAACTAGCTTTGTAGCATTTAGTTCTTCTAATGCAAACTGATGAAATAATTGGAGTATATCACTTATGGTTCAAAGACAATCAGAATTGTTTTATTTGCAAATATGCAATGTCCCAGAGGTCTGAAAATATCAGCTGACTTTTTGGCAAATAAGGCAATATGTTTTTAATCATGTGCTCTAACTTACTTTATGACACTTAAGCCACCGGTAATTAGCCTGTAGCTGAGCACACAATATTATGAGAGGTCCAATACAACCATAGAAGTAGGCAGTGTATACACTAAGGAGTCTGTGAAGAACTCACCACAACAGAGGAAGAGAAACAGACAGATGCACAAACAACAAACTATGCTTATTCAGTTAGTTATGTTATATACTTCCTGTATCTTTCTTTTTTATCTTAATTTAGTTTCCAATTAATTGCATACTGATTTTGCCAAATGAATTATCACACCTCTGTCTTAGCTGCCCATTACAAAGGAGGGCTTAACTGTTGGCTGACTTGTGGAAGGTAACTTGGGAGACTGTGTCAACAGTGCAAATGTATATCATTTTCAAATGATGCAGAAGCTCAGATGTAACCAGATGATAGTGACAATATAATCTTTATGATCACTTAACGTGGACTGGACTCCCTAGTTCAGCTGCTAATGACCTTGAGATTTGCGGCACATAGCCAGGTATAGAATTAAAGCACCCCAGTTTCTCTTCCTTTCTCTAGTCTGTTCTAGAGGAACAGAAGAACCTCAAGTGATCTTCCCAGGACTGGTTCTTGCAACACATAGAAACCACGTTGCCCTTTATAGATGAAGTTTATGACACTTTTTACAGAATATTAAAATCACTATAGAACATACTCTTCAATGACCATATTTTTGTATCCATATGGTCAGAAAACAACAGTGAGCAGCTAAAATACTGAAGTTCTCAAATAAAATTACTAGCAAACAAAGGTTAAAAAATAGTTATTGACTTTCCAAATGTTTGTATTCTCTCATAACTCTGGAAAAATTTCAGAAAATGTTTTGATAAGGCTGTGTGTGAAGCAGTGAACCATAGCTCAAACCTAGAGTGACCTAGAATTCATTATGAGTTCAAGCTGCATTCATTCATACATTTTATTTATCATTTCTATGCTTCTACAATCCCTCTCCACATGCAGACTTGTAGTTTTTGCTTTAGGTCAGCTACAGAATGGCCTGTTTTTATGCTCATTTCCACCCATCCGGAGTCACAGAAATAACACGGAAAATGCTATTTTCTGTCTTTGTGGTTGCACAAGTATATTGTTGTAGAATCATGCTATTTGCCATCTGAGAATGAAAAGAGGATGAGTGGCCAAGTGTGGGTGGTGCAGGCGGCAATAGACTGTTGCTGAAGCACAGCCTCAAGACCAGCAGCATTTATAGCTCCATCCATCCCATAGGTGTGGGTGGCTATTTTTAGATGAGAAAAATAATTTAACGAAACATATTTGTAAGACAGGGCGAATACTCTAAAGTGTTCCACAGCTATCCCAGTTGCTAAACATGGCTAGGATGGCCTGCCAGTCAAGAAGCTGCCAGACCATGGCACAAGCAATAAAACTATCCTGCTCTGGAATATTTTCAGCATGGAAAACTATTTTTTAAATAGAGTACATAAACTCTCCAAAGCATCATGAGCATCATCTTGCTTCTGAAAACAAATAAAAAACACCTTCCTTCTTCTAAAGAACAGAGGTGGCCCGCTTCTGTTCCCTCTACAATCTCTGCGTCCCAGCAAGGAGGGTGATTTTGTCTCCAAAATACTAACGCAGAGTAATAAAAATGCATTGCACCACACAGAACATTTTCCTTTAGTTATCACACTGCACACTTTCAAATGTTTTGCATGGCTATGAAGCATACAAGGGCCCATTCTACCTAGCCAAGAAGCACATAACTCTATCTTATTGACTGAGGGATGTAAGCATATTAACACTTACTCACACATACAGTGTTTTCCTATGGCATTTTGACATTAACTGCTCCGGGAAAAAATTCCTGAGGTATTCCTAATGAAAAGGCACAAAATAAATCTAATTTTTAATGGGAGCTTAGATCTCTCCAGAGCCCTTTTTTCATCTTGAGGTTTTAGCTATGCAGCGTGGAACCCATTAAAAAGAGGCTCACTGAAACAATATTGCAGAACAGTGCACATTTGCTCATTACTGAGACGTTCTGATATAAAACTGGACATTCCTTTCAAGGTGGAATCTTTTCATTCTTGGTTTTGGGGTGGGAAGACAGCAGAAAGAGAGGAGGGGGAATCCTTTAATTGTTAGTGCAGGTTTTAAACTGACAAGCCTCAAAGGCAGAATACTGACTCTTTGATCTTAGAAGGGTTGTAAAAGGATGGTCTCACTTGTGTTTATTCAAATATTTGCAGGTAAATGCTGATAATCCAAACTGAGTCAAAGCTGCAGAATTTAGCATAAGCAATTTGCATATCAAGAGCCTCAAAATAAATACCAATTCAGAGATCTTAAATGTTGTCAGAAACTAATCATGACTTGAAATTAACTTAGGGCTTGCCTACACATGGAAGTCTGTGCTCAGGAAGCTAAAGCATTCATGGGCAACAAACAGTCTAACAGACATGCTTAATCCCTATGAAGAGTGCTGTGTGGTAGCTGCACCTCAGCAACACACCTGGTGCACATCAAGAGCAGCAGGGCAACCTTGCAGGTCATAGAAGAGCTGAGCTGACACATGGTACATCTTTACCATTAGACATTATCCACTGGAAACCGTCCTTTGGAGATGGTTTGATTTTAGTTAATAGCTGAGTGAGCTGCTTCCAGCAAGTGTTCTTGTAGATTAATTTCACTTTGCTCTGTTTCTGAACTGTTTTTGGGCAGAATTGTTGATTCTTGAAACACTGGATTCTCGAGAAGTTGTTTTACTATTTGTAATTATTCATGTTTCAAGAAAAGGTATTAGAGTTTCTGAATTACTTGATTGTCTTCAAAAATCTGTATTTAGCACTTGGTTCCTGCTACTTATTTTATAGCTAATGACTTCCTGGCATAATTTTGTGTCTGTTACTTGACTGAAGGAATGTACATCCTGTATTAGAATTGAGCAAATCGTTTGGAACTATAGATCCTTGACACTTCCTCTCCAAAAGTCAACAAATTTGTCTGTGTGTTTTGGAAGTCATATGTGTGCACAAATTCTGCTATTGGTTACAGGAGATACTAATAATTAGCATATAGCAAGATCACCTGTACCGCCCAACTTAATGGCCAAACACATAAATTTCAGCCTCTTGGTTCTATTAGAGGAATGTTTAGGGGATTGAGATGTAGAAAAGAGGCTAGAAAATCATGCCAATTCATGAGAAAAATTGCAGACTGCTTCCTTTGTTCTGACCTGACATCTCAGTGCTTGGAAAGGGTAGATGATTACAACAGTATAAGGTTAGGTCAGCATTTCTGTTCCTTTCCTTCTGTACATCTGTACTTTGTCAATTTGGATTTTACACGGACAACAAAGAGCTGTAAGACCAAGACCAATTTTGAGTATTAGAAAATATATTAATGACAGACTCCCATATAAAGAAGAACTTCAGAAGAGAACGGTTTGCCCTGTCAGCTAGTCATTGCTTGATCAACCCCCTTTTCAGGTGCTGCATATAAGATCTTTTTCTTTAGACTGACCCAGGGTGGGGTGTCTGAAGTTTGAGCTGGTGGCATTACAGGTTATTTTTCAGAGAATGAAAGGGTATTTTACCAATCAATATGACCACTTAGTAAATTATAGGAGGTGAGTATAGGTTTCAGTTCACTAGAACCTGGTCTCCATGAAAAAGTAATGAGTGTCTACTGTATCCAGCTAAGACTCTTGGGCTGAGATTTTCATAGGAAATTAGGCATTGCCTTACTGAGCAGAACAATAAATTAACTACCTTTTTAAAGACCTCTGCCTTAAGAAACATAACTGGATTTTCTCTTTTTGGTTCCGATGTCCTAAGTTAAACCTTGCTGTTAGTACAGTCAGGTTAAGATATATTATTTAAAACTGTTTAAAGTAAGAGGATTTTTAAGGGATAAGTAGACTCTTTTTATTTCAATAATTGTTTAGAAATTAATTTCGGGAGAGAATAGTAAAGCAATTTTTGAGGATTCATGGAAATTCTAATAATTCTTTTCATTAAAAGGAAAAACTATAACCCTTCAGTACACTGGAAGGAAGTTCTGCCAGCACTGGGGAGACAAAAGAGTGCTAACAGAAGTACTCAGCGCCTACCTAACTCCAGACCTGCCCTCTGATGATGGTACTAAATTCTGACATTCAGAAAAACTTCTCTGCTGGTGTTGCCATAGTTCCCTAAGCTCAGCACCTGCAATCCAGCTGCTTCCCCACTGCGATGAGTCATTGACATTTCAACACTCTACTCTGTCCACCTTATTGACTCTCTAACTTCCTGCCTTACTGCTTTATTCTTTGGTTATCTGCACACTTTTCTCAGTCTCATTCTACCAATCTTTTATTAGTCAGATGTCCACAACTCATCTGACTCTGAAATTTTCATTTATGTTATAAATATCTTACTAGTGCTTTTCTACCACTCTTCCCACATCTTTTTTTCTTCCTTACCCTCTCCTCCTATCCACAGAATATGCTTAGCACAGTTGACATATCTGGACTTCACCTCAAGGAATTTGATTTGGAAAACAAAATAATACCTAACCAACCAACAAGCAGTCACACTTCTTGGTCATTAACAACAGTCAGTATAAGCCTGTTGCTGTCTGTGCATGGTTCTAATCTGCTCACTATTTCCTGAGTTACCCAAGGGCTTAATTTTTATTATACATGTTTTTAATTTTGAATTTTAAGTATCTATGCTCAAGTTTTTCAGCAAAAAATGTGTACAGCTTTCGTGTTCGGCTACTCTATGTAGTTGGCCATCGCATACATAAAAGACCTTGAGAGCTGTTTTTTCTTCAGCTGTGCTAAAGATTTTTCTTTTAATTCATTGTGATCCCACTGTATTTCCTGATGTCATTTGAAAATACAAATGTAGTATTTTCCCTCTTGCAAACCTAAAGCACATTTTCAAAGGTTAGGTTAAAGCTGACTGAAAATTTGATGCTACTATCCTCCCCCCTTCCCTTTTTTTATGCTATAGCAAGTTAGGAGTGAAAAAGAAAAGTGGAATTAGATTGATATATGATTTAAGTAAGGTCAGATTCTGGCTAGAAGTGTCTGCACAGCAGTTGAAAGGCTATTAGGTTTAACATGGACTTCATCTATAGCACTGAGGGTGATTAGTTATTGTCCAGTAGCTTGTTTAGTTTCCTGCTAATAAGGAAATGCAGGATTAATACATGCCTCTAGAAGAATATGATCTTTTAACAGGTTTATTTTACATATCACCGCACTGTAAATTTTATTTCATCTTTTTTTTATTATTATTTCCTTCTGTGACATGCCAAAAATCTCGGTTTCTGATGCATTAAGAATTAACACCTCAAGAAATTCTGCTCATGAGTCTTAATGACACTTCTTGGACTAGATACAAATGCGTGAAAAATTTGAACAGCCAATTGCTGGCTGCTCGGTCTCACTAAATTTAAGTGAATTTATAGTGTTCTGTACCTCAGAAGATTTAGTCTCATGTAGTAAGTCTTGTGGGATTTCAACAACAAAATCTTAGGCTTTTGATCCTGCTGGTACATGCTTATCTTCAATACATGAGTAATTTAACAGACTTATCTGGGACTGCTCAAGGCCTTAAAGTTGATAGCATATTTGCAGGATCATGGCCTTAACATGGGGGAAAAATAAATTTGTAAGGATTTCTTATTTCAGTTCTGGAACATGGTACTCATAAGTCCTTGTGAGTGAAAATCAGACTATATCTCCAGGTTTATGGCATTGCTTCACTTTACAGTCACTGTCATAAAAAATAGATTAATATTGTTCCATTGCGTATGTGTTTTACACATTCTTTCCTGAGAATGTTTGTGATAAGCCATTTTCTCTCTTTTTTCCATAAAAGTTTTTGTTATGTGACTTCCAAATTTTAATGCTTAATATGATCTTTGAAAAGCTATAAACTTTTAACAGACTTTAAACATAAAGTGAATAAATTGCTGGGGAGTCTGTGGTTTGATCCCAGGAAATCCTGATTAATAGCCTTTAGTTTTTGTTAGACCACCCTGAACACATTGTGAAAAACAGTTGACTCATTTTATGGCCATTTAGATTGTAATTCAACCTACTAAATTTATAACAAAATTTTAAAAAACACTAAATGAAGACATAAGAATTTATATTTCTTCATATAAGCCCATATGCTGAACACATTTCTTGGTCTATTTAATTCAGTCTTATAAATATATAATTCTGTATATTTTCTAACCACATACAATCTAGTTTTAATATAAATAGGACCTAATCCAAAGACAGTGTAGTTAATTTGAAAGTAATTCTGTTCATAATATTTCTATTCGTTTTCATTGGTCAGGACTTGCACATTTAAAAATGAAACTATTTTACGTATTTGCTTTAAGAACTGTCCTAACAACATGTAAAGTAGGAAGTGGAATGCGTAAAATAATTTTGCAAGATAATTTGCCAGATAATTTGTTTATTTCTTTTTATTTAATGTGTACCTTATATAATGTTTAAAGAACATGCTAAGTGCACTCTACTCTTTATTAGTTGTGGTATCAATTAAAGGAAAGATATTATATTTTATATTGGTCTAAAGCTTGACATTACTACTCAAGGTCAAAGCATAGTGCTAAATATACTCATTTTGATTAAATATTGTGGGAATATGGGGTGCTGATCACCTTACAAAAGCGTAAATCCTTCACAGACAAGATTCCCATAAACTTGAATGGGTGTTTGTCCTGGTGTGGGTCCGAGCAAAGGTGGGAAAATATGGCCCATAATATGAAATTACTATATAAAATATAAGATCTATCTCTACAGAGGTTGTTTTCATGTACACATGTTGTGTTCATGTGCATGCACAGAAAGGAATTAAATTTTTTTCTCATTAATTTTTTTTTAGGAGGTCATAATATTAGCAAAAATAAAGATCAACCTTCTATGTTATTACCGCAGAAGGCTGATAAGTGAAAAAAAAATTTGCATACTCTGCAAAATTTAACAAATCACAGTGGGGAAAAAGTAAACAAAACTCATATATATCTAAAGACCTCTGATTGTTAAGCAGTAATACATAGAATATATTTGCATTATATCTTTCCAATATGCTTGAATTTGCTTTTTCTTTTTATGAAAAAATAAATAATTTTACAAATAATAGAAAATAGCGTTTAATATTTCTAAAATGTTTTTAACGTAGGAAAGGGAAACATATTTTAATGTTAGTGCTTATCACAGCATTTAAGGCATCACCATCCCCCCTCAAGCTTTTTACTCTTAAATAAAAAGGAAAAATCCTATTGTTTTCCTAGCTTCACTTTGCTTGTAGTGATTGATGTAGAATTTTACTGCCATCCAATGGCAAGGACCTATTATAGCCTAAGTAAATGTCTAATGCTTTTTGACCAAATTGCAGTCTAGGGAATTTAACTTATGTAGTACACTTAGAACTTACATCAATACATCTCTGTTCATTATACAGTGAGAAAGAAATATGGCTACAGTTTCAATTTATTCTGTGTTTCCTAATTCAATTTAATTCTGAATTACTAATATTGTGGTATGTAATTACCTAAATGAATAAATCAACCTAAGCTACTCACTAAAAAGAGCATTAGCTTATAATATTATTTTTTGTATGTACCTTGTCATGTTAGTTTAAAAGATTCCTTTTTTTACAATTAAGAGTGTTTTCCTAGTCGGCAAAATATCCTTTTGTGAAAAAACTGTTCTCCATTTTACTTATCGTGTCTGGAGACTTTGTTACTGTACACTAAAGATTCTCTTTATAACTGTCAAACGTTGTAGTTTTGGGGGGCTTTCTTTTGTTTTACACACACACACACACGCACACACACATACACGCACACACACAAACCTCTAAGACAGAAGACAATTGCTGAAAAGTATGATCTGAAATACCTAGATTTTGGCATACCTTTATCTTCTATATTTCTGCTGATTCAGGCTCAACTGGTAGTCCAACCTATAAGGTCACCTTTTAGGTTTCTAAAGTGCAGTCTAGGATTAACACAGTTAATTTTTTCACGTGTTTATTTTAGAAAGGAAACAACATAGATGTATCCAAAGGAAATAACTTCAGGTGATGGGCAAGAATTTAAAACCAAGCCTCTGTTTTGTACTGCTAACAAATAATTACACAGTTGACTTATAACCTTTAGGGCATCTCGATGCTGGGTTGATTACAGTAGCTTATGTGTCTGTGTCAATGATACACCTCCAATTCCCTCCATCTTTACATGATGAGGAACATCCCTGGATTTGGTTAGAGGGCTCAGTCCCCTTAGCAGATGGACTCAGACGAAGACAAGGCTGGTCTTCTCTTGCCTAATTTCCACCTTTAAATCCGCAGAGTCTGGATCACTATTGGTAGAAAGAGAAGGAGGAGGAACTTCATTCCAAATCATAGAGAGGATGACGGTACTGAAGGTGAAAAGAGTAATCTGTACACTTAAAATAAATGTGATGTGTAAATTGTTTTGAGGAGAAATTCTGGGGTTGTTAAAGGAAAAGAAAAAAACAAAAAACCTTACAGAACTGGAAAAAATGTAAGTTTAGAATAAAAGAGAAAAATTAAATAACACAAAAAAGAGTAGATTCTATTATTTCTCTCATTTAATTTCAGCTGGATGACTTCTCATGTAATGTCACTTCATTAAAATTGTTCTCCATTGCCTGTTCAAGTCAATGGATACATTCTCAGTGACATAAAAGAGAACTGAAACAAGTCCCCATTTAAGCAAAAATGATATTTTCAGGATTTCACATTGCACTGATGGCTACATGTTTTTCCACATGTATATTTCAATCACATATTTGCAAAAACTTTTTTGTCTTCTCACAAAGATGAAACCATGAATATCTAATTTAAGCATCATAACATTTAGGAACACTTTGTCAGACGTTCTCTCAATCTTTTGGTATTATTTTAACCCTTTTTTGAACTCATAGACCTTGGCTGTGGTCTTTGGTTATTACCATAGTTGCACAAGAAGTATATTCTTAAATTAAATTACATCATTAACCTGGAGCACTTTACAGCAGATAAAATTATTGGAGATGAAGCAAGAAACAGAATACAGAACAAGGTCCCAGAGGAATCAGACAGGGATATGCCTAAGACAAATTCTTTGCTTACGTAAATAATTACAAATTTAAGGCTTTCCTACTACAACTGAAATGCACTGATGTTAATTAGCACAAACTCTTTGGAGTGATCCTGAAGGGAAAAGAGTACCATGCTTATAAATAGTGGTATTAACATAGGCAGGCTTAGGTTATTTGCCACTTTAATGCTTTAATAGTGCAAAGATGAGTATAATAGAAAAGTACATAGAAAATGAGGATCATGGGAAACATGCACGTTGTATTCTTGTATTTATTCTACAGTTAATATCAGGGCACCACAAGGGTACCTGGAAAACAAAGCTCACTCTTCTCTCATTATTGATGTGTTTGATTGGAAAATGAGTGAAAAAAATCTCTGCCCACTTCTGAAGTTGAAAATTAAAGTTCCATGAGATGTTAACATTCATAAACTTTATAGCTGGTTAAGAATAGGTGGGATTGTCATGATATCATGACATACAGATTTTTTTCCCCCCAGAATTTATATCAATTTCAGAGCAGTAGTCTCTGAAAAATAGTCCAGGTGGGTCCAGCACATGTATTCTTCCTAGGGAGTATCCATTTATTGTTAGCTAAGTTGTTAATTCATTTTCTAAAATGTTCCCATTGCTATAGAGCTCACTATTTTGCAGTATATGCTTGTGCAAATTTATCCAGTAAAATCAATTTTAAATTAATTTGTGCAAAAAGCCACACTTCAGTTTTAATACTCCAAGTCAATATACCTTTCACAGAGCAGAAACTTTCTCATATGCCTGAAAATTCACTTAATCAGTTTCTATAAAGGGGTGGGAGGAAAATTTTAATTTCAATCAATTGTGGTATTCCTGCTTTGAATAATAGTTTTTTTCTGTGTGCTTTGTAGGCCCCATTTTATGGGACATGGGATAAGGTGGTGTCTGTGCGGGTCTGGGGGAGTTCAGATAATTGGGGCAACTGGGCCGCGGGTCAGCAAGCAGAGAGCTCCTGTCGGTCTCCAAACCCTGTGCAGGACTGGGTTTTAGCCAGAGGCACTGCTCAGGCATGGTACGAAAACTGCATGCCTGCACTCGGTGAGGTGTGCTTGGGTGGTTGAGGGCTATCCAGCGCTCCTGCCAACACAAGCAGAGCTGGTAAAATGGAGACCATGGAGAATACAGCATGTAGCTTTTGTAAAGAGGTTCCCACTGCCTCCACTCAGCTGTGTCCCCCACTCCGGGAAATATCGTCAGCATATCCATTCATGACTGCTTTTGGCTGAGAGCTGATGAGACCCTGTGTGGTGACACAAGGTAGCACATGTGGCCCTGATGCTGGAAAGGGAGAGTGCCCTGGCCCATCAGCCTCACCTGAGGACAACTCCTTGTTACTTGTATCCCATCCTTTCACTCTCCCTGCAGGTTAATGCATATTCAAACCATGCATCAAAATAACTGGAAGTCAAACATCCACAGAATCGCCAACTTTAGTTTCTGAATAAGCTGCTCACAGCCAATTGCCTTTTTCCAGTCTAATTTTCTTTGTGTGTATTATAATGTTCAGTACGCTCAATGACAATCACTTATGTGAAGCTGCATTTCATTTTCTCTGACCACTAAAACTGTGATCTGCTTTACTTGCCTGAAACAAGTATCATGCACAGATTTTAATTATTTAGTCATGATTTAGCATGCATGATATATGGGTATCATTATCAATGGCTGCAATATCTCTTCTCTTCTTTTGGCTATTTAACATGAGGAAGATGCTCTTTGTTATTAACATCTGTTCATCGGGGACACAGACCTTCTCAGCACTACTAGCACCTTCTGTTTTTGTCAGGAGAAGGGAAAGTGATCAAGGGCCTCATCAGTGCCTAATTTGGCACTGATGTGTTTTCCTTTCTCTTAGCATAGCCTAGATCTAAATTGTCCCTTAAAATTACAGTAGGTTTTAAAACACTCCACAATAACCAGATCTGACTAGGCATAGACAAAGGTGGTACAGATACAAATGGAACATTATTAAAATGTTACGGTTGTGTGTGGGCTACAAGATGAAAAATAAGTTAATAAAAGATGTGGTGGAATTAGAAAATAAGATTAGTGAATTGCTTTAGCCATGAAACCATCTTCTAGCTATGAAAAAATAGCTAATCTTATTTTGCCCCCAGTAAGCTCATTCTAGTTTTTACACAGCCCAGTGAAGGCCTCACAGCAGAAATGTCCCCTTTATATTTACCTTGTTATAGCAGGCATTTTATTAAGCCTTTTAAGAATGGATCTGTGGTTGGTAGTAAAACAAGGCTCTGGTTCTTTGCTGCTTATCTCTGATAATGTTACTGAAGAGGCACTGAGCCATTTGCAGAAGAGTTTTTGTGGTCTGCCGAGCTGAGATCCTACAGCTTTCCAGTCCAATTGAATCAGAGGGTATAGCTATACTTTGAGGAAAGACCATACTTGAACCTTTTTGCAGATCCCTCTTAAAGAAATGTAAACAAACAAAAAAAGGGCTTTCTACAAAAGCACTCGATTCTGTGAGCACTGCCGATACCAACCAAATATAACATTTGTGCTCCAGACCAGGATCTTATTTCTTCCTAAAAAAAAAGCATCAAAATCTGATCATGTAGATAAAAGCGGAAACTTCTCATGAATATACTCTACATGATTAAAACTCCAGCTCCCTATGGTTTAGACCTGGAAGACATTTTAATTATCTATCTAACATCTTGCTATTTCTGGAATTTTGACTGCGAATTTTTCTGACATAGTGTTTCATGGAGTATCCTTTTCTCATACTGTGCTTTTTTTATACTCCAGATGTATAGTAAACAACAAAAGCTTGTTTTATCTTTTACTCTCCATCAGATGAAAGCAAAAGATAGCTAAAAGGAAAAAAAAACTTTTAAAGAATATATTTTAATCATAGATATCCTGCTTATAATGTAAAAGTCCAATAATAATCTCAAATATGCTTTACCAAATAAACACCAAACTACAAATAGCTCTGAAAAAATCCAACCATAAATATTACTGTAAATAAATTAAAAGAAAATCAGCAATTGAATATTACTTTAAAGAAAAGCCCTTATATCTTTCTCATTTTTCCAGGCAAAAATATTCAGATTTTGGCATGTAATTATTATTTTGAATCAATTTTAGCAATTTTCAATACCATCCTATCAGTCAAAAAACAGCAGCACAGAAAAAAATTCTTGACATGCTAATCATAAACATGTTTTGCTTTTGAATACATAGGTAGGAGCAACTAGTCTTCAGTGTGAGTTTCCAAATGTAAGCCAGCCTACTAAATAATAATACTACTGACAATACATGAGTGAGAACATAAATATAGTATATGAAGTGTAGGTATTAAGTTTACAATGGAATGTCTTTAAAGTTGACATTAGAGTGACCATACAAATAGTACTTTTTAATCATGTTGTTACATGAGAATGCAAAATATCTAGAAACTCCATCTGTACTGAGTGCTTGGGCAGTTTCTAAAATTGCTTTATCACTTCTTAGACTAAAGTAGCTGACAAATGATTAAATAAACCTAAGACCTTGTTTAAAGAACCTAAGTTTTCTCAAGTTTCTACTTACTGGATTGGTCCCTGAATCGAATTAATATCAAGCAAATGATTGATATCTGTCAGGCCAGGTTTTGACACATAGAAAATGGCTACACTATGAAAGGGAACGCAGTGAGTGGATGTGTGAGCTGGTTAGGTCTTAGCTGTTATGGCAATCCTGTGCCATGTAGCTTGTCCAAATAGCGCTTGACGTCATTACCCAAGCACTATTCAATGCTGCGCTTGACAACCTCTCACAGGACATATTAGCTGATGCATAGCAGCGTGCTAATGGGGCTAGCATCTGAACCTGAGTCTTCATGGCAACTGGCACTTGAACGTGTGCTAGTGCAGGCTGCACTTTGTGATGTAGATATATCTTTAGTATATCAATATCGTTCATTTTCAGTAACGTCAATAACTAATTCATGAAGTGCAAACAAGTCTGTAAAGGAAGTCTCTAAAGTAGACACATGGTTTCATGAGACAGGTTGATAAACGCGATCTTTTCAAATGAGAAGAAGCAAAACAAAGAAAAATGAACTAGTGAATACATATGCACTTCATAAGATCAGATGAACCATTTTGATGGTAATCTAGCTTATCTTCATGCATTATGTAGACTTCTATAATTTCTCCAAGTGATTCCTACATCCATAACTTCACATTCAGAAAGGCTATCTCTTTAAGAACAGTTTTTTAGAAGAAGTCATGTCAAAATCATTTTATATGATGGGTCTGTTCTGATATTCTGGTGCTTAGTAGCAACCACTTTTAGCAGAAGTTATTAAACAGTGTTAGTAGAAATAAACCATATTGTTACTTTGTTTGCATTATTAGCCATTAAATGCATGTTAATAATTCTAGCAAGGAGATCTACAGGAAATGATTCCTATTGCCTTCTGCATCTTTTCTGCTCACCTGAATAGAAATGGGTTTTTGGAGGCTCATATGGTCAGCTTTTAATTAGCTCAAGCGTAGCAATGCAAAAGCTGGTTTTGTGAGCAGACAAGTACAGCTGGCCTCCTGTCACACAGAACCTGAGCTTATGCACCTGTTAGGTCCATGATGGCTGAATATACACTCAGCTCTGATATTGCCTTGCAGAGTCCATGGAAGGAGCTTGAGGAGGAGTATGTTATCTCAAACCAGTCAGATCCATTTGGGGTTTTCTAAGTCCACTCACTGTGTTATGTCCATGGAACTGACTACATGTGGAAACCCTCTCTCTGTAGCTACCAGGTTTCAGAAAGACTATTTAGGTGAGGTATATGGTGGCATTAGTGTATGGACCCATTCGGGTCTTGCACTGACCCTAATATAATGAACTCCTGGAAGCCAGGTGCTATGGAGCATAATGCAGAGATACTGAATAGCTCTGCAGGCGGTGGCTTTGATACAGCAAAACTCATACTGTTTTGGAGCTAATTGGTTAGTCTAACTGAACCCAGCCTGATTCTTTACAGAGATGCTGTGAGAAACATTTATACTGCCCCCTGCTCAGATTCTGTAACACTTTCCTTCTCTTGGCTTTTCCATTAACTATAACCCAGTCCCTCGTTCTCAGAGAACGAAGAGTTGACTCTGTGTTTGGAGAGCTGATGGCACACACACACATTGCATGCGGCCCACCAGGAACTGCTGCTGAAGTACTCCAACCTGTACAAACTGCTTTAGCAGTGCCTCTAAGCTGAGTAAATGTGGAGCATCTGGACTAGCTTTTGAAAGCACCATGTCCCTATTGAAAATACTGATTTACTGCTTCCTCCCAAAACAACATCCGAGCCTTATTCTCCTTGGAGCACAGGAGTGTTTAAAACATATATCTGGGGCAAAGATAGCCTTTAAAAATGTCTGGAATACTTAACTGTAATATTTATCCACAAATGACAATCCAGAAGATACTTGCATCTATGTAACTTTTGATAATTTTGGCAATGTCATGTGAGTATCCTGAGTGATCATTTCAGCTTAGCATCTCTGTACAGCAGGTCACAAATAAAAGGTCAAGTCATCCACGCAATATGTTGACCGTTATTCCTCTACCATGATAACAAGTCATGAGACTGTCAAAACTCATTGCTATCTCTTAGCTAGGCAGCCTTAACATGACAAAAGTATATACAGGGAATGAGTTTGTAAAAGGGGTCTTTCCTGATATATGTAAAGGTTTAGGTTGATAGTACAAAGACAGCCAAGTCTGTTAGTGCCTGCTAACCTATAGCACATTTCATGTGTAGAATTAAACCTTTTTCACCTCTCTGTAATGAGGGTGGAGAAGATTCTCCACTGTCGCTTTCCTTATGCCACCTGGAAAAGGTTAATGGCACCACTTACCCAGAGAGCTGTGCACCTGACAGGTCCAGCCTGGCCAGTGCCTCCAGCTATAAAAGGCTGCAGGGGCTGGCTGACTGGCTGCTGGAGGGGAAGGAGTGAGGAGGCTCTGTGTGTTAGCCAGGAACCAGAAACTTTGGAAACTTTGTGCTGTTTTGGCTTGGAAGCTGGAAGGTCTGAGTGGAAGTGGTAAGTGATTTATGAGGGTGCTGTGGTCAGAACTCATGCTGTATAATGGGAAAGTGGTGTTATTTTAAAAAGGGTGACAATGAGCAAGAGGTTTGTGAAGAGAGATCTTTCAATAATGAGGAGAGGACTAGCCTGCCAAAGGGGTGATTCCCAAATTTGTTGCTAGCACCAGAGGCTCTGAGGAGCTAGGTGTGAGTTTAGCAGGAATGGCTGTTTGGCAGGGTGGAAGAAGAACTTTTGTACTTGGCATGAGTAAGAGCAGACAGTTGTGGTTCTTCTAAAATTTGCTGACTGCCTCCATGAGACAGAAGTCTCTAGAAGCCAATGCCATCATGTTATTAAATGAAAAACAGCAAGCTGGTCAAGAAATGCCTGTTGCTGTAAAGTACTTTATGTGGCTGCTATAAATGTAGCAGTGATAAGGAAATGTAGGTTTAATATTTGATGAGACTTTACATTTTGGCTGGGGTGCACAGTGTTTCAGCTCAAATGGACTGAGTTATTGTGATGGGAATTGAAGTTTCTTTTGTTGGACTTGGTTGATTTTGATGTTGTTGCTCTTGAATTAGAGAAAGAGTTGTGAAGAATGCCAGATGCCCAGCAAGAAAAAAATTTGTGAAGTGCACACAGTAGTAGGCTAAGTGTCCAGATATTCTGTGTTTCTTCTCTCTGTTCTGGAAATAACTTCAGAGCTTGAAAGGCAATGCAGTCTACATAATCACTGGTAATTCAAATGTTCAATACACAGAAACTATTATTAATTATACTATGAAATGGCTCCAAAGGTTAAAATATCTTATGTACCATCACACACACACAAATTTCCCATGAGATTCACTCAGGACTGAATTTAAATGGCTTTGAGTCCGGCTAATTTGTTCCCAATTAGTTTTAACCACACTGAACCTGGAAAATTGCCTCTTTCAGGAAGTGGCCAGATTCATGTCTAGAAAAGCCTGCTCATATTCTGCTCCAGGGGTTGGGTATAAATCTTTGGTGTTCTCATTAATCTTTTAAGCTGGGGAACATAAACATCTGGAAGCTTGCACTTCCAGAATTCTGTAACAACACCTCCAACTGGTTATTTCATTTCTTTTTGTCTATAATAATGCCCCATTTCATTCTCTATGTATTATTCATATATGCCTTAAATTTAATCACCAACTCACTAAAGTTAAAATCACACTATACCTGAAATATAAACACCATCACCCTGCAGTTGAGAACACATTATACTTTATACATAATTACCCCCATGCTGAGGTAAGGTTTCTACCTTTTTTGTGAAACCACAAAGGCTTTTCTGGTTATTGGTGCCTTTTCCTACCTGTACAACAAATGCCACCTTTTATGGTTATTTTTCTCTTGTGTTCTTTCCTCTGTACACAGGAAGATTTTTTTTTTTACACTTCACACTCAGCCTTCTAGTTGCTGTTTTCTGCCTCATGCAAAAGTGGCATTAGCCAATTAGGAATCGGCCTTTGATAGCCAGAATCGCTCTGGGTGTGTCTTTCATGTCTCCGCAGCAGAAGCACAGTTGGAGAACCTCATGTTACATGAGGAACATCTCCAGCATCAACCAAAACAATGTCTTCCTTTGCCTGAGCCAGTAGTCTGTGCACCAAGCTCATCTCTGCTGGCAGTCCCTGTCTTCATTTGCTCTCCAGACAATTTCATGATTTTAGTATTGAACAAAGACTCTACTATAGACCTGGCCAAGTATTTCTACAGACAACCCTTCTTTATCGCTGGGATGCGGGTTATAATAGCATTCCTGAGTAATGGGACAGTATGCTACGATGGACTGGCAGCATGCCTGTATTTGCATGACAAAGGAATCCAACTGGAGCGCTAAAAACCCCTGTTATGAGAGGCACCACGTTAATAATGCTGGTCTTGTAGACTGGGCTGTTTAATTGTGCATTACTAGATCTTACATGGAAGTCTGTGGACTGATTGGCCTCTTACCTGTCTGCCTCCGAAGATATTTGCTCTTAGGTACCTGTATCTTCTGGAAGCTCTCTTGGCAGCATCATTTTTTTTGGTTCTCGGCTCTCTATTCCCTTTAAGCCATGAGCTGAGCATCAGCTTTGTGTCAGGATGCCTCTGCATGGTATAGAATCACCATACTACATCATATTGCCAGTATCGTATGCATCATATTGCTGATGTGCCATGTGCTGTCTATCTTGACTTCTGATTTGTGCTTCCTTACAATCTTTTCAAAGCAATAATGAATTTTGGGTGGACAATGTGTGCAGGATTGTCCACATTCCAAATTTTAAACTTATGTTAGATGGCCTGACAAAAAAAATAATCCTAGTTTTGAAGAAAAATGACTTAAACCTTCAGACATGAAGCTATAATGTTTAACTGGGTCAGGCTGTTTAGCTGCAATACTTATTCAGTATATGTGTATTAATAAGTATCCAACAATATGTATTCAAATAAAATGCCAGAAGTATGTGCTTCTAACATTCTTGAACTAAATTAATTTTTTTTGGTGGATAGCGAAGTTGCACAATGCAAAAAAAAAAAAAAAAGTACAACGGGCTTGTGTCTCTGTTAAGCATCCTATTAAGATCTTGATGCTATGTTCATTTTCTCAGTATTTACTCATGCTTTATATGAAGGTTGCTTGAAGCTTCATAGAGAAAGCTGAGCTTTTCTGACCTTTGCAGTACCTGGGGTCAACAGTGCACAAATGGAGTGAGAAAATTTTATATTTGAATTGTGTTCTCTGGCTATAATTAAAACCACTAATGTTGTTCTAATGCTGCCTTTGTTACAGGAATCACAGCAGTGAGTGCTACATCTCACCTTATGTTATCTTCAAGAAGCCTTTCATGCTTATGTATTTAATTATCTAGCTTTCTTTTAATGTATTTGTCAAGCAATCTTAAATATATTATTGCAATACCATATCTGCAACAGTATCTCCACATAAACAAATGTGCTTTTTAACTACAGCATTGAGAACTCCCTCTGGTAGGATTCCCAAACTGCTCTGCAGGTTGCTGGCTACAGCAGACTACCAAAACAAATCTCTTACCATGATCAAGGTCAGAGCCAGGTCAGTCATTCACAGAATATTACATCTCTTCTTGGAAGCAGGAAGCATTTGATATTTGATTTCCCCATGCACCATTCTTTGATGGATTTTCCTTTTCTTTCCTGCAGAGGGAAGAATCTGTTATGTTAAAATTGTTATGTGTATTTACATATAATGACTGATATACATTTAATACTGATTGGCGTCCTGGAAAACCATTAAAGAAATATAACTTCTGCTCTGCAAAAGTATGTAGTATGCTCTTCTACTGCTGTCTAAGGTAATCCTTTATGGAAAAATGTCTTCACATGAGGACACTGGTCATAGTGACTTACACTTACATCAGTTATTTCTCTTGATGTTCATGAATTGCTATAGGACACTAACACAGAGGTAAATGTTTGATTCCTAAATAGACTTCTGCAATGATTTATGAATGACTTAGGAAGAAAACACTGCTGCCACTTTAGCAGGCCAAGTTACTTGCCTAATCTTGTTCTATAAATTTGCTAGGGTAAGTCCAAGGCCTCCATTGTATATATGTATGTATATACAGCTATGGAAAAGTAGCTGGCTAGAGTAGGGGTTTAAAGCTGAGTGATGTTCATGCATCCTCCAAAATCCTTTGGTTCTAGAGCTTTTGTGGGGTGGGGAAAAATAATTACTAGATCTGTAGAAGAACTCTTATTTTTAATTGCATAGTTTTTCACTTTTTTTACTGTGAAGTTCATAATTCTTATTTTGCATAGTTTTCTGAGGTTGGATTTTTAGTAGTGTTTTAGCTTAAGTACTTGCCTAACTTCCTCCTCCCTGGCACCTTAAATACTAAGGCTAACAATGTCTCCGAATGTAAGGAAAAACTGAAGATACAGACAGTTTGTGGTGTACCTTGCCTCTTTAGCAAGAAAGATACCTCTTAGTATTCTGTGAGTGTTGCTGTGTTGAAATGGGTGGGGAAAATACCTTGGTTTTAGAGGGTCAGAAATGAGTTAAAAAACCTGAAATGAAATTGCTATTTGTGATGAGATCACGGCAGCTGTATGTTACAGAAAGCCAAAGATATGACTGGTGGCAAAGCATTTTATTGAACTTAATCATTAACACACACCCCTGGTAAGCTACATCCATACTGCAAGGCAAAAGCCCTCACTGTTTCATAGTCTTTCGTAAATGACCTCAATACATGACCAAGGGCCAAAGGAAGGTGTAAGATCAAGATGCCATAAGCTAGAGGAAGATCACAGACCAAAATATGGGCAATTTGGTCAAGTGCAGCAATGCTTAATTTTACTAAATGACTTGTATGTTGCTCACACATGCAGTACTCCAGAAGCAGAATGCATAGAAAGGTAGAACTTGAGAAATTCACAAGCATATGAGCTCAGCAGCATGTTCTTTAAGCTATAAACATAAATAATGGAATACATTCACTTTAAAATGGCTATGGAAAACCAGATTAAAAAAGGTGATTTTATTAGTGTAAAACTAAGGAAGCTTGTGCAATGTTATCTGGCTTGCAAGCTCTCCAGAGTAGTAAAAAGGCTGCAAGTAGGAATATCAATCTAAGTTTATCATAGTGAGTAGAAACAAGAGTAAAATGAAAAGTTTGTGTGACCACACTCTTCCCCTTGTGTGAAGATAGGCACTGTTAGATTCTTTACAAATGTGCCTTATCACTAACGTAATACTTCCTTATGTGTCAACAATAAAGAAAAAAATAGATTTTTTTCTTGCCATTCCTGGTCCAGATGTTTAGAATGGAATAAAATAATCTTATGCCAGATACCACAAATATGACAAGTTTAAAAATAGTGCAACAATGTTTCTCGTTCTTTGCCTTCTAGTTTGTAAACCTTAATACATATGTTCTCAAGATTCTGGTCCCCTCATATTTGCAGAGATTCAGCCTTAAAGTAGAATCTAAATTCTTACATGTCTAAAAGCTGAAAATACATCATTAAAAATCAGAAGCCTGCACAAACACTTATTTGACTCAGTTTCCTCTTCTGTCAGTTGTGAGGAAACATACAGATGGTGCATAGCTCTGCCCATATGAACGGAACATACTTTGGAGAATGCAAGTTCCCTTTACTTTGCTAAGCTGTTATTACTTCTGTGAGTGCATCTATATATCAGTGCCAGAGGGAGAAGGCAACTTCATCTCCATAAACTGCTTTGCAAATGTTTCAATGTGCATGTCCACAAGTGTTTTAACTTGTTATGTAGGAAGCTATGTTTTTCTTAACTACTTTTGCTCAAAGCAAAGAGGAGTCTGCAAGCTGTGTATACCCAAGAGTAGCTGTAGCACACTTGTGCTTCAGACTCATGGCTCCCTGTTTCCCCTTACTGTACCAAGAATAAAATGGATGATAATTAAGATCATGTAATACTACTTGATGTGTTAGAGTGGAGCCAAATACCTCCATTGCTTGATCTTCCTGATTTGACTATGCTAGGTGTCCTAGGTTGTACAAGTAGAAATACCAAAGATTCTTTTACTAGCTTGACTAAGTGCATAATCCACTGGTAAACTGTACTTATTTTGGCATATTCAAGAGAAGTGAAGATTAAAATATGAAGTAAATCCTAATACAGTGTGCCTCTGATGGATAGTTGGCTTTCTCTTATTTATGGTCCTTTAACTGCTTGTTAAAGATGGCAGAAGAGGAAAAGCGCCTTGCAAGTTTTCAGGGCTCTTTACCCTTTTAGCCTCCAGTACTATGAGAAAGATATTAAAAATCTTCATAATCTTCACAAATTGTCTTTGAAATCAGTTATACAGTTTATTAACTGACCAAGAAGATGAAATTGAACTCAGGGATACTAGTCAGTGCCCATAGCTATTTTTGGACAGTCAATCTAATATTCCTGGCAGGCATTTCTGCAAGTCTTTCATTAGCATGATGACTATCGTTCTCAAAGCTATGGATGTGTTTTTCATCGCTCATGTTAAAACCTGAAAAGGTAGAGACTTTCTATCGCGGAAACCTGTAAATGCTGGATTAGTGCAATAAATACAGTGGTCTTTCATCCAAACAGCCTCCCTCTCTGAAAAAGAAACATACAGATGCACATAATGTACCTTTTTGGTTTCTTCTCTCCAATTATGCTAACAAGCTTCATGCTGAGAAAGGATTAGGGCTGATGGACAATCAAAGACAATGCTGCCGTCTTGGTAAAAAGGTGTGAAAAGATATAGGCACTAGAGCAGGAGTTATTAGGCATACCTGCAGGAGGCCATATGACTAAGTTAGGCCAAGAGAGCCTGAAGTATAGAAAATGCTTAGTCACTTTTCTAAGCTCTTCAATGACAACTTTAACACCTTTTGATTCTAAAGGGAAAGCTACAATGCAAATATTCCTCTGACAGGTTCTGCTTAGTGTTTACCACTCAGCGGGGCAGCCATGACACCTGGCTGAGTAAAATTCCCAGTGGGAGACTAGCACTCGGCCTACCAGCGGGGCACGAGCACCTGCAGCATTGGAAAAAGCACAACTGAAGCTTAAAGAGGCAGGAACGCCCTATGGAATAAGCCCTCTACCAATTTTATCCTGTGTTCTGTGGTGTAAGAGGAGGGAATTAAAAGGTAAAATCAAAAGGAATGCTCTGTGAGTCCCCCTCATACTTTTTATTAACTGTTATTGCTTCTTTGGAGCACTTTAAAGAATAACTGAAGCAAGATCATCAGGGAAAGACAATTTCTTGTTCAATTGTGTTACCAAGCCATTATGGTTTACTTTTTTTATAAAATGTATATGCAGTTCAGCTCACTTGGTCTTTTGTGCATTCTCTTTCCTTAAAATATTTTACTTTAATTCCGACAAGCGAGGTTTAAAGATTGGATCCCTTTTAGTTCTGTTTTGTAGCTGGCTGTTTATTATCCCTTTCAAAACTAATTCCTCACTTTGTATAGTTCTTTTAGAACACCCTGATTATATGTTGCCTGCTCTCTGACTATATGGACTATTGATATTAGCCTGTGGAAACCCACTGGTCTCCAATTGAACTAATCATAGAATACTATGCAAACATCTCCCTGCATCAAGGGTATATATTAAGTTACATTCCACACAGACAATGTGAAATAAAAATATTGTAACTTAGAAATGGGTATCTAACACAAACGTTATTAATGTACCTCCCAAAGACTGCTCAGAGGCAAAGGTGACTGCAGGGGTGGAGGTAGATGGTTACAAGCTGCCTTCTCCAACATCTGTGTAAATAGTGGAATGGTGGCCCCTCGAAGTTACAAGGGCTGCAGTTTCAAATATTAAACTACAAAAAAGTCTATCTGTGACTGTACTAAAAAAAAAAATGCCTCTAGTATCTTTTCTTTTTTTTCTTTTCTTTGGCTGCTGGTATCAAGAAAAATACCAGAGACCACCAAGGAAGAAAGGGGCAGGAAAAGGACATAGGCATAATGAATGCAAAGATTTAATTGACACACTAGCTGTTTGTACTGTCTGTTCTCTTTGTGGAGATGTTATGCTTTGCATATTGAGAACACTAATCTTCTAAAGAACCATATTGAACTGAGTCATAAAACAGCCAAAATATTCCAAAAATAAAATTTCTTTAAAAATATTCTTTCCCAAATGCCAAATATCCTGAATGTCAAAACAACTAAGCAGAATGTTTAGAATAAGTTTTGAGAGACAGCTAACAGCATTAAAAATGGCCTTAAATGATCCTCACTGTGTAGGTATGCGGACTCTGTGCCAGTAGTCTTGAGGAAAGATGGGCTCATGCTTTAAAATGGGAAAGCAGGGCACTGAAGCCACATGTCTTATCACATCTCTTCCTATTTGCCTTTAAGAACACTTTCTTATAATTCACTTATGGACTGCTTTTTTTTTTGTTTTGTTTTTTTGTTTTTTTGCCTTCCATGCCCAGGTTGTGTTTCTCTGGATTCCAAAGAGGTGTCAATGTAATAGTGACACAGGCTTATATTCATATTCTATAGCTTGTTCTAGAGAGCTTTGTTTTAAGGAGCTGTGATGCAAATATAAATGTCTGAATATAGATGCAGCCTGATGTGTATACAGAAACAAAAGGTAATAAGCTTGAAATCGCAAGTTCTAAATTTCAGCATCTCCATTTTCTCTTCAGTGGCTAGTAATGTTGACATACCATGAAGTCTTAGGACCAGTCCAAATCCCCAAGTATCAATAAAAAGAAAACTAGAGAAAATCCAAGAACAGTTTTCCACTGCAAGTAGGAAACAGGGCTTGTGAATATCAGTGTCCATTTCTGATTATGATTTGCTTAAGTGAAAGCTACTTTTTACTGCAGAAATTTTAAGTGGTTAGGATATTAAATAAGAAAACATTAGATTGGATGGAATTGGAATTCTTGTTACACATCAGAAGGATTATAGCATTTGAGAAGTTCCCTCAAATAAGAAGGTTCCATGGTATGAGAGCAGCAAAATGGGGTGCTTTGGGTGCTGCAATCATAAGGTTTTGAGTGACACAAGTGTAATAATTTTTGTGGTTCTATTTCCAGTCTTAGGGGCTTCTGGGTTAAATCCACTCATGTGTTGGTAGAACAGCCTAGTCTGTGTCAAATTATTGGGGTTTTTGTTTGTTTTAAACCTTGCACTAATGAATCTCTTGAAATGGGGAATTTCCTTTGAGAAATTGTGTGTTCTAGAAAAAAATCTAGACACTTTTCTTTGGACTCTTAAAAATCATCAAGCCATTGTGACTTATGTCCACTGTAGGTGATTTAAGTCCACAAACACCACTAAATTTTCCCTTTACCTGGTTTGTGCTTTTACATCATCTCAAAAACATATGTATTAGGGCAATCGAGATTTAAGTTCCAATGCAGGCTGAAGCCTAGATCTTCCAATTTCCTTTGGGGGAGAGGAATGAAGAGGAAATGTACAGAATAGCTAATAGCTCAGAGATTAAGTAATTTGTACCAATTTTGGGTGAACTGGCTTTTTACAGCAGGATGCAAGGCAAAAAAATCAGGAAGTTCACAGCTAAGCAGATGAAATTATTTTATGACCATAGGCAGGTCTATATAAAACTCCTATAATTTATATAGATGACTCTCTTCCCTGTGACAAAATTAATGAAATTATTTATTTTATTTTATTTTATTTAAAAAGTGACCACTTGTCAATTTTCAGTAGAAACTTTCCATTAATTTTGTTTTGGCAATGAGGACTGGTGAGGTTAGCTGACATTATTTCATTTTAAAAACAAAGTTGTCTTCAACAAAAACACAAATGTGTTTAATTTTTTTTTAAACAAAACAATTCTCCTTTCTGTAATTTGGCCTCTTGGAGGAGGTCCATGTGGTACAGTGCAGCACAGGAAGAGGTACATGAGCTGTCTTTGAACAGAGGCAGGATAACCTGGTAGGTGTATCTTCTATTCAGTTATGTCACCTCCAGATTCTGACCTATATCTGTGTGTCCTGCCATCTACAACTGCCCTCCTTTTATTTTCATCAGGAAAATGTCTTTGAATCAAGCCTCATAATCGTATTTGAAATGTAGCTTGGTTCACACAGGTACAAAGTCATACATGCAATGGCAAGAATGCCAGCAACAGTGTGCAAGTGTTCAATGACTGATCACCAAGCTGACAGAATATTAGTCAGAATGGTATAACTGAATTTTTTTAGATATTTAAAATTTTTATATTTTTAAAATTTACAACACAGGTACAGATTTAATGCTGGAGGTGACTCTTGCTGCTTAGTCTTAGCATCAACAGCACAATTCTTTTCCTTCCATTGTTTGTGAGCTCTGGTTTTAGTGAAGTGTCCCCTGATTAACAATGTTATTCAGCTTATATTAAGGAATTTGGGGGCCAAATTCTGAATGCTGTAGCTTCCCAGCTGACCTGCAGCTGTGTGGAGGAGGCAGGTGGGTCATTCCTGCAGGCAGCTGCAAGAGGAAGCAGGGAGGGTGACAGCAGTTGTGGATGGTTTGGAGGTGCATTCTCCACAGTCGGAGATGTGGAATGAAGTCTCCTTGTGTTTAGGAAGAAATTGGGCTATTACATAAAAGGTGGGTGGCTTCTTTGCCAGGAACTTCTGTTGGGAAAGGTGGGGGTGGCTGCCGTTGTATGCACTGTGTTCAAACTGGTCTGTGTTGGCATGGTCTGGGACTTGGGAAGAGGCAGAGCGCCCTTTGCTTTGGGCCCAAAAGGGAATGTAGCATAAGTGCCTACTGGTGCTTTAACAGGTGTATGAGCAAGTTTGGGCAGAAAAGTTGTGTGGGTGTCTGAAATACAGCAGTGATTGAGTTAAGGTGCCTCTGTCAGGCATCATCGCAAAGCAGGCTGTTGACTGAATTGCTCTTGAACTGCATCGGTGAGGGGACCTTGCAGCTGGTTTGTGTTTATATATCAGAGAGGAGGATGTGGGTGAACAGTGTCAGAGATGTGGTGCTGGTGTTGGATACCTCTTCCCAATGACTTTCAGACACATAAGAGGATTTCTTCATCCTCACTCATGGAACTGTTGCAGAAAACTGTTACTGGGTAAACTGCTTTCAGCTGATGTTAGAGCAATATTTTTACATTGGTATGCTGCTTTATTGACAAGAACATAAGTATATTTTTGATTGTATCAGCATTTACAATTTCCCAACTTTATTTTAATTGGAAGTTAATGATGTATGACTCTTCTACTAACTAAATGAATATTTGAACTGCTGCAAGTTGCTTTAGTAATTGTTCAGCTAATCATTTAAATTATCAAAGATCTTTACTTGTGCAATGTCATATAAATGGTAAAAATTAAAAATTAATCAACTTGATTTATGTAACTAAAAGCTGCCATCTAATGGATATTTTTCAATACAAAGACAGCAGTAATTATGCCGAAAAAATATTCGTTCCTGTAGTTTGAACGATTATAGCAATTTCCACCAGGGGATTTCGCAGTCAGGTTCCAGTTCTGGGCAACAGTGATTAATATAATGGTTATTAATGAGAATTCATTTTTGTACATCTAGGGGTGTTTGGGTGTCAGTGTTCCAAAAGCAATGTGGTTAGCATATTAATTATAAAAGATAGCATTGGACTGGTGACTAACTATATTGATTTTTTTTTTCTTCCTTTTCTGTGATGTGAAAGGTCAATTAGACTTATAGAAACAATGGAGCCTTTCACAGCAGGAACTATCGTTTCTCTGTGCTGACATCTTTTTAACCATGTATAAAGTTCATTAAATGTGCAAAGGTAGTAATGTTAAAAGGAAGAAAGTGATTGGGTCAGAGGTCACAAACCATGGCAAGCTGACAGCCTCTCGGGGATTACACCACGGGAGCTAAGTAATAGTGAGAATTGCCTTTCAGGTTGCCCACTGGGACTGAGGGGAATGAAGTTATAAGCAGCTAATACTATTGGGTTAATTAAAAGGAATATTGACAGCAGCTTTGTTTGTCTTGCCCTGAATGGGATGCTGTTAACCAAGTATTTTATTGGGTTACATAACATTAGTGAGTTTTTGTCTCAAGTAACAGATTGCCAAATTTTAAAATCTACAGTGTTCCAGTAAAAAGTATTGAACCAAACATGTCTGACACTTGTACAGTCTTCTGTTTCACTGTCTCCTTTCATATGATACGTTGTCAGATGTTACCCATTCAGGTCATTTTTGTTTTCGTTGAAGTCTGCTCCCCTAGGTGTTAATGTCCAGATGTTTTCAGAAGGTTACAAGCAGCTAAAGCTGTATTTTGGAGATACCATACCTTGATATATATATAACTGGAAGGTTCACTACCATTCTGCTCATTTGTTCAAATATTTATAAGGCTTTTAATTCTCTAAGCTACTATTTCTCATTTAGAAATCATAAGATTTAAGTATGCAAGGTAAAACAGAAATCCCACTCTTAAGGACAGAGGAGGTATTAAAATTTAGAACATGATTCATTATTATTCTAGTGTTTGTAGAACAGCTGAGTAAAGCATTCTTGATCATCCTGGTGAAATTAATAACTTTAACAGCACATCTGTGAAGATTTCAAATTTGTCACTGTTGCATAAAAATGACACTTTCATGCTATACATTAAGAAAATAGCTCTACATTTTTATAAGTTTTCAAAGTGTTTTTCTTCACTGAAATGCTGAAAACATTAATTATATGCTAGATGTGACTAATTTTCTTGTAGTCTTCATCTCAAAACATCAGGGTTTTTACTTCTCCATGCTAAAAAGGAAGAACTTGATGCAAAGTCTCCATGTAGCAATATGTGTCTGATTGCTTCAAATTTTGTGTGATCGTTCTTTGATTTCAAAATGAGCTCAGCATTGGCAGTGCAGTGAAGACATACAGGTAGACTTCAAAGCTGACTTTATTCTTCCGTTTTCCATTCTGACACTACTGTCCCTTTGGCTTGTTTTGCAGAAGCCTACAGTAATACATACTGCATTATCTGACAATGTTAGCAAAAAATGGAAGCAGAAATATAATTACTCTCTCTTCCTTTCATGTTTTGGTTGATAAACAGTGAAGATGAAATCAAGTCTTGCAAGTACAAGAGAGGAGCACTTATCAGCTGTATTTATATTAGAAAAATATGAAAGTGTGTACTATTGTCTTCTAGCCAGATTGTTATGAAATAAGAATTTCTACCTTTAAACAGTTCCCATTGCAAAGCAGGCAAAGTGCTGGGAATGGTAGGAGATTTTTGAAAGAATTATATATCCTATGGTTACTAGAACATCCTGCTTACACTTTTTAAGGGTTGGATGCCTTTAAAATTTGTCCTTTTCTCCACTTTTCATCTGACAAAGCCATTCTTCTAATAAGCAAGATGATATTGCCTTTCTGTGCTGCTTCATTTAAATATGTATAATTTGTGTGTGTATATATATACACATGCATTCATAGTTATATAGCTGTAGACAGTTGTTTTAGTACAAGTCCAGTTGTGAGGGTGTGCACTCTGTATGTAAGGCTCAATTTGCTAGTGCGGTTACTATTCTCTAATACCATTTTCATGGTAATTTATGGATTAAATTGTATCCCTCTCTTTTGGCTATAGATCAGATCATGCATCAGATATCACTGTCTTGTGTGCTTCAGATCACTGGGATTTTACAGGAGTGCTGTGTAATTGTTTCGTTGTACACTATTTTAGGAAGTTATACCTCTCATCTCAAGGAAATATCCAAGTCCTTCAGAGTTCTTAAGGTTTGTTGCACAACAGCCCTGGATGGTACAGCAACATGGCTATTCAATCTTCCACACATGGACCTGGAGCAGAGTCTTGCTCAACCTTTCACAGTTGTATAGTGCAGTAGGTCAGGGTGCTAATGTCCCAGCTTAATATCCCATTGCTAATTCATCTTTCCTTTCTGAAGACTGGGTAATATGGTGGTTGAGGCGGGGTCCAAGAAGCGATAAAATGTCCTGCTTCTATAAAAGCTGAATAGTAATTGCTCAGTGGAAGGCTCAGCAGACATAAAGAAGGTGAGATGGAAGAGCAGCTTCTGTTCACATATACTGAGTCTCTGAGGTAAAGCAGTGTATGCATGTTCGGTGGATAAGCACTGTGCTCTAGAGAGATAACTTGACACTTGCATTCACATCTTTCACAGTTCTCATCTGCAAGTGATAACTTTTGACACCACTGCCTGTGTGTGAAGGGTACTGATGGTCATAGTAATATACAGTTACTAGCCTCATACTGCAAGGCTGGCACCTGAAACATGTATAACCCATCTAATGAAATAGCTCCATGGGTTTGCACTCCAAGCTCACATGATTTAATTTGAAGGTAAATAAGTGGGTCATATCTAGTACCTAAGCATGAGCCCTCATCATTAATGTGTCTGTTATCCAGTGTTGTGTAGCATATCTGCAGGGGTGCAATCTTGCCCTGGGTGTCCCTGATATTTGTGGTTACTGATTAGTTGCTGTCATTGGCCTTTCCTGATAAATTCCACATGTGGAGGCGAAGGCCTGCAGTAGCCTGACACAGTGGTGCATTGAAAGCATGTAACCAGTGGCTTCATCAGGAGAACTAATTTGTACGCTTTCATTAACTATGTTTTAAAGTCATATCTGACTTGTTGTTTTTGTGCATAGATCTTGGTCAACATTGTCCAAACTCCATCTGTAGCATGGGTAATACTTCAGAGCTGCTGCTGTTCGCAAAGTATGCTTCTGTCTGCATAGTGGATTTACTCCTGAACATTAAGTTGATCCAGAATGCAATGGGTGCAAAGGATTATTAAACTAATCAGATTAATTCATGTCCTTTTATACTGATCACAAAGTAATTTTTGTAGTGTCATTTTTCCCTCTGAAGTGAGCAAAAGGTTTTGTCCTAACGCAAGCTGGTTCATTTAAAAGCAAAACCAATAATAATTTGGTGTGGACCTGTTTGCTCAGTCAAGCATGGATACCTGCATGTTAGCACCACACATACTCCAAACTGACAGGTGCCTAAGCCAGCTCCAAACTGCAGACAGCCTAATGAAGGTAACTTGTGCCTGTGATTTAGTCTCCCAGGTGGATGTCCTAGGGTGGCAGGGCAGCAATATTGCTCCCAAGTTGGCTCTCACTTTGCCCTCTTGAGCCAAGAGAGTCTGCACTTGAGCACTTGAGTGGGTACCAGGAGTACCTGAAGCAACTCTCCTGGTTATCTCTGTTCCTGTGGAGCTGCCTTAAGTGCATCAACTGGGTTCCTGGCAGGTGAAACGAAACTGCTGAAAAAGTTCATGTTTAAGTCTGGTAAATGCTCAGTATCTGCCAGGGAGGACTGCTTTGACATCCAATAGCAGCCTGCCTCTCAAGCAGGATGTATGGATGTATTGCTTTTAGCGGATACATTGATTATGTGAGGGAATATGGACCTCTTTTTCATTGTTCATCCTTTCCTGTCTTATTTCTGAATTTCCTTGCAAACCAGAAGCTTTTGCTCCTTTTTTCAAAAGCTTTCTGATCATATATGCTGGAGTCATCACTTAATCTTTATTTAGATTCTATATTTTAGATCTCAAAGATTTTTTTTTTCTTATTTTGAAAAGTATTTTTGGAGAAACAGCTTTGCTACTCAAGAAGAGGCTCTATTGAGATTACAGCTAAACTGTAAGGTACAAAAGTTATCAACAGACACTTTAAAACCATCCTCTGCCATTTCAGACATGACTGCTTCCCTATGCACCTGTCTGTTTCCATTCAGGCTGGTGTCAGCTTCCCCACCTACATGTAACTGCCTAATTTCAATGTTATACGAGAAACAAAGCAATTATGCAAACCACTTGCCTGCCCGCTATATTGCAATGTCATCAGCCTGAGGAGAAATGAACCCTTTTATTTGGGAAGGACATAAGATCCCAACAGATATGCATGGCTAATTCTTACTTTTTCTTTAAAATAGTGGTGTGAGAAGGAAAAAAATGCAGTAAATATTCCTCCTTTAGACTGCTACTAGAGGTTTTTTCTTGAGCAGAGGCCTTAGTGTAGAACAGCATTTCATCATGTCCATAAACTTTCTACTGAAATTGGTAGGTTTAAAGCACACAATTCAAGTTATTCCTGTACCTAATGGTCATGAGCCTCTTTGCTGCCTTCAGAAAACTAGTTGGTTCCAACTGTTCATTTGTTGTTCAGTTTTATCTGGTCAGTTGCATTATTCAGAGGCTGATCTGTGGATCTGGCTTAATAGCTGTAAATTGTTCAATAGAATACAAGCCTTAAAGTGTTGTTTTGTTTTGTTTTTAGAAAACTTGGTCAGGTTATCTTCTCATGCTCCAGGAAAAAAATGATTATTCTTCATATATGTTACAACTGTATCCTTCCATACTCAATTCAAAAAGAATTGTGAGCCATTTGTAAGGGTGAAACTAAAAGGTCCTGTTCTCTGAAAGCTGCCACATCTGAGACAATGACCTATTGGCTATGAATTTTCAGATTGATACCACTAGATTGTGTAATTGGATGCGCAAATAGAAGAGCAGTAAAAGTAACAAACTTCAAAAGTAAAAAATACATATACACATAGTGGCAGCAATTTGCCAGAAGCTTGCTGCTTCCCCTCTCTCAGCTTTATGAAAAATAATACTAGAAAATAGAGACTTGGAGCTTCTGGCATTCTAAAAAGGAACACCACGTTTAAACTAAACTCCTAAAATGTGTAAATTTTTTTTTTAAATCTTAAAATTACAACGCACTTTGAATCAATTCCAGATGGAGTTACAGACCGATAGAAACTACCAAACTATGTTGCTTGATTCGGTGTCCTGACTCCAAAGCTAGTATTAAAAGAAATGGCTGAGTTATGGAATAAACTGCCCACAGGGACAGCTTTTCTCTAACCCTCATTATTTAGAGTTGCCTTATATTCCACAGCATGATATTAAGCAACTAACATGCATCATCAGTGGTGGGAATATCTCAGTTCTGAAAAGCAAATTATTTAAGCATGTTTTTGGAAAAACTTATTAATGTACATTTTTCTAATAGAAAATTTCAGAAATTCTTTAACAAGAATTTCAAATGCATATGGTACTGCAGCATAACAATTCTATGGGAAACAAACTTAATCAGGCTTCATCTAATAGCTTCAACATACTTTAGAGTGGAAAAAAGTTATATACAAATGTCTTCAGCCTTTTGGAAAGGCTGTGACCTGCATGATATTTAAAAGTCCACAGGAGTATATAGGAATGAACACAGCAGTTGTTCCCTCATAGTATGTTATTACAAAGAGAACTGGGGGTCAAATTGCATGAATGATAAATGGAAGGTGCTTGAAATGAGTTGGTTCTTTTTTGAACATTATACATTGACCTTGGCAGTTTTGACAATTACATCCATCATTTCTAAGAATCCATTCCAGAACACCCGTCTGTTCTCTAATGTGGCCAAGTAAACAGGATTTGTGAATATATGAATCAAAGATTGATCTCCTGTGCCTATACACTGATTAACAGTTAGTTTCTAGGTGCAGCTTTTTCATTCTATGAATTACGTGAAGATCATAATTCACTATGGCACACCTGTAGACAAGCATGTTGGAATGCTTTAATCTTCACTCACAAGGTCTTGGTAGGATCGATAGTTGCCTTATGAGTTCGATAAGCAAAATGGAATAAAACCATTAAAAAGCACATTGTACACAGCAGAAGTGATGTTTCACTGCCTTGGTGTTTCCCACTAGCAATAGTATTTGAAGGAGAAGATGGGACAAATCAGGGCAGAAAAACTTAGTTGCCCTTTAACAGCAAAATTTGCAGACACTCAAAATAGGCATTTTTGCTAGGAATTTATGGTTCATCCACTCAGACTTACCAGGTAAACAGTCCTTGTAATCCTGAGACAGATAACAAAGCACGCTTATAATGGCAGTGTTTATCAGGAAGGTATTTTTGGGAGTATTATATTTTTATCTATCAGATCACTTCTATTCATTTGAAAGTTGCTAAGCTGAATTGAAGTTGCCATGCAACTAAGTGCTTCAGTAATGCACAGAAAATGATCATCACTGATGCACACTCACTGTATGCTTTTCAGTGTACTGAGTAAAACTAGTATGTATTCTTTAACACACACACACACACGCGCGCGCATGCACAAGCTTTCCCTGAAAAGATGAACGTTGAGATCAGTGGAAACTTGCTCAAGGTGTAAACTGATGTAAATTGAGTGCGAAATCCCCAAGGCAATGATAGATGAAGTTCTGTCTACTTGGAATGGATCCAAGTAGGAGACATCCAACTATAAATCAATAATAATGGCAAAACCTAAGTTCATGGAGCTAGGATAAGAGGATCAGTTATGGAAGTAACCCTGAAGTAGGTATGTGTGTTTTTTTAATTTTTTTTAATTTTTTTTAATTTTTTTAATTTTTTTTAATTTTTTTAATTTTTTTATTTTTTTAATTTTTTATTTTTTTAATTTTTTAAATTTTTTAAATTTTTTAATTTTTAAAAATTTTTTTAATTTTTTTAAATTTTTTTAATTTTTAAAAATTTTTTTATTTTTTTAAATTTTTTTAATTTTTTTAAATTTTTTTAATTTTTTTAAATTTTTTTAATTTTTAAAAATTTTTTAATTTTTTTAATTTTTTTATTTTTTTAATTTTTTTTTAATTTTTATTTTTTTTTTTAGTTCTCCTCCTCGGAAGGCAGGAAAAGCAAGGCTGTAAGGAGATCTTGGATGCATAGGTGGTTGATTTGAAAGGGTGTAAGCTTTGCGAAGATGGGCTTAGCATGAAAAACGGATAGGTGGGCATGAGAGAATGCTCTATTCTTTCTCTTGAGCTATGATAAGATTTAGTAACTTCTGTACTCTGATAGGTCAGATTCATCAGCATGAGTATATTGAGTCCCTTATCACCAGTACTATTTCTGTAACATGAAATTAAGATACTCAAATATTTTTGTACAAAATGACTCAAAATTTGAATGTATTAGAAAAAATAAATTAGAATCCTGGTTCTGCAAAAACTCATTCTTAATTTTACCTACTATTCTTTCACATTCATTTCAGTATGACTGCTCACTATGTGAACCTGTAAAGGCACCAGGCTTAAGATGCTTAAAAACAAGTTTCTGACTGGGGATACAAACCATGGAAAGTAAGCATGTAATGTCAATAAAGCACCTATTACTGTAGTTTTGGCTACTAACATCTGTGACTTGTGCTCATCCAGACTGTCTGTGTATGTGTGTTTTGAAGACTGAAAATTTTGCTTTGGAATTCATGCGTAGGAAAAACTTTTTTTTTAAGCCAACTTCAATTTTCTTTTTATAGATGGAAGATGCACTTTATTTAAGACAAGTTCATATAGGCTCCGAGGCCATGCTTCAACATAATTTATTTGGCTGGAGTCACTAAGTTTTAAAACATGCGGAGACTTGCACAAAATAAAACTCATTCTGAGCTTTTTCTCTTCCATGTTCACGACTGAATGCAGAACTGCATGAAACCTTGGAGCTGTGCATCTGCCTGCAGTACAGCTCTTTATGAAATTCTCATATCTCAGATGTAGCAAGAGGTGTTGCCAAGCTCCATTTTCTCTTTTTATTCTTGTTCTTTTTTCATGTGACTGAGAATGTCGTGCCTCACACAGGAATGTGGTATTTCAATTTGAGTCACTTATTAGCCCAAGTGCTCTCTTAACAGCTACAAATAGCAACATACCATTCCATCTGCCTACGATTTGGGCTAGCTAATACGGATGCTCTCTCTGATACGGGTTCCTCTTTTCATTTTGGCTCCTAATCTACCCTTGTCTATTCTAATACTATTCTATTTTCACACTTGCATGATGTGCCCTTAAAGTACACAAAAGGCAACCACAGTAACTGCGTCTGTTATTAATTTCACATTGCATTATAGAAAGTGACAAACTATAATCGTAAATGTCACAATGCAGTAAATGTATCTTTGTAACCCAGTATCCAGAACAGCACATCAGTTTGGTTTTATAATGAGCTGTTATGAGGGAAGGATGGAATTCAGTTATACTTCAATGAAGGCTGCACTATGTTGTTGCTTTTCCACAATCTGTTTTAAAGCACTTCCATTCATTTAACTCTGTATTAAGACTTCAAATGTAGTTATATCTGGCTAGAGTCTGCTGAGAGAAACAATATATTCTACAGCAACTGTTATTTGAAATATTAGTGTAGAATTAAGTTCTTATGAAGTGTGCTTTTTCCCCTGGTTTTACAGGATAGCGTTCTTATGGTTAAGTTTTTGTTTTGCCTAAAATGTCTCAAAATGTGAGATGCTGTGAATCTGACGGTGTCCAGCATTTTCCAGGGTTTTCTCATGGACAGTGTATTCCAAACATTTTTCTCCAGTTGTATCTGTCTGATGTTTGGGTTTTGTAACCTCCAGAGTTGGTAGTGGTGGTGTGAAAATATCTTCTTCTATTCCCACATGTTCTGCAGTGCAATGTCAAGCTGTCATGCCATCTTCTCATTCCTCTCCCAGGAAATAATAGCAGCATCTTAGACCATGATCTGTCTATAGAAAAATTGGCTCACATGGTGTGGCCATGGTGTGACTCTCAAGATGAGTTTGGCAAGTCAGAATGTTTCAGGCTGCTCTATATTGTGAACAAAGCTTTTTAGGTATATATTGCTTTGGGGCAACCTGAAAGTCCCTCTTCTTGCATGCTTCCTTCTTCTCCATAAAATTGTCTTGTCTCTTTATCAAGAACTGATAAAGCACTTATAGATTATTCTGAGCTTAAGTGAATAAGAAAGTACAGACACTAAATAGAAACAGCTCACTGCACTTGGTTGGTAATTCCATGTGCTACAAGGGTAACTTCATAACTCACAGGGGTGGAAAGTTGGCATTAATGGTGTTTCTTCCCCCTCCTCTTGCACTGAATGAACTATAAAAAGACCAAGAACAGTTACATGACAAAGAATTAAATATATTGCAGCAGGTGGTATCACAGGTGCCTGCTTAATTCCTGTTGACACAGTCTGTAGTTCAGTGACAGGGAAGGATGGAGATTCCCCGACTGCTGGTCAGAATTAGGGTAGGGTGAGGGGAGTCAGATTAATGGCTCTAGCTCAAGCCATGAGCCTATTACAGGGGATTATTATTATTAGCGGAATTAGGCATAGTGGAACAGACCACAGAGCCACCCAGTTCAGTATCCTGTCATGGGAAGAGGCATGCGCTGGTGCACTAAAGGAAGGTCTGCTGTGTCCCTCTCACCCCTGCTTATAATGGCAAAATGGTCAAATCTGTGTTGTCTTTTTCTTGCTGGGATAGATAGAGGGATTGCTTCAACAATCTGCTTACAGTTGGCTAATGCAAGTACAAAAAAGTTCAAGTTGAGACTAGCTTAGTGCAGCTGCTGCTATTGGTCGCGGTGAAACCTCCTCTTGAACCGACCAACAGAGCTGCCGAGTTTGGACCATAAGGTTCCCAGTTGGGAGCATCAGATGTCGTTGCATGAAGGACATGCTTGGAGCTGTCTTACCAGATGGGGTGCTTTGCTAATCAGTTAAATCTGCTTTAGCTGATCTCTTCGTGACATGGACCAAAACCAGATTTTTGAGTTCATTTGAGTGATGGGAATCTATCTAGCAGTCAACTACAGTAATGTCCCTTTTGGTTGCACTGCTTAAATTGAATGGATGCATAAATTTATTTCCCAGATCAAAGCAAATGTATCCATTTAATACAAGTGTGTGTATCTTTGTCTGAGAGGATTATTTTCATTCATGTCTGCTTGGGTTAACACTAACTAGTTTAAAATTTATGTAGCTAGGTGTAAATAGCTCTCAGCTTTGTACATTTATCTTAGTGATGGCTTCCAGGAAAATCAGTCACTCCCTTTGCTGAAAGACTACAATAATCATGATTGCAGAAGATACGAAAATCACGTGTGATAGACGTGGTAGCACCTTTTATTCTGCATGTGTCAACCCTCAGTGGCCTAACGAGAGCAGGAAAGAAGAGTCAGAATTATGGCAAAAAACAAGGAGGTGCAAGACCATGGATGAGGAAGAAGTCAGGGGAACGAAAGAAAGGTTTGAAGAGTGGCACCCAAAAGCTGAGTTCCAAAGAATTTCAAGTGCCAGTTACTGAGAAACACTAGTTATGTGTCTCTTGCTAATACAAAATATAATCAGCTAATTGCAGCTGTGAAAAAGGATTTTACATCTGTGGACAGTTAATAGAGAGGTAGAAATCATGGAATTATATTTGATATGTGAGAGCCTTGAGGGAAAAATAAAATGCAAATTTGTCAAATGCTGACACACAGCAGTATTGCCACATGATTAGCTCCCTCTAAGTGACTGCCTCTTGAATTGGGACATTTAAAGACTGTAGATGCTCAGCATTCTTGTAAGTCATAATGTATGTGTTAGAATAAATGCAATGACTGTTCTGGTTGAGGACCAGTGCCTGTCTGTTCTCTGAAGCCAGCTACAGCTGCTGCACAGCCCACTCCTTCAGTCTCCTTGTACCCATCTACACACAGGCCTATGCAAAGCTGAATTTTGCCATTATGAATATGGACAGGGTGTTGCATAGCTGAATCACTCCAGTAGGCGCAGTTATGCTTCAGGGAAATTCTACAGACTGGAAACTACTAGGGGTGCTGCACAGGGACATTTAGTTGCTCATGACATGGGGAGAGTCATCCTTGCTTTCTCTGTGTGCTGGCCTGCACTGAGTGGATGCAAGAAGCATGGAGAAAACTCCCTGACACAGATGTCAAAGACTATCTTCAGACTGAAATTTAAGGATAGTTTGGGCACCTAAATCTCAACTGAGTGCTTGTGCCTTGTCACAAAGACTAAACTTTACCCGGATTGTAATTTTTGCATGTAATGGCAATCTGCTTATGAGGCATAAGTAGTCTGTTTTAAATGGTTTGTGGTTTACCAGGTGATATAGTCTTGATCCATGCGGAAAAGGAACTGGATAATAGATATGAGCACTATGCACAGTAATCCATGCTGCATAAACTAGGCCCTGCCTGACTTTGACTACAGCATAGTCAATATAGCAGAGGAAGTTCCTGTAGTGACAAACAACCTCCACATGCTCAATTTTGAAGTGCTAAGCATCAGGACAAGCTTATTGTCTTCATTACCACTCCAATAATGAGGAAGAATGGTAGTATATTTATTAGTAATTTACATGTCATGTCTTGATTTAAGAGCTCCTCTGCACAGTAGGCACATCAGCAGGTGCAGAAGGACGTGGTCTCTTTTGCTCACTTCTTGCATTCTGCAGTCTGAGGCCATGTAGTCGTGCTAGCATAGTGTGATACCTGCCTCATGCCAGGCTAGAAAAGGTGGTTATTAAATTTTGTACAGCCTGGTGCTAAGGTATGGTTCTGGACTGATTCTGACTCTGCTGCTCTGCCCTGGGTATGCTAGAGGAGGTCAAGCCCTGAGTGTGTAGTAGTGTTTTGATTTTAGACTAATGCTTTCCAAAGATTTTTCCTCCACTTTTATAAAAATACCTGCTTTATTTTTCCTCTTTCCTTCTCAAATATGTATATTTTAAAAGGATACAATATTGGTTCAAAGTTGAGAAAAGCTTTTTTCATAATTTACAGTGGACTTATTTCTGACTTTGAGTTTCATAGATTTCAAGTGCTTATAAAAGATCCACTTATATTGTTGTACTTTATAATGAATAAAGTGACTTGCTTTCCTGTTGGAACTAGTAGTCTGTCTGCTGAGAAAATTTTGAATCTTTGCCCCACAGTTAGTTATTCAGGTCAAATTGCTCTGTTCAGTTTTCCCCTTTTGTGTGGTGTGAGTTGTGAGGAGATGGAGTAAAAGGAAGTATAAATAATAGTCTTGTTTTTATTGTTTTTCTTCTTTGTGGTAGCACTTGTTATGTCTTTTTCTAAGCAAATGTTGTCTTTACATGCTTGTTACTGAGTAGTGCTTTGTTTAATTTGATTGCTTCCTAATGACCAGGAATCTGGTTTGCAGATTAAAAACTGGAAAATTTTGAAACATGGGGCTAATTTTTAAAAAAAATATGAAAAAGATAGGCTTTCAATGGCGTAGTCTTGGCCTTCTTTCCTTGACCTAATGCTGCTGGTGAAGTGATTGTACGTTATGCACACGAGTACTACTTTCTCAGTATCTTTGATGTCAAGCTCAAGACTGGTCAACAATATCAAGTGTTTAGATTCTCAGGCTGAGTTTTGTGTTGGCATTGCCATCCTGATAGTGTCAGAGCTACATATCTAAATACAAATCCAGATCTATCTGTGTGAGATACAGTAGCCACATCTAAGTTTTAGAAAAACTTAGATAAATTTTTGCCTATTTACTCCATTCCCTAATCAGTTGCTGGGAAGACATCTGAATTCAGCTAAAATGTATGCAAATTTTCTGTGCTTGAGAAGGAACCAGTGATTCTGTGGGGCAAAAGAGGAGAGGGGGAGAAAAAAGCCTGGTTTCTCTTTCAATTTATGCATATACAGTTTGCCTTTTAATGTCTGTTGTGTTTGCATGCCTATATGATAATTGCTCATTGCAGCATATGGATGTTGCTTTCTTCTTGGGTATATATTATTTTATATGCACAGGGATGGATTGTGTTAAAGTCTATCCATAAAAAATCACTTCATAACTTTCACATTTCTTGGTGTAAGAGGCATTAAAAGGAATGTGGAGTGTTTTTTCAGAAATGTCTAGGGGCTTGATGTGTGGAGAAAATTTATTGTCCTATGTACAGCTATAGCTACATAAAGAACAATTCTTTGCCTAGTAAATGGCACACCTTACATTAAAAGAATAGTTTTCCTACTTTTATGACAATACCTAACAACATGGAGTGCAAGAGGAGGCATAAACCATTACTTTTTTCTATTAACTCACTGTAAGTGTTAGAGTAGCTGAATCATTAAAATACACTTGGGACATCTCTCTGTACAAGGCTTCTCTAAAACTTGCAGTAAGGAGTAGGTTTTATCTGTGCTAGTCTGAATTCAGTGAACACTGGACATTGTTTTCTGCATTCCCTGAAGTACTGCGACAGCTGCAGAGGAGGGAATCAAAGTTCTAGATTGACTGCCTTTGGATTTTAGTTGTAACAGCTTGGGGAAAATGACCTTAAAACATGTCAGTCCGCAGTCCACCGTGCCATTCAGCCAGGATAAATATCTGGATGATGAGTGTTAGAGTTCCCACACCAATGTAGCTCAGATAAACATGATAAAAACCGAGCTGCCTTTTGAAAAGAACAGTTCTCGGTCACTTTAGACATTCTCTACCCCCTAGGAAGCACTGTATATTCTTTTACTTAGCATCTGTATCTGATTTAACTATTGATTTCCAGATGTATAGCATATCTGGGAATCTAAGAATATATTCAAAGCAAAGCAAACAATAATTGCTGTGCCATAAAAATGGTTTTTTTTCAAGAAGCTGTAGATTTAAAAGTTAAACACTAACTTTCAGAATTGGTCTTACTATTGTTGGTAGACATCAGTACAACACAAGCCCACAGAAAGTTGCACTAGATTATTAGCAATCACAATTTTATTGTGATGTTTAAGCCTTCACTTTAAAACCATGGTTTGCTTTCAACCTGCGCATGCTGTAGAAATTCTTGCCAAGGGTTAGCTCCTCAGCTGCTGCAAGTTTGCATAGCTTACCTAAGCTAGTTGATGACATGAAATTAATAATTTAGTCAGAAACCACTGTTGTAACAGTACTTGCATGACTATCAAATTCCAAGCAGGTTTCCTCTCTCACTGAAGCAGTCAGTTACCATGGTGATGGGTAGTGTATAAGAGCTAGAAGAGACAGAACAATGCATGACTTCAAAGTGCTTCCCTTCCCACCAAAAATTTCATTGCTCCCCATTCCACAGCATTTCTTATGCATCAGATAGTATAAGTCAGGATACAGAAGGAAGGAGCCCTAAAAAAGTTTTTGCACAATCAGAAGGAATAACCCTATCTACTACTAATAAAGTTGTCTTGCTGTCCTCCATGTGTCTTCTAAAATTTTCCAGTACTTTGGAAAATGTTTTGCCAAAACCAACTGTCTTTATTCAAAAATCAGTGTTACTGTAACCTGATGTTCACTGCATTTCAATTTTAAATTACTTAGAACAATAGAATAATTAATAGAAAGGCAACAAAGCACACACCAAAAGAAAACAACCTAGGCAGCTTTTCTGGGGGGACTCCATCCTTCCAACTTTGATCTAAGTATTCGCCAAAACTTAAAATAAATGATAACACTATGAAAGGTTAACACTGAATGTTAAAAGAATGTATTTTAGTGTAAGATTTTTGGACCAATTTTTGTCCTCCCACTTACAATGACGTCAAAGGGGAAGCAACACGTTGCAAGTCAGGGTAGAATTGCCCTTGGCAGAGGAGCTTTGAACAAAAAGAGAGGCCTGAAGCCTCGTAGCAAAGAAGGAAATGCCTACAGACAAACAAGGGCCTCATAGGCAGAGTTAGGCGTGGAGTTTCATTCATAAGTTCAAAATAAGCAAGGGGCTTTTAGAAGGGTAGCATGAGCATGCAGTTATGCTGCCTTCCACTCTGGTTCCTACCAGTAGTGGGAACAGATGGTGCATTATACCTCCCCCCTCAAAATGAACCATCATCTATGCTCCCACCCACTAATCTCAGGACTGCAAAAGAGGCAGGGACCTTGGAACAGAGCTCCTTCATGCTGATTTAGTGTTGGTTTATTTCCACTGAAATTATTTGCACAAAGCTAAGGGAATAAATAAAAAAGGCCAGAAAATATTGTGTCGTCTTAAGGAGAAGGAAGAAAGTCTCAGGGATGTAGAAAGGCATATTGAAGATGGGTCCAGTTCTAGAAGCTGAGCCAGTCAAAACTGAAGTACAAAACTACCTTAAAATTTTATTGTGGTAGATATCACCAAGTAGTCTTCTTAAGGGAAAACACTTTAGAAGTCGAGGCATTTCCCTTGGGCACACTATGTTTTAAGACTCACACATACTAGAATGCTAAAGTCAAAACCATTCACCAGGCTCTACTGTATGTGAAAGAATCTCTTGGAGTCTAAACAGGAAATATTAGACTAAATACTCTTAAAACACTCCTTTCAACCTCCTGAAATTACACTGGCCACAACCACATTGGCTACTCTAGAAGTTAACTGATTTCAAAGCTCACTGAAGTCAGTGTGAAGATACCAAAATGAACTTTTATTTGAGCTAAAGTGTGCATCTAGTCTTGAATTTAAATCTACATATTATGCATATATTGAAACATTTGAGCAAAGCAAAAGTACTTTTAGAAGAATCTGTCCTGTTCTTTAAGAGCTTGACTTTTTTTCCTCTTTTTCCTCAAAGGCTGTTATTACCCAGAACCCTTTTTTTAAGGAGGCTTTAAGGAGATTTGTACAGTTATTGCGCTTTCTAGTTGCAGATGTATACTAGTGTTTCCTGGTCAACTTATCCATATCTCTGTTCTGGTACAGTAGAATTGTATGAGTTTCAGTGATACCAGGTTCTAAGAAATGCAATAGCAGATGGTTAATGGAGGAATATTACAGGAAATGCCTAACATAAATAATTAGCAAGGTTTTTTGTTTTTTCTTTTTTTAACTTTATACAGCTGCAAAGTGAAAATAAACCTCAGAGAAACACTTGCCCTATGTATGGCAATAAGGCACACATTAGCAACTAGCTATTTATCAAGAAGAAGGCACACTAATCTTCCTTTTTGTGATTGCCTTCATAACATTTTGTTTAGTGAAACTAGCTTAGCTGAATGAAGTGGATACCTGTGTTGTATTGTACAACCTTGGATTGTACAATGGGTGTAGAGCACCCTCTACTTTCTTTTGATCAAATAACACCCCTGGGCTTGAAGAGCAGGGTGTATGTGGGGGACATAGATGCTGTTTTTCTGCCGATTTTTGTACTGAAATCAGAAGAAAGAATTTGTCTATAGGGTTCATTAACTGTTGGCCTCTGCTGGCAGTAACCCATGTTATATAGGCCACCATTGTGACATCCTCAAAAGAACTCCCTGAAGGAGGCAAAGTCTAGAAGGAGAATATCTACTCTGAAGTTTCCCACCTTCCCTGAACTATATCTGCAGAGCCACCCCAGGAGGGGAGAATGTGGCTTTGAAAAATAACACCTTTGTTATTCCAAGTGTTAGAGATGAAGCAGAGTTTTCAGATGGCCCCAAGGTTTTTGCACCCTTCACCAAACACAGATGGAAACTGGACTCTTTGAACTGCTTTGAAAATCTGTTACCATGCATTGCTGTGGGGCCTGTGAAGCAGCCATTGCTAACTTCTGTCTGCCTGCAATTTTTATGGCCATGTGATGACAAGGGATTAAATAGCTTCATTTTAGAAGCAGACAGCTTTTAAATGTAAAAATGAAAAACAAAATAAAACAAAAAGCCCAATAATTCTTAGCTCAAGGCAAATCCTTAATAGATGTTGAGGTAACATTTCAATGAATGAGGTGAATTCTGAAGTAAAAATGCAAGCAGTTTAGAATTCAAAATTGTATCTTAGGCAGTAGTTGCAAAACCTTTATAACATTATGATCTTAGTACATTTGAATCCAGAAAATAAAGATGATCTCTTGCTCCCCAGTTCAGGAATCTATTGGAATTGCAGTATATGATACCATGACTGTTCCTTGTGGCGCTTTCTATTTAGTGTCTGTAATTTACATGGAAGTATTATAGAGGGTCTGAACAAATTATTTATATAATGAAGACTTCTTTGACTGATCTGAACTAATTGCATAGTTGAATGCAAATAGCACAGAGCTTTCTATAAGAAAACATGTTCTTTAAGATTTGTGCTGTCTTTTATTCATCTTTTCAGACCACCAGATATGTGTGTGTGCTTATTACAAATGCTCTACTTATTAAAAAAGCATGCTAAAGTTTTGTTTTCACCTTCATTCAATATGTTGAATTTAACTAGCAATAGTGTCTTGTATTTTCATCTTTTATTCTAGGACTTTTTAGTCTGCCTGTAAATAGCTAAGCAATCCATTTATAGATACAAAGTAATCATTCAGGGTTTTTTTTCCTAGTCAGCTCAAGGTTGAGCTCAGATGTATGAATTGGCAGACTTGCTATGTCACAAATTCATCCAGTTTTCATAATCCATAACTTTGGGCAAATCAAATGTGCAATGCAGCTAAATTATACTGACCAGCCTGTACATCTGATAACCTAAGATACACTCTGTATTCTTGTTTTTTTTAAAAAAGGGCTCATGTGCAGTAGCTTTTTTAGTGGAACAGCCTCAGATGATGTGTGACTCTTCCCCCCCCCCCCCCCCACCTCCCCCAAGTTCTATATTTTGTTGCCGAATATATGTGGCTGTAGAGCTGCAGTGGGCACAGGAACCACCAGGCTAAGTGTTTTGGAGTGGAGATTCCCTGAAGCTTCTTAATTCTGGATTCTCATCTTTTCCTGTCTGTAAGAAATGAGGATCACCTTTCCCTCATCCAAGGTCCTCTTCAGAAGATGGATCAATGAGTTGATCTTCTCTCCAACTGGAGAAAATGAGATATGTTGTGTAGGCTGTGTTTTGTAGTAAGATCTTCAAGTACTGTAGGATTTCTTCATTACTGAAGTATTTGGAGAGGAAGTAATCTGATGTTATCAAAACTTTTTTTAATAGCATGTGAATGTCTCTCACAAAATTTAATTTTCTGGAATCATTCTGCAGCTTTGTTCACTGGAATAGGCTAGATGTTTGAGAAATCCTTGTGCAAAATTTCTGGAGGATTGAATCAGATGTGCTCCAGAAACTCTGCAGCCCCCTATGTCACTTTAGCAGCTCTGGCCCTGTCAGATGTTGATTTTTTCAGTGTAAGGTGCTTTAATGTATAAAATAAAATTTGACATAAACAACCACAGACTATAAGTTAGTGAAAAGCTATAAATATATATTTTAATTTCCTCTTAGGAGCGGCTTGTGGTTACTTTGAAGGAGGTAGACGAGTCTGCTTGGAACACGATTCTCCCCAGAAAGGGAGCGGTGGTGGCGTTAATATTAGTTTACAGGTTCTCTGAAAAGTTCCTGATCCCAGATGACAAAAGACTTTAACTTCTCTTCAACAAAGGATCCCAGATGATTTTATTTCCCTAAGAACTGTTACTTAAATTTACCAGAGGGAGAGGCAAATTTGGGCCTACTGCCTTTTTGGATGGTATCGCTCATTTTGAAATAAGGTGTAGTGCTGTTCCATGCCAGTGCTGGGAATTGTAAAAGAACATAATGCAACCTCTGGTTGGTGCAGGCTGATGCCACAGTCTCTGGGTAATTTAATTCTTAGCATTAAAGTGGTAAAATTCATCTATCCGTTATCACAGGAAAGCTATGGAGTTCATCATAGTTTTCCTCTGACTTCCGTGTGACTTAAAGGTAGTTTTAAAAATTATAGAATAATAGTATTTTTCATATACTTGCCTTCAATGAAATGCCACTCATGAAATGAATTTTATTTCAACTCTGAGGAATTTTAATTACAAACCTAAATTTCATACCTGCAGTTTACCTGGAAAATTTAACTTAAAACAGACATGTGCATTAGAATTTTTCCTTTGGAGGTAACTTCTACTTTATTTTCAATGGTACCACACAAAAGATGGCTATACCATCATACCAGCTATTATGCTTCATATGCTTCTGTTAATATGAATGCAAAAAACCTGTGTGTGTGGAATAAGGGTAGCCTCAATCACCACTAAAGAAAACATGTTTCTTGTTGGAGATGGAGAACGTTTTACCATGGCAGTATATTCTTTTTCAGTTGCTGACAAAGGCAGGGATAGAATTTAACATCCAAGTGAAACATCAGCAACATTAGGTGTGGATATGCAGGGTCAGTGTGCACAATGATATACTTGTAACAAATTTAATATTTGCTTGCCATTAATTTTGTTGAAATTTCTGTATCCACTAATTGAAATATTTTTCTCATAATCCAGCGAATTTTAAACTTTAGCAGAAATCCTCTTAACTTTGAGGGGAGTACAAGAATATTTTAATATTTAATCATAATTTTAAGATAATACTGAAATCATAAAAGGTTGTTTCCTTTATTAAAGGTGCTACAAAATTTAATAGAAGTGCATAAACTTCCTCTTCTTTCACTGGAGAAATATAACCCTCAGTGGAATTCTAAAGACTAATTTAAAAAATAACTATACTTTGGGATCTATAGATCTTCAAAGACAATTATGTAGGTGACTATTAGTTTTCCATCTTCTTGCAGAATAAGGTTCGCTGCAAGTGTTGTTTAACTAAAATTATACAAAGAACAGTTGGAACAAAAATGAATGTACTGACACCAACCCATTATTTTCTAGAGAGAGTAGTTTTTATACATGTTTAAACCTTTAGGGGAATATTTTTAAGAGCCTGTCCTGTAAGTGTGAAACATGTAGGAGTGTTATTCCAAGTGGAGCCTTCATTTCCTACTTTTTTTGCTTGGTAAAGTAAAAAAAACTGTTCTTCTTTCAGTTGCAGTCTTTTTTCCATTGCCTTTCTGGTTTCTCTAGGTCTCTAGTATTATCTTTATTCTTTTTAAGGCTCAGTCCCATTCATAGCCCTTTATACAGTCCTTACTCTTCCCAGGATTTTGAAAGGTGCTTGACTGTGGGGGAAAAAGTATTGGAATTTGTAAATTTTTTTGTTTGTTTTAAATTAGCCTTAATCTAAAGCATGCACACTGTAAGAATGACCAGGATATGGCTCTTTGTTATTTGAGACAATTTTTGATGTTCTATCTACAGAATACACATATTTTTTGGGGGGGAGTGGGGAAATGGAAACTGCCAGAGTCTCTGGCCCCTTCATGTTCCCTGACTATTTCTGCTACATACTTGTAGATACAGAGGGAAGTGCAGACTTGCCACCAAGCTGTCTAGTTTCTCAGGTAACCAGAACTCATTACTATCCTCAGGACCTGGATTTTCTGATGTTTGAAAAATTGCCCTAAAGATGACCATAAAGGCAGTTAACTATGTTGAGTGGTCACATATCATTTCTTTCCTCTCTTTTGGGACTCCCTTTATATTCATCTTTGCAATCTGACCAGAAAAAAGGGGGGGGGGAAAGTTACTATGCAATAAAAGTGTAAGAAGCAAGAAAGAGAAACATCAAAGTATCTCATCCTGTGCATTACTGTAGTGCCTGGTCTAGTTTTCCAAAAGACTTAATTTTTCTTTAAGATGATTTCTCCTTTTAACAGAAACATATTATTACCAGGACTGAATGAATCTGACATTTTCAAGCAATGTCCTGATCTTTGATAGATCTGAAGATTTTTCACAGCTCAGACTGACCACCAGCTGGGTAGGGGATATACTCAGATGAAGGAGGCATTAGCCTCATTTCATCATTGCCATAGATGAGTTGCCTGATGAGGACGTAATTACCAGTTCTAGAGCTTCTCCTTCTTTTTCTGGCAGATTATCTACCTCCTTTTTCTTCAAGGAGGAAAAGAGACCTGGCATTTTACAATTGGGGTCTGTAAACATTGCATTTATAAAGTGTGCAGCATACTTCGGGGCAGTGGCAGTCCTAGCTTTCTGCTATAGAGCTCAGCTTGGCAGCCGATGTCTTTCTCTTGTAGCAGGCAGTTATCTATGATGCTCTGAAAGGGACTTTGGCCCAATAAAAGGTCGTATTAAGGCATGGTATTAAATGCAGGCTGAGCTGAATGGCTTGACTACAAAGGGATGTTTGGGGGAGGCTTAGTCTAATAAGCCAAAAGTGTCTTATTAATGTACATAATTACTCTCCCTTTGGAATATCTCATCCAGAGTAAATTGATCTTGGTTACTGTAGCTTTGTTCTCCTTTTAGGCCCTGGCACAGAAACTGGAATGTCATACAAAGTTTAATATGCTTTAGACTATACACACCAACCCTTAGCTGACTCAACCTTTGTCTTCCTGTAGCTGAGACCGAGGCTGCCTGTGTTAAGCCAGTTTGCCATGCGGAGTTCCCACTGCCTTCCACCTCCCTCCGGGGCAGGGGCTGGTCCTTCACCTTGTGCCCTCAGGAAAGCAATTGCACTTCTTGGTTGTGGCAAGAATGCCACAACCAGCTTTCTGGGATGTCCTTGCTGCTTGACTGGAGTGGTGCTCGCACCAGGCTTGCGTAGCATCAGCCAGTGGGTAAGAGAAGGCACCTTATATCATTTCTTTAGAACAGTCATCAAAAAGTTATTCAGTATGATGCACTGATTGCTGCTGCTAAGTTTGCAATTAAATGCTACTAAGGCAATGTGTTGCTTGTAGGTAACCTACCTACACCAAGGTAGGTAACTCCTCTCACAGTAATATGCTGTGTTACTTAGCTCAGATGCATCTTAAATATATACACAAGGGGATACAGGAAATAATTGGAGGGCAGCAGATACTTTTTTTTTTTCCAGAATCCCTCAGCTTTACATGTAGGAAGGGAACAGAAATGAGCATCTTTGCAGCATGCTCAGACATACTAATTCTCTGGGCAATAATGGTACTTTTTGCCACTATACTGTAAGCAAGAGTTGTCTCATCTACAGCACCCAGTGAGACAGTGTTGATTCAGCCTTGCCTCTCTATAATCAGAGCCCCTTTCCTACTTCTTCACTGCGTGATGGAAAGGACTTATCTAGGCCAGAATGAAGTGCTTAGCTTTTGGAGGCAATCTGTGTAATCAGAATCATTCTTCTCAGTGTTACACTGTACCTATCTGTTCCAGGATACTTTCAAAGAAAATGAGAATGTACTAGGCAAAACTTTCCTACTGTTCAGCCTTTCAAGCTGACTAATCCTAAAACTATGAATGCCACTTTTCTAAGGAAGTGATGAAATACTATGTTCTATATTGCTATTGTACTGGAGAAACATTCATTTTTCATCAGCAGCTAATGGATTCTGAAGCTTGTATGCTGGAGGTTCAGACGCACAAGAGAGTAACATTGGTCATTGTGGTACAACTAGTGGGATGCACGTTCACAGTATTTTTCTAACACTCTTCCTAATGAATCTGCAAAATTCACTGCTGTAGATGGCAAGCAATGTAACATCTCAGATAACTCTTTGGTATGTGGCTCTGTGAGATTTAGACATAGTCAACTAATACTTTTTCAGTACACGAATGACAACTCCCTGATTTTATGGTCTGTAAACTCATGTGCTGAATAAGTCAGTGTGATTTGCATGTTAAACACTTTCTGTACTCACGGGTGTCTTTGTTGCCTCTCACCACTGAGTTAATCCAGTCTTTTAAGTTATTAGTAACTGTATAAGTCTGAGGTTCTAAAGCCTCATAATCAGTCACACAAATACAAATTCTATGTAGTGAGATGGTAAAGTAGCTCATGTGAGTCTGGGCAACTGCAAAGACAGTCACTGGCTCCTTACTAATCTATCTTGCCATGTATATAAAATGTGAAAGAAAATATCAGTATGATTTATTGGATATTATTTAAGAAAACCTAACATATCTTTAGTTTCTAAAGGAGATCGCTTTAGTGTTTTGAAGGGAAATATTTTTGAATCAAGTTTTGAAAATGAACTCTCTGATACTTAAAAACAAAAACTCCCAAACCCTGGAGAAACTTTATTTTAGTAAACAAAAAACTCACCCTAATTGAACTTAGTCAGCACATTTGTCAACAGAACTCACTGGGGAAGAGCAACTGTAAGACACAATTCTTGGGACCAGCTGTAATCAATCTGCACAGCTTAGCCTCAATGTGTGTGGGAGGAAACTGTACAGAAATTACATATGTGAAAGAAGTTAAGATTTAACTCGCTTTCCTCAAAATGAAGGAAATTTCTGTGTTCATAAGGGTTTCTGACAGAGAATGTTGGGTAAATAGCAGCTGAAGCTGTTTTGTGTCCTTCCGTGGCCTTGCAATCTTTACCTATTTCTTCCGTATTTTTGCATAGTGCAGCTGTAGTTTAGCATCTCATTTCTGACATTTTTTTGATATCAAATACTGAGTTATTCCTTTGATGCACTTTTCTCTTGGAGCATGTTGGAGCGCTATATTCTCAGCTGGTCTAAGCTGCTGAGTTCCCTGTTGTTAGTCATATTCAGCTTTATTCACATCAGCCTAGGATCAAGGCTTGGAGTCATCTGTGTGTGTGTGTGTGGTGTGTGTGTTTTTTTTTGTTTTTTTTGTTTTTTTTTTTTTTAATACACAAACTTAATATGTAAATTTTCCAGCATATATTAATACTAAAGGTCACCTGCCTGATTTTGTTCTTTGGATTGCAGCTACCCTTCGAAGAGTGTTAATTGATTGTAATTGTTTTAGATAATCAATTTCAGGTTATCAGGAACCTATTTTACATGCAGGAGTTGTTTATTAAGTCAGTTCTCGCAGGTAGTGAACTACCCTAGGTCAATCATTTCTCTTTGCAAGGATCAAGTGTTTTGCACATGTTGGGTGACAGTGTTTTTGGAGTATGTGTGATGAGAGCTATGGGGAGAGTATGGCCTCCTTACAAACAAGTGGAGGAAAATATTCTCTGACAAAGATTGTTGAAATGGTTTAGCATGAGTTAATTCAGAAGGGTCAGTGTTTCCTCTGAGAACAAGAAAGCAAGGGTATGGGGGGGTGAATATGATGAAGTTTTCTGAGACATCTTCATCCTATTTTTTAATGAGACAAGTGCTGGAAGGGAAGAAGCAGCAATAGGATGGCAGGCCAGCTCTGTTGCTTGGCTGTGTGCTGTTGAGCACAACTAAAACTTCCACGTTGCCTAGGACAAGACGCTGCATGGTACCTGGCAGGACCTCGGTATGTGGGAGCTGAGCTTGGGCAAGCCCAGGGAACTGCTTGCAGATGAGGTGCTGGGGCTCCCCAATGGAGAGGGCTGGATGCTTATTTTTGCTCTAGAGCGACCCAGCTCATTTGCTTCAAACCACTGCTGAAAGTCACACGAGCTGATCCCAATGGGAAGGCACCTACGAACTGCCTGCAGACCACGAGGGGCTGGTGAGCCACGGCTCAGCTCCCACTCAGGACTAGTGGGCATTTCTTTTAAATACCTATTTTCTCTCTCATTTTAGCAGGCTGTTTTTTTTTTCCTTCCCTGAATGTGGTAGTAGGGGGGGGTTGTTTGCTTGTTTTTTTTTGTTTTTTTTTTTGTTTTTTGTTTTTTTGCAGTAACTTGGTGTTCTTTTTTCCATAGTTCTTGCTATCTATGCAGTAACTTTCAAAATTGGCAGACATTCAGATGAATTAAATAACAAAATTCTAAGGGGAAACAGCAAAGGCTTCTGACAAAGAAGTATGAATGGCTCACTAAGGGGAATGCTATTAGCAGAAAATGAGAAGGAAGGCAGTTGATGTAAATCCCAGATTTCTGGTAGCAAGAGGGAAAACAGAAATCTCAATGAAATAAAATTACCCAGATAAAGAAATCTTCACTTGTGGGCTAAATAGCATGCATATCACGAAAAGGGGGGGGTCTAACAAATTAAAGATAGTGGAGCATAAATTTGGCTGCATAATTGGAAACTTCACAGATGGAAGCGGGGGAAGGGATAGAGAAGAGTGACATTCACTTAAGTAATAAATAAAAACACAGTATGCAATGCTGTGCAATAAAGGAGAGACTGCAGCAGGGATGCATTTGCCTGGGATCTTCTGTTTTTTCATTCTTACTGCCCTTGTAGTTCCTCTCAGACCGATGTCTCTGACTTGGTCTGTGCCTGCCCACACCTACCATGGGAAGATTTCCTTATACCTTCCCAGGGACTGCTCCCAACAAGCAACACTGCTGTTTTTAAACCCACCAAACTGGACAGAAAGGGAGTACAAAGGTCTGGGTCACCCACTGCTCTGCACGGCGTATGTGCTTAGGCTTTAAGGCACATGATTATTTGACTTGTAATTCAGTAATACTTAAATTTAAGAGTACTATTGGTTTAGGCTCTAAGCAGAGAATGTCCTCACTGAAAATCTGTCTATTTAAATAAACAAAATCTGATGCAAGTGAAAAAAGGACTAGAGACAGGCAAGGGGGAGCAATTAGGCTGATGGGTAAAAATTGTTGCGCCAAGCCTGAAACTAGAAAGTCCTTGTTTTGAAGGAGGGGTAGGGTGAGACCTGGGACATACCAATTGCTTTCCTCTTAAGACTAGTGCCAATGCAACTCATAGGAGCATTAGGGGAAGCACAGGAAACTGGGTTCAGAGGAAAAGCTGGTTTTTTGATTTGAAGAAAAAAAAAATGGTTCCAGTTTGCTAACTTCTAGAAAAAAACAAGAGTTGCAGCACATTACTTCTGAATTGTCTGCCTCAAAATCACAGGTGCCTGGTTCATTTCATATACCTTTCTGTTAAGACAGGCAGGAAATTTGAGAACAATATAATTGTCAGTATGATAAATGAGAAGGCAAAATACTGTTGAACAGTAGAGGACACGGGCTGTTGTTATGGCCTATTGTTGCTATGAATAGAACCACCCAGACACCAATTAACATCTCATTGCTATGATTACTTGCTACAGTATCTGTTCCACTAATCAAACTTGCACCTTTTTAGTCCATATTTTGATTTCAAAAAGTTGTACTAAGAACAGATTACATTTATCTCAAATGCAAATAAATGTGAAGCTTAAGAAGCTAATTAAGTTTATAACCACTGAGAATAACATTAAAAAGAAAATTAAATTGCTTGGTTTGGAGGAAAACCTTTTAGGAAACATTTGTTGAATAAACATAAAAGAAATTCTCCTAATGTACTCTTATGCAAATAGTGTTCTGTTTATATTTTTCCATATGCCAATCATATATAACTCTTACAGTTTTTTCTTCACTGAACACTCTTCTTCATACGGATATTTACTACCAAGCAGATGATATATGGTAAGTATGACAGCTATGTGACAGCAGTTACCAAACTTTTTTGAGAACAGAGTTTCAGCTTTACAACACCATTAAAAATATTTAGCTAATAAGTGCTCCAGGGGGAAGAGATGAAAATCAAGGATAAGGCACACCAGACAGTCCTCTCCTCTTTGGGGGAGAGTAAGGTGGGGGAGTCATAAAAGGTACCAGATTTTTCGCGGAGAAAGGAAATTTCTGTTTATGCACGGCGCAGGCTGCAGTATTGTGGAGTTTCGTGGGATAGGCTTGGTCTCACAATGTGCTGTCAATGTGTTGTCTCTGGTCTGAGCACGTGCTCAGGCACATCCACTGCCTCTCGAAAGTCGATGAGAAAACCAAGGTCTCTGAGCAGCCCTGAAGTGTCTGGTTAGGTCGGGTTGCTCTGTATGTGAATACGCTGCCTCAGCTAAGAGGTTACCGCAACCACGTTGTGCAAAGAGCAGTCTTGACTAACTTAAATTTTGCAGTAGCTGCTGAGAATAGTTGATTTTCGCATCTGAAGCTGCTCTCTTTCCTCACCCCAAATGATTTGACGGCCCTAGGAAAAGATAAGTCTTCTGCCTACAAATATTCCTTTTTTTTCCTTTTCTTTTTTTTTTTTTTTAAAAAGGGGGGGGGAAGCTTATGAAGGAGAAATAGTGATTCATACTCCAAAAAAAGAAGCAGGCCTGACATGTGATTTCTCCTTCAAGAGTATTGCTGTGAAGAGTATTGACTCAATCGGTTTCTATTGCTTTTGTTCTTTCCTTCCCATTCCCTCTTCCGTGGAGCCAATTAAATTAGTGCAGCATATTCCTCCTTTGCAGCTAGCCCCTGCTCTGCCTGGGGAGTTGAGCAAAGCGAGGCCTGTGTCCTCCTGGTGCAAGTACATGAGGCAGGGGGCTGGGATGTGCTTTTATTCCTGGCAACTAGATCCTGTGCTTGTGGGCAGCAGACTCGGTCACACAGAGCATGGTGTAAGAAATCAGTAGTACTGATTTGTCCAATAGGGCCAGGTTTGTCTTTGAAGTGAGTGAGAGGTGGTTCTACCTCTGCTGGTAGCAACTTCATGTCTGTGAGCTGGAGAAGACACATTTAGGGGGGAAAAATGTTGTGATGGAAATGGTGGCTATGATGTCATTTCTGAGGCCATGAAACCATTATTTTGTTAATCTTTAACACATGCCTTTATGTTGCTGGTATTCAGAGAGCACCATTTTCACTGCAAAGGTTTCAATTACAACTAGAGTATTTTGAAATTTGAAATGTGCCCCTGATGATCCATCACAATTTTTCTTTTTTTTAGAGCCTTGGACATGGAAGAGCAGTGTTGAACTTGGAGCTTGGATTTAAATATAATTTTTTTATAAAGCAGCTGACAGGTTTGCTGGATTAGTGTTTATAATACTTATTGACATCCCATGGTACCTTTCCATAGCTGAGCAGAGTTTAGATTGACTCTGGAGTATTAGTACTTGATGAAGGTAATCTGTTTTCTTGGCTGAAGCTCACAAACAAAGCAGTTAAATCCCCATTACAAATGGCTAAACAGGGACCCATTAAACTTCTTGTAGGCCTGTCTCATTTCTATAGCCCCTGAAACATTTATAAAGGGCACTGTTAAAAATTTACAGAACCTTGAGATAGTTTCTTACGTAAAGCTACCTGAAATAGACACTCTTCCTTTAAATAGTAAAATAAAAATTGTTGAGAGAAACTTTTTTTTCAGTACCTTTTGACCTACAGTAACTGTTTTGGCTTTTCACATTTTATTTTCAAAGTTTCCTAGAAAAATAAATGTTACAGGTAGAAAAGATCCTTCCAGGCTGAAACTATCATAGGAAGCACTGGTGCTCTTATTAATAATCAAACTGTCTTTGTTAATGTCTGTTTCAATTATTAGTTCTCCAATCACCCTTTTTATATGGGAAGTCACTCTGGAAATTGTTGGCACCAAATTTGTGATGAATATGGTAATAGTGGATGTATCATGTTAATGAGAATTCTCATATTAAGAAATATAAGACATTATTTTAATGATTCTACTGGCATCAAACCATGGAAGCCACAAAGTTATTTTTTTTAATGAATCAATCCCCAAAGGCCTAAAACAATTGTGTGAAAACTGTTTTTTTATTATTGTTTATTCCAGTAAAAGACAGACCTAAATTGAAACTATACTTTTCATTGGTTTAGCCAATATTTTGCAATGATAATACCAGGTATTTTGTGAACCTCAGAAGAAAAAGAAAATGTTTAGCACAGCACTGGAGTGGGGAGGTTAACTCAGGCCTCCCAATGCATGTCAATAAAGAGGTGATAATTAGAGAGGGAAAAAGCAAAGCCTTCATTAGGCCACAGATTATTTGAGTTGCATGGGCAAACTGTCAAATTGAGCTCACCAGGGATGAGTATCTTGTGAGACAGCCTGTACCTTAGTGCATGGGGATAGTGGCATTTGTTTGTTTAATAGGGACATGGTACTGGGAAGGGGGAGGGGATGACCAAGAATTGAAAAGCTCTACTGTCTGCCTTGATTCATTATACTCTTATTCTAGTCATCCTCTCTAAGAACTTCATCTTCTGCTAAAGTATTTTTAAAATAAATAAACAAGTGATTCTCTCTTTCTAAATATGGGAGGTGATATGGGAGTCTAGGGAATAATGAAATCACGCTGTGTATATATTTTCTAGTTCCTGTGCATTTTGATAATTTCCAGATGGTGACTTGTAAGAATATTCATCAAATGTGAAGAATGGTTTTATAGACCATAATATGTATTCTAAGGTGCCCCTAAAATGTCCAGAAAATGGGAATCTTTAAGTATTGTTTTTCTCACTAATCAGCCCATGATGCCACAAGGAGCAATAATAAAGAAGTTAGCATGATGGTATGCTTTTTATTTTTACATGGATCCTGAAAATATATGTTAAGCCATCTACACCATCTGCTATGCTAGGGTCAAAGCCCCAGCTGCACAAGCTCGGAATAAGTGCTGTAGAGCTGCTGTTTTATATGGGCTGAAGCTGGTGTTTAAAATGGTTTTGGGCAAGCTTTCACAAAATTCAGGGATGCAACTGACACTTGTTAGTGTATTCCTTCTTGTGAGCCCTTAGTTGAAAAATAACAAACTTATTTCCTGGTTCTATTAAGCAAGGTGCAGAAAAGCATTTTCTCAGTTGAGATCAGAGATGCAGAGAGTTGTTTGTTCCCCTCACAATAGATGAGAGAAATTGGTCAAAGAAGAGGTTGGTCAAATAGCCAATTAAATGTCTGTCATAGCTTAATAGGGCAGTCTTTCAGTTTAATTGTTTCTTTCTGCCAAGCTCCAAAATATGGATCAGCTGTAAGAAATCAACTCTATGTTGCATTCCTTTTTCTTCCTTTTGTGTTGCTCTTTGTCAGTTATTTTTTAGCCAAGAACAAGATGCTAAGGAATTATACAAGTCCTTAAGGTGTTTGTATGTGTTCCAAGGTACTTGCTTCAGCCATATGTCCTTTTCAAATGGGAAATTGTATCATAAAACAGGGCTAGAAGTGTATGAAATTAGTAGCAGCATCAGAAAAGACCCATTTTGACTATCCTTGCCCTGAAAAGCAGGGTAGTCCCTGTTTCCAAGCAGTTTGTATTATCTTGACCCTTTTGAATCTTACTAGAAAAAAATAAGGTACAAGGAAAGGATCGTGGAACTTCACACTGGAGTTTGGTCTTCATTTACACTGTCTTAGCCATCCTTGTCTTAGAAGATCCCATTCTCATGTTGCATTTTTCTTTCAGAAACATATCAGTTTAAAAGACTTTTTCATTGGATGGGTGAAATACTTTTAACCATAACAGTATTTGCAACCCTGTGCATAACATCCATACAGGTAATCTATAAACAAAAAGAAAAATTTCTTCAGAATATAACAGACTGAGTTAAGCCTAAAATTACTAGGGATAATCTACTGCTTTTATACAGCCTTTCTAGCCTCTTGTCTTATCTTTCTCAGACATCAGCTCTCTGTCCCAGAATCTGGGGGAAAGCCAGAAGACCCACCCACTTATGTCCATCTCCTCATCAGACACTTCTGAATATCACCACATATTTCAGCGGTTACATCTGGCAGCCTATGCTTGAAGACAATGATGAAAACTGGACTGAAAATACAAACAGTATTGAGAAATACTGCTGAGGGAGAGATTAAAAAACCTCCTCACATACCACAGTTCTAGTGTTCTCTCTGTTTAGCAATTATGCCAGTGCCAGTCTAACATACCAAAATGTTTCAATCACTTGTTATTATCTAATAAAGAATTTTAAAGCCATGACTTGCACCACTTGTTTAAATACCCTCTTAATAGTCTATTTGATGAAGTGCTATTTATTTGATATTTGCAGGATTGTGCATAAGCAAATTCTTCTGGAAGCTGAGGTTCATTTGAGTGTTATTTTGATACTAATTGTAGTTTGAAATGAGCTACTTTATCAGTCCTCTGTGCATTCTTCTGCAAATCAGATGTCTACTAGCTAACTGGTAGAGTGATAAGAGTGCAAAGGTCAATCCATGTGAAGAAAGGAAGCAATGGAGAAAGGGAGCAGTTACAACTCCAGTTATGTAGTAGATGTAATTACAGTCATGGTGTTGCATACATTACTGGAAAAGAGGAATGCAAATCTAAGTCCATCTACAAGCACTATTCTGCCTGAGTGGGGTGCAGATCTGGTGGTGCAGTCTATCTTGCTCTGTTTTTCTTTGCTGAAAGTCTGTCTTTCACAGTAGGTGTTCCCGAACAGCCTCGTCACGGGGAGCTATTCCCAGGGCACAGACACAGCCTGCCCTAAAGCCTATCGACTACTGGGAGCTGATCTTTCCTCTGAACATGAGTATGTCTCTCTCCAGTCCAGTGCCAACTTTAGGGGCCTGAAGTTATACACTAAAGATTGAGGATGTTTGCCCTGCTGTATCCTTTTCTGGATAGATTTTAGGAACTGTGTGATTCCCAGCTTATCTAAGTGTTTAGAACAGAAAACTAGTTTTGTACCTCCTGGTGCTTTTGTACTGTTAGAAATTCCTAGTTTGTGATACTTTGGCAAAATTTAGCTATAGAAACCAGACTGCATTTGATGTGAGTTTTAGCTATGCACGTGACATCAGAATTCAGGCAACCTGTAGTTTTATTTCATCAACAATAAAAGTGCACATAATATGAAGTAAAATTCTTGCAGCTAAGCCTCAGTCTCACCTTCATAGGGCTCATGGCTTAGACAAACTATATCTAAATGGAACCTTGAAGCCATATGTTAAAAATGGAGGCTGCCACTTTATTCCTGTACCCTGATCAATCTTTATACAGCCCGAATAAATCTCATCTGAAAGGAGATGAAACTCATATTGAGCGATGGACTCTCCACAAGAATTAAGGATGATCATGATAAACCTTTCCAGCTTTTGCTTCACATACAAGGTAACCTTATTTCAGAGCTGATGCAGAATTTTCAATTAATTCTTTTTAGTTTCATACCAAAAATGAGCTTTCAAGATTATTCATGGGCATATGGTATAGTTATGTCAATGCTTTTTGGAAAAATTTTTGTACCTCCAGGATGGAGTTCAATGAAAAATGACCATGCTCTCTCGGAAGGTCGCTAGCCAAGTGGCTTTGTCATTCTGCTCAGGAGCAAAATTTCAGCTTAATTTCTCCTCTTCCCATGTAAACTGGGGCTAGAATGAAGGTTCTTAATGTCTCATATTGGTCCCTCTGAGCTGTCAGAAATGGAAAGAGTGAATGGTTAAAGCTGAGGATGCAAAAGTTTTGATCTGAGAGTAGGAATGGCTCTGGGCTGTCACAGCCTTTGATGTGCTTGTAAAATGCTATGTTTCCCTCTAGAAAATACAAAGGTCTTTATCTCGAACCTCCTCACAAGACAAGAAAATTACTTCCTATGAATTCTCATTTCTCTGACTGCTCTTTCTAGTACCAACTTATACTCTTGTACATGTTTCTACAGTTCTGTTTAATGTGCTGCTGTGGGGGGGAAATAAGAGGACAAAGGATACACAACAGATACCTTCTTGTTTTACTTCTTAGTAGAAGTTTCTCAAAGGTAGTGTTGCAGGACTACCTCTGTCAAGTAGTATGTAAGTTATCCTATGCTTCGTGGTTATATGAGAATATATCCCTAGCATCTCAGGCTTTGGATATTTTACTGCTGTACTTCAGTCTGTACTGCTGGTTATTACAGGAATTTTGTCTGGGTTGTGGATTGATCTTGCTGTGATTTTGGAGAAAGTGTACTAAGCCTGGTCCAGGAGCTAGCAAAGTCAAGCTAGCTGTCCCTCTGCGACCCTGTGGTGCTGGCGGGTGCAATGCGCAGGTGCCAGATGCCACGGAGGTTCAGAGCCAGCACAGAGCACCAACATTGCTGGGAGAGCGCCAATGTGCCCCAGGTCTGGCCTTGAGTGTCCTGCTGCTGTGCTCTTCAGCATGTCCCTTTGTGCTTGTGTTTCCCAAATCCTTCTGTTATTCAAAATATCCCTGCTTACCATCACCCTACATAATAAATGGGCAGGTGGTTTATTTTTCAGTAGACACAATTAATATTTTCAGCCATTCTGTAGAGTCCTCTGGAGATATTAAACTCTCAAATGCCAACAGTGTTTCCTTTGCAAAGCAATGACTGCAGGTACTGTGAAGAAGTTGTGGTTCTTTTGGGTCACAGACATCTATTTGTATGAGAAATGTGCATCTTTGGAAGACTGCTAAATATTACTGCTTAAATCTATTACAAGGAAGCACAATTTTCTGTAACCTAATTTCCTAAGCCTAATGAACCTAGCAAATTTCCTCTGATGTCTTCCCAAGTTAATATGTTAAATCTAATTTATTTGGCAAAAAATTGGACAAATTTGCTCTTAATTGAATTAACTTAGAAGAAAAAATGTATTGTTATGGAAATCTATGACTAATAATTCACAGATGTGAAAGTCCGGGTTTTGGTTCCATTTACTTATTAGGTTGCAATTTCTATTTTTGTTTACTGTAATTTACCTAAGAGTTGACTGATCCATATATTTATTTGAAAAGTTTGCTAAATGATACTGAATTACTTCCTTGACACTTAATGTTGCAGGGTTTTTTGTGCTGCATGATTATCTTCATACTTATTGAAAACTGAATTTACTGATTGATATTCTTGATTTGTACTGATATTTTTGTGGACCCTTAATGACTGGCTGAAGCATTTTGGTCAGTAATAATATGTTCCTAGTAACTTTGATTCCTAGATCTCAGTGATGCATAAAGAAGGGTAATTCACATTGTTTTTATTTTGATTGGGAAAACTAAAGCCCTGAGGAGTTCAACAAATGCCAAAGTAGAACCATGGCCAGGAGCAGGTCCTCTTGACATCTAGTCCTGAAAGTAGTTCAGCAACAAAAGACACAGATTTGACCATGTGTATTTCTTTGATTGTATGTGAACAGAATATAAATAAAAAAGGAACATAGTTGTTTTCCTCCTGGAAAAAATTCATATTCTTGATACCAACAGCTATAGTCCTTTCTTGCCACTTGCTTATGTGGAGAGCTATGATGGAAACAGTGAAACCAGACCTCTGACAAACACATTACAAGGGCCAATAACATGTGCAAACCTATGTATGACATTAGAGCATCCATGCATGTCTCCACCTTCTGATGTGGCTTGTGCTGAAAGAATTCTACTGAAAATACCATTTTAGAATAACTATGTATATTAAAAGAATAGAGTTGGTTTCTTTCTGTTTGCACATCTCCACTAATTTCGGAATTGCTCGGGAGAGAATTTGGCTTTTAAACTATAGGCCAGAAATCTTTCTAACTTTCTTGCGTTTTAAAGTTACTATCAGCAATATCCAAGGTTATTTATAAATGTTCTAGGAGTTTTCCTGCTACAAAATTTTACCCTGACTTTCATATCTCTTCTGCACAACAGCAGTTGTATGAAAAATAGCCAATAAACTGCAATAGTAAGGTCAACAGTTTTAGTATTAAAATCAGTTTACAGTATGTTTGCTTGAAGTGCACATAAATTCAAAGAAGCAATAAGTATAAACAGAATAGCTGATTCCTTGGATGCACTCCAATATAATTATAGCTGTTCACCCTTGTGACTATTTGTGTGTGTAGCTTAAAGCTATTTGCCTGCCCTGAGGTACAGTAGCAGTATTTTTATACATCTCTGTATCTGATTGAAATGCAAAACTCAGTAAACCTGGGAAGGATGCTAACAAGCTTAAAGAAATGTATGAGTAAAATTAAACAGCAGATTGAATGTGCATTTTGACATATTTTAGCAGTAGCACCCAGTTCTTGGTTCAGGTACCTCTCATTCTCTTCAGTTTTGAAGCTGAGATATCTCTAAAGGATTTGTCACCAAAATAGTGTATTTCTAATAGGCAATTATGAAAAAAAAATTACCATCAATCACATTTATTGCAAACATCTCATAAAACAGTAAAACATTTATGTGGCTATGGAAGGCAAGTATGTTGCCATGTAATATACTAAGATTTGCATATAAAGAACAGCAGGCAGCAAACAAGTATCTTTTCCTTTCTTATTTCATTTATAGAAATGCCTTTGCAATGCGTCTACTTAATTTACATCAAAATGTTATAGCTGCAACACCTGAGTGATATTAATTGTCATTAGGTCCCTAAAGCAAGCAAAGTGAAGGCAAGCAATAACGCTGCTTTCCTCAGGTAGGGTGCGACGGGCCCGTCGCAGCTTCTCTGCACGCCTGTGCCCCAGGAGGCAGGGCTCGGTCTCGCGCGGATGTGCGCTTGTCACGGGGTTTTCTTCTTCCTTTGCTTCCTTCCGCGGTGTTCATTTTTCTCATTCATGTGAGCAGTTTGTTTTCAGACTGATTCCAAGAACACTGGGACTCTGGTGTTTCTGTGTGAATAATAAAAGGCGGTTGCATGGAAAGCAATGCAGCTCTTTTTGTGGGGGGCCTTATGGCAACTGACTGTCTCTACCCACCTCTGCTAATCTGCTCTGTAATCATGCACACCTTGTGCTAAGTGAACACACATTTTTTCAAAACTTTTTTAATAGCACAGAGAGCATCTACTATGGGGTTATATGATGTAAAATGACTAATAAAATGTTAGGCTATTTGTATGTCAGAGTTAGTAATGACTATCTTTAGCTGTTTTTTTTCCACAAGCCTCCAGGTAAAACGAAGCCGGCAGTTTTGCAGTGGAAAAAGAAATGAATGACATCACATTGTACAAATCTGTGGGTTTTTTTGACATTTGACTTTCAACTATCATTTTAAAAAATTCTGCCTTCTATTTACTTGTCAGAACTGGATTTAATTCCTATATCCTGCAAGGAATTCTCCATGTTAAGATACTGATATAACAAATTGCTGAATGTTTTAGAGATTGATTCTTGCTGACCAAAATGGGCTTTCAGATTGGAAGTCTTTTTTCCAGAAAACACCTGCTGAGATAGAAATCTGACTGCTATACAAAAGAAATATACAGTTTGTTTAGTCTGCTTCTATCTAGCAATTTGCAGATGCTCTCAAAAATTGCATTTTTCTAATGAAAATTACCTAAGGATTTGGCAAAGAACCTTGGTTAAAGTGGGCTGACCAGCCCTGTCAGGCGGCGGATTAGCATACTGATTGGTTGTTGCTTCTGTCAGTCGTCTGTCTGCAAAATTATGACAGGCCACGCAGCAGGGAGCAAATGATCATTAATACTTCATCCTCTGGGACACAATAAACTGCTGTTCACTTGCATACAAATAAAATACACAAAGCTTGTCAGACAAGGTGACAGCAGAAGGTGTGTTTTCAAAATGATTTTATACTACAGCGAGATGTGATCTTTTTAAGAGATGTTTTTTGTATTGTGCAGTATATAGTCTTGGCAGTAGTGTCTTTGGAATTTGTTCCCTTAAAAAAAAAAAAAAGAAGCTTTTAGTTCTTCCTAATATTTATTTTATTTCATTAGATGAACATAAGGTTTTGAACGCTATTCTTTGTTATGCAGTGGAAAGTTGACTGTGTTTTGCAGGAAAACACTCCCCTCAAGCAAGCAATTTTACCCTATTTAACCTAATCCCCCAAATAATACAGGCTCTACATGTAGGTGTACACAAACACAGTCACTCTGGGTAGATGAGTACAAAGTCACATGCCAAAGGATACTAATTAGAACAAAGATTCCCAAACTAGAAGAAGCTGTTCTGAGCTTGAATAAGTTGTTTCCAAAGCATTTTGAGAGGCAGAAAGTTAACAATCCCTGTAAAACAGAAGTGTTGTGTTGTGTTATGTTCTTGCTAGGGTCAGAAAGAGGCTACAATTTTTGAGGTATTTGTTCAGCCATTGCTTCGAGCAATGCTTTTCTGTTCTGGGAAGTGGACTGAAAAAGAAAATTACTGATTTATGAGAAGATTTTGCATGTTCTGCCTATAGGGTTTTCTGTTTTCCTTTTTTTGACACATCAACCAATGAATTGTTAGGTGGCTACTGCACTGGAAGTTTTGTGTAGGCAAGGAACACAGGGTTGCTTACCAAGTCAGTGTGGAGCTTGATAATGTCACTATATTCGTAATGAATTCCTTTGACATTCAGCAGAAAAATGAGTTTTTTGATGCGCTCTTCATGTTTCAATCTACTTTTCTCCTTTTATATTTTTTATGCATATTTGTGGGATGCACTGTATATCACTGTGCATTTGCAAAATATTTCAATTTCATTAAAAGTATGTTTTTAAGGATGATGTCTCATAAAAAATACTTTGACCACTTTTTGTAGCTACAGCAGTCTGTATGATGACAGTGGATCTCATCTATGGAACTTCAAAGTCATTCTTTGTTTTTCATTCTGCTTTTAAGGTGGATGAAGAAATCTGGAGTTTCCCTTTGCCCAAATTGACTCTGAATCAACCCTTTCATAGTTTGGTTCAGTTTGGGGTTTTCCTTCTCCTGGTCTTGATGGATTTAAAAAAAAAGATACCAAAGAATGATCTTTCTTGACTAAGCTAGGAAAAGGAAATACTGGAAACTTCACATGAAAGCTCAGTACATCCATGCATGTTCTATGTCAAAAGTTTTTGTTTTCTGTCCCTTCTATGTCATGGTTAACATTATTAGCATTATAACATCACCTACTTCAAAACCTGAATATGGCAAACTATCTATAAGTGACAAAGTAACTTAGTTACTGAGAATTGATATAAGTGGCAATTGTGTAAGTGTTGGTGAGGAATCTACCCATATTGCATAAGAAGAGAAAGTTAAATGTTGAATACATAGCACCAGCATCATGTGAATGATTGGGCAGAGAAGGAAAAGAAAAAGACAAATAGAAAATACTTCTTATATCACTTGTGGAACTTCTCTGAAATTCCACTGTCCCTTTGTGTTAAATTACAATGATTCTAGGCAACCATTACACAACGTGAGAGTGGAGTAGGAGAAAAGGGATTTGTTTTGTCCTTTTTTGCATATGCAGAGAGAGGCTGTGGGTTATTGGTTTTGTCATAAAATGAACAGAACAGCACTTACTGATTTGTGGCCTAAGCAGAAAGGCAAACGGTGCCTTTAATGTATGCCTTTTGTTTTGGCAGAGGCTTATCTAGGGAGACTTTAATATAAAGGAATGACTCCATAGGGCAAACCTTGGAGACTGAGGGTAGACTGTATAAGATAATGACTGCCTTGAATTCTGTATGTTGTTAAATAGTGGTTTGGGTTGCCCGGAGATTGTGAAGTTCAGTGATAAAACTTTTAAGCGGAGTAATTTCACTTCACCTTCCATAAGTCCTGTCCCTTCTGGTTTGTGCATGCAGAAGCATGAAAGTTAGGAATCATGGCACTGGCATTGCAAAATCCCAAGAAAAATGCTACAGTTAATGAGAGTTGTGCGTATAGCCCCCTACTTACCGCAATGACAATTCACTCCTATGAGTCTGTCAAACATCACAAAAATAAATGAACCTGATAGCTCAACAATAAATAACTGCTTGAGACACTTTTTTCTTTAAAATGGAATGGCCTAAACCCTCAGCTTTATTAAATCCACATCTCTCCATTGAGTTCAGTGCAGCTAAACTGATTTACACTGGTTGGGGAATTAGCCTGTTGTGACTCAAACTGCAAAGCATGCAAAGGTTTTGACAAATTCATTTGGAACATGAGCGGAAATGAATGTGGGGGTTTCAAATGTTAAAGCACTGGCTAAAAAAATATTACTTAAACCACTGTTTGAAAATCCTAAACTACCACTGCATATGTTCCAGTAATTTGCTCAGCAATGCAGTATGTTGTAGTCACTGAATGAAGAAAACTTCTCATGAGAATGTTTAAAATGTCACTGAGGTTCAGTTTAGATCAGGGTGCAGGTGGCTCTACAAAGGCTTTGCTGAGGGGATGTGTTTATACAGTTGCTGCTGAAGGATGGTATTGATTGGGTAGGCAACTAATAAAACAAGCGACCTCACTTTCATCTTCGTGGAGTCTGTTCCTTCAGTAGACAGAAAAGTGGTTTTAATTATTCACATCATCCATTTTAATATTTTTTTGCTTTTACCCACCCACTCTCTAAGTAGTAATCTCATCTTCTCACTGTACAAAACTGGCAAAGGGAGCAAGAGTTGGGCTGATGGATGACAATTTTTAGAGACTAAAAAGTTGATGTTGTCTCACTGGTTAGATTAGCAGAAGTCAAGATGTGCTGAAATCTCCGTGCTGTGAGGCTGTTTTTGTCACCTTCAGGGTGACACAGGACTTAACAGCAACTCTGATTTAAGTATTGCCACAGTATCTTTAGTGTTTTGCTAGTATTTATTTGTGACCTGTATTTTTAGAGTATTATGGCTTCTATATGTAAAAACAAAAATGCTGCTACTGTTATCAGTGTTCCCTTTCTCTTTGCTAGATTATTAAAAATCCTACAACATTGACGTAGGCAGGAGTTTAGCCAGAGGACAGTAAACACGCTTATCCTAGCACTTAGATTTCCAGGCAGAACCTACCAGAAATAGTAATTAGTGGGAGAATAAGATTTGAAGTTCAAGATGCTTAAAAGAGAGCTCTAATTCTGCTGCTGATCAGCAGTCCTACCTGGTCTCAGCGTGACAGTGCTGGTGTCAGGCTCACTTTGTATGGCAGTCATCTCCTGCATTAAATCATGGTGCTCCTCAGGTATGAAATATATACTTCATATGTATATTTGCTCTACTCAAAAACTATGGTATCAGTCTGTGCTGCCTTTCCCAAAGCTGCATTTTTTTCCCCCAGAAAGAGTATTTTTCTCCCATTCTAAGACTTTTCTTCAGCTTTCATGAAACTTGCAAGTTGTATAGAAGAGCTCAAGGGCATTTAAGGATAGTGGGTTTTGCAGTGTTTAGTCATTCTTGTGTGTGGGCCCATACCACAGATGGAATTTGAGGCTTTCAATTACAATTGTCCATTCTCTCCTGGATTGCATATATATGTGCCTTTCATGTATTGCTAGGTGAGGAGAAAGATAATACTGGCATGTGTAAATCAGCACGAGACCCACATTTTCGTTGTTTGCAGTTTTTCAGAAGAGAAGGGTTGCATGTATATCTCTGTTTGTGGATGAGTCAACAAAACTAGAAGAAATATCCTTGTTATCCTTGGGAACAGAATACTTCAGGGACCAATTTGCAATTGTCGGCCTTAGTAAATGTATGAGCTGGTTCACAGAAGCTTGGGCACAATCTGCACATTTTAATTGTGATCTTTATGGACCATCTTATCAAGAAGTTGTGTGTAAGCATGATGGCTACAGCTGCTCACTAATTCAGTGACACAACAGACTTAGGAGCCAGACATTGATGAGGGCATTTGAAATTACCTGCGTTATTCATACTTTCATATGTACGTTTTCCTGGAACTTCTTTGCTGAAACAAATCTTTTTAGAGCAGTGAGCCACAACATAATTACAATTTCTAAATGCCTACACCTAATGAACACTTATAGAAACTGTGGAACTTGCAAAATCCTTGCTGTTTTCTTGCTTCATAAAAAAGAAAAATGAGAGCAGTAAAGCACACAAGAAGATAGAACAGAAGAGTTTCTAGGTAGCCTGGTTGATGGCTTCAAAGAAAAAGAAACAGAATGAGCATTTCTTATTTCTGAAATGGCCTTATAAAGCTCTTAAGTCTCTGGCAACGACAGTCTTGGATACATTCCATAAAAATGTGTAAACATGTTCTCGTTCAGAAAGGATGTGGTGTATATGGCACAAGAACCAAAACGAGAAAGGAATAAAGATGGGAGAGTTCCTTAGTTAAGTCTTAGAAGGACTTTTCAGAGAAAAGTGTTGTGCTGAAGAATAGCATTTGTTCATTTTTTTCCTTTTCAAAATGCTCTTTTATCTCTTCCTTTAAGCTAATTTTAATTCTAAAACATCTGTAGTTATTTTCTTTTTAAATCAAGTCGATCTTTATGAAGAAGGAAAGCAGGGAAACAAGAACCCAAGAGCTTGAAAGGTGGTAGCCTCCTCCCATGCGCACAGTCTGTTTGTGAACATTGCTGCAGAAGGCATTACAGAAGCATGGTAGAAAAGCTGCTTCACTCTCCCCACTACAAAAATATAAGTAAAAAGATAAAAGCTGTACTGCTTTATTTATTTTTTTTTTATTTTTTTTTTAATTTTATGCTTGCTTCATACTTGGCAGTCCAATCTAAATAAAGCACCACTTTGAGGTAAGGATATGTTCCCTTTTATGCTTAACTCCTGTTTTGTTTCCTCTACCACTTCACCTTGTCTTGCAGAAGAAATAATTTGTGTGTGGAAGAAAAAAGTTGAGCTGATTACAGAGCATGCATATTCCCCATCCCCAGTAAAATAAAGTAGGAACCCATGTAAATGAGGCATACAGTTTATAATGAATTGGTCTGATCGTGATGATGTGTTCGAGTGCATCTCCCAAAGTTCATTAACTTAATGTAATATACAGTAGCAAGAACAATACCTATGATTACTCCAATTAAAATGATAGTTTTGTGCTTTTGTGTGATGCAAGTTAGTGCTGTGAGAACATGAAACGCACCTCATAAATGCCACCCAGCTGCAAAAGTGAAAAAGTGAATCTGCCAGCTTTTCCTAAAGGCACCTAGAATAATAGGCAGGGCTGCAACTGGAATTTGTTATTGTTGAAAACTCTGGCAGTTCCCCAAGCATGGTAAGACCGAGGCGATATGTCTGTGATATTGCTCAACAAGTCTTTAAAAGACTAAGGGAAACATGCAAACATATACCCTTAAATGGAATAAAAATAAAGCAAATACAATTATAAGTATATGGTATGTGGAAATCGCTAAGAGAAGGTTGTGAGCAAAGGAGGATAGCTCAACATCCTGCTCGAAAGAAGTGTAGGATTAAAGCTTTGCCCTGTTTTGAGTTCACCGCTTTATTAATAAAGAGCGGATGGTAACTGAAGAGATGAAGAGACTGTATTGTGAGACACCACAGAGCACTGCATGTGTGATGTTCCTTCTGAAGCCATAATAACCATTTGATTTCTGACCCTGAGGTGAATTTTGTATACTCATATGCATGAAGGAGGTGAAAGGATATGCACTGAGATATGCCCTTCTTTCCAAACTGTCTCTTTAGAAGTGACATAATTGAGGTATAAATAAAATAACAAGGCTTTTTTATATATATATTATTATTTCAAACTACCAACAGTTGTCTTCACGCTTGCTGGTATTTTAGTTGTGAATTTTAAATGGTGCAGCTCTTTACCGTTTCCTTCAAAATGTTTGATAGAGACTGCATTTTAAGGGAAATTTGCAGAAATCAGCTCTGTAATAAACGGTCCTAAGAACTTTAGTCAAGTCCCATGGTTGCTTCCTATTTGTCCTGTGACATCTCTGACAATAAAGAATACAGAGCCTTAAAATTGGCACTCAGCAGTAGGCGAGTCCATATCCTTTCCCCAAAATTGAAATGGGGACCTAGCACGTGGTAGTTGCTTAAAGTGTCTGCCATTATGTGGGATGCCAAGAGGCCACCCCCTGCTGTTTTCCATTCAAATGAATGGGAAACCTATGGATAAATTACCACCCGCAGCATATGATAGCGGACATTGTAAGCAGCTGTCACTGTAGCTCTGTAATTATGCAAGTATTCTTCCAATATTATACAATTAGATGGCCCCATCTTGCTTTCTTTCTCTTGATAATGTTTTTGTAGGTGTTAAGAGCTCTGAACTCTCTCCTTGTTCAATCACTTATGTCTTAGTGCAATACAACTGGCACTTTCCTGATGCTGCCATAGCTGGTGCTTTCTATACCATAGGTTGTCTTCTGATTCTTTTTCAAAACTGTTACTTTCTGTACCAGGAGATGACAAAATCATGTAGATTACTGTCAATAAGCAATCAGCCCTTACTTTTATTGAGGACATCAGACAGTGGTGGCTGATAGAAAGAGGCCGTTGGCTTTATTCTCTTTGTCGGAAATTTCTTCCTAGCGTTGGGTGGATGAAATGTCATCTAGATTAAATGTGCTTTGGGAGATGCACCAAAAAGTATTATCCATGCATCCTTTTTGCCACTTGAGGTATCTTTGTACTAGTAGGAGTAGAGAGAAATTGGATGGTATGAAGTGAAGCTGACTTTTTCAAAAGTAACAAATAGTATTCAACTGGGGGAACCACTCATACAGTTAGTTTGTTCATATATTTTGCTCAGAAATGTTTTAAAAAAAAAAAAGCTTCTGCCTATATTATAGGCTACAGTTCCTTTTCTGTAAATGCTTGCTATTTCCTGTAACTTAAGGTGAGCTTATGAATATTAAAAGCCTGAATTTTCACAAAGATTGTTAATAAAAATGACTATTTCCATTTTTTCCTCACAGAACCTAACCCTGTTAGTTGCCATTTTACAGTTTAGTACTTTTTTGTCCACCTCCCTTATGTTTTGCTTCTGAAAGTATTTGAGTAAGAAACTGATGAGACTTCCTGATGCCCCAAAGGGTATTAAATATCATTCTCAAAAGACAGTATTCTCTCTGAGGTGGTTCAGGTATTTGTAGATGAATCTACAAAATCTGTCAATTCTATTTTTTTCTAAATTTCTGAAACTGTGGAAAGTCAGTTACATAAAATCTGTTCTTCAAAGGCAATCAGCTATATTTCCTTTTAGATTAAAGTTTAAAATAATTTTAGATTCAACATCATGGCTGCTAATTAGTACCTGCCTTTTTTTAATTCCAGATTTGGGCTAAGTCACAATGAATATTTTATTTGAAAGGCTTCTTTCTTGATGCCTTAAAGATGATTCCTGTAAACAAAAATCATGATCCAGTTTTGAAATTGCCTTTAGGTCCCCAAACCTCCTTTCGCAGCAAGCAGGCCAAGGTTATCAGACTGGTTTCTGAATTAGCTGCAGGGATCAGTGCGTTAACCCTGCCTCCCTAGCGACCCGGTACCCGGCTGAGGGAGCCCTACTACTGAATAGCAGCACAGGGTCAAGCATATTTACCAAAACCCCTGTTTTTACAGACCTGTGCTCATGTTGCTGGTTACACCACCATACAAGAAGTGAACAGGGGTAGTAACATTTGGAATCACTGAGGTTATTTTAGTGTCCTAGGTGGTACCTGGGACCTGAACCAACAGCAAGTTCCTGAGACTTTTGTGCAAACACCCACAATGCAGATACCAAAACGTCCAGAGGAACCAGGAGACTGACTGAGCCCAGGTGGCACAGACAAAGTCATGTGGGTAATGCAGGTTGCGGAAGCGTTCGGCTTATGCCTGCAGCGCCATGCAGAAGTGCAGGTGGAGGAGAGCCGCCTGCCTACCCCTGCCGAGTCGCATTTCTTTTCAAGGCAGTGGTGTGGGAATATTCCCACGTGGTGCAGAGCACAGGGCTGAAGCTGAATCCCTTCCTCACCCCTTCCCATGCGTTGCTCCCTTGCTTGCTTTGTGCACTCACTCACCATCAGACTTTTTTTTTTGCCACTTTAGATATTAATCGATATGTCTCAGGGTGTGTTTGGTTTTGTATTAAGTTATAGATAATAAGAAAGGATACATATCCTATACTTGGGATGTTCTGAAAAGGACTTTTGAGTCCTTTTCATAGGAAACCGTACAGTTTTCTGCATTTATTTGTTGAGTTCCTGTAAATACAGGGCTTCTTAGAGCTTGATAGTAACAGAGCATCATTCTGAATTGATAAATTAGAAGAATGAACTATGGTAACATAATGCCCCCTATGGTTTGTTAGAAGGTATGTACAATAACTTTAAAAGGAATGTTTCCCTAAGTACTTTAGCTGAATTAGAATTACATGTTATGCTCCTCAGCTACGAGAGGAAACATATCTGGCTCAATTTTCTTAATGAAGAGATCAGACACTGCTAATTTAGATGCTGTAAATCTCCTCCTCCTCTCTGGAGATTAAAAGCAATTGGGATCAAAAATATTTTTAGTGAATTTAATTGCATAAATAGTAACAGCTGAATTAATACATTTATATACCAGCCAGTTAGCAGTTTAAAGTAGGAAGTCATCACCTAAAGAGAGCAAAGCAGCCTGTCCCAGAGGGAGAGAAGGCTCTGTAATTGAATAAATGGCCACTTGATGGCAACATTTTACCATGTATAAGTAAACCCAGCAGAATTTGACAGTAGAAACTATAACCCTGAAAATGTGCAGGTTTCCTCAGGACCCAGTTTAAAAAGCTCTAAATACTCATAAAACATTGTTTTCCAGTAACTTGTGCCAGTAAGACCTCTTTATCCATCATATCTTGTATTCATCACAGTTGTAAGTCTTTTTATGAATTCCCTTGCTATAAGATTTCATGTAGCAAGTTAGTGCTTTCAATAAGACAACCCTTTTAAGAAGCAGAAATGGGCATACTATGTTAAAAGCTTTGCAGAGTGGTAAGCTGCAACAGCAGTAAGTTATATGATAATGTGTAAGTAATAATATGACATTTGACTGCTAACTTAGTTCTCTTTTTCCATTCAATTTTTTTATTCTCCTTCCCTACATCCAGTTTAAATGCAAGTCTTCCTTTCTTGCACTTGGTTAGACCTCTCAGTTCCCTTATGATCATATCTTTTCAAGGAAAATAAAAGCAATATTGAATAAATGTGTGACAACACAGAGCAAACATGTTAGCTTACTGACTTCTGTTGATTTTAAAGTACTGGCAAGCTGGGCTGCCTTATTTTGAAACATGCACAGCAACTTTCCTTTAAATCCCAAAGAAGGTGATAACCTGACTGGGGGAAGATTCAAACAAAAAAACCCCTCTCACTTGTAGGTGGCTTTACCTGTATGCAAAGTCCTTTTTTGCTTGCTCTCAGTGGATGGCCAATATGATTTTGCCCTATAGCCATAGGTATTTTTGCTTAGTTGCAGTGATACTGAAGCTCCTCAGTTCATCTGTAGCCCCCAAAGTTCACTTTTAGATATGTCCAGGGGAAAAAAAGTAGTAGCTCATTCTTTTTTTGGTGGTGAACCTGCAGCAATGAGGGCAGGCTTGTATGTACTAAAATAAAATGAATAAAAGGTGCAGAAGAGCTTTGGTAGCCCGTGCCCTGCCGTGTAGTGTGGCCTCATCACAGCCTGTGGTACAGAAGTGACATATGCTGGTGGGGGAGCCTGGGCAGAGGTGAATTGCCAAAAAAAGAGTTTTAGCCTATAAATGCACACACAGGGTAATAACAAATGTACAGTGGTTACTGCAGCTCACTAGCAGAACTGAAAAGCAAACGTGTGCAAGTTGGTTATCCAAGCAACACAGACGTAATTGCAGAGATGCGATGTCTCCCAGACCCAATGTCTTAGGCTTGCCTTGGATGACTTGGTGTTTCTGGGCTTAGTCTTGATTATGTCTTTGTTCTATTTTGGTAAATAATGAAAAAGTCATGGCTTTTTGTGCATTCAAGCCTTTGCACCCTGGGGACTGGGTGGGAGGGGATAAAACAGAGTGAGTGACTCACTGGAAATAGCTCTTGCACTTTGTCAGAACGTTAGAAAACTGTATTGGCTGTCTGCTTTTAAGCTGAAATTCCACTAGTGAAGTGTGGGCAGATTGATTTAGCCGTAAGTACATTTAGAACTCCAGAGAAAAAAATATTTTGTTCTGCTCACACTTGATGGAATTAATTCTCTTGCTACATCTCAGATATAGCTAGCACAGGTTTGGAGTGGAGAGTGCCTGTCTCTTCTTCTCTCCTTGTGCAACAGCCAGTTTATCCTTTGGACTGGGATTGGAAGCAAAACTCATTGCTGAATTTGCCACAGCTAAGGTTAAACAAATGTTATTCCAGCTACTGGTCCATGGGCATATATACAGTTAACATTTAAAATCCACAAAAAGACACATTCACAAGGTTTGTGGAAAATGAGGCAGCTTTCATTCCCATAATGGAAGGGATCTGAAATGAGCTGTGTTGTCAATGGGAGCACAAGAGGTTATATAGTTTTCCATAATCTATAAAACTTCTTCAGAATCATGTCATTAGCTTTCCTGTGATAGTGCACAGCAGAGCTAATAATGCAATTATGGTTCATGTAGTTAAACTATGCTATTGATATTTTTTTTTCCCAGGAGGCCTTCATTTCTAGCAGTTCTAATCATCTTCATTGTACAGCTGTATGGATTCCACGTTTCACTGTGAGGGAAATAAAATTGTAAATAAATACCAGCTTTCCTAATGCTTCTATAAATGCCAAATTTAGTAACCATTAACCAAATGTTGGAGTCTATAAAATGTACGTTTTTTTGTTTAGAGAAAAAAAAATTATACAAGAGGCCACATTCAGATTCCAGACACCAGAACGAACTATTATGATGGAGTGACTGAGCAGAATTTTATCCAATATTTGATTATGCTCATTTGTTGCAGCTATAATTCATTATATTTTCTGGTTTTTGTATCCTAAGTCTTTCCCTGTCTGTCTGCTGTATTTAAAAATGTAAGTATTAGAGGAAATTAGTATAATCACCACATGAAAATAGTGTGTTTGTTTAGTAGGAGGGGAAAAAGATCCCCCTTTTAACTTCCATTTCTGTTATTGAGCAAATGTGGAATCTGGACTTCTGCACTTTTACCTGATATACAATAAGTATGAAAGCTGAGAAGGGCAAGATAATTGAGATGCTATTCAGTCTATTATTAAATATCAATTCATGACTCCCATTCAGGAAATGTTTTACTTTTTTTTTTTTTTTTTTTTTTTTTTTTTTTTTTTTAGCAAAGGAATGGTTCCATCTGTCAATCTCTACAAAAAGCAAAATCTTGTTAGTGTGAATGCACGATGGAGAAACCCATTGCAAACTCCTCATTTTTGCAAGTTAATCTCAAACCGGAGATGCTGGAACCCTAACTCAAAAATACACTGGCAGTAAGGATGTTCACTGCCTCTGTGGTCTCAGTCTTCCATGATTAAGGTTGTTACAAGAGGATAAATCATTAAAGAGTGATGAATCTCTGAAGGGACTGTCCTAATTTTTTGAGGTAAATTTTGTTTCTATTAACTATTATGGTTCTTCTGAGTAAACTACCCAATGCATTACAAAGCCTTTAGAAAAGGCAGCTAATAAGGTGATAGGGTGCTAATCATTTTGTTGATAAATGTTCTCTCGTTCTCTGCTTTAATGTACATGGGACACAAATGATCTAAAAATAAACTCAAAGTGATTGCTGCTAAGTGTCTGAGGAAAACTACAGATATGTGAGGGACCTGCTAATTAGGCTTCCTCAGTGGGCCACATGGAAAGGCAAAGAAGTTGAAAATGGCATCAGAAAAATAAAGCAAATGTAGCTAATGGCTTTAACCATTCTTTAAAAAAAAAAAAGAAAAGAAAAAAAAGTTGTTTTCTGTGATAATGAACTCTCCAGCTGCAGATAAGGCTTTTTTTAAAGCCTTATGTTATCCCTATTGGTTATCAGTGTCAACGGTAGGAAATAATATGAAAAATAAAATTGACTGGTATACTGCCAGAATTATTTTGCTTGGTAATTGGGCCACTGCTATCCCTTCAATAGGTCTGATAAGCACAAAAGCTAGATGTCTTCAACTTTAATAATAGTAATAATAAAAGAGTAATAATTGTGCTATAGCATTAGGTAGAATTTCTAAAGACTTAATAAATGTAGAAAACAAATTGGATTGAGATCCTTAATTCCTTTTATTATTTTTTTAGGGGATGAAAAGCTTTATTAGAATTAAGCTCATCTGAAACTTATTATTCTTTCAGTATGCTAATTAATAGAGCAGGATCATGAATTTGTTAATTAAAATAAGATACCTCAGGGAAACTGAAATTAATTTTGATGTCCTAACAGAGTTACTATTATGTTACTAAATCTTGCGGCTGTCCTACCCATTTTTTTTTCTTTTCTCTTCCCCAAAAGTGAGTAAACATTTTATTTTGTTTGAATTTAGAATTATAATGTGGAACAGCTACTTTCCGAAGATGTGGAGGAGATCAGCTGATAGTTTTAGGGTAGCTAAAAGTCCTCTGGGGGGTGTCAGACTGTTTGTGTAACAACCACAATGTGCTCTGAATGAACACACAACTGTTCACCTCTAGGTCGTTGAATCCATGTTAGTAGAGCTTAACTTGTAAGCAGTGACTCCAGTAGCCTCCTATGGTAACTCAGCAATACTGGTTTATTTTTTCCACAGATGCGACTGGTAGAACCCACCCATCAGACAGTCATCTTTAACAGAATTGCTCAAGGTGAAAAAATTAATTGCACCTTAACTGAACGCCTTTCAGGGATGATGTGTCGTATGATAGCAAATACTGTGGTCAACTGGGTATTGGCTATGTTGGTAAATTAGCTCATGTAGTGTTTTTTAAGGAAAATCTGGTCATTGCCGTTCAGTGCTTTGGTGCAGTCGTGGAGCATGCGGACTGGGTTCCTGGGAGACGAAGGGGCCAGGAGGCCGTGCTCCGGGAGCCCGCCAGCAGCACCCCAGCTGTTCAGGGCACTCGGCCGCAGACCTGCGCTTGATCTGGGCAAAGTAAAGCCCCCAGGTGCTGACAGGGAGGGGGCTGGGTCCTCAGCACCTGTTTCCTCTTCCCACAGATCTGCTGCTTTCCCACTGCACTGTTCGCTAATGCAGAAGTAGCTAGATCTTACCTTGTGCCTTGACAAGAAATCAAACTATTGATGTGATGGCCAATGCAAATGTTGATTTCAATTTAATTTATTTTTGAATAGAAGGAAAAGCATCTGAAATACAATATTTTCCAAGACTCGATTTTTCCCATATAGATTCTCCTTTAGAATTTGGATTTTTTCATGGAGTAGAGGAAGGGAAAAGGGATAGGCAGGTAGGAAAGAAGTGTTACTTTTTCTTCCAAAGCAGAGCACAACAGTAGTTCCAATTTTAACCAATGAATTTTCAAGGCCAGTGAAGAAATTCTGCATCATCACCAAGACTGTTATTTGTGCTCTCTATTCCAAACTTCTGTTGTTAATGACTGCACTAGAGGATAGAAATAATCTTTTTCAGTACACCAACGTGTATTCTTTGAGTATTTTCCTTCATTTTTTTCACTGGGTTCAACTGGTATATCTTACAGACAAGCACTAGATCTATTTTTTGGAGGTTGCTGAGTAGTTGCAGTTTAGTTAGACTTGTGAAAGCTTACCACTTTCCAGAAAGAAACGCCTATTGTTTGGTTTTAGCATAAAAAAATGCTCAGAGGAATCTGGTTACATATAAGGAGGGCTCCTACTGTTCAGTCTGTATTTGCTAAGCAAAAAGAAGCCAGGATAGTTTATGAATTTCAGTTTAACTTGGCAAATGGTTTCAAGCCAAAAATAAGTAAATCAGAGGGAAAAAAAATCACTTTGTTCACTTTCACAATAGCTTCATCACAGTACCATTTATGAAAGTTTAAAAAAAAAAAAAAAAAAAAAAAAAAAGGCGTTACAATGTCCTTGTTTCCAGTACACCCAGTCAGAGCAGTCAGCTTTGGTGTCTTATCATCACTGTGCTCTTACCACTGAACTCTAACATCATGCTGTCAGAAACTCAGATCTAATGATTAGTTAAGAAAATTTACCTGGAGCGGAATAGCTTCAGGAGAGGTTGAAAGAAATTCCCTCAGTAATTAGAGTACTCAACAGTTAGGGCAAATTCACTCGGAGGGGAGAGAGCAGTTTAAAACTTCATGACCAAAGGGAGGATTTGGTACATAGTCTGGTACAAGACACACTCAGGTCTTGAGTACTACTCTTCCCTTAACATACTTTTGCTTAAATCGCCTTGGTCTGCTTATAAATCAACCCCTTAATGCTCACATTTCCTCTGCTTTTATCCTAAAACCTATATAAAACTATTAAATTGAAATACTTGGGGTTTCGGTTGAGTTCAATGTTTTGTTGGACTGAACATTTCATCCTGCTGTTTCAGAACTGCTTGGAAATCAAAATGTGAATGTGTAAGGTGCTTGTCGTCGGTGCTCGGAGCCCCTTGGTGTACTGTATTTTAATGAGAACACAATTTTTTAGGTGAATGATTAGGAAGAAAAAAAAAAAGCCTTCCCTTCATCTATTCTGTCATAACTGGGTGTGGAAGCCAGCTTATGAATTTGCTAGTTGATTGCTGTATTTTGCTGACATCTAGATGTATATTTGAGCTCAGATATATATCAATACTTATTGAGGATAGTATTAACATTTCTGATGTATACTCAATACCCAAGTACCATTTATAAATATAAGATTTTGAAAAGTTTCTTTCCTGATTTTTCTTTAAGATTGTTATTCTGAGCCTATTTCTCCTGGTTCTGTTAAATGCAAAAGAAAGAGCAGATTGCTCAAAAACTTATTTTAAAGGTTGTGTTTTTCTTTAATATATGCACAACAGGCACCTTGTAGAATGACAATGGTAAAACTACCACCAAGAGATGGATGACAGAAACCTGTTCCACAGTGAGCATGTAATGTGTGTGCTGTCAGTGCCATCAAATTACTGGAGAGAGAGATGGCCAGTGCTGCAGATGCCAGAGCACTAGTTGCAGTATTTCAACATGATTGCAGATGTGTTCGGAGGGGAGGAGTTACTGTAGGCACGCAAGCTGAAGCAAGATGCCTCAGAAATCAAAGTTCAAGTTGAGATCCATATTCGGTGGTAGCAGATTTAAGAAACTGTTTTTTTTTCTTCTTTTCCAGTGCAGAAAACAATGCTGGGTAAAAATCTGGACATCAGAGCTTCTTATTGCACAGAGTCTCAGCCTGATTCTTGCATCCCTGCTCTGCATTTCTCCTTGTGCTGCAGGGAACCCTAGGAAAGGGAAGAAGGTGGTATAATTTGCTATAAAAAATGGAGGATAGCAGTGTGAAGCATTAATGCTGGTAATAGGTGGTATATTAAGGACAGTAACCCTTCATCACCCTTAGCAGCAGGGAAGCTAAGGTATTGCTCAGTGAGGTTTCAGCTGTTTTTTGTGGTGCCTGCATGCTCTCCTTGATGTACCTGCTGGTATGGCATGGCGTGCGACTTGCTCCTCAGACCTCAGCAAGAGGAGGTGGGATAAGCTGTTCACTCTTGTGTGAGCTTTTCTTGACCACAGGGATGAGGGGAGAAGCAGTTTATGTGTAACTGCTTATTGATGCAGGTGGGTGGGCAGTTATAAAGTGGGGAAAGGGCAGTGCCGCCTCTTCCTCCTTTCCCACTGACTGCCAGGGGAAACACCTTTCACTAGGCTTATAGGGCAGTTTTCCCAAGCAGAGTGGGGAGCAGGACAGCATTTTCAAATCAGACAGCATTTACTTATCCTTTGACTTTTGCTCCTGTCTCCTGTTCGTAGCTCTGGCCATGATGCCTGTAAAATAGAGCCGTGAAGAAGTGTCTTTATGCGGAGCCACACTGTACCCTTGTTCTGTTGACCCACCTAGTCGATTAATGCTACATGTATTCAGGAGAAATACCTGTGTTTTGCTTCTGTGCTGCCTAGGACAATGATGTTTTAGGCTTCCTACAGACTGCAGTAGTTGATGTGAAAAATAACCATAAACTGCAATGGTGTTTCTAGCCAATTTATTGCAGATGAGTCTGTGACACTGTGTTTTTGCAGGAGAAATGGTTGTAGAAAAGATGCAGTGTAACATTTTTTCCGCAGACTGCAAATGATACAAACTGAGACTAGCCAGATGAATACTTAAGTGATTGAAGGGTTGCCTATTCTTATCTCTCACCTCATATACAATGTGATGGTGCCTCCAGGTCACTCACCTGGGCTCTTTGGAATAACATTTCCAAGTTGACATAATGCTTTATGGGAAAGCGAATGGGTTGGCCTGTAATGCGCGGCCAGGCGGCAATAGTGATTTTGGAAGTGATGTTGCCCGTTACTGCGTTCTTCTCCCATGTGCTCCTCTGCTGCAGTGGGGTGGGTCATAGTCTAGTGTATTGAAAGCTTCTGATAGTTTATCTGTTATTAATGTGGGATGAAGTGTGAAAATAATGTCACTGGTGAAACAGAAGCAATCACTTTCTGATAAATAGCATGTTACTGTATCAGAGGATATGAATGTGCTCAAATGCCAGCATATGTGAATGTGCTAAAAGGTTAGTGTGCGCTAGTATATGAGTGAGTCTAATACTCAAAGGCCATGCAGCCATTACAAACCCAACCTGAATTCAACTTCAAGCTGTAAGGTCATGTTCTCAAAATACATAAATTAAAATATGATAAACTGTATGATCATCTCTTAATAAACTTGAAAAATTTTTCAAATACTTGGTTGAAAAATTCAGAGAACAACCCTTTAAGTGTTCATGTAATTAACAAACAAGCCTGAGAGTTATATAGCAAACTATTTCGGCCAGTCTCTCGGGCAAAACAAATTGTGTGAAACAGTTGAAATGTTCAGGCTGCTAATGGGCTTCACAGAAGAGACGCCCAAGAGCTCATATTCCTTGTTGCTGTCAGCATGGCATTGCAGTCATTTTATTCTCATGCTATCATTGTAATGGTTACAGAACAGGAACAGATAAGTAATGATGCAAGGGGGAACAGTTACCTAATCTGACACCTTTCCTAGTAAAACGGAACACAAAACAATCAGATCTTAAAAAGTACAAAATTAAATACTTTGTGGTTTCCCTGTTTGTTTAGCCATTTTTAAGAAAAAAGGTGGAAAGATTCTAGATATGTAAACTTGTTTGAGAAAGCACTACTTGCCATGATAGATGGGGCTTTAGACAGGGCCCACTGAAAAAAATGTGATGGTGCCCTTTGATGTCAGGAGGGTTTAGATGAGACTTAGAGTACAAATCTGACTAGCCTTGCTGATTTTAATGGATCCATGTTGCCTTGCAGCTTCTGAGGATTTGACCAGCAATTTTTATAAGCTTTACAGTATGGGAACAAATAAATTTTGCAGGTAGAGGAAATCTATGTACCCAAGCACAGTCGTTTCTTTTTTAAATAATACCTGTAAGGGTGTTACAGGTGTCCAGCAGCTTCACACAGAGGAAGGGAGCACACACTGTTTTAGTGTGCAGGCTCCTAATGACAGTGTAAATGCAGGCAGTGACCCCCAAAGCCTTCCATGAAGGTCAAAGGCATCAAGCTTTCTGTTGGCAAAATCCCATCTCGCTTACCTAAAGTCACTTCCATTCTGATTGCCTAACGTCCTTAAAAGTTGGACTGGAAAGAGTTGTAAATAGTTCTTTAAATGTTTGTCTTGTGTTCCTGAGTAGTTTTTCCATGAGTTTTTAAATAGCTGTGTTTTCTACAAAGATGGCTGCATTTGTGCCTGGATAAATATGATTAAGTCTTCTGTTCCGGAAGTCCATAGTGATGCTGCCTTTAATCACAGCTGCAGCAGATTTTGACCCACATATGAGTGTTTATTAAAAGCAAAACAAAATTTTTCAGGTTAACAAAACTATTGAATACCTAATTTTAATTGCAAAGATCTGTGTTAATAGAGGAATATGTTTATGAATCCTTTGGAGATCTCAGGCTCTGCTCTTTACCAACCTTTACTCTTCAAATCTGTGAGAATTATCCCTGGGACCACTTCCCACTCTCAAATCTGGTTACGTGTCTTTGCATTTGATCTCTTGACTCCAAGCCATCTGAATGGTATAGACTTAGCAGTCCCTGAATTGCTATGTGCTGTCTGGCAGCCCAAATATGCGCACAATCCTGAATAAACATCCTGGCGATATACCTTGGCCTCAGTTTCTCCTCAGCCCACCACATAGCCAGGACCTGGGAGCCTTGTTGTCCCCAGACCACTGCAAGTCCACGGCAATCCTCTGTACAAGGGCATCCTATGCGTCGTCTCAGCAGGGGAGGTACACTGTGGGAGGAAACATAACTAGTCTCAGACCATTTCTGCAGGCAGTCTACGTCTGTCATACACAACTTCTATAGGAGTGGTATATGGAACAGGAGCATGAACCTCTCTTGAGTTGGAAAACTACTTTAGCTGATACTGGGAACCGGCTCTGGATCTGTTTTATGGGTTAGCTGCTAGACAGTAATATCACTTGTATGCACAAAAACAGTGTGTCAGATACTGAGTATGGTACAGCACAACTGTGCTGTATCAGTGCTCACATGTGTCCCTCTTGGGGCAGACAGGTATTTGGCCTTCTCAAAAATGTTTTTTAAATGTATGAGACATCTTCTTTCAGCACAAGATTTTAGTGCACATTTTGTTTATTTCTGGCACCCTATTTTCTTACTGTACTTTGTACAGTGTATTGTACCGTACACTTGCTTTATGCATCAACAGAATTATTTGGCTTTTTGGTTTGGTTTTCTACAAGGTAAAGTAACCCCCCCCACCCCCTTTTTTAAGGTAGATGGGTGCCCTCTCATCTCAGTTGCTTTTTGAAATTTTCTCATCCATTATTTCCAAAGTTAGGTTTACTTATTTATCAGGAGTTTTCCTTTTCCTTTAGGAAGCTTAAATTTTGTGTCTGCTCTCTAGGTTAGAGTCTATGTTACAGATAAGCACATCTTTGACAAGGAGAAAGGAAGCAAAACATTTTAGTTATCCTTGATCTTTATCGCTAGTGATGTCAAACTTCTTGCCAGCCCAGAAGGATTTATTTACTGTGGCATTTTTCAGCTACTAAAGACTTTTTTGTCTATAGGCTGCCTTCTCCCTTTGAGCCGTGTTTCCAGGGATGAGCACAGCAGGATACCTGGATGCTAGCCTAGAAAAGGTTGCCCTGCCGCACACCACGTGAATTCTCAAATGAGCAACTATAAACTCCCAGGAAGCTTTGCATAGCTGTATTTTTACACATGCCTTTGCATTTAGTCGATAAAAATCAGCCTCCATATGCTTTTTGCTTTAGAATGAGTTTTTTTGTTTATGTTCTTCTTTCAAAAATGCTCATCAGTAGCATTCCTGAACTGCAAGCCCTGGAATTAAATCTGCTTGGATAACCTCCTACAGACTGTTTCAAACCAGTAGGACCTGCATTAACAGAGAGAACAGAATATGGTCCCCAGTACCTCATTCCGATCCTCCTGGCTCTGTGCATAGGCTCTGCCATTCTTGCAGTCATGAATCATATCTGCCTGCAGATCACATGTGCATGATCTCCATGGCGACTTAGGCACTTGAGGTAGAAATATGAGCGGGTAAGTCAAGGTTACTCTCTCTCCTCCTCTTTTTCTCTCAGTGCGATGCAGGTAATTACATGGGTTATGTTTTGATCTGGACTGTGCTTGTCTGAAGCAAAATGTAGACAATCTGTGTTAATTCTCCAAATTCAGTTTAAGCATCTCACGGAGATTAGCAGAGCACTGCACGGTGCAGGGGGGTGGGGGGCCATGTATGGGGTCCTATTTGGGTCTCTCTCAGTGCAGGAGCAAGGTCCCTTATAGGGGAGGTGGATGCTACACGAATGGAATATAATGAGAAATCCAAAGTAGCTTTTTCTGCACTGAACAGTGGAAATGTTGACTGTGGGCCAGCAGTAGAGAAATACAGGTAATTAGCTCCGGTATCTTTAGTGAGTAGCCTGAAGAAATGGCAACATAAATATTGAATTAGAAAGACTGAATTTGTATGGTCTCAGAATACATACATACATTATAAGGCAGATTTTTAGGTCTAATGTGTTCAATTAGCTTGTGGGTCCATTGAAGTTTTACCTCTTCATATTCACAAAACACTTTTCCTCTTTCTATTGGTGCAAATGACTTGAAATGAATAATGCTTTTCTTGTTTGTTAGCATCATCTCCCCCTGTTGTCCATCGACATAAAATGCAGTGTTCTGCAACATGAGAAAGGCAATACATTTCCTCCAGTTCTTTTGGAAGCTGATATGAAGTAGACAGACACCTTCTGAAGTTTTGTGCATGCTGTGCTCTTTTTTTCTTTGCTGCAACAAGAAAAGCCTTTTCTTTTAACCTGGCTTCCTTTGAAGAAGTAACTCAGGAAGCTTCATGGCCTCTCAAGGTAAGTGCATCTATAGTCTGTATTTTTAGATCATGTTTACAGAAAACTACAGTCGTGTACGTTTCCAGCAATCAGCAGTCTGATGAAATGAGAGTTCCAGGCTGAAACCACAGCAGCCAAAACACAGTTGTTCTGGCTCCCTTTAATTTTTCAGCATTCAAGAGGCTCCTAAGGAGACTAAAATCTACACTAGAATGTTATTTGAACAAAATATATTACAAAATGTTAGCATCTGCGTTCAATCAGAAAAATTTGTGTTTGTATCCTTGTGCTTAAACCTGTCAGCATAGAGTGTATGGGAAGGTCATGTACTGATCCAAGGTTAACATCATTTTTGCACAGCTTTCATATTCTGCTTTGAGAATACCATATCAGCAAATGCTTTTCACTTTCAACACTGGTCAGAGTCCTGATAACCGTGTAGCAAAAAGAAATCTCTGAAGAATAATTGAATTGAATCCAATTAGTCCAATTTGGATTCATTCTTGTCACATATTGTCTTTAGCTGCAGCCATTTGGGTTGTTGGGACGAAAGGTAAACATCGTAGTATGCTAATCTCAAAAGTTTGCTAAACTCATTTTCCTGTGCTGTCAAATACTAAAACAAAGCAGAAGGACCCAAATCTGTTTTTTCTTAACATGAATGCAACCACACAGAGGTCACAGAGCTCCGGTATGATATACAGAGGCAAATGTTGGCCTGTGGAGTTCCAGCAGTGTCTTATTTATATTTGCCAAATGTTTGACCCCCTCCCCCTCTAAAACACTTAAAACATTCTGCTTTTACAGCATGAAAAGTTATACAGCAGCAAGTAGGTGTTAGAGCATTGTTGCGCTCTTGGAGTATGCATTTTTCCTTTGGGAGGGAGGATTTGCTTACCTTTGCAGCCACTGTAAAGGAGACCTGGTTATGTGTTTTAACGTATAGTGGTTAGCAGCAGTAGCTAAGTAATCTTACGTAATGTAGAGTTTTCATAATGAAGGAACATACTAACATTCTTCTGTCCGGAACTAGTGACTCTACAAATTACAATTATACAGAACATGCACTGTATCATACAATAACTTTTAAGTCTTCCCGTACTGTAAATGAAACAGGAGATATCCACAAAAATAGATGAAGCCTCTGAGTAGCTCAGATTTTCATCAATATTTAATGTATTTACTGTTTGATTTTTGTATAGCTTAAATTTGACAGGTAGAACTGCAGTTCGTTGTCTCTTCTCTTTATCGTTATTCAAGAGTAACACTAATGCTTGGCCGATGGAACTTCATGGCATTTCATGTAACAACAAGAGTTGCGGCAGTAACAGAACCCTGTGAGGTAAAATGATGCAGAAGAGCATATAAAATATTTATTACCCAGTTATACATTTTTAAAAGCCAGCTACAAATTCAAAGAGGTTACTACTTCTTCCTGTGGTCTCAGACTTTGAAAGCAAGCAGCGGCTGCAAAGATAAATTAAGATCAAAATATGATTAAACGATGAATCAGCCACAACGAGTTCAGATAATGCTAAAGGATCTCATTTAAATCCACAGCAGCAAAAGAGAACTTCAGTCTTACAGGCAAAATTTCTTCTGGACCTCCAACCCCGTTGTGCCTAAGTATGGTCACACAGGAGATTAAAAAAAAACAAAAAAAAATCTGTTTGGGGACCACTTTACTATCTAAGCGCAGGAGCTTAGTTTAATAATGGGACTTGTTATTTATGTGCAGAGAACTTCAGCTTGCTCTTTCTTGTTCCGCTGTGGCTAGTGCCCTGGATGTACTGGAAAGATGCTAATAATAAAACCAGTGTGAGTTGAGAATCAAATGAATGGACGTAGGCATATAAGTGCCTATAACAGAAAACAGTTTCATTGCCTTCAGTAATACCAGTCAAGGTAACCAGCACTGTGTCCTAAAAAAAAGTGTTTGCAGAAGCAAACCAGAAAACACAGCTTAATGGCACCCGGCCTCTTTTCCATTAAGATAATAATGAATAATATACAGTAAGGGGCTGTAGCCTTTGATATCAGGGCCATAACATCCAGCTTTTGGAATCTGAGATCCCTGAAAAGATTATCTCTAGTTAAGAGAAAATATATGAGCCTTTAAGATCCTAGAAAGTAGCCACAGTCTACATTAGCAAGTAGTTCAGCTCAGTAGGAGTAGGGTGAAGCAGACTGTGCCAAGGATCTTGAGGCCCAGCTGCCTGTGGCTTGTCTAGCTCTAGTCTTGTCCCACTGACCAAGTGCTCAACAGCTGTTAGAGTGAATTAGATGCAATCCAAGGTCACGTCTCCTTATTTAGTTTCATCTAACAGAAACTCAGTTTGCACACTCAGACTGCTTCACGAAGCAAAACAAAGTGCTGTAAGCATAGGACCACCAGGAAATGCACTTCAGAGCCTCACTCCTGATCCAAACTCAAATGCTGTCACATCCAGGGTGTGACGTTATTTTTGCAGTTTTGATCCAAGCAGCTAGCTGCTCTTTGCCCCTGTTCATTTCTATTTTTTTTCCTCTTCCCACAGAACCTCAAGGACAAATAAATCCAATCTTTAAGGATCATCTCCCTGGTTCTTCTGATCTTCCTGAACAGAATAAGCCTGTTGAACCGACGAGTGTCGGGAAGCAAACATCACACTCTCATAACTTGCCACCTGGTCTGGAGTACCTGAGCCAGGTCCTGATACTTTCCAAATGTTAGAATTGTTTTGTTTTTTTCGTAGATTTCTTTGATTTGTGTTTGGGGTGGGAGATATTTCATTTTTTTTTCTTCGGATGGAGTAGGTGGAGATGGAGGGAGTTGTTTTAAGTATTTCTCATTACTCTGAAATAAGGAACATAGGACAGACTAGTCCCTGCTTCATTGCTGCTTTGAGCTCTTCAAGCTTAAAAAGAATGGTTTTCTTCCCTCTAGGACTTGTTCTAGGTGATACTAGTACCTCACTCTCATCATCTCCCCAGTTCCTTTCAAGTTCCTTAAGAGCTAATTCTCAGGGAAACCACTATTAAACTCTCATTGACCTCAGAAGGCTAAAACAGTCTGTGTGCTGAAAGTATGTCACCTCCTTATAACCCACACTGAGGTGCATGAAGGTCTTCTGGGCAAATTCCTTGTGCCCACAATGAGAATACTCTCCAGGTTAGAGGCAAGGTCCTTGGGAGGCAAGCTCCCAAAACAACAATTTGTGAGTAGCCTGGGTGGCTACAAACCAGCACCCACTCTGAGTTGAGTCATGAGATGGGAATATGCTGGTGCTCAAGTCAGGGAAGTACATGGAAATGTGAGCTAGTGAGTGGGCCACATGTAGAGGAGGGAAAGGGAATACAGAAGCCTTCTCAGCCGTATTGCTAAATGTGCAGCTGTCCATCAGCACTTTGGAAAACCTCTCAGCTCCTAGAGCACAGATTGCTGGTCAGCCTTGGCTGTGGCCTGCAGCTCCAACAGCTTCAGCTGCCCTATTCTGTAACAGCTTATCTTCCAGCATTTTTGTCCTTGAAAGGGATACTGCTGCTCCTTTGAAACCAACTCTAGTTTGCATTTCACATATGGCTGGATAATGTCACTCTTGTGTATGCTTAGTAATATTTCCTGCACTCTGGTTTGGGCAAGGGGCAGAATCAGGCTCTCAGTGTAGTCAGGTTATTGTCAGTCTGATGTGTTACACTCCTGCGTTTGCACGTGATGGCGCTGGGGAATATTTATTTCAGTCAACATTTGTATTTTAAATATAGATTTCAGTTGTTTTTTATAGAAACAGGAATTGGATGTATTTTATATTTGGAACTGAAGCTACTTAGCTAATGAAACTGGGAGACCATTCAGAAACCATCTTTCATGTAGAGTTATGATGTTCATTTCATAGTGCCCATGCACGAAATGATATGTGTTGTCAATTATCTGAGCATTTGTTCACGGACTGTGGGAGCTACATTTTTTAGTCTAAAAGTGATTACAGTAGTGAATACTGGCAGGTTACATATTCAGTCTTCTGTACAAACATGAATTATACCTCAGATTTATCCATGCAATGTAGGCAAGCAAATTCTATTACTCCATTTTATAGAAGCTTTACATCTGACAAAGGCAAAAAAGCAAGTCACTATCAGAATCGTAACTAGAACTAACGCTTCATGTTTGTTCTTAGCCCAATAATCATGCTGTCTGTGCTGTAACCCTCATGGTCTCCCCAGACCATGCTCTCTGATTAGGCTCAGTTTTCTCTGCAGTCTGAAAAGTGTGGAGAGCATGTTTGTGATTGTAAGCCTAGCTTTCTGGCACAACCGTGTTTGCCAGGGAACAATTAGTTGCAGGTTTTCTATTAAGGATTTTCATTGTTTGTTCAGAAGCATTTAACCAAATATGATATTCCCAAGCAAAACTCATAGATCTGAATGCTTGAGAGTGGATGAAGAGTGCTAAGGAATCCTCATTTAGGTATCGCAACATCTGTTGGAGTAAGAGCTTGGGAACAGTAATGACAAAATGACTATTATAACTATTTCCATTCAGCTGTAGATCTCTGCTCTCTAGAATGTGTTCTAGAATCAAGCCATGAATCCAAGATGCTGGAGTAGGAAAGGTCCCAGGATGATTCTTGAGTCAGTCTCTGTTATGTTGCTACCTGTGCTGCTACGCTTGTGATAAGAGGCTGTCAGCCTAGCACTCGCTGTAACCCTTCCTGTTCAGGGAAAGTCCTGATGATCTGCTGTCTTGACTAATATCGGGGGGGGGAGCAAACACCACTTCCTCTTCTCTTTCTATGTTTTCTGCTTTTCTACTTTACTATTATTTTTCTGGTGTAGTCCTGCTTCCCACTTTCTTGTATTTAGACATATTTAGAGACCTTTCCTCCCCTTGACATTTTACATATATCCATAGCTATAGTTCCCGTGCATTGCAGAACATTTTAGTGTGAGATGCTAGTAATACTTGCTGTGTGGCTGAATCAAAGTAATACAGACTAGATTGTATCAGAACAGGAGATCTGACTGGAAGCGAGAGATCTGCCTGCAGAATGAACACAGGGTTCACAGCTACTGGGATGAAACCTTTGCCTTTACCCTGATGTGTTAAGAGATTTTCAAGTAATGAAAAAATTCTAAAATGTACGGCGCAAGGTGTTTGTAGCAGAACTAGGAACATGTTGTTGCCACTGGGAAGACCAGGATATTGCGTATCCTTCTGCTCGCCTGTGAGTTCAGGAAAGAGGGGTCCACCCTGAAATGGGCCCAGAGAAGCGCTACTGGAACATCTTGGGGAACAGAGACCCTGCTTTGAAACAAGAATGTAAACATTTCGTGTTTAGGCTAGCAAAATGGTATCAGAGAGGAAATTGTGATGGCTCTTATACCTGGCAGAGTAAACAACCCAAGGGAAAAAAAAACAATTAATTTACAGAATGATCTTAACAGAACAAAGAGTAGGCAGATAGTGGCTGTGAATAAATATAGGGTGACAAATAGAAATGAGGTGCTAGGATTACCTCCTGCAGGAGTGAAGATAGCTGGATAGATTTATTAGGGAAAGGGGAATATATCTCTTAATAAAACCATGTTTGCCTCTGAAAGCAGGAACTTAGTGAATCTCACAGAGAGATCCCTATGGTCTTATCCTAAACAGGAACTCAAGGACACAGCATAAAGTACTGGATGTAACAGGTAAGGAAAATATCTGCCTTGTTCTCTAAGGCCAGACAGCAATATTTCACTCTGCAAGTACACACCTGAAGTCAGTGGAAGAGGCTGAGGAGCAATCCACTCCTCTGTTTGAAGTATGTCAGAGACCAGTGATAAAATGTTCCTACACTGGTAAACTGATACCATGCTTTCTATAATCATTGCAAAAGTGATGCTCTTTAAACAATTTCCTACAAGACAGATCATTATTATCTTCCAGATCATAGCCATAGTTCTAGTAATTGTGCAGTGTCCATCATGAAAATCAAAGGAACATGGTAAGAGAACTCAGGGAAGTATTTTCCAAGTAGTGCATCAGTGTGTTTGCTGCCATCTAGGCTTACACAGTTCTGCAGTAAGCTTCTTAGTTTAGACTTTGTTAGACTGATCAGATGTAAATGTAATGCCCACAAAACTGAACAGATGTAATTAGCTGTGTATAAGGAGTTTTAACACAGCTGAGGTCAAGAGGACTCATCGACCCTTCTAAATCATAGGGCTTTAGGGTGCTTTCAAATGCAACTGAAAAATTCCCTTAATCCACAATTGCCCCAATCAAAGATGCATCAGGATAGCCTTCATAGACAATCCGGTGAACAGCAAAGTAAGGAAGCCCAAGAAGTGATACTGTACTTGCCATATTGTCTAAATTGGTCATTGTGTACATTGTACACAGTAAACTAATACATAGACCAAAATCACTCTAAGCTTTTAACAGTTCATCAGTGCTCATCAATTTTCCATTTTCCTGTGGAAAAAATCTATATTGGGCAAATCAATATTAAAATAGTCGTGGCAACTTTAACCTGCTTACTCTGCTTTTTTTTTGTTAGCAGAGCTCTGTAGTAACTTCCCATGAGCTCCAAGAGTTCTTGGGCCTCATGAAATTCAAACTACAAATAGCAGAGATTCTTGAGAGAAGATTTTAAAGTCCAAATATTTTTTATTTTTTTCTTTTAATTACTTGCACGCATATTTCAGACAAAAATGAAAGGGCTAAGGAAGTTCTTTCTTACCAGCTTTTGCAGCTTGGACTAGCTGCTGGAGAGGACTAGAATTGACAAATGGCTGCAACAGTTTGAATATGTACCAGGCAAGAGTTATCAGTTGTAAAATAAACAAACACTGGAGTGTTGTGGCATGCTAGTCCTAGAAGGTTGTTGTATGCTTTCTGTTTTCAGCTGTGGCTAATGGCAAAATCCCGTGCCAAGTGTTTGCCCATCAGGAATTTAAGGAAAAGAAATTAGCAAGGCCCAAATTGTCACATCAACCACACACTAAAAAGTCACATGAAACTGAAAGTTAGATTGAAATTAAGTCTTACTGGTTTTATAATATTAATGACTCCTTTCTAGAATAGAATAATGTTTGAAAGACAATAATTACAGAGAAGCTGGTTATCATGGCCAACAGTTTTTCACCTGCATTTGTAATCAGCTCACAGGCTGGGATAGTTTCAGTGAGCTGTGGGGTTCTCTAGGGAACTATTGTTTTGCTCATTTTGGTGCCCTGTAGTGACTGCTGATCTGCTGGCTGCGGTCTCAGTGCAGAATCCTGGGGCATTTGAAATCAGAGTTTTAAATCATGTGCGTTTATCTCATGGCTGTGCTGCCTCCTAGTCTATAGCTTGACCCTTACCTGCTCCTGCAGGGCATTTTGGAGAGATGGCTGTGATGTATTTTGAGCGCAAACTTACCTCGTTCTTGCACCATCTTGATGCTCAGTACTTACCCTTAGCTTTGAAGTATGACAAATAGGGACTGTGCTCCGCCCTTGCCAGAACATGAAGGGAGGAACACAAAAGAAAAGTCCTGCTTCTCATATACATTTTTTCCATTTTGGTTGGCCTCCTAATTCCCCCAGTGAAGATCATTCTCTTCATATGCACAAGTAAATTACATGATCACAATGCCTAAGGTCACACACTTCAGCCATCACTTCAGGGAGATGTCTAAATCATGACTTGAGATATCCCTAGACCACCCAGTTCATGAACTTCTGGAAAAAAAGAAATCTTGTTACAAGTGAGATGAGCAATGTAAAGGGACAGGTGATCACTGTGACATCTCCAGACCTTTCCAACATCCATCATCTTGTGTTTTTTTTGTTTGTTTTTTATTTTTTTAAACAGCTGGACCGGATAATTATTCATCAGCAAGTGGAGCTTCTTGAAGGTACAGTGTGATTCTCATTGCTCTTTAACAGCGCTGACACAGAGATCTCTCAAATGATTTTAAGTCTTGCCTTTGACTCATTGAAGTCATTGCAAACTCCCTTGCTCACCTTGCATCAGGCCTGTAATGTATTGTTAGGGTGGTGAAAGTTCTTTTTTTTGTACTTCTTCTGCAGCGAATCAACAAGGAGGAAGAGGCTACAATGAGCTGCTACTCCAACCCTAAAACCTCTCCCTCAAGCAGCTCTCCCTCAAAGCCATTAAAGTTTAAATTTTTCCATAAGTTGGAATGTTGGTTATTGTCTTTAACAATAAGTAACATGCTGCGATGCAAGGTAGAGAAACAAAGTGAATAAAGAATGAAACGTCAGAAGACATAAAGTAGAGCACAATAAATTGTACTTCGGTGCTTCCTCAAAATTTGTAAATGCTGAAAAAACATGAAGTTCTGCAAGTGAAAAATCTTTTAAAAATTATTTCTCCCATTCAGTGTTTTAGGCCTGATTCTTGGTTACCTCTCTGAGAGAAAGTTTTGTCATTGAAGTGGCATAGCTGCATGTCATTACTTTTCACAGAGTATGTAATAATAAAAAGCCCAGACCGAAACTCAGAATATGAATTCTGTTTTGTGATATGAACTTCAGGATGCAGTAAACCGAAGTCTTTGAACTAAGTCTTCCTTCAAAATACAGATCTAAAATTAGCTTTCATTCATTATTTTGTTATTATTGTATATTTTATTGGTGTTGTCATTTCAAAATATTTTTAAAGTCCATTCCATAGTTTTTTTTTTTAGAATACATGTTGCAGAGAAGACTGATGCTATGAACTCGTATCCAAAGCTGAATTTGGTGAGTCTTGGTAAAGGCTAACTCTAATTCTAATGCTATACTAAGGTAACAGGCTATTTGTTTTGCTTTATTAGCCTTACTTGGCACAGAGACCTGCAGCAAATATGAAATAAAAAACCATTTGGGACAAAGAGTTTACTTTGCAGTGGAAGAAAATGGTTGCTTTGATCGTAACTTCTGTTCGCCTATAAGGTCTTTTACCATAAGGATTGCTGATAACACAGGCCGAGAAGTGATTACAGTGAATAGACCCTTGAGATGCAACAGCTGCTGGTTCCCATGCTTCCTGCAAGAGGTGAGCGAATCCTAATTGCCTTTTGTCCAAGCATCTCAGTGTATGTGAATAGCATTAATGAAGACTCATACGACCTCTGTCTGGGAGGAATTCTCATGCCCACTTGCCAGACCGGTGAACCCTGTGGAGGATAGTTATTGTTCTGACTTCTTCATGTGGCAAAGCACTATTACAGTTAAGAGAAGAATCGAAACAGGATACTGACCACCAGGCTGTTTTCTTTCATTTCCTTTCAAAAAACATTTTTACAAATAGGCCTTCATATAGAAGTAATTATTGATAAGCAAGGTCCTTTCACAAGTAACATTCCCAGCATGTCTCCTCACTCTTTCGTGGACTCTTGCTTTCCTGTCAACCCAATAAAGCCCCAAACTGATGATACAGATTCTCTCCAAACAGTTAGGTAACACCCTAAATCACTGCTTGCCCTGACACAGACTAGCATCTACAAGTGCAAACCACCCACTGTAATCCCAGAGGATGTGACAGATGGAAAATTCCTGGAGGCCATTAATCTGTGTGGGTATTATCAAGAAGTAGCACTGTATCATTCCATTAGTCTGTACCTCTGTAAGGCCATATACCCGCAGGAAATTGTAGAACTCTTAGAAATACGCTGTTTTTAGTGAAAAACACAGATCCTTTAGAAAATTAGATCCTTCCTCCTTATTTTTGACTCTCATTTACTCGCACATCTTTTCTTATTTTATGACAGTGTTTTATAGACTCATATACCTACTTTCTCAATATTGCATTAAGATTTTCAGAAGAAAGGTCTTTGGGTAGCAGCCCAATTACTGTATAAAAATCCTACAAGATATTCACTAATTACACTTAAAACATTTCAGTGTATGGCTTTTTCTCAAATCTTACACCATATGTAAGATGTTAACTTCTGGTGCAGTTTTTGAGCTTATGATTGTTCAGTATATTTGAAAACACCATTGTAGAGCCTTTTTAATACCCATTTAATGGTTCAGTAAAATTATATGTAATTATACTCAGTAAATATATATTTTGTAATTATATAAATAATATAGTATTATGGACTTTTATATACTTATATAAAACTAGATTTTAAGATTTGGTTTTGTTTTGTTTGATAGTTAGAAGTTCAGTCCCCACCAGGTACAATAGCTGGGTATGTTGTCCAGAACTGGGACCCCTTTCTGCCTAAATTTACTATACAGAATGAAAGCAAAGAAGATGTACTAAAAATAATTGGCCCATATACAACTTGTGGCTGTTTTGAAGATGTTGTCTTTGAGGTATGTTTCTTATAAGCATTACAATTTTTAAAGTTTTACTGCTCTGCATAAATGTCGCACTCAAATAAGCTATCATTAAAAATACTATGTAAACTATTATAATTTGGGAACAGAATGGCAACAGTGTACATCACAATCCCTGGCTTCCAGACTCAGATTCCTACAGATATTTTTCAAGATAGGAGTGAAAATTACATCTAGGAAGAAAATATTTCCCTAGGTGAAGTCCTGGTCCTACTGCAGTCCATGAGAGCTCTGCTGTCAACTTTGACAGGCTCAGGATTTCACCCCATACGCAGTCACTAGTATGGGGTGACTGTGACATTAAATCCACTGCCTTCATTGCACTCAGACCGAGAACAAACAGTATTACTGTCCCTCATGTCTGCATCCATTTATCAGCATTCCTCAGGAGAAAAGTAATCTCTCAGGAGAAAAATGGGAAGCCATTGAGATACTTGAGAGATGAGAGGGAAAATGCGAGAAGCTAGAAGAAATCATAGGCAGAATTTTCTGACGTGAATGAAGTGTTTTGCCTGAGTTGAGGAATCATAAAAGAGCTTCTGTTTTGATGAGCTCCTCATTAGCCAGACGAAGACAAATTCAGTGGATGCTGTCCCAAATTTCAGTATACTGTGAGAAACATAGAGATGGCTACATCAGTCAGGAGGAGGTACAATGGGCCACAGGAATGGTACTGCTGTGACTTAGAGCTTGTCAGAAGAACAAGGAAAAAAAAGAAATTAATTGTGAAAGAAGAGAAAAAATGGTATAAAATTTCACAGTGGCTTTCCCCTACTTTTCAGTCAGCTCTTAAAGATAACATTTCAAAATTTGTAAGAGAACCTTTCTTGTGTGACATTCTATAGGTAAATATGACACTATAGAGCATTTAAGAGAGAAGAATAAAAGACTAGCCTGACATACTCATACAACATTGCATACTCTGCATGTCAGGGTGAAATCATTAATTGTGGGGAGTGTCTATAATCAGTGTATATTAGATTTATTTACATTTAGGTTTATTCCTTTTTTCATTTCTGCAGGTAAAAGCTCTCAATGAAATGTCAACAATTGGCAAAATTTCCAAGTACTGGTCTGGATTTGTAAACAATGTATTTACCAACACTGCCAACTTTGGGATCCAGGTCCCAGTAGATCTTGATGTGAGAATCAAGGCAGTAATGATTGGTGCTTGTTTCCTTATTGTAAGTATGCAAAATCAAGAGGAAGCCCCTACAGAACTGAGCACGCTGGGACCAAAGTACTCCCTGACAGCTGTGATCCTGCAGAGGAGTGCTGCTGAGAAAAGCCAAACCCGATACCTGAAAGATAACAGTCAACTGAAAAGCTTTTAATTTTCATGGCTGTTTTTATTTCTTCATGCTTTGCACCTCTAAGTTCCTAATATTTTTATTTTTTTGGCTGTCTATTTAACTAGTATTTTACATGTAGCTTAATATTACACACAGCAGGATCGAATTATGGTGCACAGCAGATCTACCAAAACCCCTGGCATTATCTGTTGTGTTTGAATGGGCGTACGAACCAAAACAGAACAGTTATGTTATCTCTATTGGTAATTTAAAACACTGAGTGCAGTTCTCAAGTTCTGGGACTCAACCAATCACCTTTAAATTTGCTGTTGTGTGTACCAGTTTGGTCCCCAACTGGCATAAGAATTCTATAGAAAAAGAAGAATACTTCACACTAGGATTAAGGATGGAGTTGAGATGCACAATATTAAAAGTTGTGAATTGATATTTGCCTGCCATGCTTAAATTTGTTTTCTCAATGTGTATGTATTTCTTTTGCCATCATTAACATGTTAATATCAGCATGCAATGGTGCCAAAATCATCTGGAATACTTAGATCAGGGAATATAGAAGAAAAGGATAAAACTATTCAGATTATACTGATAATCTGAATACAGGAATTGTTTGCTTTAAGACAGCAACAATTCAGATACTTCAGTTTTGTTAGGTTAGAAATGTAATTTTCCTGACACTTTAGATTTTCAGATTATCTGCTAAAAAACTCTTGTTGCTCAGTGACAGAGTAATAGAAAATGACTGAGTAATCTAATTACTTTATGTAACAAAAGCCTACAAGTATTGCTTTTGATGATAATTGTTGCAATTTTTGCACCTTTCTTACCATTCATAGTTTGTTTATTTGTAGGACTTAATGTTCTTTGAAAATTCTTTGGATGGATTATAACAAGATGATAGAAACAATAAAATATGCAGAATGTGTTTCAGTAAGTAAAAAAGAACATAAATTGATCTTCTTACTTTGAAGACTTATACATTAGATACTTTCTAATTCTTTTTCATTTTCTTCCAGAAATCCCCTGAGCTTTGGACATGATTTTGAACTGCACAGATCCATGTTCCCTGTAGGAAAAGGAGCTACTGATGATGTTTATTAAAATGTCTCATGTAAATAATAATATCCCACTTATGTTTTATATGCATTGTAGCTAAACATACACTTTTCATACAGAGCACTGTTGCTTTGCTGTTCTCTTCTCCCTCTTTTGATGTTTCTGCATGAGAAATCATGAAAGATTAGACTAAGACTTGTAGCATCACTGATGAAAGTCTATATTTAGAGAATCCTTTGATGTTCTGCAATTGCTAGTACTAGTTATCAACCATGTGAGGGTGTGTTCTGGGGGTTTTGCTTTGGCATTTTCACAATTTTAAAGTCATTTTCTGATTTGTTGGTTAATTAATAGTAACAAAATGAGTTCGATAGTAACAACTATAAAGACATCACCCAATGGGAAGTTAAATATGGTGTCTATTTAGGGAGTTGTAAGAAGGGAACAGAGATTTGCTAGTGATTTAATTTTATGGCAAAGATTTATTTAATGAGGGACTGCTAAAAATAAGGCTTGCGGAGCTAGACTTGGGAACTAAACTGTGTTCAAAAAATCTGGACTGCCACTGCTTGTATTGAAGGCAGGCAATAAGGTCTATGTGCTGGATGCACACAAATCACCGTTTGCACAGCCCCGTGCCGGGCATGCTTGCTCCTGTCCCCTTGGGGATTCCACTAAAAGCTTTCTTTTCATCTTCATAATATCTGGTGATTGATAACTTTTCTTTCAGCCCTGCCTGAGGCCAACCTAGAGCAAACTCCTCCTAGGGACAGAATCATTCTCTTCCTCTGGCGAACTCAGGTATTTTCTATGATAGGGCTGTGAAGCAGGAGATTTTGTATTTACTTCAGACAGCAGAGAACTGAAATACAGAGCTATACCTTCAGGTCAGAGCTGTGTGGGTACTGCCAAGAAAGCTCACAAATAGTCAGTGGCTTGACTGTTTCAGAGGGCTCTTCACTCCTACAGTCACACCTGGTAACACTTAACTCTTCACGACCTTTCATGCCAACATGCTTTTACTTGTACAAGTAAGTTTAGAGAACAGCTTTCCTTTACAGAAGCATTCATGATATATATAATATGTAAGACATATACAGAAAAGATTATTTGTTGCAAAATATTTGCTGTATGAACTTGCTTATGCCTTGTTCTCTCTTTAAAAATTCCAGTGAGTCCTTCAAGAAGAAAAACAGTACCATAAAATATTGGTGATAAGTAGACAAAAAATAACACAGTCACCACAGTTTCCTAGGGGAACATTTTACAAATCACCTGGAATGCTGGATTTTTTTAGCATGAAATAGTAATTGAATTCTTGTAAATAACCAACACATCAACGGAAAGGAAAGGAGATGATGAATAATTCATAAAAATGAAAAAGAGCTAAATTTATCAGGTGATTAATTCTCAACAAATATTTAGACTAATTCTAAATTAATGCTCATGGATATGAATTCAAACACAGTGAAGCCAGGAAGTTGCAGCTAATATTCCTATAGTGAAATTAACTCAGGAATGTTTATAGATTTAAACTGTATGTTTTAGATTATGTGCCACACTTCTGTATTTATATAGATTTACATATATGTCTTGAAAATGATTGTGGTTAATAAGCTCTGACAATCATCATTATCTGTTAACCACTTCACTGCTAGCTCTTGCTGCAATTTTTAGCTGTGCAATCAGGCTGGAATCTGCAGAAGTTATGAACTCCGCAGGGAAACACTGCTGGCACCTTTCTCAGGAGAAAGCACCCGGCACTATTGCTATGAGCTTTGTGGGCAAGAAGCTCCCTCGTGTGGAAACTTTTAGTTTTGCAGAAGAATACAGATGGCAGCAGATCCTATTTGCCATCCTTGCTAGTTTCACGCTGGTGTAATTCTACTAAAAACAGGCCTCTCAATCCTGACTTACTCCAATGCAGATTGAGCAAAAGAGACAGAATTGCTATTTTAATTCATCCCTCTGAATCCTGCTGCCATCCTAGGCAATTGTAGCATTGTAGCAATGATCTTGCAACTTTCTAGGTGCAATACCATGTTCTTCAGCTATTGTTGAACTGTGTGTGTCTGAACACCCGACCAGCTGAACGAAGTGCCTGATGAGAGTGGCAGGCTGCTGTGCTCATGTGCCATGTGTCCTCTGCAATAGCTGGGATTTGTATGACCCTTAGCAAGCTAACAGCGTCTTCAAAGCAAGTATGTCCACCCCCATGGAAGTCAGTACAAAACAGGGTCTTATTTCCCAGCAGGGCTGAATTTGGCCGTAAGTGTCCACATATGCTGTGTAGGTAAGCAATATATACCTATATATGTTCTTTATATATTGTAACCAGATGATAGTACTGTATTTCTTGCATTTAGTGACTTTGTTGCTATTTTGTGTTAGCATGCCTTAAAAAGAAAAAAAAAAGAAAAAAAAAAAAGAAAATGTAACACTTGCATATTTGCGTGAATAGGCTTGAATGCCCCTGTCCACCTACCCCCTACCGACCTACCAAAAAGACCTGAGGGTCTTTTTGCTTTCTGTACCCAGTGACAGCTTTTGGGACATGCAGGAACTGGTTCAGTCCCTGAATAAAACAAAGCACTGGCTCGGCTGCAGCTTTTGCTTGCTAGAACTTCCTCAGCAGCCTGTTTCACTTTGGTCATATCCTTTAGTATTTTGGTAGTGCCAGTGCCAGCATTTTTGCACTGGAAGCTGCTTCAGCTAAACCACAGTGGCCATACAAGTGCAGCTCTGCATCCTAGCAATGATAATGGTGATGTTCTCAGTCACTATTACTAAAGAAAATTCAACATATACAAACACTTATAAAAGCTGCACTTGTAAAAAAAACTGGTAACTCTTTCTTATTAATAGCAATGCATTTCATGTTATGAGTGCTCTATATCCTCTTTACAAAACCCACTTTTCACTGTTCCTCCACTGGTTAGGAGTGGCTTCTCAAAGGAGAATTCAGTATTCCCCCAAAGGAGGGCAGATATTCTCTAAAGCAAAATTACATACTTACACAACTGCTGTAGTTAAGAGATAAAAACAGAAACTCTCCTGAACATCATCTAGAGGGAAATGTTTGCTCTAATGAAAGAGATATTTTAGCAAATCCAGCAAAACAGCTTTTCACACTTGATGACTAGCCAAACTATAAAACTGTGTAGTATATAATTCCTATGTTCAGTAGATGGCAGCAACAGTTCATTATTGCAACACTTAACTTTCCACAGGTCACAAGCTGTTCGCAGGATGGCAATTAAAGATCAACCCACCTTTAACCTGTAATTGTTTTCTACCCTTAATGGGAAGATTTTATTTATTTGTTGTTGTCTCATATTACACGTCATCGTTTTGGGCCTTGGGGCTCTTTTGACTAACCCAAAACCTATTTTCTGTTCCTGGACACTCTCTGGTGTTTCCACAGGCAGAGAGGCTCTAGCTCACAGGTCTGAGGAAGACATCGACGGGCAGAAAAGGGGAGAGCCCCTAGCCCAGGCTCTTCCTCACCTCCTGCAGAAATGGAAAGTGCTGTGTCCAAGGTCCATGCGGTGGGAAGGAGCTAACTAAAAGGAATAGCTTTGTGGTGTGGGCCTAAGAAATGTGGAAGGTTTCTGTGGGTAAAATAACTTTGCCTCCAAGTCCTATGACCCTAATTCCACCAGCATGCTGTCCTGGGTGCAGAGGGATGGAAACCCCAAGCAGCAACACAAGCCCAGGTGACACAGGTGCCAAGGAGGCAGCTGGTTGCTACTTTGCCCATGGGAAGACCAACCACTTTTTGTAAGAGAATGGCAACATCTGTGAGATCTCTTGGTTATCCAGTAATCTGGGGGTGGCAAAGAGGACTTTTTGTGCACATTGGGAAAAAAAAATTGTCTTAAACTAATTGTGTTATTTGTTTTAGAATTAGACAAACCCACAAATGATTCAAAATCAAAATTTTCTTATAGTCATCGAAGTGGTACCTGTTCAAAAAAAAAAAAAAGAAAAAAGAAAAAAGATATGCAATTTCCTCCTACTGACTCTCCTCTTAATTGCATTAATGGTATGTTCTGTGTTAGACTGATACATTAAAGATGATCTTTGAATTAAACTAGATTTTTAAATTTACATTTTTCCTTCCTTAAAAAAAAGAGCTTCTATGGGGATTAGGTGGAGTAGGGGGGAGATGTGGTTTCCTTAGGAAAAATTAACTCAAAAACATGTGAAAGGAGATCTGTTATTTTTTCTGTAATCTTAAATGCTTTTCTAAACACAATCCCTTAGGGAGAGCTTCCTAAATGTCAAATCATTACTGAGGTACTCTATTAGCAATTGCCATGAGACAATGGTTTGTTCATGGTTTGTCAGTCTTTTATGACTTCAGCTCCTCTGAAATTAAGCTAACGAAACAATTTGCTAAAGAGACTAATATCTAGTTTTTTGAGTGAGCCAGCCCATGCATACAATTTCCTGTTTTCTTTGAATATGTGTTTCAGTGCTGTGCTTATGAATGCACACTAACCATTCTTACAAACTAAAGGGCAGACAGACATATCCTGATGTGTGCACAGTAACTGTGCCCCCCAACAGCGCGTTCATTCCTTTATTCGGAATGCCAGTGAATTCTTGGCACTCTGAAAAGAAGGCCTGTAGGGGACTACACATTGTTATTTGTCTTAGCATGCCATCGAAAATTCATCCTGGTTCACAATTATGTCTTATACTCTGGTCTCTTTTTGCAAAAATGACATAGCAACTTCTCATCCCCATTCTCATTTTCATTCTTTTCTGACAATGTAATATAAACATAGTTATTACAGTATTGCCATAGGAAATTGGACTCCTGACCTCACCTGTGTTGATACTGAGGAGGTTTACTTGAAAGCTACAGATTTAATATTAAACTTTCTGTATTAATGCACACAGCACTATTCAAAAAAAAAACCAAAAAAACAAAAAAAACCCTCACGTATTATTGTAAAGGAAGCATTGTGAATTTTGTAGCAGTGGGCTGTGTTTCCAGTCTGGAGTCCTGGGAGTCGGCTATGAAGCCATGCAACGCATACTTACATGCCTGGTTTGTCAGTCTTGGTCTTAAAATAAATTCACTTTATTATATGGTACAGATGGGCTTTATCCCCTCCATTTAATGTTTCCATTCATGAATGATAAACAAGAGAGGTAATCTTTTATAGGCCCAGGCTGCAAATTCAGTTCTGTGTATTTCTTATACTTTGGTCTCTGATGCAGAACAACTCTTAAAATCTACATGTTTGCAAGATACACATGTAGATTATTGAAATACTTAAATGCTAAGTAAGCATGTGTTCTTATATCCTGGGAACCCAGCCCCTCCCAAGTTAAATCTTTGGATAACTGTGCAATAAAAGATATAAACAAGAACTCCTCTGCTCTGGCATAAAATTGTAATTGGGAGGAAAGTCCTTACTTGACCGAGCTACCTCATTGACCCTGGACATTTTGTCTAAGGAAGGACGGCATATTGCTAAACTGGAAAGATTAGGCTTTGCATGTAATAAAACAAAATGGTATAAAAAAATAGAGGATAGAAAGAAGTGTTAGAGAGCTAAAAGGTGGAAACATGGAAACATTGCTGCCTCCAAGTGGCTGGCCAGGATTATGGAATTGCCTTTTTCCTGTTGGCTATGGGCAAAGTGCACTTTTGGTATGCAAGCTTGGGAAAAAAAAAAGTATACAACACAAATTTTACATCTTTACTTTTCTATAAACCAGTCATAGTTTAATAGTGTAATAATGTTTTTATCCTGGCAACTGGGTGGGCATCACGGGAAAAAATCTTCTTGCAATTCATTTCAACAGGACTTGGATCCATATGTATTTCCACTTAATGATGTTTATTTGAGGGTCTTTTTGCTCCGTGCAAACTACATTAGGTAAGTACTCTATTGCAGCAAAACTGTTTTGCATTTAAAAACGATGACGACAACAACAAAAAACTACTGGTAGTAGCCTTGATGCATTGCTTTGTAAGTCTTTACCGTAGGTATTGTTGATGGATTGATAGCAGAAGTATGGGGAATTTGGGGGCAATGCTAGTGACTGTGTTATCTTTCTAGGCATGTGTTTGACCCGTGATGAATTACATTCTCTAAACAGGGAAATTTCCAGTTTTGGACAGTTATTTTTAATGATTATGCTCCCAAATATCAGCTAGGACAGAAATAAGAAGTGCAGTGTAGGACCAAGCCATGCATCACTACTAGAGATGCTTCATGTATTTCTAGAACTCAAATGAATGTTTTGCAGGTCAGATCAGTCGGAGCTAGGGTTTTATGGTTTGTTTGTTTTTTACTTCTGTTTTTTATGAAGAACCTAAAGTGCCAAAATATTGTATTTGAAAAAGAGAAAGTTTATTTGCTTTGCATTTTCAGTGTGGGTATTTTGGTATTATACAGACAGTTGGATGTGTATAACGGGAGTAAAAAATATCATTTTTGAACTATTTTGCAGCTTCTTTTCTACCTGTAGTTTCATATAACTGTAGACTAAGGCTCAGAGCACCTAGGAACTTGGTAAGAGCCACAAATGATGCCTTTTCTATCCTTCAGCCATTACCTAGCACCAGTGCAGTGACACCGTGTCTGGAACCGTAATTTTCTCTCAGAAATAAACGTAGCGTTAGACAGCTCTTTAGTGTTTGTGATTCAGGGAACTTGTTTTAAATGTCAGGTTCTGAAACATTTCCACTTAAAATAATTGAGACTACCATGGTGATGGCAGAATCACTTCAATGTCCTGAAAATGCAACAGCTCCAATACAGACAACAAGTCTAGTGGACTCCAGGACAGGCAGGTTATTACTGAAACGAACTATGTGATTGCCGAACAGGACAGTTTTATCTCTGCCTTTATCCCTGCAGATAAAGGAATATCAAGGGCCTGATATAAAATGGCACCATCTAATGAAATGTCTCAGAAAAGCGATACCCCAACAGGAATCACTGGTGTACAACGTGTTTTACCCTTCTTGACACCAGTGCTGTGGCTATTGCCTGAGCAAAGTCAATATGCTACCACAGTTTGATTCCTTTGCTTTCTGAATAGATCCTAATTGGAGGCCTTTTTCTCTTTTTTTAAAGAGGCCTTTTCCTTTCAATGATCTGCAAGACACATGTCATTAATGATGCCCTTTAGTCCACCTACCTGGACATTTGCATGGCATTCATCATTGTAATATCAGACCACTACTTGCCCCATTAAAAAACATGAAATATGAAATGGTACTATGCTTTCAGTTGAGGAAAGCATGAATGGGTGTATTTTCTTCTTGCTTTTCTGAATAAAAGCAAGCGGTGCATGAGGAAATAACTTGAGAATTTCAGCATAATAACATTTAAGTAAGAAAGCAAAAAAGATGAGGTGTGGGGACAGGACTGGAGAGAAGAAAGGCTATGTAAACAGATAACGTATGTCTTATGAGAAGGTTTCTTCTGTTTGTGTAGAGAAACACAAGCAGGTGTGCTGATATGTGTGACACCTAAGTAAAGAGTACGTGCGCAATCCAGAAAAACTTTCATAAGCTAAAATTTTTTGCTTCCAGCTCCAGTAGTTGGAACCAGTGGGACATGCATGCTTGATCTTGATTTTTGTTTTTTCAACAGGAAAACTTATCTCTTCCAGTGAGTGTATGTGTGCAAATTCCATCTAGCTGACAGTTTGTTAGCAAAAAAAGGAGTGGTTATTATCAGAAAAAGAGATTAACCTTGTGTGTCACTTGACTTTATATTGACCTGTTGGATAAGCAGTGTTGTAAAATAACTTGTCGCGATTCCTACTTTTGCTCAGTCTCTTTTTACGTACTGGATGTGACACTTTTCAGAGTACAGTGTTTTAGTCAAATCATCACTGTCCTGTTTAAGGAAATTGGCCCTCATGTAATGAAGGGCTGAATGACTGTGAAGCTTGAGAAGAGGAAGAGGCTGACCATGCTGAGTCAGTGCAAAACCATTTGGTGACTTGAGCTAAAGAGGGCATCATGAAAACAGAAGGTACAGGAATCAGAGGAGGACACAGGGAGAATAAAATATTTCTCATGCAAGTAAATGAAAATTTTAAACTAACTGTTAAGTCTAATTGGCTCTTTACAAGTATATGCTCAGTGGAAAAAATACTGTGGACTTTCATTACAAAATATCTACTTGGTCATGTCACTGCTTTCTAACGCATTGCTGTTCAAGCTATAATGCTCTGTTATTTTTCTACTTCATGAATATCATTGATAGAAGATGATTAAGAAGGAAAAAAGTTTAAAATCTGCAGAGATGCTGAATGCATCATACAGTATTGATGTGCTTGGCACCGTGTGTGTGTATATATATGTAAATATAAATATATATATATATATAAAAATACTGCACACGTATGTAGGCTTGATTGGTGATCTTTTTACTCTAAATCATGTAATTGTAGAAAACTAAGGTAGAAGTCTTCAGTTCCTTTCCTGAAATACCTGCCTAGAAGAGGTCAGACTCCTCTCTTCTCCCTTTCTATCCTGGAAATTAAATTTTGTAAATAGTTTTATTGTTAAGCCTATTGTTTATATAGCAACACCATCTTAACTTGGTGGATGACATAGAAGAGTTTATGGTTTCAACACTATGGTAAAGCATTAAAACTACAGGTCTTTATTCAAAGTCCATTGAAATAAAAGTTAGCCTTAGGCTCAGGACATTAAAGCCTTTCGTCAGAAGTGTCCAAAGTAGTTGTGTACAGCTCTACCAGAAAATATTTAATAATATTTAATCAGAGAAAACAAATGCTGCATGGCATAAAAAGTTTGTGGTGCCTAGTTCTAAAGATATGGAAAAGACTAATGAACACTCATTTATATCCATTTAAGTGGAAAAAACATACTTGCAAATTCTAGGAAAGGTGATTGAAAGAGAACCATATAGAATCATTGAAAATTGTAGATACCAGTATTATTCCATGATAAAATGGGGTTTGTACCTCAGTTTTGGAGTCCTGATTAAGGAACCTTATGGCTGTGAAGGGCTCCAGAAATCAGCAGAGCCCACCTATGTAGACTTGTAGGGCAGGTGACCCTGTCTAACTTGCAGAACCTGAAACTAACCCAGTGTGGGATCCTATGCTGCAATCCTACAGGATGGGAAAGACCAACATCTCTGAGGTGTTAATGACCCTACAGCAGTGTGATCTGCCCTATTCCTACTGTGGACATGCAGCAACAGTTTATCATGTAGCCCACAGCTATTTAAATTCAGAATTGCTATAAATGCATAGAGCTGTAAGAGCTGACAACTGTCACTGCTCTGTCCCTAGTACCTATTTGCATTCTTGAAATCTTAAAAGAATCTGAGTGAGCATTTGGGGTTGTTCAGGGATGAAGTGGAGAAATCACCCCTGTCAGCATAGCCAGGACACAGGATACATACAGTGGTTGTGCTAGACTTCTTCTGCATTGTATGACAGCAAGCCTGAGGCCAAACTGGCTGAACATTGGCACTGGAAAACTACTGGAATCGTGTCTTTACAGCTGTCTTTAGAAGCCTTGCCATGATACGCCATGGGAAGAGGAGCGAAGCCTGCAGCGTGCCTGTTGACGTCTGAGGCTGCCACAGGTATCTTCACTCCTCAGCAGCACATCCCACAGGCCCGCATGGCTGTCCCCTGCCACATGTTGAGTGCCAGCACATTGACATACTGGGCACGTGTTTCAAAACATTTGTAACTGGGACAATGCCTCCAGCACTGTCTCCCTCCTGGTAGAGGGAAAGGGCATGACAAGAATCCTCAAATGCTGATTGTCATCTGGACCATGACCTCGCACACAGTAAGGATCATGAAAGTCAGTGGTGGTGACCGCATGGGTACAGTGAAAGCAGGTAACCTCAGGCAGGCACCTGAGCGCTACCAGATTCTCTGTGGTGGATACCTGTTTTGGGGAGGTTCTCATTGGGAAGTCTGACGAGAAGTCCACAGGCTGGACCTCACTTCTCCACCAGGGAAAGAGCAGTCAGCAGGCTGCAGGACACTAAGCCTTCCACCACAGCAAGGCGGGCAGAGCATGTGTCTCAGCAGGGCTCTAGCTGCTATAATGCTCTGCGGCTACCAAGCCACAGACCTGTCTCAGCTGGAAGATAAATTTCAGTCTTCTGCCAACAACTTCTACCAGCCTTCTGCCCTTGTGCAGGTGCTGTGGCTAGGCATCATCCAGCTTTGGCCTTGTAATTAGTAAGATATTGCTGAAGTGGGGTGGGGCAACTCCTTTGTTGTTAATAACCAGCAGCCCTATTATATTAAACAGTTTAATCAGGGATTGAATGTCAAATATAATTTATAATACCTTGTGAGGCAGCAAGCCAGGACTGCATGTAACAAATCTGACAATCTTGATTTAAGAAATAATAGGACTAAATTTGAATTTTCATATCTCCTGAAAATGTATTCAAGATTTCTAAAGAATGCTTCTGGACTGATTAGGTCACTACTTTGATGAGCAATCTCTTCCTGTGTAACTATTCCACACCCAAGATGATCCATATGAAATAAAATTTACTGCACATGATGTTGGTGGATAAGGCTGAATAAGATGAATAGGGTTTATATCTCATAAATCTTCTCCATTTTTCCCTTTCCTGTGTTTTCCCCTTCCCACCTTCCAGACCTCCCAAAATCTCACACCTGTCTCACTGTGAAAAGGAGTGCCTGGTACTACGTTTCCCTGATTCTCATTGCTGGCTAACTTGTAAATTCACCTTATAAACTCTTGCAGATCTAGTGGCTTTTCTATTTTTATAGCTTCTTAGTTATCTTATTTAATGAAATCCTCAACATCCCCAGCACATTTTTTTTCAGTTGAGCATTATACATTATATATGTTAACTTGGACTTTATTGCTTTTAGTAACATCCTGTTCTTAGCCTGTGTGTATGTCCATGTCTGTGTACTGCAACATTCTTACTCAGGCTGATAAAATAAATGAATGCCAGCGTATATCATAAGATAACCAGAAACAGTTCTGATTGATTGCAGTTTTTTCTTTATTAGTACCTCCTAGACAAGCCTAGGGCACTGCATTAAGAACAGCAAAGTTAAAGGATATTATCTTTTTGTAATACCTAATTAAAAAATAATCCAAAAGAATTCAAATAATTCTAGTATTCAAAGGACTAAAATATTGTAAATGGAAGTAGATCAGGGCCTGGGTGGTTTTGAATGCTCTTTGCTGCACTCAAATAAATTTGCCCTGGGGGTAGCATGAGCTGCAGGGGAAATGGAAATGGAGCTGGCAGGACTCGAGTGCAGCACCTCCCCTTGTTGTACTGAAAGGTTGCACCATTCACCATGCCAACAGACTAGTGCTAGGCATGGTTTGGATGGCTGCTGCTTATGCTCTTTATTTTAGGTAGCTTTTAAAAAGGGGGATGCTAATTCAAGGCCTTAGATGTCCTAACATAATTGATTTATTCTGATTCAATTTAGCTGGTTCTAGAGAAACTTGGCCAGTGAAATCACAAACGCTCTTTGCTGTGGAGAAAACATACTGGAGGGAGGGGAGCATTCAGTGAACACTGACACTTCATTGCTGCCAAAGGATCCAGTGTTATTAGTTGCCTGCTACAGTGCTGAAGTCCAAGAACTTGGCTGTGCAAGAACTTTAAAAGCATGGTTGATCCTGAACAGTGGAACTTCAGAATGCCAACTTCTATGCTTAAGTTGTCTACACGTGTCTTCAAGACAGGGCACAGAGAATCAACCTGAACAGGATTTCCTGAGGCGTTGTTTTAATTTTCCTTGTATTAATTATGCTTCTGGGGATAAAATCATTCCTATGAAAACGTTACCCCTAAATATCTGTTTGCAGCATCCCGTTAGCAGAAAACAGGATTTACAGAAACTGCATTTTAATCTCTTGGTATCATCGTTAATTCTAAAGGCTGTAAACTGTAACAGTCTATTTCTTTATGTTAAGTTGTTCTTTTCCTCTCTATCTCCTGCTTTCCAAGCCTAAAGCAGATTATGTTGGTTCATTTGCAGTGCTGACAGCCAAAAATGTGTATGAATGGCAACCGTAAAACTTTATTTACTCTTCTTTTCTGTCTAGCTAAGAAATTGGTTTGGCTCAAAAACATCTAGAAGCAAAGTCAAATATTGATCAATCATTTCTATTGTTGTTCAGTCTTTGTTTTTCCCTTGTGTTCAAATATCTTGAGAAAAGACTGATGATAATGGTTGAGAATTCACTGTGGGAACTGCTTTTCCTGTTTAAATGATTATATTGATTGTTAGTGACAGTCTGAGGAACTACATCACAGGCTGAAGAATGTAAAAATACGAGGACTACTGCTTTATACAATTTTAAATTCATAACTGTACAATCCTATTATCTGGATGCTGAGTTAGCAAAAATGCTCCAGTACTAAAACCATTTTTACCTAGTTTTCTTTTCAAAGGAAAACTCAAAAACAATTTGTTGGGCTGTAGGCTTGATGACTGACTTGATATAGCTAAATGAAATCCAATAAGTTAACAGTCCTGTTACTACAGTTACAAATCTTTAATGCAGAAATAATGTGTTAGTTGCCTCTTAGTTTCATGAATACATTTGTTTATTATCTTAGTAAAGGCCTAATAACTGAATCAAAAATAGGGGGGCTAAACTAGGGCTTGAGATTTCAGTTCATTTTTCAGCCTGTCGGCTATTAGTCTGATGGAACTTACTTGCCCCCATTCCACGTCTAAGAAATAATAACAGTAATTTATCTACTTTCAAAATGTTTAGATTTAAACTGCCTTTTACTACATCTCTGATACAGAGTGGTGGTGTTCTGATATTAGTCTGGTCACGTTTTATCAAAACTTCAATTTTACCTAAAGGTAAAAGGTTTCATTATTTACCTGTCTGCTTTCAAAACCTCTACTATTTTAGATATGATAAGTAGCATAAATGCTAAAAGGATAGTAATGTTTTGATTTTTGGCACAGGAACCTTTCTGTGCCTGATGAGAGGGAAGTGGGGAGGGAGAGAAGATCATTTGATTTTTGATTTCCCTGGCAGCACCCTTAATTTTGCACCTCAGACTTGACACTCTCTGTCAAGAAGGACAAATACTGCCAGCAAATCCTTCTCTCCATCTGCCAGGGCCACTTGCCTTTCTGAGTGTGCTTTCCAGGCTGTCAGCTCTGGACACGTGAATTGCATCTTCTGTGGGATCGTGTGTGTAGGCACATACAGCAAGCATGCTGGTAGTAGCGTTATTCTGTGTGACATGCAAACAGCGACTTTCTTGATGTTAAATGTAGCTATACACAGTTTGTGCTGCAAAAAGTTGATCAGCTTCTTGTATACACACGTAAGTGATTTTTTTCACATGTTCATTTACTCAAACTGAACTACCTAAGCTCTAGCAGACACAGAGCTGCTTGGGCACCGTCTTGAAGGGAGATGACAGTTGCTTTGATCACCACTACTAAATTTAGCAAATCGGTGTTTTGGAGACCTGTTTCAGGAGTTGAAGGATAGAAGGGGCATGATCACATTTCTGGTCTCATGTACCAAGGGATTTAGGTACCAGAGTCTGGAGGATCAGAAGGTGGAAGCTGAAGTAGTAGTATGTAAAATACTAAACATTATGAACTTTTGCAACATACCTAGAAAACCAGGCCAAGAATCTAAGAATGTTTCTTTTCAGTTAAACATGATAAATCTAAAGAATAAATTGCTAGAAGCATGGTCCATTTCTGACTTTTGAAGAACTTCTAGCTTCTCTTCCAATATTTCCCTATGGCACTGACTAAATATTCTGACTGGATGGAGAAAACAACAAGTTATCTACTCACATAACAAAAAAGTCCTGGCAGCCAGTCATACCACCAGTGATCCTTGCTGGACAAGAAAACAAGTCAGGTATTATTCTTGATGGCAAAGGCTGATGAAGACTGATACTTTACTTTGCATTGTGTGAAAGAAATGGTATTTCCTTTCTGCTATTGCAGGAGAACAGGTAAGCCAGACTTGGTCTGCTTTTTCAGCAACATTTCTTCCTACTGAAAAATGCTTGAAAGGAAAAGGAAGAGATATGCTGCTATCTCTGTTTTCTCTGATAAGATGAAATTGTCCTCATATAAAAGATGACAAATTCATCCCTACGTCAAGAAGTCATGTTTGGGCAATAGAATCCAAGTTTCTTTTTGAATGAATGTGAAATACTGTGGATCTATAAACAACATGCTCTTTGACATTGGTAACATCATAATGTGATTGAAAGTTCTTCTAAAGGCTCCTCCACTACAGAAGCAAGCTGAAGTACAGCTTGAGCATTATTCCTGTCGTGACATCTATTGAAACGTATGTTTAATGTAGGGAGGTAAAAACAGTGAAAACAAGCTGGCTGGTGGCCAGGAAGATGAGACTGTACACTGAACTGATGCTACTTGTTTCTGTCTGGCTTTTTTTTCTCTTTTTTTCTCTTTTACAAGGTTGACTTTACTGCAATCCAAAAAGGTTGCTACAATTTTTCTAAATGTATAGGACAGGTTTTCAAATACTTCCTGTTAGCACCATGGGCTGGTTTTGGTGATCTCAGGGAGACTTTGCAATGCACACTGTGCACCAAGCGACAACGTCGGTGTGTCAGTTTGCATCAGGACATGCTTTTGCAGCAAACCACACCGTGCTTTGCATGGCTGAGCTGTCGCGGGTCGTACTACCAGAACAGCATGAACTGGATCCCTCTCTGATGAAACAAAACCAAAGGTGCTCTCCAGGGGTGCCCCTACGTGCCCTGCTGTTACTCTAAGGGGCGTTCAGCTCCCAGAACCAGGCTAAAGGCAGTCTGAAGCAAAACCTCCTCAAGCCACATCTGCAGACCTGCGTTGAGGTCAGTGGAGCCCTGTGCCCTGGTCCCACTCTGCAGACCTGCTCCCGTGGTGCTGCGCTGCTGGCTAGCGAGGGCACAGCCGCTGCTGCACTGCCCTGGCAAGAGCAGGGGAAAGCAGCCTGTGCGCAGGGTATGCTTTCGCCAGCCACAATAATAATTTTGGATTGCAATCTAGGCTTCTGCTGTGCAGCTAATCAAACCGCGGAGCTATCTGCTTGTTTGCTTCATGCTGCAGCGACCACCATGGTAGGCAAGTACAAGAGGTGTTAATGCAAGCGCAGAAACAAGGCTTGACGCTGCACGGCGAAGTGCAGGCTGACAAGCTGGATGTTTTACTTTCGGCTAAGCTATCAACTGCTCCACAGCCATCTCGACGTGCCTTGCGATGTCTTGGTGTGCTTCTTAAACTGTTAAGAGGGCTCTTCAATCATATTACAAAAACTGATTCCACTTAAAGCACTTTCTACCTGTCAATGAATATGGAGTATTTTCTTATTGAATAATCTGTGAGTAAAAGCCTCTAAAATCCTCTGAACTTCTGTATGAGACTATATAACAAGCATTAAGAGGAAATGTCTTAAATTTCAGCAAAAATGTGCAAGTAAATCCAAGGAAACTGGGATTTTATAAGGTAAAATATTTCATATTTTAAATAAATGTCTTCCAACGTTTCATCTAAAGGTAACATGATCACTTACAGGAATTCAAAGAAAATAAGTTAGCAATATGCATCTTCATCCCAGTATTCTTCTCACTTTTTTAACAGCTTCTATGTTTCATCTTGAAAACGCTCTAGGACACTGAAACTTTTATATTGCTTTTACAAAGCTTTCGACACTTACTATGATATTATATACTGAGTACAATCCTGGTCACACCAAAGGCCAGGAGAATTGGGCTAATAGTTGAGTAGGTTGTCAGAGATGATAGTTGGGGCAGCTTTTCACACCATTTTCTAGCATCCTGTCATGGAGTGGGGTGAGGTTCATATTAATTCTCATAACTGTTCTTTCCTTAGGACAAGGTAATTTTGTCTTTCAGGGCTGTCAGGAGTCCCATCAGGCACTGGCTGCCTTCTTCCTTGCCCAACAACCCTCCTGGATTAGGATACCTAAAACAGGTAATACGTTTTCTTAAATTTGTCATAAACAATGATGTTAGTGAATGTTTACCTACCTTCCTCACTTTTATATTTGAGGAATTTAAATGGATCACAGGATCACAAAGATTATCATAAATTGAGGATAGTACAATGTACCAGCTGGTCCGTGGGTCACGCTGAAGCACAGCCAAAGTTAGGTTGCAAAGTGGATAGCAACAGCACATCAGGTTTATGTACTTTTCAACACAACGTTCTTGCAAGAGCTACTGTTGAATACTTGATAATGTGGTCTCACATAATGCTGGTTTCAACAGCAGATTGGCTTGGGGGAGATCCTGACCATCCAGTCTCTTCTCACCATTCCATGAAGCGACTCCTTTTAAAGTTTCTGTTTCTTACCTTCATGCTACTCATAACTCAGACATGACCTAGTTATTTACCTTTATTTTTTAGTTTCTTTGCTCCCAGTTGCCTCTTTTGCTCTGACTGTGATTCTATATTGCTAGTTTCTAGAGAGACTATTTCTATACTTTTTTCACTTTTTTTTTCTTTTTTGCTGTCTCTCTCAGCTGATCTGTAAGTTCTCCTCACTAGAATTAGCCATATTCTTGGTATCAAATGGTTCAATTTGTTGAAGGACAGATAAAATACTCAGTAGCCTGTTTCAAATTGAAAGAATTGCAAACAGTTACAAGATTATGTTTGGAGATCTTAATTGTTCCTGATATTTGATTACAAATTTTTCAAGAAAACATATGTGTATTTGTAAATTCGGGAGTTAGTTTGTTGATCTCTCTCTACTGTTTCTGTGTTCGTTTCTGGGACACAGTAAGAAATTGAATAGTGTCTTATTTTTCAGATGTTACTGGTTTTGAAACAGGTATGAAATCAAAAAAACACAAATGTATGGCAAAGAATGTATTTTGCAGCAGGCAAACAATATTTCTTTTCCCTAAGTTCTTATAGGTTATATTATTCCTCTTCATGAGAGTTTAGAGGACAAAAGATACCGGTGCAAATACCTTTCACACAGCCTTGTTGCTGCTCTTCTTGTAACTCTTCTTGCTCTCCACCATCTTTAAAGCTTTTACAAATTAGGTTTTCATTTTGACTTATCACAAGAAGCAGAGCAGCAGTAGCGTATTTAGTAGTAGTTTTAGCATATTGATTTTTTTTTCTTCCCCTTTGAATTACTTTAGGTGTCCTTCATCCACTCGGATGGAACATTTTGACCTGCCGTGTGGTTATGGTACCTAAGGCCTTAATGATTTGAACACTTAGACATAGAAGAGGCCTAAGATCATGTTCCCCTCAATGTCTTCCACATACACTGTCTGCACAGCAATTGGAAAGAGTGGACTCCAATTAGCCACAAATCTAATGCCAAATCTGAGATAGCTATGAATCAATTTAGAATTTTGAATATGTTTGAGTAATAGTGCCTAAAAGAAAGCCTAGATTCATCAACCCTGGATCTTGACGAATTTTTGTACTGAGTGCTGTGCAGTTGGACATGCTAATTGGTGTCTTCCATCTGTAAATCTCAATAGAAAACTTAAAATCATGCACAGTTAAATGCCAAATGAGTCTACCTCATCATTAAAGCAAAAATAGAGATTTAAAGATGTTCAGCCACATAAATTATTAATCTAAAAGAATGTGTTATAGCTTTCATTTTTCTTAGTTAATTGGAATTGTTAATATTCAAATAGTTAAATCCACTGATAAATACCCAGAATTTTTAATTATGTTTGTATTTTATTAGAGTCAAATCTTGAAGGCTACTGTGCACCCACTTCTTGGAGCAGCTGGCATGATTGGTGCTTGCTTTCTTACTGTAAGTCTCTAATTCATGCTTTATAATCTTTAAGCACTGAATTCTCTTCATCTGTAACTTCAAGGTATATAGATATAACGTGATCCAAGGTGAACGGCAGTACCTTTGCTGTGGAGGTATTCAAAGGTGTGGAATCTGGTGAAGAGAATGTCATTTGTTGCACTATCTAGGTGATGGACTTATATTTAATGCAGTATGAAATACTTTTTCAGAGTCATGCTACATTATACAAAGTCCTTGACATTGTGATCAATAGATTTTAAGAATTAGCTAGCTGGTCCTTAACACAGAAGGAGCAGGCTTTCTTCTTCTTGTGAAAATGTCATGCTTTTTTGTTTCTACTAATCTATCAGACAGGATTATCTTCTTCAGAGATAATAGTGCTTGTCTGAAAGCAGTCCTAAGCCTTGTGTAGTGGGAATGGATAATGAAAGAAAGGGACAGCAGCAGCCCACAGAGAGAAATATTAAAAGCATGTTTAGCTACTGTACATCAAGTATTTAGACGCTTGTTGACAGAACAGAACTATTCTTTGCTTTATTTTATAATTCTGCTATCCTGAAAATAAGGCTTGCATAATGCATCTCATTAGTTTTTTACCTGCACCTGATTCAGGTAAAATGAATGCATGTAATAATATCCAAGACTTCTGAAGAATTAAAAGGATGACTTTTAACAGTATGAACAGCAATTTAGAAGTGCCTAATAGCTTTTTTTGATGAAAATCTTTGAAGAAACTAGCAGGAGAATTTAGTATTAAATTTAAAATTTAAGAAAATATCTCGTTATTCTCTGAAATAAGAATTCTCTGTAAAGAGAATCCTACTTTAATACAAACTAAACTTTATACAGTGACATTTAAGGAAATCTTTCTGCAAGCCAATCCTCTTGAATATGTTATGCTAGTTTCTCTGTAAGCCAGGAACATTTTACGATTATCAGTAACAAGCATTGCATAAGTCTATGATGACCCTTATCAAATCAGGCATTTCAGTTTTAGATTCATCACTAACCTACGTAATGCTGATGTTAACTGCAATTCTTATAATCTTTAACCTGAAAATACTTTGAATGCAAAATATATTTTATAGTGAAGTAACTCTTTTTATGAAAAGCTGAGCTGTGAGGGGTTGAACACTTCCTCTTCCTGAAACCTATGCCAAATTTTAGGCGGTAGACTGCAGACATAGGAGTGTGTGATGGTTGTGGAGCGATCATCTCCTGGGACAAAAACCCCAGCTGCGTAGGTGAGAGGCCCGTTGGCAGCTCTCTGGTGACTCTTTTCTCAGGCCTCCCTGTTCGCTTCACGGCTATATTGGTCCTCTATAATGGATTAAGGACACTAAGCGGCTCCATAGAGCCTATGTGGAAACAGGAAAGCACACTAAATTTGGGGCCACCTGTAGACTATATTTGTATACAGTTAGTTTTGAAGGTAGAAGTGTTGTGTGTCCTTCTTGGACTTCAGCTTGTAAGATTAAATTTATTAGCAAAAAAGCAAAGAAATTAATGGGTGCCCCCAGCCCTAACCCCAGTTCTCAAACCATATATGTCTGGATTCTGCAATACGAAATTGTCTCTTTTTGTAAGACTCACGCTCAAGATAGCCTTTTAGAGGCAAATTTTTTCAAAATAAAAAAGCTTTAGAAATTACAGGAAACTTTTAGAAACTTTGGACCTTTTCAGACTTAAAGTGTTTCTTTAAGGAATATGAATCTGTGTACTCCATCTATATTTCTCCAATTACTACGTGATATTTCTTATTAATGTAACTGTACTAACAGACATCAAAATGAACAAAAAAAAGGCAATAATTTCCTTAGCTGACCTGTGTTTTCAGAAAATCTTTCAGAAATAGTGTGTCAGCATAAGCACGAATCAAAGGGTTTTCTTCTTCTGTCGTCACATGTTTCAAAGAAACCAGCTGTCTTTAGCAAACATTTAGGTTATAGGGGGAGCTGTTTTTCAGCTGGGAGAAGATGATAGTGTAAAGATGATGGGAAGCCTGCGATATTTGCTGAGGATCATCCTTGGCTGTGGATGCTCATTTGATATACATATAAAAGACAATATTTACACGGGCAAGTTGGAATCGCCACACGTCCTTAACGAAATACTGTTGTTGTTTTAATTCTAGAAGTTATGCTGAGTATAGAAGAGACATTACCACCTTAAATTGCAAGAAAACCTTGCAGAAATATTGTATCGCTTAAATTGCCCTTACGTTCACCGCCCCGAGAGAGGGAAGACAGCGGCCGAAGGAGGCGAGGGCGCTCGCAGCGACGTCGGAGCAATTCGCAGCGGGGGACGGCGGGGGAACTACGCGGAAACGCGGGGGCAGCGCCCGTCTCAAGGCTGCCGGTAAACGCGACCTGTCGCGCCCGCGCGGAGGAGGCGCGGCCGCCGCTGTCCCCGTGGCTCCGCGGGGCGGGACGAGCCCGGCGGCCCCCGCCCACCCGCGCCGGCAATTAGGGCGGCCGAGGCGCTCGGCGGGAGCCGGGGCTGGCGTGGGAAGGCCGGGGCGGTGCGGCGGGAGAGCTGGCGGAGCAGCTCCTCTTCCTCGGGGCACCGGTATTCTGGCTGTGAGCAGAAGCATCTCTTTACCGCGCGTCTTTCTGTCCAGGTGATCCTTGGAGTTATCTTTGCTTTTTTGTCACAGCGCTGCTTCATGGTTAGGAAGGCTGCGAAAGGGGGTTGACGTTTTCCAGTCAGTAGTTGTGAATGAAGTTAAAAACGCGGCTCCTCTCCTTAGCAGCAGTTATTTATTTGAGCTGTCAAAATAACCCTTTTGTTTTCAAAGACTAGCTTATGCAGAGGCCGGCGCACTGAACACCGTGCCAGCCTGTGCCGCCGTTAGAGTTACGCTGCACACAGTGGTGTTGCTGTTGCCCTGCTGCTGGTGCGCGCAGCGTTAGAGCTGTCCTCACCTCTGCGAGGCTGGATGTCCCGAGCTCTGCGTGATCCGTGGTTTGTTTCTGTTTTGCTTTGTTTTTTCCTGCTCTCGGGGGTTGTGACTCCTAGGTTTCAGGAGAGGTGTGCTGGTGAGGGGTGGGGGTACCTCGCTGCGTCAGAACAAAGTAACTGTTGTCAACTTACCGTTCACTTCATTCCTTCTTGGAAAACTGTTAACCGCAAATACCTGTTAGACTAGTTTAACTTGATGATTTCTAAGATGTTTCCCCAACAGTCAAGATTAAAATCCAAATGGCTAATACAATGGGCCTGTGAGTGCCTTACAGCTATTTGGCTTTCTAAGTGTGCTTTGCAAATCATAAACCTCCTTGGAAATGGCTTGTGTTAGTATTTAAATGACACGGTGCATGATGTTTGTACTTGTGCAGCTTACTTTAACGTGCTCTCCGTAGTATTTCAGTGACTTGTGTGAGAAATGAAACTATTCATCATAAATGAAACCAGTATACTTTTTCTGATAAAAGACCGGAAGCTCTGCAGTTAACTGCATGAAGACATCTAATTTCTCTAAATTAATTACCACCTATCTACTGACATGCATCAGGATAAGACCGATCTAGAAACTGAAGCTGTGCCATGCAGTTCTGAAAATGAGAACATGACAGAGAAAGAACATGGCCCTTCTGCTATTCCTCGAAAATGAAGAAAGAAAAGGGGGAGGGCAATCTAGGAATGTTATTTCCTTGCTATTCTGTAAACTAGAACTGTTTTGTTATGACTGCATTTATAGCTGGTATTTCCTCCACTTCCTTTCCAAAAGTTTTTGGCTGTTTTTAGGTGCCTGGGCTCAATCCCTGCTGGAGGGGGCAGAGCACCGTGCTCTGGGCACCTGGGTCCCTCTAAGGGCAACTTCCGTGTTGCCCCTTTGAGTGTCAGTTCTGCGTGGCCGGGCAGGTGAGGAAGGGGCTGGCTATGCTAACGTTGGCTGAAGGGCTCGAGGCTGCCTGAAGAATGGAGTGCAAATTCTGAGAGCAAAGAGAAGAGTTTAGGAACTCTTATGGAGGAGGAGGAAGAAACGGCAATACTAGCGCTAGATATCTAAAGTGTATAGGGATATGAAGAATGAGACTTCTCAGTTTTAGTCCCTTTCTCCTGTGAGCAGTACAGCAAATGAAGCATGTGGATCTTGTCTTGATGTCAGCTCGCCGACAGCCCTTGACAGTTGAAGGCCATGTGCGTGTCATTTCTTTAGTTTTTCATTTCCTGTCCGCATTGTAGTAACTGAGGTTGGAAGTCATGCTGCAGGGTTAAATTTATGTTTTCATGAGAGACAGATAGCTGTCCAGCTTAGGCTGGAAGTTACCACCTTTCCCAATTTTGTTTTGCAGGCAGAGCGGAGGAAGTGGGGAGGCCTCAAAAGATTCAGAGACTACATTTCATAGTTCTAGTTAACAGACAGCTGCTTTGCATCAATTGTCCCTGGTGCCCTCAACGCTACCTTCTCGCTAGCAAAATCACTTCTGCTTTTGCCTGCATTGAGCTGCTCATAGATAAGTCCCCTTCTCCAGAGGAAAGAGGGTATATATCTCTTGCCTATACTCTCTTGAAGAGAGTGGACTCAGAGCTATGTGCTGATGTATGCTCTCGTGTGTAGCCCTGCAGCAAAGCACCTGCAGCAGCTCTTTAAACAGCCCCGGTCCATAGGTCGGGGTCAGGGAGGCTCTGCTCTCCACCCGCCCGGCCTGCCCAGGTGCACTGCAGCTGGAGGAAGCTGTTCCTCATGTTTATTAAAAAATTGCTACTAGAACTATAAGACCTAGCAGTTTGTAAAATCTCTTTTTACTGAACTCTCTGCTAGATAAAAATGTGGACTTCAAATTACTGGTCTTGCATTGTTTTGTATAGCTGAGGCAGCTGAAACCAGCACGTTTCTAAAGCCATTAAGCTGCCTGTTGTCTGCTTATCTTTGGACTATAGGTTTCACCAGGTGGGAACTTCCTCCTGTGCAATAGCGTGCCAGAGCAAGATATTGCGTAATTTAATGGCTGAAAAAAGTGAGCTTTCATTCTTCCTCCTTCCGCTTCTTCAGAATTTTTATTATTTCACAATCTTTTTAAGTTATCTACAAGAAAAGCAGGGTGTTGCTGGTAACATTTGTTCCTTTTGGTAACTGAATTGGAGGCAGCGAAAGGAGTCAAGGTGAAAAGCAGAAGAGGCAAATACTTTTAATAAAAGTTACCTGAACTCTTCTCTTCAGTGACGTCTCCGATGACATGGTAGCTGAACTTTGTAAAAGAAAAAAAAGAGTCTGTGTGTGGTTGTGGGAGAAAGGTGATGAGTCTGGGCTACTGTAAAGCCTTTCTGTTAAATAAATTGTATGATTTATTTCTGTCTCTGCTTTCCCAGGTGTCGCCTTCTGATGCGACACTCTCCCGTTCGCCTGAGACGGCACGGAGGCTCCCCCAGCCTCCGGGCCAATGAGCACTGACACCAATATGAGGATGCTGCAAATGGCGTTTATTGTACGCATGTATTTGCTTATATACCTACAAGCACACTGCTATCTCTACGTCATATCCTTCCTCTTCCTTCCTCTTTCCGTGCCATCGCGAGATCTTCCGATCGCCGTTCCCTACATCTCCCCCTCCCCATGCTTTGACTATGCTATTTGCTTTAAATTGCCGTGTCGCGGGTTAAGCGTTCATAGTGTGGGTGTGGGTGGGACCACCCCTTTTCTAGCAGTTGTCTTACCAAGCATCTAAACACTAGTCTACATACTAATATACCTAGCACGAGCATCAGTAGCAGGTGCAACTCTTCTGTTAGTAATTGCCTGGCCCATGGTCCTAGCCCAAGCCAATTACCACTACTGAACCCAGAAGGTCAAGCTCTTGCGGGTCCCAGGGCAATGACGCATTCAGCGTGTCAATGCTCTCTCAGCTTTGGTAGGTCTACGGTCAAATTCAATGGGACCCCTATTAAGCATGTCTTAAAAGGGCTGCCCCACACCCACCAACGTCAGGCAAAATTGCTTATTTCCTGTCCGGTTTGCCAGGTGAGTCATAGATTGTTACTACCCCATTTCGCTAACATTGGTTCGCCTTTCACCCCTTGGAGTCCCAGTCCCAGCATCGCTACAAGGAGAGCTACTTGGGTTGCTCCCCCTGCCATCTTCTCGGGTTTTCTGGTTACGCGTTCTTCTTGCGGTTTCACGCGCCTTTTCTCATCTGTTCTTCTTCTCCTGTCTGCTGTCTTTGCTGCTAGAAGGGATCATCAGCTTTTCAGGGTGGTCCTCCCCTGCAATAAAACTCAGACATTCATTAATTCACCTGACTCTCTGCTTCCTGTCTTGTCCTTGCCCTGAGGTCTGGGCGTACCCACTTCATAGGGACCCATCTTACCATTTCTCCCTGCCTGACCGCTGCATACCCTCGTCCTTGGGTTACCAGCTGCCACCCCTCTTCCCATTCCCCTTTTTCCGGGATTCGAACCTTTACGTCTGGTCCCTCGTGCGTCGCTCGGACCACCCAATGCTTTTCCGCTGGCGTCTTGTTCTCCTCCCCCCTGATGAACTGATTCAGACCGAATAAGGCGCGCATAATTATTTCTGATTGTTTGTGCGCGGGGATTCTTTGTGTATATCCTTCCCCCTCCCCAAGAATCTCGATCCTTTGCTTTAAAGTGCGGTTTGCTCGCTCGACAATGGCTTGACCTGTGCTATTATAGGCAATACCATGCACTAGCTTAATTCCCCACCGTACGGCCCATTCTCTCGTGCTTTGCGCTGTGAAACACGTGCCGTTGTCTGTTTTAATAGTTTCTGGGGCACCCAGCCAGGCCATTGCCGTGTGCCAATGCAACTGTGCCGCCCGCGCTGTGACTCGTTTATGTTGGGTCGCAACGATGATACCGCTGTGTGTGTCTACTGTGACAGCCAGCCAGGGCCGTGGTCGAAGTCGCTGGCACATTGTGAAGTCCGTTTGCCATATTTGGTTTCCTTTCAGCCCCCTGGGGTTGATGCCGGCGCCCCACAGGGGGGTTTTTTGGCAATACGGGCAAGCCGCAACCACTTCACGAGCCGTGGTGAGGGGGATGTTGCAGCTTTTTGCCAGTGCTTTTGCACCAACATGGAGAAGGTCGTGCACCTGCCTTGCTTCTGCGACTGTCCACACACCTTTGGCCGCTTGATCGGCTTTATTGTTGCCTTCTTGGTACACTCCTTGGATTGCCTCATGACTCCGAACATGAATAACAGAGGCAGTGGCCCGCCGTTGTTGTAGGGCCTCTTCTAGCATTAGCGCAATGGGCGATCCGGCCCATCCGGGATACGACATGTTGTGTAACAATTTAAAGACGAACATGGAGTCTGTCACTACATTCAAATGCTCTTCTGGCCACATTTGTAATGCCTGCGCCACAGCTCGGGCCTCTAGATGCTGTACGCTACTGTCCGGCTCGCTGATCTTCACTCGGTGCCATTGGGCCTTTTGATCTTGCCACACAACAACCGCTGCCCTGGTCACCGATGACGCGTCGGTGAACACTGTGCGCCCTGGTGCAGGTCGCTGTAGCACTCGGGCTTTCAGATGGGGCCGAAGGACGGTGAGGTGTGTATACATCTCCAGCACAGGTGATAATCTGATTGTTCCTGGGAATCCTTCTAAAGCTATTGCTATACTATCTTGTTTCTGGACCACGCTGTCCCATTGATTCCTTTTTACCGGCAGGTAAATGGACTCAGGCTCCTTCGCGAAGTGCCGAACGGTGGCGGTTCGTCCCTTCTGTATCATCTGTGCCAACGCTGTTACGATTGTGACGTATGCCGTACTTATTTGGTTTGACACTATCCACCATACGACTTCCGGACGCTCCGGTGTCCCTTGTCCTAGAACGCCTATGGCTCCTGTTCTTGTAACTGCCACGTACAGATTGATAGGTCTGGCCGGGTCGTATCTCGTTACTCCGCCCTTTGCCATGAGATCTTCTATTTTTCGGAGGGCTTCTAACGCGTTCGGTGTCATCTGCCTCGGTTCCCAGGGTTTGTGGCCCTTGAGCAACTCGAGCAGTGGCTCCATCCACTCCTTAGGAATACCTATCAGCCCTCGCAGCCATTGGAGAGCTCCAACCAATTGCTGTACATCATGCAACGTCCGTATCTCTTTATTGAGCTTTATCGGCTGTGGGACCACAGCTCTGGGGAGGATGGTGGTTCCCAGATAGTCGACAGATTCTCCCCTTTGTGTCTTTGCTTTCTGAACGTACAATCCCGCTTCATTTAGGCAGTTAATTACTGCCTGTTCTGCCTGATCAGTTTCTTGCTGGGTCTCTGCAGCTATTAGGAGGTCGTCCATGTAATGGATGATAAGCGCGCGCGGGAACTGCGCTCTTACCGGCTGCAATACCTTAGCTACTGCCGCCTGACAAATCGTAGGCGAATTTTTCATGCCCTGCGGGAGGACTGTCCATTGATATCGCGCTGCTGGCTCCTGCAGATTCTCTGAGGGCAGTGTGAAGGCAAATCGAGCTTTGTCCTGAGGGGCTAATGGTATAGAGAAAAAGCAATCTTGGATATCCATCACCACCACTGGCCAATTCTTTGGTATTGCTGATGGTAGTGGCAACCCTGGCTGGAGGGCACCCATCGCTTCCATCTGCTGATTTACCACTCGTAGGTCGTGCAGTAATCGAAATTTAGACTTCTCCTTTTTGTGTATCACAAATATAGGAGTGTTCCAGGGACTGTGGCTTTCCTCCAGGTGTCCCTGCTCTAATTCTCTACTTACTATTTGTCGGGCAGCCGCCAATTTGTCTGCTGTCAATGGCCACTGCTCTACCCACACAGGCTCATTGGAGCACCATGTCAGCGGGACAGCGAAATGAGCCCCGAGGAGGTAGGCAGTGGCCCTTACCCTAAATTTGTCAGGTGAAAGCCGCTTTGCAATAAGGCATCTCGCCCTAACAATGGTTCCCCTATGGCAGTTATGTACGGCCGCACACGGATGATCTGAGCAGGCCTATCCGGGTCCTCCAATACAATTGTGATATCGGTTTCAGAAATCATAGCCTCTGCCCTGCCTCCCACTCCATCTAACGAGCTTGCCACTTTTGCTGGCCAACTCGATGGCCACAACCACGAGGGTACACATGTAACATCTGCCCCCGTATCTAGCATCATTATTAAGGGGATGCTAGGAGGACCCGCCCCTGGTGGGCCTATCAGATGCGCTTTCACTCGGGGTCTCTTCTCACACCCTAAGACCAGGGCCACGCGGGGTTTCCCTTCGGAGTTTGGTCGCTGGAGCTGTCCATCAGCGGTGTGTTGTTGTTGACAGGGGCTACTTGAAGCCGGCTCACCGGGGAGGGGTGGCCCCCTAGTTGCCCTCCCCGCTTCTCGTTTCCCGACCGCCGACAATCTCGTGCTCTGTGTCCTGGTTTTCCACAGGCCCAGCATGTAAGGCTCCCCATACCCCTTGTTGGGCGCGCGTAACTTCCCTTATTCGTGCACTGTGCTCTCAAATGGCCCATTTGCCCGCAGCCAAAGCATGGGCCTCCTTTTGGACCTCCTCTAGCTCTAACCTCCGGCATTGCCATAACTGCTGCAGCAATCTGTAAGGCTGTGGTCTTGTCCCGGTGTTCTAATACGTACTTGATCGTCTGCCCTAGACTTGCTTCCTTAGGCGCTGTTCTTAGGATTTCTTTTGTCAACTCGTTGCCCTGTTGTTTGATACATTCCAACATCACCGCTCCTTTTGCAGCGTCTGGTAAAGATGCAAGTTCTACTGCTGCCTGTAGCCTGTCACAAAACTTGTCAAACGGCTCTCCCACTCTCTGCTTCACAGTCGTCCATGGGTCTGTCTGCTGCACCAGTGGCCCAATATCATCAAAGGCCTTTCGAGATGCTTCTGTTGTCACCAGTATCTCCCGAGGTGTCAGGCCCGCTGCCTGCTGCTGGGGTGTAGCCATGGCCGCATCATTTCCTCTTAACCGCGGTAGGGTGGATTGGCCCAGTGGGTTCTGCGGGTCTGCCTGTGCGGCCATCAACGCCTGCTGCAAGCGCGAGGTCCACGCTTCTTTCCACATAAGGACCATCGTGGGTGATAAAACCAGTCGCGCGAGGGCGCGACAATCCCACGGTATTAGGCCTCCCGCGTGTGCAGCGTCCAGCAACGTCTGTGTCACTGGGTGTCGCAGGCCCTGTTCTTGCACCGCTTTCAATAGCTGTTGTACCGTCTTTGGATCGAGGGGCATCCATTCCACTGCCCCCCCCCCCGGGGCAACTCGTACTGGGAAGGCCCCTATTGGCGCACGAAACTTGAGGCCACTCAGGGCACATTCCGTCGCTATCAGTTTCCAGTCTGTTAGGGGAATTTCTTTTCCCCCTCCCGCTTGGGCAGAACCTGCTGTCTCTGATGGCCCTCTTTGTTTAGCTGTTGCCTCTAATAGCCCTCTTTGTTTAGCTATTTCTTCTGATAGCCCTCTTTGTTTAGCTGTTTCTTCTTCCAGAGCTGTAAGCAGCATAAACATCTGCTCCATATCTCTTGTGACTTTCCTCCTCCTTTTTTTTTTTTTTTTTTTTTTTTTTTTTTTTTTTTTTTTTTTTTTTCTCCTTCGCCTCTGACTGCGGCGGGGGAACTCCGCCCTAGTTGCTGCACCTGAGTCTTCAGTCTCCTCCTTCCGCAATGCTGGTCGACACCCACTCCTCTCTCGGCCAGCGCCATTTTTTCCCGGGTGCGGGACCCTCGGTTTTTCCCCTGCTTCTGGTCTTTCCCCTGCTTCTTTTCTTTCGTCCTCCCACTGCACCCGAATCATGGTCCCCGGTAGCCAGTCTCGGGGATCATCCACTATAAGCGGTCTTTCCTTTTCTTCTGCCTCCTCCACTTTCACCTTGCTTTCTTTTCCTCTACCCGCCTCTGGCTTTTTCATATCTCGGTCTCCACAAAGGTCTCCTGGTTCTCCTAGTTCTCCCCCTTCCATCGCCCTCATTTCTTTCCACGGATACCGCGGCGGAGGCGGAGAAGAGGGCGTTATTGGGTAAGCCTCTGGAGTTTTTGCCTCCCCCTCTCCCTGCTCTGGATCTTGATTAACCGCCTCCTCCTTTATGTCTGTTTCCACACTCTCCATTTTCACTTCATCCCCTACTATCGCCTCTCCCTCTATCGCCTCCGTTCGCTCCTCTGCGTTTGCTGCTGTCTGTGTTGCCATTTCCGCGGACATGTGTAGCGCCGCGCGGGCAGCCTGCCAGGTCTCAAGCTCCTCCCTAGTCCTTTCTAAAATGATCGTTATATCTCCCCACGTCTTAAGCTCTGCGGCCTTCTTAGTGGCCATAGCTCTCTGAGCAAGTGCACGAGTGCACTTCTCCCAGTTAGAAGGGGAAAAAATGTCCCCTGGTCTAACTATCGCTCCATCTTTCAGGAGCCGCCCGACGCAGTTCGCAACTGCATTCGCTCTCATAGAGAGCACCCATTCCCGGGCACCCACGCGTACAACCTTAAGTACCGCGTCCATGATCCGGATCCTCTCGACCGCCTGCGGTCCGCCGTCTCAGCTATCACGTCGGGGTCACCACTTGTCGCCTTCTGATGCGACACTCTCCCGTTCGCCTGAGACGGCACGGAGGCTCCCCCAGCCTCCGGGCCAATGAGCACTGACACCAATATGAGGATGCTGCAAATGGCGTTTATTGTACGCATGTATTTGCTTATATACCTACAAGCACACTGCTATCTCTACGTCATATCCTTCCTCTTCCTTCCTCTTTCCGTGCCATCGCGAGATCTTCCGATCGCCGTTCCCTACACCCAGGTTTACTGAAGGGTGCAGCTGTGATTCTTCATATTTCGCTAGAGTTCTGGTAAGTGGAACTTCTTATGGTGTAAACTGAAAAACTGATCTTTTGCTAGTTTAAATAACATTTTTTTTTCAAATCACCCTAAGTTTGTTCTGTTCCTGCTAACTAATAGTTTTGTCAACTTACTTTAATATAATCATATATTAAACTTATCATTCTATATTGTCAACTGTGAGAACGCTTGAATTATGTAGTTTGTCCTCATTCAGATTTTTTGCCTTTTTAAATTAGATATATAATTTTAAATTATTCGTCATTACTTTTGTTTTTCAACCTGCAGTTCTCTGGGGACCAGAATCCAATTAAAATACATAAAACAGCATGGTGTCTTTGTAAATAAAGTACGCTAATGCAGAAGTAAAGAGTATATTGAAAAAAGAACACTTTAAAATTAGTGTAGTAAACGAAGAGGATGTTGCGTACATGATGGAAACTGAACTGGATGCCATATCATTCCAGATCCATTAAACATCCTGCTTTGATATCTGTTTTTATTCACGGAATGAAAAGCAGGAAGGAAATGTTTTCAGTTTCAATTCCATTTCGTGCTTTAAATCAACATCTTCTTTGAACTGAACTAGTTGAGAGCAGCATAACAGACAAAATATTAGTTTCCGGTATTGATAGATGGTTAACACTTCATATACACTGGTTCAGGACTTATACAAATTCAATAATTGGAAATCTCTAAAACTTTTGCAGCAAATAGGTATTATTTAATTGAGTACCCATCAAATTTCCTAAGCTTTTGCAAGTTTTTCAGAAACTTAGCTACCTGTTTTTAAAAGAATGACTCAGTTTATTATTTATTTTAAAGCTTTTGACACTGTAAAGAGGAGCTCCTGTATTGTTCTTTCTAATACTGCTACTTACGGATCTCTAAATTATTTTGGACCTCTTTTCTTAGGAAATGTTGCTGCTATTGCCTTGTTTCTCTAATAATCTTAGAGACTAAAAGTAGTATGTCTCAAAGCTGATGCTGGCATCAGTAAATGTTCTTTCTGCCTTTATTAAAAAAAAAAGAAAACTTTGGCAATCCTGCAAGAATAGGAAAAAAGACGAGCAGTGAGCATTTTTATTCATGGGATGCTACTCTGGAAGCCCACAGTTTTATTATTGTGCGGAGCAAAAAAGTGCATGAGTGGTACTTGCTAGTACTGCTTCAAAAGTGGAATAGCATAAAGAAGGACTAAACAGGAGTAACATGGTGTCTCAGCTGCTGCAAGGTTTACTGATGCTTTCCCATGACTTGAGGATGATTTCAGGTACTCAAAGCGTGAATGCAGGTATAGATAATTGAGGCTTATTTTATGATAGAGGCAAAGGTTAGAAGGAAACTGAGATATTTTAGCTTGTATTTGTAGTCCAGCTGTCCCATGCAATTTAGACATGCTGTTGTCTTTTACCACCAATAAATAGGGAATTCTGAATGACTTTTCTGTTAAATTATATATTCTAAAAGCATGAAATTAAAATGTTGTTTTGCAGAGTAATTATAAGCAGATCTACAGAAATGCAAGGTGAGTAAAATATTGACCAAATGTCGTCTTTTGTTAATATCAAAGATAACATGGGTCACTTAGAGGTGTTCAAGCAATACTAGCTTAATTTCTTTATAGTTTTAGTGTTTAGTTTTAATTTTTTTACCTTCTTGTCAAACATTCAGAGGTCTTTCATAAAATTAGAGTTGCCTGACATGAGCCAAGCTTAAATTGAGTGAGTTTGTTAAGGAGTTGTTACTGCTGCAAAACAATTAATGTGTGGCGGCTTTTTGTTGATGCTCAGATTTATTTATTAAAATGACACATCAGGTGCTTGCTTTGTCTTTTTCTAGAAATCCAAAGCTGAAGAAAACAACTGCTTTCACTTCACTGTACTGCTGGTCACATGTATTCTGTTTCTCTCTCCTGCTCTGTTGCTGTACCTTATGTGTGGTTGTACCTTTCGCTTTCTCTCGTCTCCATTTCTCCTTCACAAGAACTTGTATTTCCTATAGAATAATTGGCACATAAAAATATATGGAAATGACTGACTTGTCATTCATATGACGGGGAACTGTTTCCTTCATTACTGCACACTACTTCCCTACAGGAACTGCAGGTTTCCTGAGTGTTGAAAGAGAATCCATTAAACAAATTGGCAAGCATGGTTCATAGACCACACTCATTCGATATGAAAGCTGCAGATTAACTTTGCTAAAAGGACATTTCCTATTAAATAGAAGATATAATTACAGGAAAACTTTGTCTTAAAATTCTGCATTTGATTTACTGATAAATTGTAAATGCCGCCACTTTTCCCATGTTTGAATGTGTGTCTCTGCTTAGAAATAAGCTTTGCTATTTGTTTCTAAGACCTTTGTTATTTGTTTTTAACTTTTGAATTGCCCATCTTTGTGTGCATGAAATTTCTGTTACATGCAAGAATGGAACATTTGTTTTGTTTGTTTTACTCTGGAGGGATTAGAACATCCCAGCCCAGTGTACCGTCCTTTATGAAAGTCGGCGTATTTGTAACTGAGATATACTGTAGATACGAGGATCTTTGTAGTTCAGAAAAGCAAACAATGAATCCTATGAAGGTCTATGGTGCAATTTTAACGTCCGAGTTGCATAATTGCTTTTCTCCTAACAACTAAGGCGCTCCAGGAGTGGGGAACTATGGACCTGCTGGACATGCTGGGCCTCCCATCCCAAATCTGCCTCCTGGGGGTGGGGTGACCATCTGGATGCCTTCCCCTCCTCCTCCTCCTCTCTACTGCCCCCCTGGACTAGAATACCTGACCCAGGTACCTGCAACCTTCGCTCCTCCTGCCCCTGGCAATGCCTGTTCACCTGACGTAACACAAGTAAACCATGTTGTAGGGGGAAGGCTAAAAGCCAATCTGGTGTTATTGTAGCTGAATAATGTTACTGCTTTGGGCCTGCTAAGTGAGGCCTTTTGTTGTGTTACTGATGCAGTTTGAGCATGGAAGTGCTTGTTAGGACCATGCTGCTTAACAAAGTATTCTCTTGCCAAGTGAGATGCTAAACAGACTGTGGGTGCCATGCATTATACCTCTTTGCCATGTGGTAAAGCTACCATGGGCACTGTGTTATATCTGTTTACCACATTGTAAAGCTACTATGTGTGAGATGTGGTACAGTTTGGCAAGCTGCACATAATATATGTGTGTGTGTATATATATGTATAAAAACAAAAAATTTGGGCACCTGCAGCACATTAGAGGTGCTCAGTTCTCTACATGATGCTTTCTGAGTACCTCTTCATAATTTTTTTGGAGAGATGCTAGTCAGGCTTTACAAATGTAGGGAGCACTGTAGCAAATAAGCCCTGCACTCTTTAACAAGAGCATGCTGGGTATGGCTTCTGCCTTCTGCTCCAGCGTCCTGAAATACTGTTCTGCTAAACCGACAGAGGGCAGGACTCCGAAAGGACGGGAGACTGTCAGCCACTTCCACAGCTTTGCTGGTAGATGATCTAGCCTCTGCAGAATACGCTGATCCATAAAATTGCATTCTGCAATGAAAAAATACAATGCTGCTTAAAACTAGTTTTCTCTTAATTACAACTTGTTAACTACTAATTTTGCTTTGTGTTTCAACCAGATTGACCAGCTATTAATTCATCAGCAGATTGAACTTCTTGAGAGTAAGTGAAAAGTGTTTATAGGGGAGAAATGTTTAAATCTGATAATCATAAGGACTGTAACATTCAGACTTCCTTTGACATTGATTATTAAAGGTGGAACCCTTTACGGATATCCACTTCTCTCTTTCCTGCCTCCCTTATCTGTCTCAATCCCTTAGAAACTTGTGGAGGAATGGAAGGAAGGAGAAAACAGGAGGGTAGAAGATTTTAAACTTTTTCTATATCTTAAAAGATACCTGGGAATGTGACTGAATAATCTTTGTAGCTAGTTATAGCTGAAGTAATAAGTCTTCTATGTCATTAATTCATATGATTTCTACATGTCTGTCTTCCCTATTGAAAGATCTTCTTTTCTGTCCACTCTAATTCCACATATTCCCATAGATTGGCATGTTGCTGTTACCCTTTTTCCGAGCAGTCTTGCTGTTCGAACTTGAACTACTTTCCTTTTGCTCCCTCATTCTGTTCACTTTAAGAATGTCTAAGTCATGTTATCAGTGTTTTTCAAATAGAAGAATAAAATGAAATGTCCATCTCAACTGACACCTAACTGTGCTGTATTTTCTTTCCATAATGTTTACAGTACATGTGAAAGAAATTAATCAAAATTTGCATCCTGGCTTTTGTTGTTTTCTATTTTTGTTGCTATGTATCTCGACTCCTATGTTTTTTGTGGTCTTCTGATTCTGAACGTATTTATGCCCTCTAGAGCCCTTTTCTTCACCATAAAACTTATCAGTTTCTTTAATTCTCATATCTTCAGCTCTTTCTAGGAATCTTTCATGCCGTGTTACTCCGAATTGTTTTGCCTGCTGTGGTAGTCGGTTTGAATGTCTGGTGGGAGGCAGAACATCTCCATGTTCTTCCCATATTGCCAGGTTCGCATTGGCTTGTACTGCCTGAACTTTCCCATAAGGCCACTTTGCCTGGTGCTGGCCCCACCACTTCCCTTTGTCAATAGCTGCCTTTGACAGGCTTTCGGGAAGAGGTCTGGCTTTGTTATGTCGTTAACGTTGATATCTGTTAATGCCGTTTTTTCTTATCTATTGTTTGCACAGACAAATGTCAGAAGTTAACAGTTTTGTTACTAATTTTCAGTTATTACTGGCTTTGAAACAAACAACAAATACGAAATCAAGAATACGCTGGGGCAAAGGGTTTACTTCGCAGCAGAGGACACCGACTGCTGTACCAGGTTTTGTTGTGGGCCATCGCGACCTTTCAGCATCCACATTATTGACAATCTGGGCCACGAGGTGATAACTTTGCAGAGACCCCTCAGGTGTTCTTCGTGCTGTTTCCCTTGCTGCTTACAGGAGGTGAGCTGCTCCCTTTCACCCTCCTCCCTCCCATGGGGTACAGGTGCTGTGTACAGTTCTAAAATTGGATTTTCCTCAAATCAGGAGGTGAGGTGAAACAAGTCAGATTTCATCTATAAGTAGTGGGAAGAGAGATCTGTGAGATTTTTGTATGGGGTCTCTCTGTTCTGGGAAGGTCAGTGTGTGCTGCAGCACTTGCATTCACTCTTGCCACTTCCGATTATGAAAATGAAAAATTTGATTCAACAGCATCTCAGGGAATGAGTGGCTTGTGCTGAAATCTGCACTGGCAATGCCCTTGTGGTGTAAAAGTCACACAATAGCTTTTGAGAAATAACAGCTAGAGTTTTCACTATACTGCTGTGAAAGCTGCAACTAATTTCAACACGGGATGAAGAGCTTTTTAAAATATTAGTAACTGTGGCGTGATGCAATTCCTGAAATCATTCTGAAATCAAACCTGAGCCTACTTGGAGTTCTTACTGAAGAATTTGCAGTAGGTGCATTCTGCTGCCTTGTCAGATGGCTTCTGTTCATGCTTTCAGGATGCCCGAAGCTGCCTCTTCTCTAGACTTTCTGATCTTTACCCTGTAGATATATAGCCTGTATGTACCGCATGGCTAGGAGTATATTATTGTTTTCAGCGAAGGCAAAAATTGCTTATTAAGTTTGCAGTTCGTGTGTAGTTTTCTGAAGAAGTTCACAGAAAACCCTATACAGCTTCATGGCAGATTGTTGTGGAAAAGTTGTGAACAGTTGGTGTGTGTGTGTGTGCTTTTTGCCTAACAAGCCTATCAAAATGTGACTGTTTTATGTGGGGGTTTTCTTTTCCTTGTGAAGCTGGAAGTTCAGTCCCCCCCAGGAACACCAGTGGGTTATGTTGTCCAGACCTGGCATGCCTGCCTGCCTAAGTTTACTATTCAAGATGAGAAAAGAATGGATATACTGAAAGTTATTGGCCCATGTGTTGTCTGCAGCTGTTGTCAGGATATTAATTTTGAGGTATGCAATGCTAAAAATTGTTTGTATTCATCTTCTTTCAGATAGTGTTTGATATTTGCAACCAGTTGCTCCACTTATTACCTGTCAACTGAACCGTAGTACATATCAAGCAGTATATAATCATTTAATGTTAAAATAATCAGTTTGCTTCTTTAGATATCTAGATTATTCTAGATAAACAAATCAAACTTCCAGAAATGCCAGCTTAAATCCACTCAGCAGTGATCAGTGAGACTGATTGCCTGTGGTTTTACACAAATGTCTTAACTGGCATATGTAGTAGCAAAATCTTTTCTGAATCTATTATGTTAGTCCCTAACAAAAAAAAAAAATCATTCTGTGCTGTACCACCTGCTTTTTAAAATAACTTTCTACAACCACTGAGTCAATTGTTTAATAGTCATTCAGTAACCAAGTAAACGAATGGTATTTCGACCTAAAACATAGATTTCAGTGATTTAGAGTTAAAATGCTTGGTTTCATTTAGAAATAATAGGATTAATACCTTGTTATTTTCATACATGTTAACTGGTAGATGCATCAGTCTAACATTTAATATTTAAAATGATGCTGCAAACACTTGCTAAAGCAGATTTAGTAGCATTTAATTTAGGAGCATAGTCTTTACCGTGGCCCAGAGCACTGGGTTTAACTTTAGGTAACATAATGTTGACAAAGGGCTAATCTCTGCTTTGGAACAGTAAGATGTAATTTGTTTAATTTTCACTTGAACAGTTCCTGACACATGGCAGAAGAAACTGTAATCCTTTATCTTGGCTAAAAGACAGCGCTTCCAATCGAGTGTGTGCATGTGTGCGCATGTGTGCATATGTGTGGGAACTGTCTTCCAACACCATTAAAGCATTGAACTGTGCACTCAGATTTAGAATTAGGAGCAGGGCCACGCTGCGTAAGGCTGCTTCAATTCAAATAGCACAATTTGAAGCTTTCGAAGGGAAGCATAATGAAAAGGAATATTATGAAGGACAGACCTAGCTTTTTAAAATTTCACTTTATTTTAAACTAGGTGAAGTCCATTGATGAAACTTGTACTGTTGGGAGGATTTCTAAGCAGTGGACTGGATTTGTGAGAGAAGCGTTTACAGATGCAGATAATTTTGGCATCAAATTCCCAATGGACCTTGATGTAAAAATGAAAGCTGTCATGATTGGTGCTTGCTTCCTTATCGTAAGTCTATAATTCACTAATATTTGAATGTGAACCAACTTAATCTCGGTGTTCAAGCTGTGCTGGTAAAGGATGTGACCCTGGGCTCCTTGAAGTGAATGAGAGCTTGTTGTTAACTGTGTGTGTGTAAAGCTAGCCTTGGAGGGACTGCAAAAAAAGAATTATTTCAGATAATAAGCGTATTCTCTACTGCATCAAATGGTAACTATATTTAAGAATAGGTTTGTATTTGCCGAGATTGAGAAACCTCGTTAATGGGAGAAAGACTCCTTAAAGACTCATTAATAGAGGCAAGCATGTTTATGTGGCCAGTGAAACCAGAGAAGTTCAGATCAGCAGTAGCCGAGAGAGCCAGCCAAAGTCGGAGCCGCCTGCCGAGCTGGCGAACCCAATAGATGAACGTTGCAGTGAGTTTCTTCTGACTCCCTCCCCTCCTGGGGAACATGTGAAGCCCTGAGCTGAGCAGGATTCAATGCTCGTGGAGGATTTGGAGCCAAAGCCCAGTCTACCTGGACACAGTCCTTTCAGCTTCATTCTGACTCTGCCAGGTCCAATACTGCAGTGCAGCTCACTTTGTGCTCTGAAAACTGTATGACACGGTTGTGTGTCCACTTATACCCGCCATTTGGTATCAGGTGTCGCTTCAAAAAGGGCAAGCGTTGATGGGCAGCAGCAGCCTTTCAGAGTCTCATGCACGAATCAGGTTTTTGTTAGCGAAGCCTGCGTGTGTGCCGTCATGCATGTGACGCACAGCACTAGCCAGTCTGAACAAGCCAGAACTCCAGACGTGGAAATGGGGCTCCTAAATGTAAACTACAGACGGTGACTGTTACGATAGACTCTATTTTGAGGCAAAATAGAAGGGACTGAGGCAGGTCAAACAGTCAGCACAGGAATTCTAAGTGAAGTAAGCGTAGCTTCTGCTAGCTCTAAAGTTTCCACATAGGTCTTTCGCTGCCTCTTTCTCTCTCTGTGGGTGTCCTGTTGTCCCTACGGGAGACCCAGCTGATGGAGGATGGGAAGAGGTGCCACCATCTCCCTCTCATCATCTGAGGTCTTTGAGGGGAAGGTGCTTTGAATACCCTGCAAGACAACAAGGAGAGCTCTCAGCTGTGAACCACATCTAAGAAATACTGAGTTTGCCTTTTGTTTCCTCCTTAGGATTTCATGTTTTTTGAGCATGCTGGGGATGGGCGACAGCGATCGGGAGTTTGGTAATGAAATCTGGAACTTTTTATTTACAAAGAAGACAAAAATAAGTTGCCTAACTTTCCAGTGGATTACAAAGCTCCAGTGGGAATGTGAGAAATGTAGATCTTGTTCTTAAAGTTATACTTCTGTAATCTAACAGCTGTATAGTCTAGCTTCATTTTTGTAATCTTATGAATTATTTGCAATATCCGAATCGGAACCCTTTGTCTGTACAGATCAATATTGTAATTTACAGAAATATACAGCAACTTTTTTTGTGACGTAGTAGTCTTGTGAACTTTTTTAAGAATTAAAATAACTTTGTTCAATATTAATATAAGTAGTGAGCCTAATGAAGTGGTCCTGATTTTTCCTGTGGCTCCTTCTTTGGTATTTTTGCCTCGGTATTCACATTCTGATATTTACCACTTCTTACCAAATATATATGTTCAAAAAAGTGATCAAAATGAATCATCAGAAATCACTGATAAATTGTCTTAACCTAGTTGTAGATGTGCTATAAAATGTGACTCCCTTAGTGTAACTTAGTTGCATAGTTTTTGCTTTTTGGGGGTTTTCTTTCTGAAACTTAAGACAAGATTTTGATTTTCACCAATGGAAGTTCAGCAGAGACAGGAAATACAAACGCCTGCGGTGGCTTCGCCTTAATAATCCTTCAGTCAGCGTAAGTATGTTTTTTTTATGAGGCAAGGAAAAAATAGCTACTTCTTTTTGTTTCTGCAGTCCTCCTTACCCTTCATTTAGTCCATAGTTTTCACAGATTGCAAGTCTGTTTGGCGGCGTGAGAGGGGCAGGAATAATGAACAGAAAAATTCCACTTCCAAAAAGCAAGCGTGGAATTGCAGGCCTATTCTTCTCATTTATAGCTTTGTGTTAAAGGTGCAAGCAAATGGATACATTTTCCAGTTCTTACTCCAGCTTCACAAAAGCATGTGCATATTGTGGTTCTTGGGATCTTGCAGTGGGAAGAGGTCTGTGCCAATATTTTGAGTTGCATTCTAATTTTACTAAACACTTCTTTAGTCCAGTATTTTCAATGTATTGATGTCTCCTGACCAGCCAAAAAGCAGAGGAAAAGAAGGGTGCCGTTGCTGCTGTGAACTCCTTTGATGCTCTTAAGAATTAGAAACTTGTAACAACAGTCTGTATTGTTCTGAAAGTCTTAAATTGTATGTTATGCCTAGTTAAAGTTAGTTTCTGCTGCTAGAGACACTGCAGAATACAGTGGTTTTTATAATAGGAGTTATTGGAGGTGCATTTTTATCAATCAGCAGTGTTCCTAGGGAATTAAATTATCATTATTTTGAAAGTGTTATGCTTTATCAACTTGTTTTTAATGCGGTATTGGAAATTCAGTTTTGCTTAAGTCAAAATTACTGTCAAAGTTTGGTTGGTTCAGCGAGGAATAGATGTGATAACTACAGAAAGCAAACTAACACACCTACAAGTAGACCTGTATGGATTCATATGGCTAAACCTGTCAGCATTATTTTTTTCTCAAAGTGTTCACCTAGAAAATGTATGACAATAGTAGATATGCCCTTTCAGTCCTATCTGAACCTCTGAAGTCCTAGGCTCAGGCACATTCAGTGGCTACAGTTTCCATAGATAGCAGAATTACTCCAACATATGTCTTCTATAAGCCTTTTTTTTTTTTTTTTTTTTTTTTTTTAATATCTGTTTAATTCCATGGCAGGTCCTGTGTAGAATTCAAAGCATCTTGCATCATGTGTTGATGCCTTGACAACAAACTGGGGAGAGAATGCCCGTACAAACAAGGTACTAAGAACTTGGTTGGGCTAATGGCACATGAACGGGAGCCTTTTTTCTCATTACTTCAAGTAACACAAAATCTCACGTCCAAATGTTGCTGTGTTTAAATATTCAACATAAGACCTAGAAGTGCCATCAACCCAACCACCTTGCCTAAAAAATCGGGCACAATCATTCACATATATCTCTGTAGAGAGTAAGAGAAGAATATGGGAATGCAAGCAGTCGTGAATGATCAGCTTCACATCAAGATGGTTAGGGAAAAAATGTCTGGTTATAATTTCTGTAACTTAAGGAGAATTATAGTCGCAAGCTCTAACAATTCTGTAAAGTGTTATCAAAACAAAGATGTCTTGGCTTATAAAGCTGTTTCTCAAATACAGATAAACTCAAAAATGAAGTTGCAAAAATTGTGCTTTTGTCTATTTAAGTTTTGGGCTTTGTGATGCTTGAGTCTACAGGTTAGATTGCTACAGCTTATGCCTTATCATATATTTAGCAAAATTAGTAAATAAGAGCAACAGTTAGATAGGCAAATTAAATGAGCACCTGAATACAGCTACAGTATTCAGTACTTAAGATGCAAGGAGTTCAAGCTGAGACTTCCACATTTCTCAGAACTATGGTAGGAAGGAACATGAAAAGTCCCACAATCTCAGATCACAAAAGGACAGAGAGACTATTTGGCTAGAGAAACTATTAGTCAGCTGAGTAACTGGATAGTTTTGATATATGTTGCACAGCTCTTGTTCATACTCTCTCAAACTTCTACTTTGAGAAAAGTTTCATTATATGATCTCTGAACATATTAAATGAGAAGGGCTAACAAAGGCCAACTCTTCAGTTAACCAAACAATATCTTATCACCTTCATTGCCTCTTTTCACTGTTTTCTAATGATATTTAAATTGAAAAATGCTTAATCCTTAAATTCTTCAAAGACTTCTGGAAACAGCTGTGAGCTAAGCGGATGAGCTAGCTCATTTCTGAGAATGATTGTGCTAAATGCAGAAGAAATCATTCTTTGAGCAGTATTGCTTCATTTTGAGAGAACCCATAACAACATCCGTATTTAGCAAATCACTAGCCTCTAGAACTCTCTACTTTTCATTCGTTAGACTGTAAGCAATACAACGGTTTATTCCCCTATCCATAAATCTGAGCTTTGGAAAGCATTAGAAGATTTTCAGCACACTGTCTGTTATTCAATTCCATCTCAGTTAGATAAAACTGTTACATAAAACCTTTACTGAGTGAGATTTGCAGATGGATTTCTCTAGTTCTGTTAATGACCTTTCCATCTGTGTCATCTCAAAGTTTTTCATTTCCAGCTGTACTGGAGATGCAGTCACTTAATGAAACCTTAGGGTCTATACGGCACAGAAAGGCATAATTCATATGATGTTTTTCAGTAGAAAATCATATTTAATCCCAGTTTCTAGAAACCAAAATTATAAGCCCCGCCAAAAAAGGTCAGCTACCGCTAATCTTAGTCTTAAAAAACATTGGCTTTTTGCCGAGTGTGTGGAGGAGGACCATTGTTTTAAAGTACATTGTGTTACTGTTGGTTGTCTAAAAATGTTTTAATTCATATAGGGGAAGCTTAAAAAAAGGTTTTCTTTGGTCCTTTCATAGAAGGTCCTAAGAAAGGCCTTTACGTGCATCATGTACTACTTTGTTTTACTAATGAGAATAACTTTCACGTACTCCTTAGTTTTACTAATGAGAATAATGTTCACCAAAGATGAAAAGCTGACCACAAGAGAGCAGGGACTGAACAGTAAGAAGGGATTCAGTAAAGGAGAAAGCAACTGGTTTTCATGAATTTGTCCTCTTTCCCATACCTCATTGGAAATGCCAGTGGTGGTAATGAAAATCAAATCTTTGTTCAGGGGAATGTACTATAAAACTGCGTGGCTCAAGTGCTTGACTGCTGATGCCTAATAGTTTCAAGAATATGAATACTAATAACTTGTAACAGAAATACCTTGTAAAATTGATACGGAGAAGTAGATGGTTGACGCAAAGTAGGAAGTTGCAGAATCAAAGCAGCATGCTGATAAGGGAACAACTCATGAACAGGACAAGGAAACAGATGCAGGTCGAATGGAGAGGAAACCATACCACAAGACAAAGAAGCCATTTCAATCAAAAATTAATCATGCCGTGAGACCTTGATTTTAAAATTAGTGAGATAGGAGATATAAAAGACCTTCACAAAATAGCAAGGAGTCAGCAAGAGAGAATAATAAAGAAAAGCAGCAGCACTTCCAGGGTGGAGGCAAAAGCCCAGCTGCTGGAGAGTTGTGTGAGACCAGGACTGTGTAAAAGCTCTATACGTGCTTTCATGATTTATGCTTATATGTGGTATGCTTATTTACCAGATCAGATCCCTCTAGGACTGGATGAGTTACTCTGCCTTTTTTCACTGTCCCTTTCCAAATCTGGGCAGCAGTATAGAAATATTTTAAGGCAAAAAAAGTGCAGTTAAGTCTTTGCATAAGATGATGTGTCTGTAACCTCATGGCCCTAAATCTCAAAATGCTGCTTCTGAACCTGTGTGCTGCTTGTATAGCTTCTGGTGATTGGGAGGTCAGAAGCAACTTTTGTTGAGTCCTAAAGAAGTTAGAGTCAAACAGACTGAGCATCTTAAGTTTCTGTTGAGTTGATTATAAGGCTGCATGTGAAATGGCATTAAGATGAAAAGGGATTTGTCTTTCTCAAGCTGAAATCTGTGATCTGTGGGACCCTGAGTCCATAGAAGTACAGGGAGGCATCATTTTATTTTCTCTCCTTATGCCCCTTACCTCTTTTTTCCATTACCTTCTCCCCTTCTTTTTTCCATTAAGGTGTTTACTTACAGACATAGTATTCAGATAACAGGCAAAACAAAACCTGCTTACCTCCCCAACAAACATAAAGATGGTGTGTATGCTACAAAAGAGACAAATTTATAATTAATTCTTAAATTAAGTGAATTTCTACCTTAATGAGCTGGATTGCAGTAGTAAGTAAAGTAGATTATACTGGTGCTGTCAACAGAAGAATGCCATATGAAAGACCTTCACCACCATTTCTGAAATGGGCTCTTTGGCCCTGCAATTTGTAGCGCATAAGCTACAAGTTATTTTGTGCTACTCTATATAGACCTAATACAATTAGAAACCCAGTTAACTTCTGTGAATAGGAAGGAGAAAAATCTAGGGTTCATAAAATCACAGGAATAAAATCTAGGGCCAATAGTTCTGAAAGCTGGAGCCCTCAATGAGAATAGCTGATGTCTGGACAGTGTAGGTCAAGTAGTACATTTGGGGCATTAAAGTACACAGACTAATTAGATTTGGAAATATCCAGGTGTTTTCATAGAGAAGAGTTATCTCTGGACCAGCTGATTGATAATTTCCGTATGTTTGGTTCCGAATAGAAGTTAGGGTGAGGAAGAAAAGTGAAGAAACCCAGAACCTTTCCTCCATATAGCATGTAAAACGTGAGGTACCTTGATTTTGAAATTTTTGGTATTCTTTCTGAGGGCTGTTTCTGTCACTGCTTCTGTGATCATTGTGAAGATGTATTATGTATATTATTTGAAAATAAGACAGAGGAACCTTACAGAAGGTCCTTGTCACCTCTCACACAGACACTTCTATACATTACTGAATTTATTTTGGTCAGAATTATCCTCTGTTCTACAGATATGTTTGGGTTTGGTTTGTTGTTGTTTTTTTCCCCCCTGATAGCGCCATGTTATTTAAGAGAAAAATTAGGAGAAAATACACAGGAAAGCATTGCAAAAAAAGCCAAAGAGGAAGAGATGAAAACAGCGATTAACAATTACTGCATCCCCTATTTTTACAGCAGCCCTTCCCTGGCAGTCCGTGCCCTGTGTGCAACAGGGGGCAGTGTTAGCACAGGCCTTATTTTTTCCCTGCTTAAAAACTCTGCTGTGAGATTTGCACACATTCCCCTAGTTGTCATTCTGATTTTCTCAGTGGAAGAATTTCAGATTACACTACCTCCAAAGTATGTGCTCCCTAACTGAGTGTGGAAATGTGTCTTTCCCACCAAAGTAGCAAGATCTTAAGCTTCAAAAGTGGTTATGGGCCACTACGAAAATTAAGAATTGTGTGGAAGTATGTCAACCCATGAGTCATTTAAAAAAAAGAAAAAAAAGAAAAAAAAAAAAGACAAATACTGTGCGATGTCCTTAGAGTTGCTTTAGGCTGGGTATGTGGTAGAACTTGGGACTGGTCTGTGCTCTCTGACGTAGTTTGCTACACAATGAAAAAGCTGCCGGTATATCATGGCAGCGTACCTCAAAGCAAACAGGCTAATTCATTGCTGCCTTAACGTCACTGATTTGCATCAGAGCTGAATTTAGCCCTGGGACAAGAGGGGTGTCGTCGTGCCTTGCGGGATGCTGGGCTGTAGCCCGCGCAGCCAACCCCAGGGGCGAGTGGCCCCCGCGCCTGGGGGGATGCGGGCGGCGGTGCCTGCTCCGGGCTTCTCCCAAGGCCTTAGATGTGTTTTTCTTGTTTTATTTATTTAAACATGCTGCTCGTGCCTTGGCTGGTTTAACTGTTAGCTGACCTAGTTACTGAACTGGGGCAGCTGCTAGCAGCTGGGGAACTCAGTATTTCTCCCTTGTTGACTGCAAAGAAATTAGTGTACCTATTCCCAAGCTGGGCGAAAATTGCAGGATGGGAGCCCGTGCTGGCAGGGATCTCAGCAACTCCCTCTGCTGTCCCTGGCCCTGCCACGTAACCCACTCCGCGCTCTGATGGCAATAAATGCCAAAACGAGGAGAATCAGTTAGTGCACCGGAGGGACGTGCTGGCCTGGCCAAGGGTCTCCTGTGCCTTGCTGCTGCAGTGAGGAGGTGGTGCACACATTATCCACCCTGAAAACTCCCGGGCGATTCTGCGTCGTGGCCGCAAGCGCTCCCCAGCCCTGGCAGGGGCAGGCTCCGGACTGCTGGGGGCTGGTGCGGCCCCCCGGGCGACCTCGCAGCCAGCAGCGGGCGGCAAACGCTCTGCGCCATCTCCTACGCAAACCAGGGAAGCTGAGGGCTATGGTGAAGGCTAAAATTAAAGCTGCTTATGAAAAGAAATGTATAAAGAAAAGACAGCCTGCTAATTTAAATGATGCTGAAGATACTTCAGGGTCTCTCGACACGGAAGACACTAAAGAATTTGGGGCTGCCTCAGCTTCATGCTTTTACGGCAAAATTTGCTGGTATTATATATAACCAATATGTGATTCTAGTAGTGTTTTGTAGCTGAGATGCTGGTTGCATGTTCCTGCTCTAAAGTACGCTCTTTCTCACGCAGATATAAAGTTCTGAACATTGGGATTTGTTTTGCACGATTTGAACGGCACAGCCCTCGTAACCCTTGCACTTACACAGGTGGTGCTTTGTGCTGCTCTATTTTCTGTTTAGTTACGCCCAGTTATATAACCTGCATGTCCTGTACATCGCTGATGGCTTTGATATAGTAGTCTTTATGCTTTGTAAGTTTTCTTCAGTTCTTTATGACCCTTCTCAATCTCCCCAGCTGATGTTTTGGCTCAAGCTCTGTTTCCTGGTTTTACTTTGGCTCTCTCCATCCACACAGCACACAACAGAGTAACATTTGGCCCTGGGGAAGCTGAACAAAATTTTAATACTGCAAGCATCATGTATGTTTGCCGGAGACCCTACAGGTTCGCAGTTAGATCCTAGCTTCTTTTAGTCCTGCAACGAGTCCTGCTTTTAAACTGATATCAATGAGATGTATGATAGTGACTGCAGCTTTTTGGTTTTTTTAAACTTTTTTTATTGCATTGAGTGTGGCTGTATAATGAACCAGGGCACACGTGTTTTCTTTTCCCCCCAAAATTTCTCATTTTTCAGGAAGCAGAATTTGTGGATCCTGGAAAATGTAGGCCTTTCTGTGGACTGAGGCTGAGTTGCTGAGTTTGCTGGCATTGGGTTTATGTCCACATTCTGCTTGTTGCCAGCTTGGGATAGAAAATAAATACAAGGAAAGTTTTTCTACACAGACAAGGGCTCACTGTGCCCTGTCCTCTTTTTCCACTGAACAAACTTTAGAAAGGCCATGAGAGGTGGTGAGCTAATATTAAAATGCACCAAGAATTAAAGCCAGCCATTGAAATGAACAGGAACTTACCTGTGGGTTACTGTGCTCATTTTTCCATGAAAAAAAAAAAGGAAAAAAGAGCAAATATGTAATATTTCAGTGGCAGAGAACAGAGAGAGTGCAGGGTAAAAGCTCGATGAATAAATTCAATAAATTTACTTACATTGTGTGTGCTCCATTTATAGCACTTAACTAAGCAATAAGTTTAGTTGCAGGAAATGTTTGCCTAAAAGTGAATATTCAAGTAATGAATATTCAAGTAATGAAAAATATATCATAAAGACAGCAGTGTTTATGTTTGCTTTAAGGGCGCTACTACAATGCAGTGCCAAAGCCAAATATGAACTAACCAACACCTCTTAAGCCACAAATATGAAATCTTTGCATCAAATTGTTTTTCCTGGGGAATAGCACCTCAGTAATTACATGGTGAAATTTAGTAAAAGCTTTCACTATCAAATAAACTCAAGCCAAATTTGCAAACAGAAAAATGCGCTTGTCAAATTTTTGTCTTTCCAAAAAGATGTAATGAGGTGTAAACACCCGTGCAATATGTCTGACCACGAAAGTCAATTGATCCAAAGCTCAGCGAAGTCAAAGACAATTAACCGCATGGTGCAGAGGGCACCTAGCACCATTGATAAATCTCTGTGTGCCAACTCAGAACAAGCCACACCAACATTTCTATGCAGGGACTTATTAGGTAATCTTTAGTTAACATATACTTAAGATTAGAGTTTGGCCATTTAAAAATGTGAACATACCCGCTGACAATGGGCAAAAGAACAAGAGAATTGTGCTAAAAACAGCAGGGCCATTGAAATGCCACCATAATCAAGCTGCAGGCTGGAGTGTGTGGATAAGAGAAAGGGGACCGAGAGCTCTCCTCAGAGACCTGCTTTGGTGCTGCCTGATTACAGGTAAGTGGGAAATCTGAAGATTTTCCTACCCTGATTCACAAAACTTCAGCCCTTCCCCTCTGTCTGAGCTACCAACCTGCAATCCATAAAAGTGCTTTCTCTTCAGACAGGAGGAAGAAAATAGTATATCGTCCAGGGCAGGCTACAACTACGGATGCTGCGCGTCTCCCTTGTTGCAGAGGTAAAGCTGTCCTGGCAGAGCATTCCCGGGTGCCTCCTGCAAACTCCCACCCAAATTCCACTAATAGCTGGTTGCTGTTAACAGGCTGACAGCATGGTGTCAACGGCTTCGTCTGCCAAGGACCAAAGTGCTTGAATCTAACTCATGTTCTTAGCTATAATATGAGGATATTTGAGAGAAATGCAATGAGTGTGACCATCCGGTCAGAACAGGCAATCAAATGTCCCTTCTTGCCTTAAAATATGTGAAACTATAAACTTTGTCCCCAGAAGAAAGGAAAAAAAACAGCCGAGTGGAATTGTGAAGTTGCTACTCTCCTGTTAATCCAGCAGCTTTTGTGCTTGAGGGTTTTAATATTTTCATGTATCATGTAATTCTCTAGATAATTATATTTGAATTAATGGTTGTAGTAGATTCAGTTAGACAGTGGCCTCTTCCTTGGAGATTTTTGCGCCTGTAGAGCAGTACCTAAGCTTCTTTTGACTAAATCCCATTAGTTTCTCACTTATAACTGAGCAGATGGGCGGTGCAAAAGGTTACTTTCTCTGATTTAAAAATTTACATATGGGATGCCTCAAGAAGTTTTAGTACTAGATTAAGGCTATTCCGTAAGCTAAAAATGTGTAGAAGGGTGAAAAGAATTCATAGGAGCCATCCCCTTAAAAGCAATATTCAACTACTTTATCACTGCTAAGAGGCAAAGAATTGCCCCCATGTGGGGAGGACCTCAGCGTTGTGCAGAACGGCCGCAGGTCCTGTTGACCAGCGACATAATGTCATTCCCCAAAAGCTTGTCATCCACAACCACCTCAGGCGCTGCATACATGGAGAAACAAACCATATTTGCTAGTATCTGTTTTATGAATCTTTGCTGTCTGCCAAATATTTTTCAGTGGGCTCCAAGGAGACGATGTCACAGAGAGGTTTTGCTTCCTTGCTATCATCCATTCATCATCTAAATTAGGGTGTTTTTCAAAGTTTTTTTCACCAAGGTATCAAAATCTTTCTCTGCCCAGTCATACTCTCTGGTTATGGAGTCGCAAACTGATGGGAATCACAGATCAAGGTTTGTGTAGAGTTAGAAGGGGATGGATAAACTCAGAATCAATCCTCTTCCATAATGACAGACTAATAAATCACGTCTGTTTTCCTCTGCAATGCAAAGGGGGATAAAGAGGAAAGGAATGACCTAATTTAGTCACTGAGATGTATGGTGTGACAGAAGAGTTTTCCTAAAAATGCACATAAAATGTAAATCCATCTTTCCTGTAAGTGACAGGGCAGCAGTTGACTTCTGTGACTCATATTAGAGAAATTTCATGGGAAAAAGGTTAGGCTTCTCTGGAACTGAAAGAAAAAGAGTAAATGATATATATGGTGATTGTAAGGCAAGTCCCTGCCTAGTATCCCCTGTCTGCACTACATCAAATGCAATCAGCTAAACAGAAGCACTAAAATTTCTAGGGCTTCAGTAAGTTCAATGTCCTTGAGATGACAAGTACACGCTCTTTAGCAGGGTTCTGTGTTGAAGGTCTGCCTGGAAGTGCTGGTTCTTTTAAAAAGAAAATGAGTCTCATTTGAGGCTGTTGGCATGCAGCTGAAAATCGTGGACATTTAACCAGTAGCTTTTTCCTCACTCCAATCAGACTGAAGTGTGGCGTAAACTACAGCAGAGTCAAGGCCAAGGCAACTGCCCCAATTGGCTGCAGGGGGAAGGAGCCAGAGTGGAAAAAGTGTGTGGATGGGCTACGTGCAGTGGAGTTCAAATGCACAGCGTTTGTTTATGGAAGCTTATATTCAGCTGTACCATCAGATGTCTCAGTTATAGCCCTCAAGCACAGGGGGAACGAAACATTAGAGTTATGTTTGAGAAGTAACTGTCTGATGACCCCGATCCCTCCCCTCCTGTTCCTCTACTCACCCTCTGTTTGCCATACAAAATTTTTGACGTTGTTTCTCAATAGCATAAAAGTTGCGACACTTTCCGTCTAGCTAGTAGAGACCGGAAAAACATTTGTAATAATTCAACAGAACAAATGTATCCTGATATGCAGCAAGCTGGTCTGCTAGTCAATGGCAGAAGGGAGATGTGAAGAGCAGGATTAAATGGCCTGCTCTTACTAAAACAACAAGAATCCTCATCCTCTCTGACCCTAATTTGGAAAAATTCACACAAATTACCAAGCAGGGGAAAGGCCGTAACTGAGATTTTGTGGAAGCCTAGCTTTAGTGGTGTATGATTCTTTCTTGAATTTCTGTGTTTTAGAGGGCAATTTTTTTCTGTCTTTATCTTGCCTTTGCTCTTCTTTGGAAATCATGCCATAGTGCTCTCTCTGGCTTTGGTAGTTACTTCAGGCATGGTACAATTTAAAGATTATATGTTGTTCTGTGAGCAAGTGATTTTTACTCTTTGGATTGCAAAGCCAGGGGAGGTTGCCAATATCATCTATAGAGGATTGGCTCTTAAGAGTGGTTAACATGAATACCCTGTGGAAATACTAAATTCTCATGACTTTATATAGTGATTAGAAATCCCCAATGACTCAGTAAATATTTAGTAATAGCCTTAACATCGTCATTCAGATTGCTAGTCTACTGCTAGCCCATGTACTACTCTGTAGGATTTTGTAGGCTGTCACTACAGGGCTGTGCACATTGTGTCTGACATTCTTCCAGAGTCAAACAATATCAAATTTATCAAAATAATATCAATAGAAATAAAAGAACCTAATAATAACCTACTGGAGTACCTTAATGTCTCTCTTTGAGGAAAAACAAGTCACTTAACTGCTTTTTAACTTGAAAAAATTTCAAAGGTATTTATAGAATTGATGTATTATTTAGGAAGGCAAGGTTAAAAAAAATGCCTTGTGTTTGGATGAGAAACTAGTGATGTTTGTAGTAGCTCCTAGTTTCTTGCACACGCTACAATTTCAAAATGACTTTCATGGACGCTATTTTGAGAACTGGAAACCATGACTTTTATATTATCTGGCAGTTTGGAGTCTTTCAGATGGCACTGATCTCCAGGGGCATGATCCAACAAGTATTTTGATCTGTGCTCAATTTAGGTGAAAACAATCCAATTGGCTAGTATAAAACTACATGGGAAGTTAGATGATTAAATGATCCGCAGGCTTGGGACCTGATTCTTGAATCTCATGAACGAACACCTTCGACAGTATATTGAAAAAAGATGAAGGCCACATGACTGGAAATGTCATATTCATGGCTGAGTAAGTTTACCAAAGGATTGGAAATGCATGTAGACGCTTCTGAACACTATTCCAGGTTGGAACAGACTGGCTGACTTAGACGGTTGAGTCATCTCCACACAGAGTTGGCAGAACAAAAGATAATACACAAAAAGGGGACTGAGCTAAAGATAGTCACATGTCCCTGTCCTAAAACACAAGAGAGTGAAATACGTACTGACCTGCAGAGCTTTTGAAAGAGGCACTTACGTTGAGACTGGGATAATATATAGTCCTCCTGGTTACACTGCTGATTTTGAAAGGCAACATAGTTTTGGTAGAAAACATGAAGAAGAAAAAGCATCTTGCAACTGAAGATTGATGTAAGGGAAATAATATGATAATGAATGGTATAAAGGATATTTTTTCTTTATAATTTTTCTCAAATATATTTGGTTAGAAACAACTTAGTAGCTTAATACAAATGTTTTGAAAACACAGCCTTTCCAAGCAGTGTAATAACAGTAGTGTTACTCATTTTTTTTTCCTCCTACATCTGGGAACCAAAATATAAGAATAAATAAGAATGACATTTCCCACTAAGCATGAGGAAAACTTACAGATGAGCCATACTGAATTCTGCTATAAATATACAACTATCAGGCCATATTTCAACAGAATTCTGACTTCTAGGAGGCAGAATGGAAGCACAATATGAGAGCCACATTAATAAGATTTTCCTGTAAGTAAGGGTTTTGCAGAGGTGATAATTTGCTAGGCAGCTGCCTGCCAGAGTGAGATATAGAGGCTATAAGGTTTTCCTTATTTCGTTCTGCCTATGTCAAAGACCTCTATTAAAGTGTAAAGTAAACAACTCAAAGGTAAGAATATTTCTACCTTGGTGTAGGGATACAAGAACCTCCATGTTTCCTTTGCTGCAGTGTTCCCTTTTACACTGACAACAGGATTGCTTTTACCTGACCACTTACCAGGAATGTCCTGGGGCATGTGAGCTCTGAGCCTACCACGTTTCCCTCCTCCTCCAGCTCCCCAGGGACAGAGACTCCTGCACAGTTTATCTGATGACCCACAGGTACCACAGGCCAATATCTGTTTGAGGATTGTGATTTCTGCTCTACTAAACTCTGTAAAAATGATTTTGGCTATAGCATTTATATAGTGTGCAGCATATCCCCTTGATGGACTGAGGAAAAGGGAACAGCAGGAATACAGTGACACAGGCTCTTCAGCACATGTTGCTCAGGCTATGTCCAGTTTTGGCCCCGTTGTTAATTCTTCTGCTTGTGATTTTATGACCAGCTGTTCACAGCGCTGGTGTTCTGCTGCACTATCTGCAGTAATTCCTGCTACTGATCACGGTGTTCCTCCCTGTTCTGGAGTAGGCCTTCCTCTGACACATAATGGAAGCTTGTTTAGTTTTCTGTAAATAAGGGATTTCATTCTCTCCCATTAGCTAGTTGTCTTGAACACTACCGGCTTTGGATTATTGGGAAGGGAAGCAGCCAGATCTCCTCTGAAATTCCCCTCCTAAAGCTCAGACTAGAGGAGCAAAATGTACTGGCAATGCCAGGGTTTGCCAACCTGACAAGTCATCAGAATTGCCTTGGGTAAAGACATCATCTTCCCGAGCATCCAAACTAAAGAAGCACTAACTGCAGTCTCTGAGAAATTATTTAAAAAGATTCAAACTAGTTGTCATTCTGGCTTTTGTGTAATGTGCCAGCAGAGATAAAATGATTTTGTCTGATGTGTTAAAAAATAATTACATTTCCAAATCTTTTGAAAAGAGCCCTCTCGAGGCTCTATTGGAGATTCTCAATTTATTCCAGTCATTCCTGAACAGCAGATAGGCAAGCACTAAGATGCCTATTGCCTGCCTTGAATGCAGGCAGGGTCACATTTATCAGAACTATACTGCTATTCAGAGCTTGCTTACTCTGTGCCCCTTCCTATGTAAGCTGAGAACAGTATAGCTCCCGGTCTTAAAAAGGCATGTGTTTTGCTTCTTGGCCTAAGAAGCGCAAATGAGAAGAAATATCCAGACCGAATATGTTGCGCTTTCACAGTACGCTGCCTGAAACCTAAAACTACTGCATTGTTTCAGCCTGTCCTAGCCATTTCAGTGTTAAAGGCCTGAATCGATTCATTATCTCATGTTTACCCTGATGCAGAACAACTAAGTTAAGTGATTATGTACAGCAGTATGGGTTAACAACTGAGCAACCCTGGTCTGCAGAGATTTTTTTCCGGTAGTGATCTGAACATAGCTTCCCTTCATATCTCCTTCTACTAAATAAAACCCTGTGCACGTGTAATGTAAGATGGGCAAGAGGATGAGAAAAATAACCTCAGAGATGATGAGTAGCTCCTAAATATTTCTAAGAAAAAAGGCACTTTCTTGTACTGATTCAGTCAGGAAATTCTCTTTTTTTCATGTTTGTGTCAGGAACATGCTGCTTAAAACTTCAACTTGCCTGGTAATGGTATTTAACTATTCATTTAATGATAGTATTTTTATTTTCCATGCCTTGTTTTTGCTGGCTACCGCCTCTTTTTCCCTGACAAGGCTCTCTTGACAAAAGGCAAAATAGTTAGGTATTGCAAAGCCATACGATATTTTGACCAACCAGAGAGGCACTAAATTAAGTAAGATCTGTGGCTCTTTGGTTTTCCTCACCTTTCTTGTGGTCACCCTTTCACACAATGCCTGCTGAAAAACTGGAAGGCTTTCTGAAAGTAGACCTTCAAAAGAACGAAGAAATTGCCAGCCCATCTCCCTTCTTCCTCCCTAGAATCCAGTTCTCCAGAAATCCTGGCAGAAGTTGCTCTATGGCCATCTTGGTTTCCTCGTTTATGTACTACAGGAGGTAGGAAATAAGACTAATTTAATGTCAATTTTGTTATGAGTAAAATGAGATTATTAAAAAGACATACCTGTCAAAATTAGCTTTTGTCAGACAGCAGTTTCTATTTATTTTACATAAGTCATCTGGAGAGAATGAGATCATTGTGGACAGGCAGTACAGTCATAAAACTCTCAGAGCAGGGTCAGGAAAAGCAGCTTAGACCAAAGCCATTCCAGTAAGAGAGAATATGAAATCTGATGTCTTCCCGTAGGGGAATACTTGTGGGACGAGCTTCCCTGCTCCAATGTTTTTTCCCAAATTGTCACTAGAGGAATCTCTACCAGGTTTCTGAAATCACAAAAGAATAAGCTCTAGGGCTAGCTATCATAAAATACTGACCTGCACATCTCTACTGGTGAAACACATTTGACACTATTCAGTCTGCTTAATGCCGCAAGTTTACTTCGGAGGAACATTTTTTACATTACGATGGTTTGTTGACACAGACACAAACCCTCACATTGACTCCCAGTTTCAGACAATTTTATAAACAGATTTTTCTGCTGGTTCCTATTAATCCCACAGTAAACATTTACGTTTTTTTTCTTTCAGCTAGTTTTTTTTTGAATGCCAATTCCTTTTCCATTATACTCTTTTCTGCACCCCTAAGCAAAGGCAAGGCTTTAAATTAGTCATGATTAATTGTGCATTTCAACACCTCTCGTCTGAGGCTCTGGGAAGCATTTTATAGTTTGTTGGATGATGGGACAGAAATCTTTACAAGATCAACCCCGACTAGCAGGGTTTGCAAGATAAATTCTGTGGGGTTTAATTCTTGGGTTTTTGTGCCTGTATAAATCATGTAAAAATGAATGCAATGAGAGCAAAAAACAGGGGTCCGACCTTTGTGTCCAACAGAAGCAGTGAGGGAGCTTTTAAGCCTCTGGTGTACGGCCAAGTCCACACTGTATTCAGACGGATATATTCTCTTGTAACTCCCACCGACTTCAGTAGTGCCAAATTAGACCTTGGGGCTGGAGCAATCATGACATAAATGCCACTGGCTGGACCGCAGACAGAAACTTCACTGGGCTCTTCGTGCGCAGTTATGTCTTGCTACTTAGTCTGAGTAAAGGAATATAACTCCTGTAATTTCAAAGCCACCCATTCGATCTTTTGTGTAATAACAGGATGACGGCCGATTATACCCTGGAAATGCCTGCTAACGCTATTAACCTTTTGTTCCTATGAGTTGTTTATAGCTATAATTACAAATGAGTGAATGAAACAAAGTAATTTCTTACTGGGTGGGCTGGAAAAGAAACTACAAATATAGCCAAAATGATTCATTCAGTGCTAGATAGCGAAAGGTGCTGAGTATCCCAAACGCCACTGAAATCAGTGGACTTGTAGCACTTCTGAGGAAGCCCAAGCACTTCTCAGCAACTGGCTGGATCATGTCCATAATAGCAAGACTGGGGCGGCAACTCACAGAAATGTTCTGATTGAAGCTGAGGTTAAATTAAAGGGAGGCAACCAAAGAGAAACTATTTCCAGACAGCAAGAGTAGAATTTCAGTTACATTTATTCTGATTCCTTGAAAATAAAATGTCTGTGGAAGATTTCTCATTTTGGATTGAAGTTTAAGAGGCCCTTATTATAGGCTTTCATACATATATTGTCAGGCAAAGGTGATGCACACTTTAATGCCATATGATTGCCAGATGAGCCTTTAAATTCATATTTATGCTATTTTAAGTATTTTTGCAAAAAAAAAAAAATCTTTTGTTCATTCTAGTTCAGTTCTCATGCTTCATAGGCTTGTGGTCAAATTAAAACAGCCATGAGCAGCTAAGTGAAATATATTTGAAAAAAATTTTTTGTATGACTGAAAAGGATTTTTAAAACTTTCTGTTGCTTTGGAATATGATTTTTATTAGTATTATTCTAGAATCAAGAACTGATATTTTCAGCTACCCCGACTTATGTGAAATGACAAATGACTAATGACTACTGCTATTGAAAATACATGAGGAATGACCTTTGCCTAGACAAAATGGACCTCCCGATTGTTACATGTCAAATTTGCTATCTGTTAGAAGACTCCTTATGATCTTTAGTGATATGTGAGACTTAAGAGTATTTGCCATGATAATTTTTTTCTGCTGGTGGTGAACTGTTGACACTTTGTTCTGTCCCAGATTTTACACAGATTCATGCTGTTGTTTTTCTTCTCATTTTATTATTTTGTAATGGACAATTTCAGTGTTGTAAGAGTATGAAAGGAAGTCCGTGTGGCTAACATTACCCCATTTCAGCATGTGTGGAAAACGTATTCTTGTGGGCCTCCAGAATAAAAGAAGAAAATTTTGAGGTCTAGACTTACAAGGTGAGAGAAGTTCAAAGACAGGCAAAGCACAGGAGGAGCAGAGACTGTCTGAAACTTATGTTCTTTCTTAAAGACAGCAAAGTGAAAAAAAATTGGAAGATATGAAAAAGGCCTCTTATAAGAAGATGCAAGTGACCACTAGTCTGTCATGTTTGTTTTACCTATTAGTTTTGACAGCTTCTCTGCATAAAAGGTCTTGAAGATGCATCAAGAATGAGGGCAGGCTACCTGGAGGAATGTTTTGGAAAGAAAGGCTGTACAGAAGCTTCTTCAGGGAGGGACAGAATTCCTACCTGAAATGCCAGAGAAAGGGAAATCTTTTTCTCTTCTCCCCGAGTGCTGAGCTATATTTGGTTTGTTTTCCAACATATGTTAACTTTGGTTATTATTTTCATATGATGAAAGTTATGAGTAAAAGGCAAGTGACAAAGAGAGTTGCTGTTCCTTTTTAAGTACTACATAAAAGATTCAGTAGCTTTGTCTTTGATTTCTCACACCTTTCCCCTTTCCACTCCATTAACTGTAATATACATATGACTCCTCTTTAAAAATCTCTAAAGCATCAAGTGAAACACTGCCTACTGCTGAAATACATGGACCACACAAGAGGCTCCCTGATGCCCCAGATAAAGCACAACTTGGTAGTTCACAAGGGCTGGCTCCTATGACTAGACCTATGTCCTTTTGGCTGTGATGACAGGCTCGCAAGAGCTAATGAACTGCCATGAACTAGGTCTGTTTCCATTCCAACTACACACATTCCAACTTACATCAGCTACATATATATTTTGACATTAAAAATTGTTGGTGGTCTGGGGAAGAAAGAAGTTGCCAGTCCCATGATCTCATACAGAAAATTAGGAAAGAGATAGGGAAAAAGAGGAAGGGATAAGCAAATAAGGACTTACTGAGACTATAAAAGAAATATCCAAACATCTGAGGAAAAGAGGCTATGAAGAAATGAAGATTACTAACAATTCAGGAGGTTGTTCTCTCCTATAGTATTTTGCCCAAATATCTGCCAGGTGAATCCTAGATATTATTGCTGATCCATTGAAAATGCACTGGGTCTGAAAAAAAAATTAGCTTGGCAACTGACTGTGAGGTTACAGAAAATGGGTTTTCACAGGGGCTTCCTGAAGAGAGGATTCCTTGCAGGTGCTCCCCTTCTGCCCTTGCTCGCTATTGCTGGAGTTGAGTGACATGAAAGTCCCTTGGGCTCCCATGTAGAGAGCACCACAGCTAATAGTAACAAACTGGCACTCTCTCCATGCCGACTTAGCCAAACTATTTCATTTGTGATGAAGAAATTCCCTTGTTGCAGAGGAAAAGGAAGGATTTATTCGTTATGAAAAAAGTTTGATAGGGTCAAATGTCAAAGGTGAAAACAGTGACCATGGTACGAATTAGTGAGACTCTTTTTTTCATGGGACTTTTGTAGAAATTGTTTCCGGTGTTAACTTGCATATTACATTAAAACCTGGGTATGTTATTCTGGTGTGAGGATAAGTTTCTACTGATTTCTTCAGAGATTTAACTATAGTTAACTACAGCACAATTTTATAGTAACACAGTACTGAAGCAGCTTGCAATAGCATCAGGAAAGCTGAAGACCTTGCTAACCACCAGGCCATTCAGGCCTTGAAGTTGGTATTTCTGGATAGAAGTAATATTTCTAAACGAAGTGTCAGTGTGGGCAGGGACAGACAAAGCTCTTTGGCATTCCAGAAGACTGGTAGAGCTCAGTTCTCAAATTTTGCAAGCATTTTCCATTCTACCAGACAGTGTCCTAGTGAATCCTCTAGGGATATGAGATCTCTTGGCTGCATCCATCACTTTGGATGAAGTGCTTTGGATAGCTTTCATTCCTGTTTTCTCTCTGGGAGAAAAGCTTGAATTTTCTAGGAACAGTCTAAAATGAAATTAGCTTAGAAGACACTAAGGAAAATGGTAAGAAAATGAAAAAGTTTCTAGTCAAATTCTGAGTAATGAACTTGCAGTTACAGGTACAAGCTGTATCACAGCTTGTATTATTTTTATCACAGTCCTCTCTCTCAGCCCATTTTGCTCATATATTAGAAATATATCTTTGCCAGCTATCTCCTCTTCTTTCATTGTTTCTTCTTTACATCCTTCTTTTGCTAATTCTTTTCATTCTTCAGTGCCACTGTTTACTTGTACTCTTTGATACCAAAATGCTTCTTCGGATTTCTCTGGGATGCTCCCTCCCCTTTGCGTCGGTCGGTTTCCATCTAACAGTGTTGTTTCGTGGCCTATGTATTAGTCTCGGGTGAAACTAGCTGCTGCTTCTGACAGAGATGACCTGCCAGTCATCTTCCTAAAGCCCTGTGTTTGCACGTGAGGCTCAAATGTTGATTTTTCTGTCAGATTCTGGAAGGCTGCAGCTTCGTTTGCTTCCTGTCCTGCTGCCTGCTGGTTGCGCCTTTTTCCCTTCAGACTTTATTGAAGTAAACTGTCATTTCTTTCATGGTGATGGTATGAAGTGTTCTGCATGTGTCTTGTGAGTTAATGCCATCTTGATGCATTCTTATTTTTCAGCTTCTTAATCACACATTCTTTATATCTCTAGGTACAAGTATTGTTGTTTGGGAGCTGCAGGGAGGATGGATCTGTCTAGTCCCTCTTTCAAAATACTTGCTTATCTGCTCTTCTACCTTATAACTATAGCTGTAACATCTTTGCTTTTCATAGGCCCAATTTCTTATTTGAATTTTGTACTTTTTTAAAAGTTAACACACAAATCCTTGTGATATCATCCCAGTCATGACATTGTTGACTTTCAGATAATGCAGTCTTAAGCTCCGTATCAGACAGATTCTTGGAAAGGTGAGCAGAGGCTGTTTATGGATGTGTGCATAAACGATCAGACTGTCTGCATTCAAAAGGTATTTGTTCTCTGGTGAATCCCCGCAGGCCTGACAGAAGTGGCAGGAGAAAGTAGGTCATGAGTAATTGCCCAAAAACTAGAGGGTCTTTTCTGTTTCTCCTAATGCTGGAAAGTGCAACTTCACCACTGCATTAGCTCACTTTCACTGTTTCACAATTTCCAGTTCATGGGCTTTCTCCATTCTCGGAGCCCCTTAGGACCTAGGACATATGGTCTTTTTCTTTGTTTTACTCTACTTCTGTCCCTGCTGTGCATGCTGGCTGGCCCACAAGGAATGAACTCTTCCAATTAACTGCAGAAAGGATCTGGGCACGTAACGTGCACTTCAGTTTCTACAGCTCCAAACAAAAGCATCCAGTTCTTACAGTTACATTATTCAAGGTCAGGTTTTCCCTCCTTCTCTCCTTTTTTTCTCCATGTCTCCAAAAAAGCACATCTGTTAGACCCATAGGGCCATGAAAGATAAAAGATGAGGTGCCTAGATGCCATTAATACCAGGGGATCTCAAGCACATGAATCCTGCTTTCAGCACTAATCTTCGTTTTGGATTGTGCCCTTGGTAGTCAAATAAATTTTTCAAGGTGTAAAAAGCCACAGATTTCCATAGGCTGCCATCTGTTTTTTAATAATTTTAGATGAATTGCTAGCATTTAAGCTATTGTTTATAGTATTTTTTCAATTACACCTTGTATCACAAGAGGGAAAAAAGGGGAAGGTGGGGAAGTACATCTCCTTCATATCTGTCATGCTTGTCTTCAGTTATTTGGTGATTTGACTTTTACCGAGTGCTTCTTCAATGAGAAATGTGTAACAGCTTTGTGTGTTAAGGTTAGGCAGATGAACTGTGTTTTCATTATGAAAATCCAAATGCTAAAAGAATGGAATGATTGACAGTTCTGTAGTTCACAGCAAGACGGGACGCGCAGCGTCGCCGCTGCCACCAATAACGCCATCCCCTTATGGGATATGTTTTGGTGGCTCCCACAGCGACGGCTTCAGTCGCTCACAACCTGCAGAGCATAATTAAGTTTTTGGGAGGATGTCTATCGGGGTTGCCCAAGGAGGCAAATTAAACCACTGCCAAAGCGTTACAGGAGGAAGGGAGCCACATCCCTGGCCTGGCCAGCACTACCAGGGCCACGGGCGCTTCCCGGACGAGGGTCGCTGGCTCCGGCCCGCGGGTAGCTGGAGCGGGGGGACCCTGCCGCGGCGCGGGCAGCGGCGCGCCGGGTGCGCAGCGCCGCGCACATGGGGCGGGACGGCGCGGGGCGCGGCCTGGCCGCCCGCCCCATCCTCTCCCTCTCCCTCTCCCTCTCCGCATCCCCATCCCCATCCCCATCCCCATCCCCATCCCTTCCCTGGCGGCGGCGGCGACAAGCGGCTCTTGTGCGGCCGCCGGCGCTGCCGCGCTGCCCGCGTCCTCCCGCCGCCCGTATAAAAGGCGGCGCGGGGCGGGGGCGCCCCTCGCCTCCCGCCTTGCGCAGAGGAGGAGCCGGCCCGCAGCGCTGCACCGCGCCCGCGGCGGGTGGACTTCTTCCCCCACCCCCTCCTTTTCTTTTTTTCTCTCCTCTTTTCTGCCCTCCCACTCCGCCGGGAGGCTGGCGGCGCGGGGAGCGGCGGGCGGCCGGCGGGTGCGGAAGATGGCGGGGAGCAGCGCCCGGCCCCCGCGCCTGCTGCTGCTGCTGGCGCTGGCGGCGGCGGCGGCGGAGCGGAGCCCCGGCCCCGGGCTCGCAGGTGAGGCGCGGCGCGGCGCGGCGGTGCGCGGGGGCGGGCGGGAGCGCGGCGGGGATGCTCGCGGCGGGGCCGGCGCCCGCTGTGTGCCGCTGCCCCGCGCCGCGGAGAGCAGAGCCGCGGTGCGCTCCGCGGGGAGCGGCGCTGCCTCTTTCCCTCGTTTTCTTTCATTCCCCCTCCCCCACCCGCACTTTAAAATGTCGCCTTCAGCCCCGGAGCGGGGCCTGCGGTGCGGGAAGGCGGTCGCGGGGGGGCTGCCTGGGGCAGGGGGCTGCGGCGCAGGCTCGGGTAACTGTTTGTGGTGGGACTTGGGCCCAGCGGAGCTGCTCAGGTTGTTGTCGGGAGGAAGCAGCTGGCTGGAACTACTTTAACTCACCGGAGTGAGTCACGCAGAAATACATGCACAATCCCCTTAAAAAAAAAAAAAAAAAAAAAAAAAAGTATAGATTCCCCAATGGAAACTGGGTGTCCCTGCTTTTCTCCCTTTTTCTCCCTCTCTTTTTCTTTTTAATTCCTTTCCCGTATGACAAGGTGCCGATAGACATGTTTTTCCAAGGCTGGGAAAAAGCCTGCCGTCATTCACCTCTTCCTTCTGCCGTAGCAACTTCTAACAGAGTTTCCTACCTCTTGTGAGAGTGAGCTGGGGACTTCTGTACTTGCTTGCTGCCTTTTGTAGGCACTTTAGCTTCAGGCAACCAGAAGATGGAAATTTTATCTGCAGCATGTAAAATAAAGGAATGTATACAGGAAATTCTCTCAGAGAGAGGTGTCCAAACACATGCAAGTCAAATTATATGCCAAAACATATTTCTTGCTGTAATGTTGCTTTAAGAATATGTTTCTGATCTCTGCTCTAGAAATAGAAGGTTATTCTATCTCACTAGATTATTACCACGTGAAGTGGTAATAAAATGGTTTTAATACTTGGCTTGTATACTCAAGAGTGTAATCAAGTTATTTTTAATATCTATCTAAATTTTCTCTTAGTGGGCAGAAGGAGACTTTCTTTCCTGAGAAACAAGTTTTGTCAACAAGTTCTAATTTTGATGGGGAGTCTGAAGCCATGCTTGATAACTAATGTAAAAAAAAAAAAAATTGGTGTCACCAGACTCAGTGAGCTGCTCATTCTCCAGTTTTCTTAGCAGATTGCTGCTTCTCACCATTATAAGGTTTTCTTCCGAAGTTGCCCCATGCACTGTTCCGTGCAGCCCACCAGGGGCGTGTGAGGGAGCGCTGCAGCCCCAGCCATTGCTGCCCGGCCGAGGTCCAGCCTACTGCAGCATGTTCGGAGCGAAGGGTTGAGCTGCTGGTTTTGTACGCAGGGCAGGGAGATTGTAAGGCAGTGCTGTTTTGGCAATTGTGATTGCAGTTATTGCAAGCACAGTTACGTTTTCTATAAAAGGTCTGTTCACATAATGTGTTTTTTAACTTAAGTATTTCAAATGCGGGCTCTCAAGCTGATATAAGCTAATAGTGAACATAGCAAAGATTTACTTTTTTATTTTACATCAGCTGCATTTCTTTGAAATCCTGCTAGTGGTCGAAGGTGTGAAAAGCAAACCGCTTAATGCAGAGCGGTAGATACAGTACGGTGTGATCTAGCAAGTCAACAGTAGGGACTGCTATGCCTGTAAAGTAATTTATAAAGCAATAAATCTTACGCTATCCAAATTACGTTATTAGAAAGTATTAATACGTTTAATACAGTCACACAGAAAATCCTGATTCTTTTTAGTTTAAAAAGTGGTAGTCTGTACTGAATCACAGCAGACTGCTGACTTAAACCACTCCCTGAGCAGTTTCTTGACCCCAGACATCACTTGCTGTGTTACTTGTTTTTAATTCCAGTTTTAACCCTTTGTGTCATCCTTGACTCTGTTTTATTGCTTGAAGAGGGACAAACCTTAGTGTGCCTCCATTTTGGAAATCTGGAGTTTAATTTTTAGGCTATTGATACAACTTTTTAGCCTACTGTACAACCTTGTGTAAAAGGCGGCCTCTTAAAATGAGACAGACAAGTAGCATCTCTAAGTGGTTGATCAGCGTTGCTTACTTCAGACAAAAACTGTAACAAGAGCGTCTAAAACTGACTGCCGAGCTCCATCTTTCTTTATTTTTTTAATAAGACTTCATTGCTTTGCTCAAAAAAGCTTGGAAAAGATATGACAAGAAAGATGTTTGAGAAAACTGTGCACTAGCTGTTTCTCAAGTAACAAGCAGTCAGTGCAGCTGGGGCAAGCTTTGTTTGCAGAAATACGTCCTATGCGCCTTTGTCTCCGCTTAACATTTAAAACAATAACAGAAAAGAATACTATTAAATTCCGAAAACTTTTAAGAAGAGCTCTTTGGTACTCAGACTCCTGTGTGGTGAAGAAACAACAGTTCCAGTGTTAAAACAGCAGCATTAAAATATTTCTGCTGCACTGTACTTACTAAGTACGTATCTCTCATCACATAACACAGTGCAGAACGCGATGAGAGAGGGTGGAAAAGAAACTTGTTGTCCTTCTAGAAACGAGCACTGCTCTTGGCAACAGACACAAAGGATATTCCCACCTAAAATGTTTTATTAATCATCTAGTTGTGCGGGAAGTTTCTTTGAGTTCTTCGAAGCTTTTTTGCAAAGCGAGTGGCAGGTTTGGGGCTTGGCGGTGGCCGGGTGCAGTGTGGTGCCGACGCTGTGGGCTGGAGCCGCTGGGAATTTGCAGTCGCTGAGCTGGGCCCCAAAGCTCCTCGCCACCCGTGTGCATTCCCACAGTGTGTGTGGTGCACGGGCTGCTGGTGGGAAGGGTTTTTTCAATGGAGAGGGTTTATTAGGAAAGTGTTCCCCTTTTCCGGAGGCTCTGGGAACTTACGGGGTGATTTACAAGGGCTCTTACAGCCAGAGCATGAGGGCAGGATATAGAAGCTTTCTCTGTGGTTTGAGCCAGGAAGAATTGTTTCATCCATCCCAGTATTCACGTAGGGTAAATCTTGTTCAAGTGCTGATTTGAATTTGCTTCAGACATTAATGACTTACTGGTTTAGCCCCACAAGGATTCACTTGAAGATACAGGACATACTATTGCAATTTCTGTTGACTTTCTTGGTCAAAATGATCGCTGTGCCTGACTGTAAGCAATTTATAGCCCTTTCACTTTGTGGTGCATGTACAAGGGAATCTGGTCCTTTAGTCATCTCAACTATCTCTTACAAAAAAGTGTGGAAAGTCTCAGCCCATGTGATGGAGGAGGGCCCTAAGCAGAGCCCTCCAGTACTTCTTCCATCTCTCCTCCCAATTTTCCTTCATCCTTTGCTTCTCTACTGTTACCAGTTTTGGTCCAGCTTATCACCACACTGTCTGAAACTACAGCAAAAACCTGGAGCAGATGAGCACGAGACAGAGGCAGGCAAAGGCTCTACAGCTCCTCTAGCCCCCTTGGAGGTTTGTGCCTTTTTACTTCGGGTGAGGTGGGGAGGCAGAGACAGAACGAGCGACTTAGCCAGGACCATGCATAGCAGGCAATTGAATTTGGGTTAGCTGTGTCCCAGAGGGGCACCTTCATCCTGAACGCTCGGGCAATATGTGTTAATTCATGTGGCATCATGTGCACCACTTCAAATTTTAAATATATGTATATATATATAAGTATATACACATACATATATAGATTGCTTGCCTGGATACCTCTAGGTTCCAGCTTTTAAATGATGAATAGCAAATGAAACAATGGGTAGTGTTGTGTGTATTGGAAACTAGCTGAAAATAAGTGGACATGGCTATTGGGGTGCAAAGCAGCACCTTCCATCATGTATTTTCCCCTTGAAGATACTGTTGTCCTTGAAGACTTTCCCTGAGTTGGTAATTTGAGTTCTTTGTAGTTCCTAGTATAGAGGCTGCATGATGCCAGTCAGGGTTGGAAAATAGAAGTCGTTTTAGAGGATTTTTTGGCCAGACTTTGCTTTAGTGGAAAGGTAGAGGAAAAAATTAGGCTGCGGAGCTAGACCACAGTGGTGAATGTGATGGATGCTTCTGTCTGCAGTATTTCAGTGCACTGAAATTTTGACTGTAAAATGTGTTTCTACTTAAAACAGGAAAAAGTAGTGCAGGTGTGAGGTTTATCATCAAGGTTTGATTCTGTAAGTTACTGTAAAAAGGTACAGTGGAATGATCTCCATACTGTCTGAGCCGGGGAGGTTTTGTGTGAAGGACTTTCCTGTGCAGGATCTAAACTAACAGTTTTCAGTTACAGTTTAACAGAAACAGTTAACATTTCTGTTATCCCTTGCATTAATTCCATAGTTCTGCAGAGTCATGATTTATGTCTAGAAGTTCTTGTATTTTTCCTTCACTTTTGCTTATTTAAGCAAAAAGTGACTCAGGCTCTTACTAGGAAGCCATTAAGTTTTCCCATTGAATAGCATTATTACAGTGCATGAACAAAGCAACTCCATTTGTGTAGAACTGCTAGTCTCTTTTAAAATATCAATTACTTTACATACTGCTCAAGTGAACTTGCTTCCCATGAAGGGTAGACATGGTCACAATAAGGACACCTCTGTATTTAAAATGTCAGTTTTTTATAGTTCTTGAGGGACCAGTTGCAAGGAGGAGAGTAAGTTGAAAGTGAAGAATAATTTTTGTGCCTTCTTAATTTAAACAGTGAGTATAGTTCCCTCCAGCACAAAGGAGAACTTGACCAAACAGATCAGTAGTAGGAATGTGTCTCAATGTATAGGAATGTCGTAGGTTACATAGTTCTATTGAATAAAGAACACATCAATCATCAATCATCGAGGAACACGTGCTTGTAAGCATAGTTTTACACCACAAGTAGCTTTTGGTGCTTTAATAGAATTCAGTGGCCAAAATACAGATTATACTGGTCAGGAAAAAACTAAATATGTAAAATGGGTGGTTCATCACTCACTTTTCTTTTTGCCAGGAGCTATAATTCCTTTTACAATTTGTAGGAGGAGGAAAAAAACAAACAAACCACAAGTCCAGTAAAGAAACAGAGTAAGGTTTTTGTTTTTCTTGGTCATCTTTAGAATAGTCTGGATTTTTCATGTTCAATGTGTGTTTGTCTTTTTTAAAATATGTTGTAATTATATTGGTTCCAACTCAACAGTGTGAGTGCAGAAACTTAGGTACTTACTAATTATTGAAATATTTAGATTGTTTTGTTCCATTTCTATTCAAATCAAAATTAAAGTTACTGTGGATTGCTGTATAATTTTTTTTTAAGACATGGCTATTTTTGTGTTGGAGTACCAAGTAATTACAGGCCAACTTCCGTAATAGATTAAGGCTGAGTAATGGAACTCTGCCTGGGCTTTTGAAACATTGCATTAGAATTTATAGGACAAATTTGAGGAAAACAGTTTTATTTTACAGGTTGATCCATTACCTCTTAGGGGTTATCATTTGAAAGTATCTTAAGGCTTCTCCATGTAAAAGATACAAATCTACTGATCCACTGTGGATTTTCTTAGAGAATAGATGTGGGATATGAAAAAAAAAAAGTCCTTTTTTGATGTCAGTGCTGATTCTCCAAATGCAACTGCAAATATTCTTTTTGAAGCTGGCATATACCTATAATACCTATAATGCAAGAATTTGAGTGGGGAGAGGTATGCGAACAGCAACTGTAAGAATAAGCACAGAAAAATGCTAAACAAACAAGAAAAGTCTTCTGTTTAAGTGCCATTCTTTTGAGAGTTAATTCTGTACCTATGGGTCTAACTATTAATGTTATTTAATCAGCCCATTAGAGATTCTCACTGAAGTTCACTGTGCAGAAAACAATTGGTATCTGATAGAATTGCTTTTGCAATTTTTTGACTTTTTTGCAAAAACTCAAAAATCAGATCAGTTAACTTTTTGCTTTGTAGCTAGCACCAAACTTTAATACAATTAAGAGTTTCTTAGGCTATACTCATAAGCAGTCTAATAATTCTGTTTTATATCACTGTAAAATAATTCTTCATACCTTAATGTGACATCACAATCAGCGCCATAAACTTTTTAACTGAAGTACCTGAGTTGCTGGCCCAGGATTTTGTTTGATGTTAAAATCATCTTGGAGTATGCATCACACATTACACACATTATGGTATTTTGTGTCAGAAGTAGACTAGGATAAGTTTTTTATCAGTGCTGTTTCATGATTTGAAGGACTGACTTGCTAGAGGCAAATACCTTTCTCTAGCAAGTGTGGAGCTTTAAGCCATTCATTCATAGAGAAGAAGAGTTATTTGAAAAGTGCATTTCTGTCCTCCTGGGGTTGCCTGGTCTGTGTTTCTGCTCAGCTAGTTAAACAGTCAAAACCAGATTTCAGAGATCAGAGAATGTTAGGTGTCCAGTATCTGGAAATAGAGCTAGATGGTGAAGCCGTAAGACACCTTTTCTTTGAAAGAACTGATAAATCTGGATAGTAGCATCTTCTGACAACGTGAACTGTTGTGAAGGTATGAAGGGAAATTACGTGTCCTCAGGACAGCTCCAATTCCCGCTCCGATTTCTCCTTTCTTGAGTAAAGACATTATGTCAAATCTTAACATCTGAGTTTCATTGATAGATTAGCAATATGAAAACAGGCTTTAGGGACATTTGGTATTGTGTGTGACCACTTTTGTTTAAACAGCTGGGTTTGCCAAGTAGTAGCAATAGTAGTAAATTCTTCTAAGAAGCAGCATGCTCTTCTGTAAATACGTATTTATGAGAGGCACAGAGGGCAAGACTACTAAAAGACAGAAGCTGAGTAAACTTTCTCACTTAGACAGCTGATGTTAATTGTGTCCTGCTCTCTGAAGCAGAGCCATGATGACGGTTTATAGCAGGGCCATCCAGTTGGGGCATCCGAGCGAGACCCAGCCTGCAGAATGACTCCATCCATTCCCACTCCCGAACAGATTTTTGCGGTTTAGTTGCTATCTGGGCATTAATAAACTGCTGTAACCTGATCTGGTCCCTGCTTGTCAGGAAGTTAGACAGCTCCGTTGGAGAAGTTGGCTCATGTGCTGCAATGATGTCATTTACAAAGATTTTGTTTTATTTTTTTCTTATCTAGGAGCTAAGGAATGTGTCTTATCTTTACTTTGCTATAGAATTACTGGTTCAGTAGAGAGAGTCTCGTCCAAGTGCATTGCAGCTGATTGGAAAAAAACTGTCGGAGATTGCTGCTGCTTGTATCTGGTTTTGCTCAGCTATCAAAATGAGGAAATCTTTCATTCCAGTGAATGCCGGCTTAATCATCAGCCAACCTTGCACTTGTGACTAATGCTGTTGATTGATGAGTGCACATACAGGTCTTAATGAGCTGCTGTTGACTGTACATTCAATACCACTAAAATAAAAAAAAAAAAAAAAAAGCCCAGACAGATTCAACTTTAAAATATTTTGTAAAGAACAGTTGTGTATTGATATTATGAGTAACTGCTGATCTTTGTCTGATAGTGTGTGTGTACACGTGCACGCACACAGAGAAAGTAATCACTCAGATAAAGTCCGTTTTACCATTTCTTTGGTGCAGCTGTTCATCAGATCTTGCATCAAGAGAAAGGACAAAAAAAGGCTATGAAGACAGGCATGAATACTTGAGAACAGATAATGATACCTGGTGCTGGTCTAGTTTCTGTTTGTATGTTATCTGGTTCAGTGGGTGGTACACTTGGTTGTCTTGCTTACTGCTGATACAGATGCTCTACTTCAGTACAGCTGTAGGACACCAAATTCTTTTTTTAAACTGGATACATTCAACAGTTTATCATTTCTCTGTAAACATTTTAGATGCAGTAACTATGTGACATCAGAAATGATGTTATTAAAAAACAGAAAGTAGGTGGGAACACAGTATGCTTTTAGTTTGTGTCGGTATGTGTGAAAGAGGGAAGTGCCTGTTAGCATCCCTGTGGGGTGCTAATTAACAGGAGAGAGAATTTCTGTGCATGAGAAATCTTTACTATTTTCATAACAGACTTCAGATTTTCCAAATGCACAGTTGCTGAAACACTGTTCACCTCTTCATAAATGGATTGATATTGTGGATGACTTTTCAGAATTACAGAACTTGGATGTTAATGGTGTAATTACTTTTTTTTTAGGTCTTAGAGAACCCTCAGTTTGGATTCAGTTAACAGAAAAATTAAAAAAATGCAGCTTCTAGTATCCTGTTCAGGGGGAATGATTAGCAAGTGCTGATCTCGTACAAGTTCTGTATGATGAGAAAACTCAGAGCAACACTTGTTTAGTGTAAGCATGCATTTCTGCTAATCCAGGTCCTTAAAAAAAAAAAAAAAAAAGGAGTAGAGGGAGTACCCTATGACAGGCAACATTTATTGTGATTGGGGAAGTTGCAATGGTACTAGCTATTCTGAAGGATCTGAACCTGGGAAATTGTACATTCTATATGTCTCTTGGTATACAGCTTCTGAAAGCTTTCTACCTTTACTAGTCCTGTTCTCTGGCTAGGCATGGTGTTGGGAGTCTTGTCACCAGCATCTGTTGCTCTGTCCTCTCAGCAAGGTCTCCAAATCTACCTGAAGAAAAGCATGTAGGGGTATCCATGGACACCCCTGCATTTGGGTGAGCCCTGATAATCATACAGGTCAGTTGTGGTCATAAACTGCCAGGGTAGCTTGCAGCAGTAACTTTTCTTTTCTGCCAACTGAACCATTTTGAGGATCAGCTGGTAGGAGAGGTGGTGCCTGTGCACCTTCTTTAGCTCAGGGATAACTATGCTTATACCATCAGAAAGGCAGACATCTGTTATTACTTTGCTTTAGTTTAATTTAATATGTCTCCTTTAAAGTGCAGAAGGTGCAAGTTTGTTAACAGTTAGCAAAGAAGAATCTGATACTTTTTTGGAAATTAAATATTTATGTTGCTGTTTGTATTTTGCAGTAAAGCATTTTGTATTGAAGCACACCAATTAATGAGAAGTTTGTAATACTCTTTCCGAATATAGCTTTTAATCTTAATTAGAAGCATTGGCTCTAACAAATCCATCTCTCTCACAAATAAATGTGTATTGGTGCAGGAAATAGTCAATATGGACTATGTGTTTGAACAACCCATGACTTTTTTCTTAACCTGCTATCTGTTAATTCTAATTTCATCTTTTATTTTAAATCTTATCACTTTCCTTATCTTTAATGAGCTTCTTTTGAGCGTATTTCATCTCTCCTCCATGGAAATTTTTTAACAGCAGTCCAACCATGGTATTAAGCTGCAGAGGTTCCAATCTTAAAGGATATTGATGGCTGTCGTTACTGGATGTTGAAACCGTTCTTTATCTCTTGGAAATAGTAGAGGGATCAGTAGAGACATGCTGCAAAATGTTCCCTGTGGAACAGAAGTCATCTTTATTAAAAAAAAAAAAAAAAAAAAAAAAAGAAAGTTTCTCAATATGAAGTAATATTCTCTATGCATAAGTCATCTTTCTCCCTATTGGAGTGTAATGCACACTTCTTTCCTGAGACATAAGACCGTGTTTGCTATTTCTGCACGTCCTCGTGTTTTTCAAGAATCCTTTGAGGGGAAGGAACCACCTGGCTGTGATGTGGTTCTATTCTTTTGCCTCTTTGTGCCAAAAAACTTTACTGGATCAAAAATTCTTGTTGATGTGCTACATTCTTTGACCATACACACATCACACAAGCTGACGCTGTGCAGATCTGTATGTTTAAAGTTCGTATTTATCACAGCGTATACTTAGGATCTTCTATGTCTGTTGCTGAATTACACTAAGTATATGTATGTAGATATAACTTATAATTATGGTTGTATTGCATATGATGGATTTCTCCTATTTCCAACTGTTTGACTTCTTTTTGCAGTATGGATTTTCAAAAGTTTTATTTGATTTAGAATCTTAACTTTGGGCTATAACTCATATATATTGGAAAAAACTTTCATTTCCTTTTGAGAAGTCTAATACTTCAGTGATAAGTAAAGTGCAAGCTCATGTTATGCTAGGAATCTGGATTTTGAAAGTGATCTTTGACATTTCAACTTTTCAACTGGGTTAGCAGTTCTTGGAATTTTGCACATAATGTCTGAGTCAGTATAAATGGGGAAAGCAGGCTGCTTTTGACAACACAGGTGACCCTGTCGCTATCTGTATAACTTCGATATGACTTAGAAGCCTATGGAAGAATCACTTTTAATAAAGTCATGGAAACTGCCTGAGGAGAGATTGATTGTCATACCTGTTGAAACACTGACATCATACAATATTGTGTAGGCCAAGGATCTTTTTCAGGTTTTTGAATGCTTCTGTACTTTTGTGGGCTTCAACCCTGTACTGCCTTCAATGTAAAAATGCTTTTATAACTTTGGAATTAACTGGGAACTCAGGCTGATATATATATATATAATGTAGTTTTATGGAGGAAACAGAGGAATTGAAATCTAAAAATAAAATATTTTCCAAAAGGCTTTAAATCAGCTATTTGTTTGTATTTCAGTTAATTTTGCCTTGCTCGGAAGATATCGTAGAGTATTTTACACTTTCCAGGATATCTTCCAGAAATGTAATTCATCTGTCAGAAAATTACATGAAGTTAGTTGTATAGTTACAGTCTATTATTAGATCCTATGTAAAGTTTTATTTCCCCAATCTTTACCAGTCTTATGAAGTCCTGAGAAATTCTGGATCTTGAATCCCAGCTGTGGCTCATGCCTTCGCACACTGCCAGCTGCCTTCAGTACAGCTGAACAGCTCTGGCCACTGCTGTCCTCCTTTGCTGACTCAAACTTGTTGTAGTAAATATGCTTATCAGGGCAACGATAGTAAAATTGCATGTGCTGGAAACAGGGCTGGTGATGTGCTGGAAAGCATCCACCAGGACATGATTCCCATTTGTAAGCATCTGTGTTGAAAACATAGCTCAGGACTTCCCATTCCTTTTCTAGGCACAGAAATGTTCCCCTTTTTTGGGCACAGAGTGAATGAGAAGGCTGAGCAAATTGCTAATTATTCATTTTTTTTTCTCTAATTCAGTTTACTGTATAAGTCTCAGAACATGGATTTTGTAGATTACTATGTACTTTAGGTGAGGTGCACAAGGACCTGAAACAGACTTTGTCGAGGAAAATTCTTCAGCTTTGGCTACTGGTTGCCTTCTGGTTCCAGTCTCTGGGGACTGGCAGTGGATGGGAAGGCTGCAGGGCTGAGTTAGGACTCATACACATTTCAGATGGTTGTCCATGGGGTCAATTGCCTGTCTTTGGGAATAAACAAGCATATTGAAAGCTTTAATCCAAAAAATAAACAATCTTTTTTTTCAGTCTTTGATAATGGAAACTGGATCAGAAGTCTGCAGTTAATTAGGGCTGTTTAGTGTCATTCTGACTGCTACTGCTCAGTTGAGCTTACTGTGTCGCACATCAAGACAGCAGTAACAGGGAACGTTTAAGAGGAGGTTTCCAGACTGAAAACACCTGCTCAGTTGTATTGTGTTTTAGTGCATCTTTCCAGTGGCAGAGAACGCTCATGTGACATAAAGGCAAGCTAAATCCAGTCTGTTTTTGTGGAAAACTGTATCCTTTGTCTCCCCCATCTTGTGATCTGAAGGCCGGCTTCGATAATTAAATAGCTTAATAATTTTACTCAAATGCATCTATGTGCCTTTTCTCTTCCAGTATCTTCTTGGCCTATGCCTTAGATTAAGGCCATGTTGTTGGAGGTAACTACTTTGCTCTCCCTGGAGAATTTTAATATTTGAGCCTTTCTATGTCAGTGTGCATGCATGTTTATATGTTTAATGGAGTTTTTCCTCTTACTCTTCCAATTCCCAAACTCTTTTCCTTTGCCTTCTGCAACTTGTCCATTTGTTTGTTGGAAACCTTTGGCAGATTATTTCGTGAGCTCTATGTACTTTGTTCCTCTAAGTGGAGAGGATTGCACAGATTTATAAACAACTTGCACAGTTGTTCTTCCAGTGAGAAGTTCTGGGGAGGGTGTAATCTGCAAACATGAAAGTCGACTGTATTTAATGTGGACACTAGAGCACAGAACAAGCCCTATTCCAAGAACTAGAAATCATTTGTTTACCATTGTAAGCAGCTAGGTTTACGGACAGGGTTAGATTTCCATGGCATAATGCGGTACCAGACATGGGTGTCCTCTGACCTTACAGCTCACTCCTACTCCAGAGAAGTCCTCAGGAGTTGAATCCAAGGACTGGATGTCAGTTCCACAGTGCATGTGAACAATATCCTCCATTTTGGCTGCTCTAAAGCTACTGTACAAGTGCCCACAACCCCTGGTAGAAATTATGTAGTAATCTCCATCTGTGTTCATTCAAGATAAATAAGAAACATGTGGGTGTGCGAATGGCAAGGGATGACTAGTGGTATTTGCATATCTTCTTTGCCAAGGTACAAGGAAAGAGGTCATTGCTACTTAAAACAGTCCTGTCATGGTAGTTCCTAGCTGAGACTGTGCCAGCAAAATCACTGAAGACAAAGGCTCTGGATTATAGTTCTTCTGGAAATAAATATTTATGATGCAGTCAGATCCCTCAATGTAGCAGCACAAAAGATTGAGTAAAGGAATGAGATGTTTTGATAAATCTTCATTAGGATTTCTAATACACTGCATGTGCTCTATGAGCAGTCTTGTCTTTCATACCCTAACTACTAAAGGGTTTACTAATTTGCATTTTAAAAACAAATTCTGTTTGTCACTGGATATACTTTTCTTGGCCAAATGCTCCCTCTCGCAGGCTTGTTTTCAAAACAGAACAGCTGTTTTTTTGAATGTAACTATCAGAAAGCCGTCTGGAATAATTGCACTGTAATAACTTCAGCACCCTTGTATCTGGCATGAAGCTCTTCAGAGATTTTTTCATGCCTTCCTGTTGAACCTGAGTATAGGGCTTGTATTTCCTTTCTGCATGGACTGCCTTGGCTTGCGGAAATATATGCCAAGCGTGGTGATCCCCTCCAGCGAGTGCCAAGCTGCAGCTGGCAGGCTCTGGGCTGGGGGAGAGGTGCGGCAGGGAGCAGCGGGGAGTCCCGCTACCCCACAGCGCTGGGGGCCGCCTGCGGTATGCTTTCTTTCACATATGTTTGCATTTTGAGGATGGTGTTGCTGCTTGTTAGAAAATCCCATTGGCAGCGCGTATTTCTCTGCTCACCCGAGGGGAGTCAGCGGAGTTAAAGCGGATGGCTGCAGTGTGCCTTGGGGTGGGTGCCCCGGGGGGGTGTGGTTGGCACCGACACTGGGTCAGGAAGTGGGAACCGCATTGCTCGGCTAGAAGCTAGAGGAAAAACTGGGAATTTTGTGGCTGGCTCGCTAGGGGGTACAGGGCCACAGTGGGTAACGTGGGCTCTGAGTAATTACAGCTAGCTTTCCGCTGCTGCGGATCGGTGGTCGCCGCACAGCTGGCGTGCTGGAACCGGCGCCGCGGCCTCGGGGCAAGCAGGCGCGACCTCTCAGCGGGCCCAGCCGGCGTTGGTTCCTCACAAATGGGATCAAAAGTGACTGAGGTTTAAGGGTTAAGGAGGAATTAGCAGAGATGCTTGATGGTCAGGAGCCTGCTCTTCGCGCTCTTACACAGGAAGAAGCAAATATCTTCCGCGCTGTGCTCGGTGGAAGGTTGCCAGATAGTGTGGTGCAGGTTATCACTTGCGTCTAAATAAAGCAATGGGAGCCTACATGAATTACGTTAATGTTTCTGTAATATCTTATTAGCCAGAAGAAAAGGGTGCTGTTTTCCTCATTTGATTAATAATACCCTATCTATATGTGCCAAGGTAATTAATTTAATAGACTTTGCAGTGAGTCCCCAAGCACTCGATGGGGTAAAAACATGTTTTCTCTGCTCTCTTCAGTCAGACACAGATTATCAAAGACAAACAACCCCCAAACACTAAATATTCTATAAAGAAAATCTAACACTAAATGAACTCTAAATACTGTATTAACAATTCTGCTGCACTTTAAAATTATTTAAGGACCACATGCACTTAAAATCCTGTAGTAGTGCAGCAGAGACATTGAAATAAGGCCTCTTAAAACTCTTCATCTATAAATAAAAAAAGAGCATTGGCAAGTATACTAAAAAGAAAACATTTCCAATGTGAATAGAACCTCTTAAAAAAAAAAAAAAAGCCTCCTGTTTGTTTTGACTGTTTGCAAAACTGACTCAGGCAGCCTATATAAATGGCTTCTTTGGCTGTAAGCCCAATACAGGTCCTCTTAATTTCATGTCAGTATAAACTGTATGTGTCTGCCTAGCTTTCTCCATTTTTTTTTATAGTCCAGGTTGAAATCCCTTATGCTTTAGCACGTCTTTTTCTTTTCTCCTATTCCCGAAAACTCAAATAATACACCAGACCGCATAGTAAATCTTGAAATACATGAATGATTTGTAGATGGGGTTATAGTGGGTTACATTAAAAAAGAATAATATCTCATAAAGAATAATAGATATTTAGTGCTTGCCAAGCTGTACATGTACATTTATTTAATGTTTTTCATAGTCAGTAAGTCAAATAAAAAAAACGAAACTAAGATTAATCTGATCTGGCCCAGATTTTGTCATTACATCATGTTTTTAAGTACCGATTTTGAAATGCTTGACATTAACATTTCTCAGGAAGGGGTAGGTGTAAAATATGTCTACCCCAAACCAAATTCTGCAGTTACCGTCAGCGTTTGAGAGTTCACCTAGGAAACTTTCAATAATGGACTCACTTGGCTTGATGATGCAGTCTGGTATGATCATATTTTCCAATTCTCTCTAATTTGAAAATGCAGGGCTTGAAGAAAACATTAATCATAACTTGCTTGTGTTTCATAGAGAAAAATCCTACCCTCTGTCTACAGTTCTGTTTTAGTCATGATCTGAGATACCGTGTTCTTTATCCATTCTGTGGTGACTCCTGTAGAATTACTTTAGATTGCATGACCTTTTAAAATAAATGATTTTGAACTTACTGCATCACTGAAGTGATTTTGGATGTAACAACGTGTTATTGCTGTGTTTATGTCTATCTGTGAGTCAGCGCATTTATGAATATATTGCACTGGAATCCTCTGCAAGGGTCTTCCTGTCCATTTAAGAAGTTCTCACGGGGTTTTCTTTGGGTCCTTGCTCTAAAAAAGGCTGCTAGCACTTAAGTGCAGAAAAGGTGGAAGAATTCCACCTTTTAAAATGGTCTGTCTGTCCAAAACTGTTGGGTGTCCAAGCTGAGTTGATTGAAATGTTTGAAGTATTTCCACTTCTTTGCTGTGTATTGCCTGGAAGAGAATCAGTGTAGTTGAGCAGAGCCAGTAGTTAAAATCTGCCAATCTTCACTAGGGCCGTTCAGCATGGAGAAGGGCAAAAAGAAACAAAAACAAAACAAAATTTAGGCAGGATATGAGAGGTCTGCAATACTGAGTGGGAGAGAGGGCAGGTAGAGGTGGATTGCTCCCTGTCTTTTACAGTATGAGAACTCAGGAAATATATCCTAAAAAGCATAGGAGCCCTGTTCAAAACAAACAAAGCAAGGTTGTTTTTTGTGGGTGGGTGGTAGATACATGGATGCTGTCACTGCTTAATGTTTACATCAGTTTAAGGGATGACTAGGTAAGAACAAGGTTGAGAAATGGATCAAAAGTTTCAGAATATACAGAAACCACATCTGGTTCAGGAAAACCCCTGAAACTGAAAATAAGCAGAGGCTGGGATAGTAAGCACAGAAAATATTGCATGTGCTTGCTCTTCCTTTTGCATATGCTTATGGCTGCTAAAGATGAGCTAGTAGGCCCTTGTCTGACCCTGTTTGACTGTTCTTGAAGAAGACCTGCTGACTAATGCTGAATCTAACCCCTATTTCTGGAGACTGACCTGCTGGAAAGCAGGTCCCCAGAGATGGAGCTGGGGGTCTTGGTGGACAACAAGTTGAGCATAAGCCAGGCGTGTGCCCTTGTGGCCAAGAAGGCCAATGGTATCCTGGGCTGCATCAGGAAGAGCAGAGCCTTGCCAGCAGGTCGAGGGAGGTGATCCTCCCTCTCTACTCAGCCCTGGTGAAGCCACATCTGGAGTGCTGTGGCCAGTTCTGGGCTCCTCAGTGCAAGAGAGCAATGGAGCTACTGGAGCAAGTCCAGTGAAGGGCTACTAAGATGATTAGGGGACTGGAGCATCTGCCCTATGAGGAAAGGCTGAGAGAGCTGGGACTGTTCAGCCTGGAGAAGAGCAGGCTGAAGGGGGATCTTATCAATGCATTTAAATATCTGAAGGGAGGGTGTAGAGAGGATGGGGCGAGGCTCTTCTCGATGGTGCCCAGCAATAGGACGAGAGCCAACGAGCACAGACTGAACCACAGGAAGTTCTGTCTGAACATGAGGAAAAACTTCTTTACCGTGAGGGTGACTGAGAACTGGAACAGGTTGCCCAGAGAGGTTGTGGAGTCTCCTTCCTTGGAGATGTTCAGAAGCTGTCTAGACACAGTCCTTGGCAATGTGCTGTAGGTGACCCTGCTTGATCGGGGGAGGTTGGACTAGATGATCTTTAAAAGTCCCTTCCAACCTCAACCATTCTGTCATTCTGTGATTTCAGTGGAAAAAATATTAGTGGCTCCTGAGACCAATCTCCACAGTTTGCCTGCTACAGCTGTAGTAAATAGGTTTAAATTTCATTGGAGTTTAGAAAATGTGTTTTTTGTTAGCCTGCAAGTTGTCTCTGTGCTCCTGCAGCTGTTTTTGCTAGTTCCAGTTAACTACTCAGAGGTCCCTCTGAAGTACCCCAGTACATGGCTGCAGAGCGTCACGTATGTAGCTAGTAAGATGCACCTTTTTCCACAAAGAAAGAGGGAAGTGGAACATCTACTAGTATGTTAATTTTGCTGGTGTCAAACAAAACCAAATGGGAAGCAGCGATTGGCTTAAATACATTGACGAAGCCTCACGTGTCCGAGGGCTGCTGTGTCTGTGTTAGTGAAAGACGTAAGGATTAGTGGGAATGTTTTTTACAGCAGCCACCTCTACCAGATGTTACAGTGCTGGTGAAGATAAACCCAGCAGACTTTTCCTGGGGAAGTGAAGCAACAACAGGCACTGTGTCTGGAATACCCATCAGGGGTGATTCATTTCGCTTTCTGTAAGGATTGATCTCATGAGCTGTGTTTAGAGAACAGCTGTTGCTTGAACTCCGACCAAATTGGGGAACTGAAATGTTCTCTGGGATCTAGGCTGGTCTGACTAAAATACTTGGTGTTGGATATGGGTCCTGTGTTTTTGATAGCTTTGAATTATGTCTCTCAGTTATGCAGCGTATTGGATAGGGATATGGGATATGAAAAGGAAATTGGTTGCAAAGTCATTTGCTTGTATGCAGTAAATGGGCAAAATGAGCACTGGTACAGTTTATAGACACCAGGTTCTGAATAAAACAAAGGGCCTCGCTTTTTTGTCTCTGCCAAAGGGCTTAAAAGTACTAAACACAGCCTGTTTGGGGACCTGTTTCCAGTGGGTTTTCCATCCTGTTTTTTATCAAGAATATTAAACTTATTGTCACTCCACCCGCTGTTGCTTTGAAGAGATGTTGAGGTTGGTTGAAGTTCTCTGGTATCATTCAGCCATGTGATAAGAGGTCACAGGATTAGCTCAGACCAAAAAGTAGTATGTTATCTTAGTTTTAAGGATTCCTTCCTGTCTAGCAGTCACACTAGCTTTGTTTTTATCTCTTGAACTGATTATTTATATGATGGATATATTTCTGTGCTTCCTCTTCCTGAGGATAGTTTTAAATACAGGATCCTCATCCTTTGTAGTTCCTTGTTTGATGATGCCTCAGGTTTGTAATAGGACAGTCCATTTGCCTCCTCTCTTTGAACAGGACACATGCAAGTCATAAGGCTTCTTGGTCCAGTGCTGTTCAGCATGTTTTTGTTATAAACTGTGGCCTACAAATATACTAATATATGTTCCCTTTTTTCCTCCTCAGATAAACTATTAGTTTTTACTGTAGCAACTAAAGAAACAGATGGCTTTCACCGTTTCATGCAAACTGCAAAGCACTTCAACTATACAGTAAAGGTATTGTATATTTTCATACCATAGTCATACTATACAGCTTTGAAGACAGAAATACTGCAGTAGTAACTGTAGTTGCATTAGCTTGCTTGCCTATTGGGGTAAGGTTAAAAAAAAAAAAAAAAAAAAAAAAAAAAAAAAAAAAAAAAGTACAGAGCCCAGAGGTGGCTGGGACATCTTGCACATGTCCCTGCTGGTGGCCCTGTTGTATACCTGCCAGCCCCATTCTGAATGTGCCAGGGGAGGGGACTTCCTCCACTGCCTTTGAATTATTCAACAGGTTAAAGTTATGATCAGGAAGAGTTTGTTTTTTCCTTAATCTCAAAACTTTCTGGATTTATTGTTTTATTATTATCAATTTTGCTATTTTCCCCTTTTTATTCCAAGCAGTCCTACATCTCTTTGCGTCCTCAGTCATTTGTAGGTTCTGTCATAAATTATCACATAATCTTGCTTTTCAGTGCTACTTATTTATTTGAGTAGTTGCATGAATACCTCTGTTAGTTGTACTGACTGGCCTCAGGCAGCCGAAAAGGCTTTGTATGTCCCCCTTATTCCTTAAACAAGGCTGGATCCCTTCTGCGGCAGAGGGAGGATCACGGGACTGATAAGTTTCATTGTGTTTTCCAAGAACCTGTAATTCTCTGAGAGGACAAAACATTTCTGTCACTCTTGCGAGTCTTTTCTGCCTTGCTACATGTCTACATATTTCACGTCCTGAGGTTGGCCTCTGCGTGACCTTGGGAAAAAGGGGAGGTCCTAACTTTCTTCTAAACTTTTCCCACAAATTGATTCTGCAAGAAAAAATTCAGGGATTCATAGGTTGTATTACAAATTTTTTTTGCCTATTTAGCAGGATGTTAAAACTATAAATAAGAAAGACACAAATTACAGTTGTCCCCTAGTGATTTCATTTTAGAAACAATTTGGGTTTCTGTAGTTTGATTTCTGCCACTGAACTTGGAGGACTGAGGAGTGAACCTTTCCTAGTGTATTAATGCTGTATTAAAACACCCTGGAAGCCTCTAGATACATCTACTAGCTTTGCAGATTTGTCCAAAACACCATGCAATTGTAGTTCTTCCAGGTTTTAGAAGTTACAAAAATATATATATATACTCTTTAAATGCTCAAACACCACAAAAAGTTTAAGGATTTTATTTTTTTTTTTCCTTTTTAGAGATGTAATTCACTGTAGCACTTGGCTAGGGAAGAATTTTGTTTACTTGTTTTTTAGCAGTCAGCTGTAAATTGGGAAACCTATTTTCTACTAGTATAAAAGTGCTCTGGAGAGATTTCAGAAAGGACTAGACCTTGCAGTTTTTATTAATATCCTGTTACCCCAAGCTCTGTTATGCCTCCTGTTCCTAAAAATGTTACATTGACTGTTAAAGGTCTCATTCAGAATGTTTCTGTAATACAAATTTGGAAACAATTACTCACATTTTTTTCTAAAGGAGACGTGTTTGAGTAAGTGGTGGTGGAAAGGCAATTGCTCGATTCTTATTTGGTTAAGAAATGTGTCTCTCATGTTTTTGAAATGATGTCATTGTGCTGAATACCGCTTCAGACATGGAAAACTTAAGATGTTGGAAATGCTGGCTTGCTGTGCTTTAATGTGTTGCTTCTGCTTTAACATCTGTTTTCAATAAGGGTCTACTTTAAAAAGCCTCTTGTTTTTTGGGTACCAGCAAAAAGTGCTTTTTCCTTGTTGCAGGTACTTGGAAAAGGTGAAGAGTGGAAAGGTGGAGAGTTAGCTAACTCTATTGGCGGAGGGCAGAAAGTTCGGCTGCTGAAAGAAGGAATAGAAAGCTATGCTGATCAAGAGGACTTGATTATAATGTTTATTGAATGGTGAGCGAGTCTGGCTTGTTGCCTTTACGTTTTACTCTGGGTAGGCTCTCAAAAGTAGCTGCTGTGACATGCTGAAAGTTGCATGCTGCTTTTCCTGCTCTCTGTTTATTTGGGAGAGTTTGCTTCCATTTTTCTCCATTCACAAAAATATTAGATTGCATTTGGAGCAGTTGTTAGGTTTTTTAAATGGATTTAAAAATATAAGAATTGCGCATAATGCAGCTCCCTTGAGGAGAAAAAACAGTTATTAGGAGCTGACAGGCTTTTAGGCAAGTGTTTACCCTTTCCCTGATCCATTGCCGTAAGAGCAGGATGCAGCTGCAAGGTGGGAGTGTTTGTTCCTGCAATGATAGGATGATTAGAGTAGCTAAGAAACCAGCTCATGGTTGTCAGCAAGTGTCACAGATGAGTGGAGTAATGCACCTCACTTGTAGCAGAGAGGCAGCACTATGTTCTATTGCGGTAAGATAGTGACTTAACAAAGTGCCGTCGTAAATAAGACAATGATTTAACGAGGTTCGATGGCAAGGTTCACTCAGTTACTTACTGCGGAAGGACAGGGTCAGCTGAAAGTGTCAGGGAGGCCCTTCTGGTGAGTCAGGAGGTTCAGAAAGGACCCCCTTGCTTTCCAAACTCCTTCAGAGAGGAGTCTGGGTGCAGCTGGATCCAATCCTAGTCCCAGACTTGGTCAGCAGTTCATGTCTAAGTGAGTGTGCAAAGGAGACCCTCCTGTTGAGTCACAAGGTTCAGAAAGGACCCCTTGCTTTCCAAACTCTTTCAGACAGGAGCCTGGGTGTGTAAAGGATTATGTGCACAATCAATCAGAGATACAGCTCAGCAAAGTTTTGCAAAGCTTCAGCATGCTCTTAATCACTTGTCAAGGATCTGTTGCAGGTAAGGAATCTCTTGACCTCAAGGAGTAACCTTGAGAGGCATCCCTACTCAGGAGGAGGCTCTGCAGTGCAGCCCACTGCCATGCAGGAGAGCTCAAGGGGCTCTGGGCTCCTCCCTGTTTATAGGGGGGAAGATGATTGACTCATAGGCTCATTTTCATGCTAGACTGGCCTTAGTTGGTGCATGCTCAATTAGCCCCTGCCTGCGTGCTGTTTATGGGGAGGTCAGGTTGAGGGGGAGAGAGGAGCACATTGGGGGAAAGGAGCACACCGTCACAGCAAGATCTTCCACCTAATCAATAAGCAGAGTGCAGTCACAGCTCTAGGAGGATACCCACAAGGAAGAGAGGGGAAACCGATCTTGAACTGGACACGTGAAGGGTTACAGACCGAGGCATCCTTGGGACACCAGCTTGGTGCAAGCTTGGAGAGTTGCCTGTGCTGCTTCCACTGATGTTCAGGACAAGTCATTCTGGAGTGTGTACTCCCAAAGTTTGCTTCAGCTCTTAACCTACCCACTCATTTTCCTGTTCATAGGTTGTGTTCTGCACAAGACTAGGCAGAACAGAGCTACTGTGATTTTTAGGAACCCCTTTGCAATTTAAAGGGGCTTGGCAGAATTTGTTCAGCAGACTTCATCAAAAGCGAGAGAGTGGTCTGACAGTGGTATTTACTGAAAAGTTCCTTTGTTTTGCATATGTTAATATTTTTGGAAGGTTGGAGTAGCCTGTTAAACTGGTAGCAATTTTAAAGATGCTACTCAATTTTCTTTCACTTTTTTGATTTTTATCTGTTGTATCCTACCTCAGGTAGGAGGTAGAGCTAGAAGGCCAATGTCTAAATCATCTTAACTGGTTTAAGAACGGCTTTATAAGGAAAATGACTTATCTACTCAATATTTTCCCTGCTATACTTAATTAACATAAAAGTAACATGGTTTGGAGCTACATGGTCAGTTTTTGAACTATATTCAATGTTCATACAGTTGTTCTGTTGGTCAAGCCATAATGGAAACTTTTTAAGGGGCATTTTAAGGATTATGCTCTTTTTTATTAAGAGCTCAGCTGAAGCAAATATCTCCCAAATGTTTGTTGCTTGCATTGAGGTGTTTGTGTTTGCAAATTTATTTTCCTTACTTCAGTTTTCTCCCTATATGGACAAATATGCAAATTGGTTATCAGTTTGGGGTAGCTCAAATTCTTCTCCAAAACAGGTTACTCTCTCCAGGGACAGACTGTCTGATGGGAATGGATGAGAGAGTGCAGAGGACTGTGTGTGTTGTAAGAAAGATGCCACATTGCATCAGGCCGAAGCGCTGCTTTTTGTAAAAATCGCATGATTTAAAGTCTCCCAAGTTCTTGAGGATGATAATCCCCAGCATATTTTGATTTAAAGCTAATAGAACTGATTCCTCAAGGGGAAAAAAATCGCTTTATTTTGTTAGTCTGATTCTAGCAATATGCTTTATTTCTAATGAGCATTTTCATTTCCAAGAATCCTGGCCTGTAAATGTGATGCTCATCAATGTAGCAGTAAGTTTGGAAAGATAAATATAACAAACTTCTTTTTCAAGTGTTTTTCATTATATTCAGTGTGAATCATTTGAAATATTAATCTGGATAAAAGAAAATGTCTTATTTACTTGCTGTAACTAGTCAAATCATTTCTAATGAACTGTTTACTTAAACTTTGCTTCTTGCTGGTTTTTGAGCAGTGTTTTTATAGGGCTCACAATTATGGGAATAGTTGGAGATAATTCACTTACAAAACTGTTCACGAAAGGAGTATCTGTTTGCAGATAGCAAATGCTACTTGCCTGCTGATGGAATACTATTTAAATTAGGTTTGCATTTGGGAGGGCTAATTACTGGTTTACTTCGGACCATTTCAGATTGAACTGGCTGATGGTCGCTATAGACAGGACTAAAATGGTTGGTGCTGTAACTGTTCATTCAAAACTCCCACAACAGCCCATTTGTATCCTGGTAGACTTGACATCTCTCAAAAAAATTTTAAAAACATTTGCCAGGAAATGCAGCATATTTACCTTTTGTACATACACCTCAAGCATTTTAAGATGATCCTGGTGTGGATACAGCATGAACAACGCTGGTTCAAAATGGTCGTGTGGCCTAACAGTGCAGATAAATAATATGAAATCTGGGACCTGGCTACTGGTAAACCCTTTCTTGTTTGTAGTTTGAGCTCTTACTACTATTTTAGCTGTATGTAAGTGTTGTCACTCTGAGCTGTGGATGCAGATTTTGCCCATTCAATTCTAGATGATCTAAACCACTGTCGTGATCTGCCAGCCCTGGTGGAGGAAGAGAGGACAGGGCCCCTTCCCTGCCACAGTGAAGGGGCCGGGATGGGCATGTTCCAGCCCAGAACATCTGCAATCTCAGAGCTGCAGGAAATGGAACTGGAATTGTGGAAACTTTCTTTTTTTTTGCCTTCTGCATAATCAGAAGGATTTATGAAAAATAAATAAAAGAGCATTTGAGCTTTTCCACCTTGCAAAGACAGCCTGCCTCTTGCTGGATATATCCTTACTTTCACTCCATCATCAAATTCTGAAGCCCTATTCAAAATTAGGATGCAGCAAGTCATGTGCATAACCCATACCAACAGTTGTCCTGGAACCCATTTTGAGATGTTCTTGGAAGTATAGACCTTGGGATCTTCCCTTACTGCAGAAATTCCCTGCTATATATTGCACGTAATCTGAAGTAGCAGGTAAGCAAGGCAAATGATGAGCTTCCAGGGTTTAGCTTGGCCCCAGAAGTGTTACTGTTGCTTGACAGGGAAATCAGGAGCCTTGTAAAGCAGCTAAGGAGGTGACTGGTAGCAAGGAGCAGGAGGCTAGTGGGGTTCCTGCCTCTGGGAGATGGTGTGACAGGCTTGTCTGAGTCAGCACCAAGCCTGCAGGTCACATCTTTATAGAATAGTTCCATGAAAATTAGTAGAGGATGTAGGTCCATGATGGATTCGTACTCCTGCATGGTACCAACTAGTGTGTGGAGTTTAAAATAACTGTCAGTGCAGTTTAGCTGCTCTGAAGTGAACTCTGTACAGTGCTTTGTGTCATAAACTGTCGTGTAATAAGTGGCATATATCTTTCACAAGCAGAGGCTGTGGCTAGTATAGCACGTTGCTCAACTTTGGCTTCCTTTTCCAGAATGACAGTCTTTGGGAAGCTGCGTTGCAGGGGTTTTTGGTTCCTTCCTGCAGCTGTAAATCTGCAGCAGCAGCACAAACTTGATCAAAGAGGGGAAGCACAGCCTGCCATAAGCTATTAGGTTAAAGCCTCAGACAAATGTCCATTTTTGTTAGCAGTCTTCAACTTGTCTCCTGGTTCTTGCTTGTCCTTAAGGCTCCTCCTTCTCCCTTTCAGTCAGGCTACCCTGATTTGAATGGAAAAGTGAGGGAATTATATTTTTGTGTATCTGGGCAGAAACAGGCAGTTTTTGCAAAACTGGAGAAGGTTTTGCTTCTTTTCCAAAGGAACTCCAAAATGTACAGTATTTTTTTTCATAAGTTCTGCTGCCAAAGTTACAGAGAAACAAAACAGTGAGAGTTTTCAGAAACCCACTTACTTTATATAGACTGCGTAACAAACTTCCTCTCCAAAGTTCATACTGTGCTCTGTGGTGGAAATCTTCCCTTTTGCATTCGTAAGCCAGCTGTTCTTCAGCTCTCGTGAGCCAACTGCATGAAGTGCCCTTTGAAGAAAGGGCATTTTAAATAATTTCGGAACTGAAATGAGGAAGTAGTGGAAGTCGGTAAGGGTTGGTCTTTTGACATTATTGCTGAGTAACACATTGCGCTAGAAGAAGTTGTGTTCACTGCAGAGATACTGCAGCTGAAGGTACTGCAGTCACTACAGTTCGTAAGAATAAAATCTTCCTCAAAAGAAGGAAAGTTAAATGGAGCCTTACAGAAGAACAGTTTAATCACTTATACTTATTTTGAATTTTTTTTAGAGGCACTGATTTAGATACAGCTCGATAACAGGAAACCACCAGGTTTGTGATGCTACATTCTTGTGTAGCCTTTGCCAAACCCATCTGTGTTTCTTTCTGTTCTGGGAGATTGTCAGCTTTGCATTAAAGCTATGGATTAGTGCCATTTTTAGAGATGAGCCCTATGCCTTTCGGTCTTTGTCCTCAATGAGGGGTTTGAAGTCAAATTTGATGAACGTGTAAAGGCAGAGGAAGATTTTATGAAGCGCCTTCTGAATTTTCTAGCAGATTAAAGAGGTTGAAGCAGAACTCCCTGTATTGTGGGAATGCAGCACAGTTTAAATTTATGGCTAAGTATACTTTATTGAGAAATATCTAACCACATACTTGATATGAGTTTTCAGAAGAAAGTCTGTACCCTTGTGGTTTGGAACAAGGTCATCTGGAATTTCCCAATTAGAGACATCAAAATCTTTTTTTCAGCCCAACTCTGTTTCACCTGCTAGAGTTTTTTGTTTGTTTTTCAATATGTAAGCACTTTTTAAAGGGGAAAATGTATTTTTACTCAAAATACATGAAACCTAAAAATCAATTTCAGGTGGACAAAAAAGTCTGAAGGAAAAAATGTGTAAAATGCAGAAGGTTCAGACAGATTAATGTAAATAGAGGAGAAATCATGTTGCATATCTGCATTTCATATTGAAAATCTGAATCATCCAGTCATTTCTTGTTTTGAACACAGAAGTGTTAAACTAATCTACTGGACATCTTTTCTTTATTTTCAGCTATGATGTTATCTTTGCGGGTGGCCCTGAAGAATTACTAAAGAAATTTCAGGAAGCTAATCATAAAGTAGTGTTTGCAGCAGATGGACTGATTTGGCCAGATAAAAGGCTAGCTGACAAGTATCCCTTTGTCCGGAGTGGAAAACGATTCTTGAACTCAGGAGGCAAGTGTGACTCTTGGACATTAAATTCTGGAACTTGAACATGGCTAACTTCTGTTATCTGTTTTATGTATTTGTATGTGTAATTGTTCTTGAACTCCGTAAGTGCAAAATTGAGGATTGGATTGGTGGGTTTTTCTATTTTTCTTTTTTTCTTCTTTAATATCTGCTCTTCCATGCTTCAGAATACATTTCCTTCAAGAGTCTTTATTGGCAATAACATTGTGAAAAGCACATAAATCACATACAACTGAGGACATAACTCAGCCTTGTAATGAAGTGTTGTGCAGGGGTCACCCAATCGCCACCAACTGAATCTATTGTAGAAGCCATCTAGACGTACAAGCCTAGTCAGAGAATTAAATGCTACTTATAGGCACAATTTATAAGCAGGGGTGCAGAATTTCCTAACTTGGCCACATTGTTTTTGAGAATCTCTGCACTTGGTATAGATGTGCTCCTAACTCTGTCTAACTCATCAGCATAGCTTGAGGAATTCGTTCTAAGAGAAGTGTGAATTGCTGCCATTAATCTCAATGAAGTGTTAATTCTGGAGTCCTTGGTCCTTTAAATGTTGGCTTTGTTAATAATTTTGCAGCTGATTAATACGTGCATCCTTCGACATTGTTTAACTGCTTCAGAGTGCAGTACATAGCTTTTCCCAGGAGTTCTCTGTACATGGTACTTGGCAGTGCACAGATCTGGGAGTGTCCCCATTTCTTTCCCTCTTTCTTTTCCTCACCTATCTGCCTTGTCTTTTCTGTTTGGGCACAAATGTGATATATATCAGGTTTGAGCTGAATTCCCTTTATGGTTCTGGCAATATTAGGTTGCTCGCTTCTCTGCCAGCAGGAAACGATTGATGAAAATGAAGCTTTTTTCCATAGATGGACTTCTTTCTCAGGAGCAATAATAGCCCAGTTTTGTGGTTTGGAGTTCACAGGACCATCCCAAACAGATTGTGTGTTCCTGTTTTTCCCTTAAAATAGCATTAGTATAGAAGTAACTCTTAATTTTGAGCTCTTTAAAACATAAGTAATACATATCACCACAAGAAAATGGGATTTTGGAGCCAGGTTGCATGAATTTTACTTTTCCTTCGCTGGCACTGAACGGTTGGAATGGAGTCCCTGACTGGTGGAACACCATTGGCACGGTACTGCTTTTTATGGAAATAACTTGTGTGTGTGATATTGCAGGATTTATTGGTTATGCTCCGTATATAAATCGTATTGTACAGCAATGGAACCTGCAGGATAATGATGATGACCAGCTGTTTTACACCAAAATCTATGTTGACCCATTGGCAAGGGTAAGTAGTGGCTGGCTTTCTCATTTCTTTCTGCTTAAGTAACATGTTGCTCCTCATAAAACATCAGAAGGTAAAACCAAAAGGAATGCAGCCTCTTTCTTACTGCCTGCCATGCTGACAGTTGTGTTTGTCCTGTGGAGGTTCCTACTGTCAGAGTGATGAACAGGTTTCAGAAGGGTCATGACTTGAAATATTATTTCAGGCTGTCTGCAGATCCAGGCAGGTTGTGCTTCGCTGTTAGAAATAACAGCTCTGTGATTCTGTGATCAGACACACTCATCTTGATGAGAGTCCCACGTACGCTGCAGTTTGACAGCCAGAGAATGTGGCATTTTTCCAGGGTGTCCCAGAACTTTTTGCCGATCCAGCATTTTATATTTTGGCTTGCTGCCATTTCAGGTCCTGCCCACAGCTGCCTCTGCCTCTTTGGATTTTTGTGCAGATAGGTTCAGTAAGGCTGCATTGTAAACTTTCGGTGGAGACTTCTGTATGCCCTCGCTTAACAAAATTCTGTGCAGAGTAGCAGGGAGGTACGCGTTAAAGCCCAGTGAGTGACAGAGGCATGGCCCTGATGCTGAGAAGAGGGCTGAGCGGAATTAACAGTGTACTGATGCAACAACAACTGGATTTAGAAGCTGATCCTGTAGATTTTTGAAGTCGATTGTGACCATTTGCGTGCTTAAAGGAGGTGTGAAGTCTTTGAAATACATGCACGGTTATTTATGAAAGTGTGCCTGAAACATAGGGCATGTTTAGATCCAGGTACAGAGGTGTTTGCATTGGCATTATGCAAGCGAAGTCAGCTACTAGATGTACAGCTGAGAGGGCAGAATGTAGAGGCACTAGAGCTGACTTGGCACCGAAGTCAGAAGTAATATAATGAGCTGTCTAAACAGACAGTCTTCTCGACAAAAAATGTGTGCCTCTGCACAGTGCAGCACTGACAGTGCTGCAAAATGTCTTCATAGTGCTAACTTGGAATGCTATACTGAGAATCAGAGTATTAAAAGAGAATATGATAATATCCAGAATTGTAGAACACGTAAGGAAATCGTGGAAGATCAAAATAAAGTATGTTATCTATACAAGGATTTTTTGGTGTATTTTAGAGGCTATATACTTTGATCAACATCTTAACACTTTGGTAGAGTAAGGTATATTAAATAAGAATGTAAGTAGGGCTAGGCATAGTTTAGTACAAGAAGCGTGTTTTAAAGCTGCAGGTAGTTTATATTTTGACACAATATGTAGATTTAGCTTTTATATTTTTGAAATGTTAAAACACAGTGCATTTTGATTTAAAAACTGCCAGTATGCTTTGTTGCTTGGCCAAGATTTTTTAATTCTTTCTTTCTGTTTTTATTTATTTTAAGATAAATCAGAGGCTTTGGCTTACACTGCCAGATTGCAGTTTCTTTGGAAAATCATGACCTATATACTTCAAGTTTACAGGAGGCTTTTCTAGTTATAAAGCCAATGACTATACAGCTGCACCAGACAGAAATATAGAAATGCTTGAACAGTGTAAAAATAAGAGTTATATCTAAAACTATGCAAAATAACATAGTCTTGCCTGATTATTTACTCATTATTTATTTCACTGCAGTATAACTTGTTGCATTACAGTAAAAGCATTGGCTTTTACAACACCTGACCACCTTTGCTACTTTTGTTTCAGGAACGCATTAACATTACTTTGGATCACAAATGTGCAATTTTCCAGACCCTAAATGGAGCTGTAGGTAAGTGTATGATTTGCATGTTTTGTGTTTTATTACCTATAATTGCCTTAACAAATGTGCTTACTTGTTTTAAAGATTTGTATGGGCAAACCTGATTAGCAGATTAATCACAGGTCTTTTTGGTTTAACATTAATCAGGTTTTTTTTCATTGATGAAACATTTGATTTAAAATAGAAGAAATAGTTTTAAGTAAATGAAGTTAGCAATAAATACAAAGTCAAGAACCATCTTTCCATATACCTTTCACAAACATGATTATAGGAATAAGGATGGATAACAAAATGAGAATGAGGAAAAAAAGCGGAATTTTCTTTATTTGTCATGAATTTAAATTGAAAAAGCTTCCACTTTTTGTATTTTTGCAAACTCCCTTTCTCACCTTTAACCTTCAATTATAGAGCAGTGCCATATTTAGATCAGGTAAGTTTGATTTCTCAATAAATGTGCTTTGTACAAGATTATTTTTATAAGCAGATTTTCTTCAAATATTAAAGGATGCTGATGGTAAACTCTGAAGTTTATTGTAGCCTCTTTTGGCCTAAAGAGTTAGCTTAGAATTCAAGATTTATTAAAATAAATAAAAGGATAAGCAACATTAGTAATAGCAGCAATAGGACATATTGTATCAACAAGAGTTTAGAGAAGTCTGAAATTTTAGCTTTTGCCTATAAACTGCACCTTTGCCTACTGTACAATTCTTCTTGATTTGCAGATGAAGTTCTTTTGAAATTTGAAGAAGGAAAAGTAAGAGCTAGGAATTCCATATATGAGACGTTACCAATCACTGTTCATGGAAATGGTCCAACTAAAGTGAGTGACAGCTTTTTTGTGCAGAAACTACAATTTTAGTAATAGCAAAAACAACATCTTAGCATACCACTGCTGCTTATTTCTAATTGATGTTAATAAGAATTGCAGGGATAAACCGTTCTCAGAGGTCTGTCCATCATGTTATTCGGTTGCCATTGTAAGTTGACATCAATGCGGAAGCAGCTCATTCTGCTCCCAAATTCATTGCAGCACTGGGCATTAGAAAAAAATAAGCTTATGTTCATTTGTTCACTATCCCAAAACCATTCTTGAAACCCTAGTGAAGAATGTCTTTCTGGTTATTAAATGCTGATCAGAAGAGTAGATTTTTAGGGGGAGAGAGATTTAACATAGAGTCACAGGCTGGGGTACAAAACAAAATGTATCCGATCCCACCGTAGACCTCATAAACTATCTATGTTGCTGGCTTGTATCATTGAATCTTCGGTGTCTTTGATCATTGCCTGCTGAGTTCCCATGGTTCACTAGCTGTGGGACCGCAGCAGAGCTCTGTCTGCCCTGTGAAATTGTTGGTTTGGCGGCTTTGCTCCATTTATAAGGATTCAGTGGTCTGAAGGACCTGGCACAGTCTGTATGGGAGGAGGAATAGCTGTATTTTGGCTATGTGGCAGTTGCGCTTTTTGTCATACAGCGAAGTGGTGTCACGGCGTACCGTTTTTGATTGCCCCGTTCGCTAATGGGCCCTGCTGCTCTGTGAGCAATTCTGAGCGCGTGTTCCTCGGGGTGGCTTGTGCTCTCCAGAAAAGTGCCTCCCAGCTTAATGGTGCTAAGTTTGCAGCTTGTATCGATATCCCAGTGACTGATTCTTAGCTTTTTGCACTGTATTTCATCTTCTGAATTAGTGAATATACTACTGTTGTAATCTGTTTGTCTTATAACTACTCAGTAGTGAAATATATGACCAATTTCTTCCATGTTGTTTCAATTTATTTGCCTCAACTCGAATGTCAAATGAGCTATCATCATTGGCTTTGCTGACTTCTTGCCAATGAAAAGAAAGGTACTATATTTTGCAGTTGGGTAAGTGGTTTAGGTTGGACTTGTTGTGCTAATCCACAGCCTATGCTACATTAAGCAAAACTTGATTTCTGCATGTAGTTAATGTTACAGTCTGCCGTGACTCTTAACCTTGACCATAGAACAGAAAGATTTCTCTTTAAAAACAGAGGAGACTCTTACTATACATCATTTTGTGTGTTTGTGTTTAGATTCTTCTGTTTTAAACATGGGCTATAGTTAAGAAGACATTAATATGAAGAGATTGAAAAAAGTTTTCACTAGTTAGTAAATTAACTAGCATTAAAGTGATTTCCAGAATCAACCCCAAATTTAAGTTTTGTGTTTATAAACACTTCCTGTTTTGTATATAATCTCTTGAACTTGCAGATTAATAAATTACATTAGTCAGAGCCATTTTTTGAAAAGGATACAATTTATTTGACACTTAATAGTTTTTTCCCCCTTTTTCTTTTGGTTTTTACCCTAGTGAGATTTTTTTTTTATGAAACATTTCTCTAAACTTTATTGTACATTTATGGAATTATGTTCAAGCAATTCTACTTATAAGCTGTCTAGGATGGTTTTCAATATGAACAAAACCAAAAAATATATGTTAAAATGCAAATTGAATACTGGACTGGCATATTTTATTCCTGTGTAAGAGCCCACTCTAGCCTTCCAGTTTTTGATGAAGGCAATAGAGAAGGAAAGAGCAGCAGCTTTCTCTCAGGCAGACTTTCCCCAGTGTAAGAGATCCCTCAACCGTTGCAAAAGGCAGTAGAGAAGAGTGAAGTTCTGCACAATCCAGGAGGACATGGCAGCCCAGGCAGCCCATTGACAAAAAATGCAGATCTTGTTCAGTGCTAATTCCAAGTCTATTAAGAAGCTAGATGCTGTTTTAAAACATATCCCATTGCTTGGCTTTTGAATCTTGGCCTAGCTTGCCAAAACAAAAGCTAAGTCCAGTCTGCTTTGTCATCTGGTTATATATCTTCCATGTTTTCTATGGGGCTTTCATATGGCCACTCTTTATCTTTTGTATAAAGTGCTGATGGTTCTTAGATTTAGGAAGAGAATTAAAGCTATGATCTTTTTTTTGGCTTGAAATTAGGCAGAACAGCTTGAGAGCCTGGATGATATATAGACTGTGCCTTGGAATGCAAACAGGCATTTAGTTGGTAGTTTTTAATGCTTGCAACGATTGTTTGGCTTAACTGAAGCCAAACTGAATATCATCTATGTTGTGTAAATAAAAAGAAGAAGAAAAAGCTTTTAATTCCTGCTGTTATGTTTCTTTTATTTTAGATATAAAGATAGTACAGTCAATTATCTTTAGGTATAAGGGATTCAAAGGTTAAGGGTGACTGCCTTAAAAGGTACAAATCAGCATTTGCATTCACATGTCATTAATCTTAATTGTTCATTTGTTTACCAGATTCACTTGAATTATTTGGGAAATTATATCCCCAATGCTTGGACACGGGAAACTGGATGCAGTATTTGTGATTTAGACTTGCTAGACCTATCAACAGTAATGGTAAGAATACCTCTTACTGTAACAGAACCCTTTTGGATGGGCTTGATATGTATATAGTTATTTCTGAGGCAAAATGTCTGCAGAATGCAATGTTATGTTTCATGTAAACCTTTATTTATTTATTTTTGGTATGTGAAACTATGAAGAGAATTTCAATTTACTGGAAGTACCAATAGTTTTAGAAATGTTTTCATACTGACTGCATTTTAATATAGATTTCCCTGTTATTATTAAAAAATACCCTAAAAAGCCCTCCTTTCTTACTTCTGTTCACTGAGGCTCAATGGATCACTTCTGAATTATGCAAGACTCCAGTGAATAAGTTGACTTTCTGGGAAGCATGGAAACATAGGAGGAATAGTCACAGCACTTAAAATTTCTGCTGCTTTACCTTGTGAAGGGTGATACAGATACCTGTATTGTTGTAAATGCAAACATGTATCTGTATAATAGATCTGATGTAATTGAGATCTGATATTAGTTCACAATATTTAGAATTTTCAGAGGACAAACATACACAGGCAGGTGCGTGTGTATCTGTTTTTTAGGAATTTATTCTTATTTTTGCTCTTTGCCTCCAAGTATGACATCTCCAATGTCCTTACATATTTTTCAGTTTGTACTAAGCACATTTTAGGCAGAGTATATGCAAACACCTACAGTGTAAAAATATAAGACTTGTACTTATAAGGACACCAAGATTTTTCTAAAACTATTTACAGCAGCTGTATGTTTCGTTTCTGTTCTGTAGTGAAGATATGAGAGGAAGGCTGAGGGGGTCATGAAAAGTGGGGATAGCTTGAAAGAACTGGTGGCTTATGATCCCTGTGACTAAAGGGCAAAGTGAAAGACTTTCTGGACAATAAGCAGCTTGTGGACTGGGATATAAATTCAAAAAGCTATTGCTGGAATTGTAATCACTTTCAGCTTCTTTTTATGTTTTTTTAATCATCATTTTGCTTTGAAAGTACATTCTAATGATGTTCTATTGAAATTACGGGTGTTTGCACTCCCAAATCCAGCTTAAACGTAACCTGAGGAAAGAAGTTATTTTAGCTTTTCCTAACCGTGTGGACAATTAAAACATGGTTGGGAAGTAGTTAAAACTAGTAATGAGAAGTAACTAGCAGTGATTTACTGGATAGCTTCCTATAGTTTGAGCACATCTTTTTGGAAGTTGTCGTCCTTTACTATAATTCATTCTTTGGACTTCATACCTCACTTATTCTGCCAGAAGGAATAGTGAGACTTTTTCTTGGCCTCTGTGGAAATGTTTACTTTTGGCTTTTCTGACTACAAGTGATATTTCACTTTCTGAACACACTTTCTGTTCAGGCCTGGCTAGTTGCTACGTAACAAGAAGTCTTTCGTAAAAAGGGCAATACCAGCTGTTAATCTTTACCATGATCCTTGCTGTATTGTTTTACTTAACTTTCTGTGTTGATGTGCTCCTATCTTGTGAGGTGTTTGTAGTTATTTTTCACTGCAGGTAGAGGATCAAATTTGTTGATGCCAACTATGTTTTAGGGTTTCGGTTGCTTTAGATGAATTCTAGCATGAATTGACATGATGAGCTTAGGTGTTGCTGTTTTAATGTTTCGGGCTGGGCAAGCCTACAGACCTTTACTTAAGTGGTACAAAGCCAGGAAGCTCTAGTGTAGAACCAGTAGATGAAATACTAGTGCTGTCCATCATGGGCACAGGCGTATCCTTCCTTCTGTTGGGGGTGGGTGTGTGTGAGGCAGAGGTGCTGGAAGAATCACCATGGTTTTGTGTGAGCTGCTCTGTGATGGATGAGCAGAAAAGCCAAAGGCAGGCTGGGGGCTTGCTGTGGAAACCCTCATGGTAACTTGAGTTCTGCTGCTAATGTTAAACAGCCTGGGTCAGCCTCAGATTAGCTAACCACTCAGACAGAAGCAGGGCGCTGGTAAATAAATTGAAAAACAGAGCTTGACACAATGCATGTAGACTTTTGCCATTTTTATTTTCTTCTTTTTTTCTTTGCTTAATTAAAACCTAAAATTGGATTGGATGGCGAAATGAACAGCCCTACAGCTGCTTCTTAAATCCTTAAATTTGTTCTGTTCTGGACACTTCCTGTTGCAGAATGGAAAGAGCGATCTCATTTCAGCCTCTGGCTTCCCTGGCAAATCTTGTGGAAAGGGCTCTCGGACTTTGTCTCAAAATAACCTCGCAGAGTAGTATCTTGTATTTTTCAGAAAATTGTCATATGCTTGCGTAATGCTTGTGAAAAAGTAAACTTGAAAAGGCAAACGTACGGCCTTCATGAAAATGAGAAAATGTCAGATGAAAGGTAACGTCCCAGTGCAGAGTGGGTGTTTTGGAAAGGTTTTTGCTCAGGCTTAATTGGGAAGAAGCAAAATCACTGATCTGATATAGTCAAAATAGAGAGTATTAAAATTGTATGTTCTGACTTTAAGTTTGGATTATGCAATGACAGCTTTTTATCATATAGTGAACCAGGGTCTAGATTCATGACCTTTCCCTTTTGAGAAGAAATACTGGGAGAGCAGCTCTCAGGAATTTGTACTCTGATATCTTAGACACTATTTTGCTTTGGTCACACCCCTGAGATTTTAGTCTACAGTGTTGAAAATCATAGCCAAACAATTCATTTCAGTGTATGAAAGGAGTATTAGTACTTCCCAGTTTTCCCCATAACCTTTGCAATTCCAATCTGAACTTGCTTTTCTTTGTCCTGGAAAATATGGGGACAAGTGGCGTAGAATTTGAAGTTATATTAACAGCAGTTCTATCATTGGTAGCACCTGGGTATCTTCAGCTTATTAAGCTTTATGGTACACACTGCTTTCCTGATAAATCTCCTTCATCGCTTGCAGTCAAGAGTATCAGTTACCATGACACAGGTCTCAGTGGAGTAGTTTCCTGAGAACATCGGAGTTACTTTTTTAAAGACAAGTCGGTGTACATGTCGTCTTCAACTGTTTTGAAATTATTAGCATGCCTGCATGAATGCACATTAGGTTTGAAGACTGAGTTGTGAATAGGAGGTAGTCTGGGTAAGTGCTGTGCTTGGTGTTTCCTATCTGGTATATTTGCCAGTATGTTTCTGGATTTCCTATGTAGACACTGACTTTGTGAAATTTCAACACGTACTGATCTTTTCTCCAGACGCTTTTCAAGTGGCTTTGAATTGCTTAAGGAAAACTAACTTGAAATCTTTTGTACTCACCTATGATTTCTCTAAGGATCTTGTAGTGAGTTAGAGATGTTTATATTAACTGTCTGTTTTAAAGGTGGGAAAAACTAATTTTGTTTAATCAGTACATTTCTTTGTGTGTGGGAGCAGAGGCATTTGAAGGCTAAATTTCTTCATTTCAAGTAATGTAACAATGTATTTTAGGAATACATACAAAAGTGCTGTCTAGGTTTGTTTAAGTGGTGCCTACATTACCCAGGGATTAATACCCAGGGATATGTTACCCAGGGATTTAAAAGATTGGAATTAAGAGAACAAATACATTTTAAAATATAAGCTATATATGACCTCTTCTCACCACCTTCTCAACCACTTTTAGTTAAGTCAGTATACTACTTTTTGTAAACTTGTAAATAGTATGCAACTTGGCTGTTACTGTTACCATTTGTTTCCGGCAAAAAGTTACCATCCTAAACAGTGTTAATAAGTAGGACTGGATGATCTTGAAAATTCATTTAAAGGACTAAAATAAGGTGGATAAAATTTCGGTATCCTTGGGTACAAGGGGAGATACTCAGTTCATCAAAGGTCTTGATAAAATCACTCAGTAGGGAAGTAATGCAGAACTCAGTCAGCAGCGGTGGGGGGGAGCTGGTGCATGTAAAAGTAAAAAGAAAGGTATGGCCATCTTTGGCTTAAAGTACAGTTGAGAAAAATATTTTGTGGTATTATTTAACTGCTTTTTTTAAATAGGTCTTACCCTTTTTTGACTATTAAAATTTAATATATACAAATATTACTTTCAAAAATAATGAAGTTGCCGCATAGATTCAGGTGCATTTCCCTAAATATTTTTTTGCTATTGTTTTATTTTTTTATATACATAAGAACTTAAAAACCTTACTGTATTACTTAAACTGGTAGTTTGTTATTGAAACTTAAAGAGGGTTCTAACAATATTAAATGTATTATCTTTGTGAAGTCAAATAGAGGATACAAATATGGGGGACAGCACTTTTGGGTTAGTCTGGTTTGTTTGTTTGAAGGCTGTGTGGCCTTATATAGCTATATTAAAAAGCAACTAGTCTCATGATGTGGTAATCTTAGAAAGGAGGCAAGTCTTATTGGTTGTGTCAAAATATCATTTTTTTTAGGAATATCCAAGGGTAAAAATTGGTGTTTTCATTGAACAACCCACTCCTTTCCTACCTAAATTTTTAGACAGACTGTTGACTCTGGACTACCCAAAGGAGGCATTCAGTATCTTCATTCATAATAATGTAAGTATTATGTAACTATTGTGCAAAGCTTCATTTTTAGAAATTATAATATGAATGAATGCGTGTGTGGGGGGAAGTATATGGATTGTATATATGTGCATATTTAAACTGCATAGGAAGAGTTTATCTTTCATAATGCAGTATGCAGAAGTGGAAAACAGAGTAATTATATTAACACAGAACAAAGGTGAATGAAATCAAAGCAATGCTTGCTAGAGTCTATTTATACAAACTGCTTAGATTCTTTCTGAGAGTGAGAAAGGTTGTATTTTAAAGTGTATGCTTCTGGGAAAAGTTGACATAAAACAGTAGTCGACATTGGATTTGCTTTTCATCTTGTTGAGACCCCAATGCATTTTCCTTTCTCTTGGTGCTCCTGCTGGGTGCCATGGGATGGAGTGGTGCGTCCATGTATGTTTTGAATGGCAGCGCAGCTGCGCTGATACTTCTGAATATTTTTGAAATGTTTTTTCTAATTACCTACGCCCTGCTGTTGCTGAGATTCACTGTTGACTTCAGTAGCACTATTAACATAAGTGAGGTTACAGATTTGTGCAAGTCTTTGAAAGACTAAGCCGTAAGAGAAATGGCAGGAAAATGCTATAATTCTGTCCTTTCTTATTAGGCATACAGTGCTGTTTATACCATAGCACTACATGTCTGAGTAACAGAAATAGAATTTATTTTCAAAGTTTTCAGTCTGTTTTTGTGAGGGGATGATAAAGGCATATATATGATGTGCACGTATGAATTGTAGGCTTTTCCTGCTAGGCTTCATTGTTTCAGCCAGAAGTCATATAGCGTTTGAAATGAATGCCCTTTTTATTATGGGGAGGAAAAAAAAATTAATTACTCTAAAGTCAGCCATCATGTGCACAAGCTACAAATGAAGGCACTGCTCTGGAGGTATTGCATGCTGGTGAGGCCTCTTAAATGGGTGCCAGGGTATTTAGAGATCAAAGGAAATGGTCACTATAACTAGATTTTAGAGTGAATATTGAGTGTTTTTATTTGATACTTGCATGAATATTCACAAAAGATTTGTTTTTTAGCAGCTTAGGACAAGGTAATCGGCACACATGTACCCTGTACCCTACCCATCTCTGCCTCTTCTGGCACAGTCGCCCCTTTCCATCACGGTACCAGGGAGTTTCTTTGCTTTCTTTTGCTAGAAGAGGCTCGAGCCCTTCCAAATCTCCTTCCTGGGAGTAACATCGAGCACGGTTTCACCCCCAGCCCCCTCGGCAGCGCTCAGCACCCCCAGCCTGCCCCGCATGGGGACACAGGGAGGATGGTGCCCCCTGCGCGTGGGGACGCGCCAGCGCAAAGCCCTTCTGACCCGCTGTCAGTGCACATCTGTGCAGATGGGGCTCTAGGACGGGGTCCGAAGGTGGTGAAAGACATACCCTGAAAAAGCACTGTCTGAACATTTGGTGAATCTTTCATCATTGCTCTGGAGACAGTGCCTGGATTGATACTGCTGAAGTGTTGAATTCTTTTGCTGAGATTTTGAGCAGAAGAGCTTGATTTTGGTGATAGATGTACTGAAAGATCTGCAAATACTGTGCTTGCCATCTGTTTGTTTAAAATAGAATAGTTTGTACTTGGACGCTATGTTTGTGATTTCACAGCTGTTTGTACTTTTTATTTGCTCTAAATAATGTTAACATGATTGCAGGAGGTTTACCATGAAAAGCACATCAAGAAATTCTGGGAAAAAGCCAAGAACATTATCAGAAATATAAAAATTGTTGGACCTGAAGAAAATCTGAGTCAAGCAGAAGCCAGGAACATGGGAATGTAATTTCTAATTTATAAATCCTATATAACAATGCATATGCTAACTTCTTTTCATCCTTAATGTGTATTTATTTTTCATCTTAAATACTAACAATTTGGCATTCTAAAATATGAAAGTGGGGGCTTTGGTGGTGGAGCAAGCACTAAACATAAAATATGAACTGTTGAGTATTTTATAGTTTCTGTCCAATATAAAAAGCTGTTGGTCATTTGTAAAAACATTTCTCTCTGGTTTGGAACTCTAGTGGTCTCTTATTTTGCCTTCTAATGAAGGCACCGACAATAGTAGATGATGAGGAAACAAAAGAGATGTCAGATTATTCTTATTTGTACTAAGTATAATATATGTTAAAACATCTGTCATGACCATAAACTCCCTAAAGTTTAAGTATTTTTAAAAAAGAACGCTATACAAACAAAACATGATACAACACACCAAACTTTAACAAAGTTTGTGCAGCGCTTGCACGTAGCAAAAGTTATAAAAATGGGTGGAGGCTGTTGTAAATAGAAAATCTGATTACACTGTATTTGTATTTGGTGGTGTTTTTGTATCCCAAACTTTTTCAGGCTGAGTGTTCATGGAATGATTTGTTAGGATGAAAGAACATCTTGCATTCAATTTGCATTTAACACCTGCACTTTTTTGTCCTAATTCCCCCTCCCCTCCCCTTGTGTTTTTTTTGTTTTAAATATAAAATAAAAGTAACATATGGTTAGAAATGGAGCTGGGCATACAGGTAACACAATTATGTTGTTCTATATAGTTCAAAGAGACAGGAATCTCCTTTGGAAGTGCTCTAGCAGAAGTTTCTGCCTTCCAGAAAAAGAAGTTGCAAAGGCAGCTCCTCTCTCTATATGCACCTGGCACTCGCCAGGCCTGACTGAACCTCTGGGTACACATTCTTGCTTATCGAGGGGTCTCTTCAGTGGCAGCGTGCTGACCAGTATCACAGAGCAGCTCACAGCTCTCCTAGTAGGTCCATCAACCAGATTATGGAGTACAAACCAGGATCCCACTAAGATTTTACCGTGGCCCTTGGGCAGGCTTCATTCCCGGATATTCTTTTTTGGTCTTTTCTCCCCAGTCTTCCACCAGTGATGGAACAGTGAAGTCAACGTAAGAAGGCTCTTTTCTTCCTTAATCTGAGGTTAAGAAAGTAACGTAGACTGCTAAGGGCATCAACTGAAAGAATAAAGGATTAGTCCCAAGTCTGCAATATTCTTGGAAATTTGTTTGAATGGGGTTTTGTTGTGTTGAAGCCGCTGGAATACTTGTATTTCGATGAGGTCCAAGCCTCTCCCAAAGCTTTTCTAGGAAACATTACAGATGTCTAGTGTAGGAGTGTAGGCATCCATTCACGTGTTTGCGAAGCATTCTGTCTTTGTCATATTCCCTAAAGCAATTACATATCATGTTTGTAAACTTTTTGAAGTAGTGTAAGCTATATGTAGCTGAGGTGGAATTCCTGGAATTGTCTTTTTTGCTTTTTGTACTTTGCTATATAGACCCCACAAGGCAGAACTTCCAGTGTAACCTATTTCTATTTTTCTGTTATTATTCTGTCTGTATATTTCTATTTCTTCATTCATTTATTCTTCTATTTTTCTATTTCTTCATTTCAGTGTAACGAATTTCTATTGAATCTCACCCAAAGATCTTTAAAGTTGTCTTCCTCTTCTAATGGAACCTACTTGTTTTATAACATGGTGAAGGCTTTTGATGTGATTTGTTTTCTTTGTAGATATGTGGCTAATAATAATTTAGATGTATATTTGCATAGAATTCTTTCAAATTCTGCTGTGTAAGAGGGGGAGATAAATCATACTTGTGTAAGACGGGCAGAGAAATCATACTTGTGATGTGCACTAATGAATAACCGTGCTCATGATTGTAAGGATATAATTTGACTCATGTTGCTTCTGCTTTGAAGAGCCTCTTAATTAGAGGTTCTGTCCTAAAGAGAAGTGTAGTGTATTGAGAAAATGTGAAGCATTATGTATATGGAATGAGACATTTCCAAAACACTGAATCATACATAAATCATGAGTATTATTAGTTGGCTCCTTAATGTGGACAGTTTTGATGGCTTCTTTCAGTTCCACATAAGCTCAAGGATAAATGAGTTTCCGTTCATCTGCCTGCTCTCTTGCATGCTCTTGGTCTGTTCTGCTGCCCTTCTGGTTATATTCAGCTTCTCTGGAACAACTGGATCTTTATTTTCTTCAGAAAATTTAACTTAGAGACATGGCATGTTTCATGTTCATGGAAAAAACAGTTCCTATGAAAATTGTTTGCTTTCAACCCTTCAGCTGGCTTCCAGAATAACCTCACTTCTTTCTCACTAATATTGCAATGGGAATAACTTGAAAAGAGTTACTTACATTGAAGGTCCAGTTTCAGTTCTCAGTGCATGCTTTTGTATATATAGTGCAATTGGTCTTTCTCCTTACTTCATTTTCCCTTTTTTGGTTTAGTAAAAAGTGGTGATATATCAAGATGAGGTTCTCAGTAAATAAGACTTTTATGTCAATATAAATGTGAGGGGAAAGTAACTTCTTTTTAATTTGACCCATAACCATGTAGCAAACTTCCACTTGTCGCATTCAGGTGATAAAGAATAATTGAGGCATTTACTTTCTTGCTTCCTATTGATATGAAAAGCCCCCCTTCTGAGCTTTTGAGATAGTGTGATAGCTGTTGAAAAAGACTAAATTGTGTAATCAGCCAAGACTTCATACAAATCAACAATATTCACAAATAGGAGTGCAGACTTTTCCTTGTTATGGGCTGAAAGGGGAAGAACTAGAATAAAGAGAGGGAAAATGAAGTAGGGCAAAAAAAAAGGAAATTTTAGTTGTACATTATCTGAGTAGTCTGTTTCTGCATGTACTTCCCTTGGAGATGCTCTTAGTATTTCCTGTCTTTTAAAGCCTTTGTCTGCAAGAAGTAAATTAAAGTTCTTAACAGTCGGTTCTCTTTTTTCCAATTCCAATGCTTTAAGGAAAAAAAAACCTCATCTGAATTCATCCTTGTGTTTTTGTCTTTCTTGAAGATAAGACTTCAAACACCTGTTATAGAATATGTTATGACATAAAATGCAAGATAACTGTATGAACTATATTAAGCTGTAGCAGAAAGTGGGAAATACAAGGACTGATTTTATTCCCTTCTTTATAGAATTAAAAATTCAGGAAGCTTATTTTTTTCAATAATCTTTTTACCCCCAAAACACTTGTAGACTTTGGGGTTCTTGGGGTCCCCCTCCCCCCCCCCCCCCCAAAAAAAAAATACTAGTAACATAATTAGTTAGGACTTTTTGAACTTTTTTTTTTAAAAGTGATTTACCTCAACTTTTAGTGGGAGTGTGCACATTTTAATGAAAACTTAAATTGAAAGCCTTCAAAAGTTTCAGGAGAAATAGCAGAGAGACCAGAATCAGTTTGCCACTTAGTAGACCTCATTGTTGCATTTTGAGCTAGAACTGAATTTTGGGTCTCCTGCGTGCTTCTTGGAAATCAGAGGGTATTAAGTCAATATCTCTTCTTAGAGCTCCCATTTCGTATTGATAAGCTATTGATTGGACACAAAAAGACTTCTTTTTTTAGTCCTGCAAGTAGGGCAAGTATCTGTGGTTAAAGGCAGGGCAGGGATTTAAATCTGTATCCCCCAGATGTCACGTGATTTGTGTTGGAGACATGGATTTTCTGGAGCTGCTTCTTTTCTGAACGTTTAGGAAGTTTGGGGTTTCAGCCTCCTGTGGAGTTAGGAGCATTTTGAGCTTGCAGAGTGTTGCAGAGTGTAAAAGCCTTTCCCACCCATATCTCATTTCAGTAGCTTTGGGATGTTGTGGTAATAACAGTTTTGCATCTCAGGCTAAGTAGACGTTAGTGCTTTATCTATTTTGTGGCTGTATTTGTTTACCTTTAGTGACGGGTGACAGGGCTTTGTGTATCCAGTTCTGAAAATAGCAGTGACTATCTCTGGGGTGCTGAGACTGCAGAATGTAATTCTCAATGACAAGCAGTGTCACACAGAGTCTTCCAATTAATGGTGCAGGCTTGCAGTTTTGAGAGATTTGTCAAATGGCCCAAGTGCTCTCCCATAAAGTGTAATGTCCACCTTTGGAGTTGTGTTTTCAAACTGAGAGGCATATAAAAATGACAAATTGATTAAATACAAAATCACGCCAGAACAAAATTTAAATGACTCAATGCTGAAGCAAATTGAGTAGATTATCCCCGTGTTTCCCCCAGCAAAGGGCTAGCCCCTTCAAAGATGTTGAGGAGAAAGTTTAATGTGCAAAGCAGCAGTGATACTTTTCCTTCTTAGATGGTCAGCGTTCTACATGGGCTAAAGGTTTAAGGAAAGTTAAGCATCGTTGTAATTGCAAAATACTGTGAACTGATCTGTTGAGCTTCGCTTCCTATGTCAAACAGAGTATCTTGGTCTTCTCCGACTGGCTATTTCTTTTGCACACTGAACTGGCTTTCTCAAGTCACGTACAAAAATAAACCTTTCTTTTCAAGAGGGTGGAGCAGCTGGAGTGTAAAGCAAGTAGATTAAAGTTTTTAAGCTGTGAAACTTAAATTAAAAAATATGTCACTATACCCATGTATATTACTGTAAAGCAATTGCCATTACTTGTTCCTTGCCTGGCCTGAATATCTGTATTAAATAGTTTTACATGAAATTTAGGATTTCCATATCTGTAGAGGTTAGCATACAGTGTAAGAATGTAATACTTTAAAGTACAGGAATATCCAGGATTATTTATATTTCCCTGGGAAAGCTACTTGGCGGCATTGAAAGCCTAAAGAAAAGAAACATGGATTTCCTATGAATAGTCTTTCTTTATTAATTTTGAGAGAAATTTTTCAACCCTTTTTCTGTATATCTGAAACTGAAACTTATGTTTGTGACCTTCTTAAAGTGCAAAGGCAAGATTTATACTTTCCATTTGACATGATGACTTGTACCTAGAAATGCAATGATAATTATGATTAAATATGAAGTTTTCCTATTCAGTGATCCAGTCTTCTGACTGGATATGCTGCATAAAAAAAACAGGGAAGAAATGAGTCAAAGTAGGGTCAGATTAGCAGCCTTGATTTTTCTCCCCCCTCCCACCTTTTTTAATGAATTTATTCTTGTTTGTAGAGGTTGAAGTTAGAGCTTTAACATTGTGGGTGATCTGTACTACAGCTTAATTTGCAGACTGTTTAAGGCAGTAATGATTTTAAAGAGTTCTCAATAGATTATGGAATGATTGAGTGCCTCTTACTCTAAAATTTTTCATTTAATGCCTTGTGTTTTAGATGAATATGTGAAAGGAGAACAGAAGGATTTTCAACACTAGACACATTTGGACTGGTTTTAATAGCATTTTCTGGCTGTGTATTTTCTTAAAAGAAAAAAGGGGGGGGGTAGTTGAAGGACCATACACTTTTAAATAGAAGAACTTAATCAATTTTCTAGTTGTGTTTGCCTACAACTAAATATAAATCTGTTCCATTTATTTTTTCACATGGTTCATCATTAAAAACATGGATTCCCATCATATTTTTGTTAATAGCAGAAGGGTTTTGTTGCTTTGGGGGAGACCCTGGCGAGGGTCGTCACGGGTCCCTCCCTCCCCCTCCCCCCCCCCAGTGGGGACCACATCTCTCAGAATATTTTCTACAGCAATCTAACACTAATGTAAACTGCAATGTAAAACTCAGGTCACTGCTAATAACTGTAGTTATGTTAATGATAGAGGTAGAGGTGGATTGTGTGCAGGATAGCATAGCAGGTATGTAAAGATACCTGAAAGCAAGTATGTAAAGTAATGACTCGATTTCCCCATCTGTATTCGGCTAGGGCAGGGCACAGTTGTTCTCACTGAACTCACTGAAGGTCACTTAGCTTCTTAAAAGAAAAAAAAATAAGGAATCTGGTTTGTATTTTTAAATCTGCTTTTAGTGTATCACACCACTGTAATCTTAAGATACCTTTCTTTTACTATCCTACATTCCAGAGAGCTTTGAATGTAAAATATGACTAGGGTACTTGGTTAGGGGTTTTTTTTTGTTTTGTTTCTTTGTTTCTGTAGTTTGTCCTTTGAACTTTTGTGGACATGTGTGACATAATCATTCCTTTTTCTCTTTTTAGGGACCTCTGTCGTCAGGATAAAGCATGTGAATATTACTTCAGCATAGATGCAGATGTCGTACTGACAAACCCAAAGACTTTAAAAATACTGATAGAGCAGAACAGGTGTAGTATCTCTCTTGGCTTTACAGAATTCCTTCCAGCTTGAAAGGTTTTTCTGGGTCCCCATTTTTCTATTGTTCCCTTTCTCAACATGGTGTTACTGTAAGAAAACTCAGATTAATTCTCTCCGTAGATCTTTTTCAACCTTCTGCAGTGGTTATTTTAGTGTAACTATTGCCGTTGACTTCCCAGCTGAGGAGCTGTTGTGTTCACCTTTGCTATGTAGTAGTAAACTGAACTCATTAAGCTGTTCCAATGGAAAACTTTGAAACTAATCTTACATGCTTTTTAGGCTAATGTACCTTTATTCAGGTATATTAAACCAAAAATGATCACGTCTCATGAGAAAACTATTTCAAGAAACAAGATCCTGTCTGTTCTTGCAGAATTAGACCCTCTTGTTTGCCTGCAGTATTTGATTGCCATGGTTAATAACAGGTTTGGAAGCGAACAATGCTCAAAGCAGTTTGTTTTTGTCAAGCAGCAGTTTCTGATGTGAATTTCAAATATTCAAAAGCTGTTTTGAAGACAGAACAACTGGTGTAAATACTTTTTTATGAAATGCATCAAGATTTTAAGGACTGATGCTTCAAAGTTGGTCAGACACAAAAGGAAAAAAAATGTATAGTTTAGTGTTGGTGTTGCAGTGTTACTACTTTGCTTTTAAAACATAAACATAAATTAAAGATTGGAAACTTTCTTTTTTCTTGGAGCTGAGGCAGCTCCGTCATTTTGGCTCTAAAGACCCATTTCTCCTTGTATTAATGTGGTCTCTTAAGTCAGACTGAGCTGTGACTTTTGACCAGTGGCAGCTTTAGGCGGGCTGGACCTGGTGTGAGTGACGTGCTGTGCGCACCGTATAGCAGCACAACTGGAGGATGTCTCCTCTGTAGGTGTGACGTAGGTGGTGTCTCGGCCTTAGTAACAAATCTGGGAATATCCAGTGCACCACATGGGAAAATGAATTATCAGTGTCTGTGTTAAGCTACTGGTGAGAAGGGATAGAACTTAGGTGAAGATACAGCTGCCAGTGCTTTGTGTAACGTTCCTTGTAAAATTTGCTGTTGTACAAAGAGAAGATAAAAGCCAGATGTATGACATGGAAGAAGCAGAAGCTTTGCAAGGATATATCTCTCAGTAGACAGTCCCTGGAACAGAAGTTCCATCTTCTTTTTTTCTAGCCAGCTTAGATTTCCCTTTCTGACTTTGTGTTAAATTTTGGGAAAGCTGGAAAAATTTGAATTCATGAAGTTGCACCTGTTGTTGTTCTCTGACTGTGATGCTTTTTATGTCATTATGCTGTGGGCAGTATTTTTTTTCTGATTGACTGAAAATCCACTTGCCTCTGATTTATAGGGATCTTTGATTCTGTTACACTGGTGTTGTCTTTGGGCAGCTGGAGGCTTTGCTGTTTCCTTCCAGCTCAAGGTCAGCATTGCTACTCCAGTATTTGACAGTCATTGGATTACGGTGCTGTTAAAATACTAAAATGAGAAAAGGCAATATAGTTTGACATAGAGATTAAGTATTGCAGCTTGTGTTTTCTTATTATTGAATGTCATTTCACAGAAAGATAATTGCTCCGCTTGTAACTCGGCATGGGAAGCTTTGGTCCAATTTCTGGGGTGCTTTGAGCCCAGATGGCTACTATGCTCGATCAGAGGACTATGTTGATATCGTTCAAGGGAACAGAGTGTAAGTAATTGTGGGTTAATGTTTAAGGTCAAGGCACTTATTTACTGTTATTAGCAACATATTCTTACCTTCCTTTACATACAGTCTTCTATTATGTTGGAAGAGCTTATGTTAGTTATATTGTTTATTTTTTTCCATTTCATCGATATGCTTTCATATTTCCTTTGTTTCCAATTCACAGCCTGAAATAGAAAACAAAGTATTTAACACAGTGAGCTAGTATTAGTAATGGATATAGTCATTACTAGTACTTGTCTGATTGTATCAGATTACTCTGAATGCATAATATAAAAAATGGCAAAATAAAGAAATAGCAAAACAAAAGGGTTATAGTTTCTGTCTATGTCCCAGGAACCTCAGTCAAAAGGAGTCATTGTTGCATGCATCAAATGGCCGTAAGTAGTTCTTCGACTCTTCTGGACAAATAGAGTATTTAATGAGCGCATATTTGAATGAGTGTAATTTGTTTGTTAACATGTTTCTTCTTGTATGTTATGTCAGGTATATCTTACAGGGCTCTTGAGAAATATTTTGTATCGCAGCCTTTTAAGTTACTCCCTCCCCTGAATTAATATGATTTAAGCTGATCTAAACTTGACTTTCACATGCAGTGATGACTACTTTTCCTTGCCCTGAAAAAACAAAAAGGTCTGAAGCAGACTGACTGTTTGAATAGGGCTGGCTTTTCTGCATTGCACTGATAGACGTGCTCTTGGCACAGGGAAGGAGGAAAATCTGCAAAGCATGCCTTGTACAGCAGCAATGCTTGTTTGTTGATACTGGCCCGACTCACGTAAATATATGGCCTGCTGTGGTCAATGGTATTTGTGTGAGGAGGTCAGACCAGCTGTGTGAAGCCTCAGTACAGTGTTTAAACTCTTCTAAAAATCTGTTTCAGAATTATTTTCTCGTTCTGGCAGTGTAGAATAACACTATAGTATAAAGGAATTTGATTGATAGCCTTAACTATGCAAACATGAAGTACATTTGTAGCTCAAACTTGCTTTAGAGAATTTGACCTTTTTCTTTTTTCATGACAATACTTCATAAAAACTGAATTACTGCCTACGCCCACATTTGGGATGTGGTCCCTTTACGTCCAGCTGTAGTTTTTCACATGTCTTGGGAACTTTTCAGCTTCATAGCCTTGAAGATCACTTTATCTTGTCAGCAAATACAGAGATGCTGATATAGTAGAATATACAACAAATTACAGCTTCAGTGACTGAATTATTTCCATTTGTTTTTTACAGAGGAGTATGGAATATTCCTTATATGGCTAATGTATATTTAATTAAGGGACAAACTCTCAGATCAGAGATGAAAGAGAAAAATTACTTTATACGTGATAAGTTGGATCCCGATATGGCTCTCTGCAGGAATGCCAGGGAAATGGTAAGGTGTATCTATAACAGCTTCCTTTTAAATATAATACACACAGACTTCTTTGTGTCCTGCTACACCTGACTGCTTCACTTGATTGATCTTGGATTTTGTATTTTTACTTCTAATTAAAAGTACTGGCCAATTTTTGTGATATATTAGAATGATTTAGGTATATTTCTTTAAAATATTGAGAAGAAGAAAGTGGAGCTTTCTCCAAGGCCAGTGCATTGGTGCACTGACTGCATGATGGTTTTTATTTAAACACACTGAAAAATCCTGTTGAGGCTAAGATATCTTGCTTGTTGACACAACCTCAACAGGATGAAAGAGAGCTCAACTTTTCCCCTGCTGTATATGACTTTAAATTTATCAATGCATTTAGAGCTTCTCTGCTATCCACATTTTTATACAATGTGGAACTTCTTGCAAACGAAGTTGGAATATTTAGCAATTTTATAGCTGAGAAGATATATTTTTAAGCCAGATGGCAGACAATGCTAATATAAAAATCCCAAGTGATTTACTAAATGGTATTAGTCTTATTAGGGGGCATGGACTCATTAATTTTCTAGATCAATTAAAATTGTATCAGAAGTTTTTACTTGCATTAAGCTGTAAGTAATAAGAGAAAACGTATTTGTACTGTAAAAATGTGAATATGTAAATCCACATTTCTACTGATATTTACACTAGTTCCAGCACAGAAACAAATAAGAGCTAAACCAGACCTATTTCCAGACACTATAGCATTGAAAAATAATTTTGCTGAATTGAACAAGAAAAGTTGGCAAGTATTAATTTTTTTATTCCCTCATAACAAGGCATGATTTTCTTTGTTTGTACTGATTCTTCAGAACATCCCAGTCAAATTCTCTTGTATTCAAACCTTTGCAGCATCAGTTATTGCAAACCTGCGCTTCCCATGTGCTCGTTAAACTAATCTGACTCTGTGGCTCATCAGAAAATCGCCTTCTCTTTTTCTCTTTCTCAGTCTGTGCTGCAAGATGGTCTGGTACTTGCTTGTTTTTGTATTGCAGCAGATGATAAGGGGCTGGTGGAAACAGCTTTGACATGTACATTATGAGCTTTGCTTGGAGATGCATGTTGTCTGTAAAGGCATATCAGCTTTTGGTCAAAGGCTGCTACTTCCCTAACGTAACTGTGGAAATCTCATAGTACTTGGACAAAGAGAAAGAGACTTTGTATCAGTCAACTGATGTGATGATTCTCCTTCATTTTAGACTTTACAAAGGGAAAAAGACTCCCCTTCTTCGGAAACATTCCATATGCTCAGACCCCCAAAGGTGTTGCTTTATTTTTTTTTATTCATTAGTTATTATTACATGCAGTATTATTCTACCACAGGAAGATCCTTCTCCTCTGTCCACTTACTCTCAGAAAAGTGCTGCTCTAGCTTTCTCCTCAGTCTTCTAAGGCTCAGGTTTTCAGTAGGGGCACATTCTTCTCAACCAGCCCCTAACTTCTTAGAGATGCTTGTCATTCCCTTAGGGAGATTTCTCAGTACTTTCTAAGTCCAGGTCCTTTCGAAATGTATCAGCATAAGCATCTGGTGATCTGTGCATCCATAGCTAAAATTGGTTGAGCGGTCCAAGGAAGGAAGAGGGGAGCCTTGGCTGTAAGCTATGATCATGTGTGTGGCAAAGTTGCTTCTCACTCCAAGTACATTGATTTATCCCAAATGTTCTGGCATATTTCCCAAGAGGATAAACTTTTCAAAGGATTTTTTTGTACAGATGGATTTTTTTGCCCCCATCTCCTCAAGATTTAGAGTGGTATAAAATCAGAATAAAACTCAAATTGCTAGCAGGTAAACCAGGCCCAGTGACCACATAGGGCAGGTGTGAAATCAGTGTCATTTAAAGCTGTTTTTCTTCTCTTCGACCCTCCTTATTCTCCCTGCTGCAGCTACTTAGTGATTTGGTAAGGGCCCAAAAATGGGCACATGTTTAACATAATCATTATCATTTTGACAATTTAACTCTTTTTCAGACAGAAGCATAGATAGAAGTGATAGAAGTAACAAAACACCCAAATGGGAATGCCTTCATCTGCTGCAAATCTAAAAGTCACAAACAATTCTAAAATGAGAGTTTGGTCTGAAGAGCAGTAAAAATAATAATAATAATAATAAAAAACCTAAATTTCTTCTTTAAAAATTAAGTATTTTCTGCTACTACTTCTAGTCAAGAGTTCTCTTAATATCTTCCGTTAACAGCTTGATGACAGAGCCATATCACAGTACAATTAATATTTTGCATATATTTTGCAATATTTGCTTAGGGGAGCACACTTCAAGTGCTCAGCTATTTTGTACCCTGATCTGAGTCTTACTGTCTGTTGTATTTGCCAATACCTTTTTATTTCAGGCTGATTCACCAGAAGGATCATGTAGTTAATACTCTGAAACATATTTCTTGTTCTGCTTTCCATTAGCCCTTTCTCTGTTAGCTCATTCTTTTAGTATTTGATCAGAAACTAAGCCTTAGATGATGATTTTCTTATATGAGTGTTTTCAGTATGAGAACAGAAACTTCTAGTATGTTAAACACTTAGTGTGCTGTGCTTTAGGTTTTATGGGGGGGGAAAAAAAGTATGTTTTTCCTTTCTATAAGTTTAGGTGGCTTTGCATGATGAACAACATATATTTTGGTTAATTTGCTTAGAAAATGAATTCAACTAAGTGTTTATATATTAAAAAAAAAAAAAAAAAGTACCAGCACTAGACTGATGAAAATCAACCATTTGAAGATTTAAGGTACTTGGAGGTAAAAATGAGCAACTCATAGGTGTAATATATATGTGCAAGTGTGTGATCTTTAAAACAAGTGTGGGCATAAACAAATGCACAGACTTTTTTAAATGTTTTTACTGAGATAGACAATTTTGCTAATGACATTTTTTCTGTTTGGTATAGGGTGTTTTCATGTACATTACCAACAGACATGAATTTGGAAGACTTATTTCTACAGCCAATTACAATACCTCCCATTACAACAATGACCTCTGGCAGATATTTGAAAATCCTGTGGTATGCATCTAATTATTCGTGAAAGAATTATTTTATTTTAAAAAACTATTTTAAAGATTGTGTTGTAAAGGACTTAGGATTTTATAGCCTTTTCCTGGAGAACATCTATGGTTTTATTATGCACTAAATATTAATCGTGTACTAAAAGTTGTTGTGTACCACCCATTTAAGCCAATGACAACGTATGATATCAACAAACCAACCGGTGACCTGAGTAAGGAGCCAGAGATATGGCCCTAATGTAACAGGTCTCATGTTTTTGAGATGATGGGATCTAGTTCATTTCAGGATATGAGAAATGTTTAATTTTCTCATGCTTTCAGTAGACCAAAAGAACAGAATGTGAATTTATTTTTCTATCACTTTAAAGTGGAACAAGTCAGTTTTTAATATATCAAAATTATTCTTTTCAGGACTGGAAGGAAACCTATATAAATGCCAACTACTCCAAGATTTTCACTGATAATATAGTAGAACAGGTAGGTATAAGTATTGCTAGAGAAGGACAAAGAGTAATTGTCTTGTATAATTTGTGGGACTGACTAATAAAAAATTGGCATACAGTAATGCTGTTTTGGTCAGTGGCTGTACACCTTGTGAGGTTTGGAGCAGAGCTGAACTTTTGTACTTCTGAATATTGGGTGAGAAGTCCAAAATGTATTTCCATCCACAAGATGTGGATCAAGAGAAAATTTAATTATTTAGATGTTTCTGGATTATGACTCAGAACAGAATTACTGATATTCTTTAGTGACTCGGAAAAGTGAAGAGGTCCTTGGCATAAGCTTTTTTAGCAGTTGAAAATAAGATAGCAGTAATAACTTAACCTCTACTGAAAGAAATGAACGTATTTGTTAATGTTTTTTTAATAGCCATGTCCAGATGTGTTTTGGTTTCCCATATTTTCCGAGACTGCCTGTGATGAATTGGTAGAAGAAATGGAACATTTTGGACAATGGTCTGGTGGAAAACACCAAGTAAGTGTCAGCCTATATAAACAAGATCATATTAAGAGAGTAAATTTACACTAGTAAGTCAGTGTGCTACAATTCCAACATTCCAACAATTACTAATGACCTAAGACATGTTTAACATTAAGTCTGCAGTATAAAATGCTTCGTTTTTGTCTACCACGTGGTTTGTTCAGCAGATTTGGAGACATTCCTCAGTTAACTGTGAACTAGCGAATTTGGACGCTAACAGCAGTGCAGGTGCTGTAACACTGCAGATCCACAACGGATGACTATTCATAATTGTTTAGAAAAGTTTTACTCCTTTATCTCTTAAGCATTAATTTGTCAGCCTTGTCCCTCTAAACAGTCACTCACAAATGTAATGAACTACTGTGTTTGTGTTTGCACAAAGCTCAAAATGTTCATTAATTGTTGCTAAAGTCAGAGCTCTAACAGGAAGGTTCGTCACAGGACACAAACTCCGTGTCCTGGAAACGAGATAAATTACAGCCATCATGACTTCACTGTAGGGAGGAGCCTCCAAAGAGCCTTTTCTAACATACACTAAAATATTGTAATGATAAAAGTATTCATTGCCACGGCAAGCTGAAGGCCTGTATTCTGTTGATCTGATACAACCTGAGTCGCTTAGTTCCTTTTATATCACAGTGATTAAAACTATTATCTAACTTGGGCTTCATGAAGCCCTTGTATATGGGCAGCATGTAAAAATACTGATTTTTCTAAAATCTTTCTGTGTCTTGTTACTTCAGCATTTTTTTTCCCCACAGCAACTAGCTGTGAAATTAATGTGCAGCTAGCTCAGATGTGCCCGCTGAGGCAGAGCTCTGTTGTAGTTTTGTGATTCTGCAGATTTCCAGCAAGCATGTGTAGGAGTGCCAGAAGCATTCCACGCTCGTATTTCAAGGCTATTTATGGTGTTTTCATTAGGACAGCCGTATTTCTGGAGGTTATGAAAATGTCCCAACTGATGATATTCATATGAAGCAAATCGGCCTGGATAATGAATGGCTACATTTCATAAGAGAGTTCATTGCACCAGTAACACTAAAAGTCTTTGCTGGCTATTACACGAAGGTATGTGTCTAAAACTATTGCAGGCGATTACTGCATGAAATGACTAATTCTAAGTATTTTATCAAATATATCCTATCCTGTTTGGTTGGTGAGTTTATGTGCAACGTACCAATAATTGCAAATAAATGTTGTTTTGTTAACTCAGCTCTGATGTACAAAACCCCCATGTGTGACTTGGAAGCTCATGTGTTGAAGTCTGACTGTATGTTTTGTTGCAGGGGTTTGCTTTACTGAATTTTGTTGTAAAATATAGCCCTGACAGACAACGTTCACTCAGACCTCATCATGACTCCTCTACGTTCACAATCAATATTGCTCTCAACAAAGTAGGAGAGGACTTTCAAGTAAGTCTGCAACTTATTTATTGCAATAAAATGTCGTCTTTCAAGTGTCTAACATTTGTTTCCACACTAGACCCCAAATGGATATACTTAAAGACTAAGTGGAAGAGGAAAAGATGTGCAGTAGAGATTGAAATACATTATTGCTGGGTGTTTTCTCACAGATACTGAATTTGCTCAATTGGAGATTTGCAGGGTCCAAATTACTGATGCAATCAAGCTGGATTAGGCAAATCATTTAGGTGGAAGCCAAAGGTGATGGGGGCTGGGTATGAAAGGAAAACTTTGGACATACGAACTTTTTCACTTTTCACATTTTAGAAATGCTTCATTTTTGTATTGTGAAAAATAGGTTTTTTTTAATTATTTTGTATAGTCCTGAGTTGACTGCAGCGGCTTCTTTTCTTTACAAAATTGTTTTTCCAACTGACTCCTGTTTTAGTTCAGCCACAGAAACAAAATATTCAACCATATTTTTCTTTTTTTTTTTCTCTCTGAGATATGTTATTTCCTGCTTTGCTATTAATTGGTTCAAATAAAACAACCCTCAGAGCATAGAGATAGAAAGGACAGTGGCAGTAATATCCAGCCTTGACTAGTAAAGAAGCTTGACCTGTTTCACTTATAAGGGAATCTCCTATGTTATTCACACTCATACTTAACATCCATAAGTATATTCCTCAAACCTCTTCCTTTAGAAAATACTGCTTCTGTTTGGAAATAACAGCCAGGAAGACATTTAAGATTTATGTAAAGGCTGTCCTAGACAGAGATGCTGTCTTGGAACAGGATCTATAAACATGATTTGCTACCTTCTGGTACCAACTGTACTAATGTTGTCGAAGAGCTGTTCAATAATATATGTCAGAATTGATGCTTGAATGAATTGTTCTACAGAGAATACTAAAGTAAAATGAGGTGAAATCTCTGTCATTGTAAATGCGTGGCTCTTATGTATTGCTTTGAAGATGGAACCTTGTTAGTGTGGATTGTAAAGCTTATTTGTTGTTAACAGCCTATTAATAACAGCGAAATATTTTAAGTTGTGGATAACCGAAAAGGAACCTATTCAAGTATAATGAAAAGTAAAAGATTTTTCTCTTAACCTTTTGTTACAGGGAGGTGGATGCAAATTTCTTAGGTACAACTGTTCCATTGAGTCCCCCAGGAAAGGATGGAGTTTCATGCACCCTGGAAGACTGACTCATTTACACGAAGGACTTCCTATCTTAAATGGCACAAGATACATTGCAGTATCATTTATTGATCCTTAATTTTATTTTTTTGCCCTCTTCAGTGCCAGTGTTTGATTCTTTACATAAACACTTATTTATAGTTTTCTTCCAGAAGACGGTGATGAAAGAAACTAAGTAACTGCTCCTAGACATCAAAATTACTTTGGGCTAAAAGAAGGGGGTGGGGGGAGAGAATGCTTTTAAGTTGTTGGAGACTTTTCAATATCTGCTCTGAGCCTTCAGTCACAAAGTAAACATGTCCTGCTTATTTTTCCATTCTACTGTCTTAAAGAATGGGTAAGGAGGAAAAAGCATTTTGTAATAAATCCATTTCTTTGTTGCAAGAAAATCCTAGATACAAAATTATTTGAAAAAATTATTGTGGTTTTTATTCAGTAAAGTGACACAGCTAAAGTTGTGTGGTGTGAATCTTTGGTAACAGCCATTTAAAAAACCACAGCATAAAAACACTATCAAGTGAATCTCATATACAGTTGTTGGGGTTAAGCAATAATTCCATATGCTGGTATGTACTTAATGGAACATCTCAGTAGTCTTTCTTCTTAATTCATTTTAAATACTGAAATGTGCAACTCTAGAGGAAAAATAAATTCATTGCAGAGATGGACTAATGATTATATAGTTTAGCTAAGAAAAAAATGGTTTTATCATTTGTTTTAAGAACTCATCCTGTTAAAAATCCACTTTTCTTCAGCAAGTGTCCTTCATCTTAAATGAGCTATTTTTCTAAATATGTAATTGCACCCAACTGATACTGGAAATCTGATGTTTATTTTCAGAACACTGGTAAATTTTAATATCAGGATGTTTTATAAAGACAATTTTCTACTCTTATTTAAAATTACTTGAATTTTGTATAAGGAAAATGAAATTGTGGAAGTCTCTTTTAAAGCTAAGGGTTTCGACTTGCGATTTATTTTGAAGAAATCCGTTAAAAATATTCCTACTGTATCTACTGTTTGTAATTTAAAGAAACTTGAAGCAAACTAACTCAAAGTCAACTGTGCCAAAATGCACAATGTGTTGGAAAAACTTGTGAAAAATAAAGGGTAATTTTAAATTAATACAACAGGTTTTACTTGACTGCCTTAGGTAGCTTTTTTGCATATTGCTGTTGTCCTTATAGAGACTATATTTACTGACAAATAATTTAAAAAGGAATTGTAGATATATTTTGGTAATAGTTTCTCTTTGCATTACCAGTTTTCACCTCATTTTGGTTTACTGTTGAAATTTTCTTTTGTGAATTTGTGCCTATGCACAAAAACTCACATTGCATTACAAATACCCACTGCAAGAGGCACACTTCTCATCGTTTCTGCCAACCTTCCTTTTTTATACAGCAGAAGTCTTTTGGTGGTCTAAACAGCAGATCACTTTCCACCTACTGATATTTGAAGAAGCTTTAAATTGCTTTTCCTAAACAGAAGCTTTATTCAGAGCTAAAAAGATTGTGAAAGAATGCAAAGATTATTTTTATCCAAAATAAGCAGGTTTGCTTATTTCCCTGTTCTGTTGTTTTGAGACTTAAGGAGTAGCTGGGCTTAAAGTTATGCCGAAGCAAATACATCAAAATATGTACTTTTAATAGTGTAGTGAAGTGGGCTGGTTTGGAAAGGAATGGCTTTTCACAAGAAATTCTTTGTTTTTTCTTTTCATTTTTTTTCTTTGTCAACTCTTCTCCATTTCAGGTTCATATTTTCAGATTGATAAATTTATCCCCCAACTTTATTTCCACTCTTGAAACAGCCCTGTCTTAGTGAGCTTCCTCTCTGGATCGCCTGTTCTCTTCTCTGGATGTGCTTTGGCAAATGTTGCAGCTGAGAAAATCTTCAGGCTCTCAGACTGAAAGCAGCCTCTGTTGATCACCTTTCCTGAGAGTCTGCTTGTGGTCTGTTAGGCTAGCTCAGAACAGAATCAGCTTTTTCCCGCTGCATCAGGTAAAGACAGGTTAGTGTTATGAGGAAGCTTTCTTGAAAAACAGTGACACAAAAAAGAAAATCCTCTGTTTTGTGTTCAAGGGATTTTTTTTCACTTCAGAATTTCTTGCATAATTTGTAGGTTATTCGCATATGTGTTGCTTCTGCATCACATTTGGTCTTCCTTTCTTTTTTTTTCCGCTCAACATTTACTGATATGATGGCTCTACTTATTCTTAATTTACTCTGTCTGCTAAATGGTGTGTTTTAATGTGCTGCGCGTTTCTTGGAGAGGAAAATGCATTTACCATGCTTAGGTTCGCATTATGAAAATCCTCTCTTGTTTTATTTCTTTTGATGAAACATTTGCCAAGGTTAACAACTCCCTTTCAGGTAGGTGGCAATGTATACAGTGAACAACAGAGCCCTCATTCACTTCTTAGACATTGACAGATACCAGAAAAAAGTTTGTTCTTAACAGTTCACCTGAATTAGTTCTGAAAGCTTTACTGTACTGCTTGTGTATTAGTGCAGTAGCTCATACAGGCTGTACTGAATTGCCACTAATGGGAAATTATTTTTAATTTTCAGTAGTTCTAAAAGAATTAAATTTTTTTGAGTCTTCTAACCAGGTTGGATTTGGGACGTAGAAGATAAATACATCTGGAGCAAGGTAAGGTAGCAGCCTTAATTCCACCAGTGTATGGGAGACCGTAGGAGTACAAGGACATAAAGGTGCTCTTCAACAAATGAGACATTTGTAAAGTATCTGACCTGTTTTGCTTTTGCCTAGCTTTATTTTTTCACTGGTAAATACTTGAATCTGAGATTCAGTGGTTTGGATAAGAGGAGGGAGAGCAGGATATGGGCAGGAGAAAATTCCTTACATTTCTTAACCAAACGGAGTAAATATAGTTCTGGAGGGGTTGTTTTTTTTTTCCTCTTTTATTTTTCATGTTCATAGACTACTCTGGCTCTCTAATACTCCTAAATAATTTTCAGGGCATTCAGTAATATTTTTACACATTTAGTCATCTTTAACATTACTGTGCAACAAGGAATTCTAATATGTATTTGTCTTCCTTTTCTTCCAAAGGGTTACCATTCCATCGTTACGGTGAGCTGATAGGAGTAAGATTATAAGCCCAAAAGGAAGATGAATTTTCAGTGAGGCATTAATAATGGCATCTATTTGACTGTGATCTTTTTTTGTAATGGTTTTTCTCCCCATTTTATTTTATTTTTGGAATAAATGTTAATTCAAAGCATAATAGCCTTTTTTTTTTTTTTAATATGTAAGAAATAAGGAGATAAAGATATTTAAAGAGAGGGAAAAGTCTAGAAAACACTGCTTAGCACTCCTTCTTCTAACATGCACATACTAGTTTAGCTTTTATTTTTCTCTTTGAATGAATGTGTCCAGATTTTTCTTTTCAGCTACTGCAATGAGGTTTTTAAAGATATCATGCATTTCAATTCTTTTGACTTGTTTCTGATACAGTCTTCACTGGATTCAGTTGCGAAAGCAGTAAGTATTGCTTTGAATCTTCATTGCTTGACTCATCACTTCCTTGCACAGAAAAGTAGACATCTTTACTGTTTTTCTTAGTGGTTGGGAGCACAATTACCTATCTCAGGAGCCCCCTTTGACTGAGGTGTCTGAGAAATGACTTTTTTTTGAGTTTTTCTTGTGTAGCAGAGCCTGTATTACAGGGCAAAGCCTTTATAAAACACATGCTTAGAGTTGATGTTGACAGGTCAAAAGGTAATCAAGCAGCACCTAATTTATACTAGCAGAGTAGTTGAACTGTGGAGTTCCAGTCATGACTAACTCATTGAGGACCCTCGAGAAGCCCCAGTTGTTCACTTCCTTCTTTCTAGCGTGCTGCCAAGACAGTCTCTGACAGCAAGTTAGTATCAAGCCAACAGTAAAAGTGAGATGAGAGTCGATGGTACAGAGTTTTCCTTGTACCAAAAAGGTGGAAGAGTCGTTTCAAATCATTCTTCAACATAGTTTCCCAGAGTCCTTTATCTCGAGTAACAAGTTATTCTGAATCTAATGAAGCAGATATTTCTCTTTGACAGTAGTAAAGAACAGTGTAACATTACCTGTTTTCAAAATCCAGTTCTTATATGCAACTCAAACATTAAACACAATTGGAAAAAGATGCCTTTGTCATCTTCAATGAAACATTTTATTTATGACAGTTGTATTCTGTTTTTTCTTTTCTGTAATTGTATTCCAGTTTGATACATGTCATAAGGTCTGTTTAACTATGTCCAACTCACAGGATGATGGTTATCCTTTAGGGTACTTTGTGGGGTGGAAATGAGAAGGGGATAGATCAGTTTTCAGGAAACCTCAAACTTCACGCCACAAAATTGCTTCTTTGACCAGCTATCGACACAGACCTGTACAGCATGTTCTGAGGAGCAGTTGACTTCCTGACCCACTGATAAGGCTGCTAATGTAGAAAGAAGATTGTAATCTTTTTCTTGGTAACTTTTTGCTTTTGGAAAGTTAAATTTCTGGATTGAAATTCAATTTTTTTTCTTTATAAAAGTTGTTTTGGCTGCATTTAAAGCAATGTCTCATGGGGTCGTTTTGTACAAGAATCTTCTACGAGATAATCTAACCACACAAAATATAGTCAAGGTACTTAATAAAAGAGGCAACAGTTCAAAGGTAGGATTTCCCTCAACTTAGTTACAACCTCTGGTGTCAGTGCAAATTTGGAAGGCACAGAGTTGAAAGTCAGGTCTGCGTGATGGGTGTCAGTCATGCCAGAGGCAGCGCTTCAGAGCAATGCTGTGCCAGGTAGGTAGTGGAGAAAACTTTCCTTTAAAGTCTGTCTTGTGTTCTGAGCCTTGAGTATTGTCCCCTCTGTGCCTGTGCTGCCTGCTGCTAGTCTGCAATTGTTGAATGTCTCTGTGTATGAAGTCACATAGTAACAAATTTGTTCAGGAATTAGTCTGCTGGCTTGAAACCAGAACATCTTAATTTCTGAGAATTTTACTCGTGCGTGAAAAGAGCTGCTCAAATACTAATGGCTTTGCACCACTTTATTTCCTCCTTTTTTGATGGGGAGGAGAAGGAAGGGAAAGAGAGAGAAGAGGAAGGAAGCAGATCATACGGTATAAGCTACTTTCTCATCCTAACAGCTGATTTAGAAAACACATGAGATGTTTTACAATGCTGTAAGGCATCAGGACCTACTCTTCAAAGTAGGCACAGTTATTATTTCAGATTAAGCTTTCTCTTGACTTAAGTTGCTATTCTCTCACAGTATACATTCCTCCATTGGTGGTATGGTTTGCAACTTTACTTTTTCCTTTAAAAAAAGTCTTTGTTTTTAGAGTAGTAATTTTCTTTTTTAAATCAGAAAAGCATTTTCTTCCAATCATGTAAGCTAAATAGCCCTTTCCATGTAATACAGCAGCAGGACGAGAAGAATTACTGCTTAGGTCTTGGTTGCTTAAAGTGCCTTGGTGTCTGGTAACAGTAGTATGTGGTTATTCTGCAAGAGAAAAGTGTGTCCAACATGTTAATATTGGAAGATGTCTTTCTCCATCATCTTAGGGTAGCAGAATGGATGGAGAGATGGAGTCAGTGAGGTTACCTGAGAGAGACAGTTTTATGCTGTTATAGGCCCTGGTTGGACTCAGCACAATAATTACAGAGCAATTATTTTTTGCCTGAGTAGTTGGATCTGGCTTAGTTGCTCCCTGGGGACCTGATGCATATAAAGAGCTTGGAGAAAACTGATTGTGCTTTGTAAGGAGGAAATCTCTGGGTATTTTAGCTCTTGAATTCTAGGAAGTCTCTCGGCTTACAGATGTGATTTTCGCCCTACCTGGAGACTTCTAACTACTTGGGCACAGCAGTAACCAACGGCATTTCTGTAAGAGATGTTATCCCTTGCCAAGTTTTAAGTGCCAAAAGCACAAGGACATTACAGCTTTTTAAAGGAGGGTTCACCAGCACGACGTAGGCACAATGCATGAAAATTTTAGGCATAAAGAATTAGGTACAGGCAACTAAAACACAATTTTTGTCTTCTGGAATACCGGGTAATCTTAATTGTATGTGGGCTGGTGCACAACAGAACAATAAACTGCTGGCACAGATGAATTTAGAGACTGGTCTTCCCTGAATCGCTTTTGTATACTCTGATTCACCAGAGAACATGAGCTGTTTGAAATGTTTGGTCATTATTTAAAACACACCACATAAAGCATGGCAGGCATCCAAGGTCTTGGTACAGTAAAACAGTGTTTTGCCTTAAAGTTTTATGCTCTTTCAGAGCTCTCTTTACTGTGCTGCCATGAATTAGAGTGGAGATTTTTATAGCGTCACTTGCAATGAGAGAAGTCTCTTAATTCTTGTACTTCAGTCATGTGCATTAATCAGCCTGAGAGCACTTTGGCCATTTGAGGTGTAAATATTTTTGTTCTCTTAGGCTGCTTTGTCCATCCCATCATTACCCAGGCACATGAGCGCATGTCGCTTTCTGTCCAAACCATATTCCCTTCGCGTTTCTCATGTTTGCCAGATGCCAGCTTTCCAATTGGGAGGAAAAAAGTAGTGTGGGTGGCAGCCTATTTTTGCATATACTCAGGCAGGACCAAAGGAGGGCAGAGACGGGACTCTTCTTTTAAAATGTTCTTGAAATATAAAATTTAACTGTGTTTTATGCAGTAATGAAAGATGTCTTAGCATCAGAACCAGTGAGTTATTATGTATCAAGGGTATGACTGACGTATGCCTCTATACAGAATATAGAGGTTATTTTCTGATAAGTTCATCATAGTTTATATGGTCGCTGGGGAGGCGGATGCAGCCGCTCACTGATCCTCCAGAAGAGCCTTTCATTAGTACCCGCAGAGTCGCTGGCAGCCTTTGGAGCAGGTAACCACTGAGTCGTTGGACTGTTATGGCATCTATTTGGTGAGGTTTATTCATCTTTCTCCATCTCCTCACCCACCTTTGTGTGTGTGTGTGCATATGTGTGTACACACAACACATGCTTGATCTTTTCCATAGCCTGATTTTATCTTGGCCTTGTTCTGCAAAGAGGACTTTTCTCATTGTACTATTCAGCCTTGAGAAAAGGGTAAGGTTTGATTTTTCTCTAAATGTCACTGACGGAAAGGGAATAGGAACATTTCATGAATTATCAATATTAGAAGCTCAAATGACAGAGGCAGGAGAATGAGATTGTCTTTAGTTGAGCAAGAAGGTAAGATAAATGCTGTATATTTTTCATCATTAGGTAGACATCATTTACCTGTAATTCTTCCATGTAGACGTGGAAGATTGAATAGAGATATGTGTGTTTTAAAAACAAATATGCAGGTGTTCTTGAAATGTTGTTTGAGCAAATAAATGGAGCTGTTCTTGGCAAGTTGGTCCCATTCTTATTTACTTCCTGTCTGAAAGGAACAAAAACACATTATGGAGCTATAGCACCATTCAAATGCCGGGAAGCAGAAGCTTATATAAAAAAAAATGGCTCTACTGCAGAGAAGAAGAACATTTTGCAGCCATTAAGACATCAGAACTACTCCCTACATGAAATATTTTATGACCAGAACCCTGTGGAAGCACTTTAGGAATGTCGTCAAAATACCACAGCCTATTTTTATGTTTGCCAAATTTAACTTTCTTTAAAAATAATTCTAAAAAATGAATGGGAAGGGCTCCTGACTGTAGACATTCTTCTTGAAAGGTTCTTTTTATGCACATGCCCAACCAAAATTATGTGTGATATCATAAAGCACAGCTATTCAAAAATAAGGCCAGGCTTCAAACCTATTCATCACTTCTTAGCTGAGAAGTCCCGCTGCATACAATACTGCATGTAGCTCTAATGTCTAACAGGTCTTGTACCTGGCATAAAAGTCTACAGCAAATAAGTTATTTTCTATTACTAGAAAAAAATAGACAAATATAGAGACAAACATTCTTTGAAGAATTTCATATGGTAATTTAAACTGACTGCTTTTGTTCCTGCAGGTCATTGACATAAGTGCTAATTTCACTGACTTCAGCTAGAGCAATTTTCCTGTGCAGTTTGTGTCCTTTGCCTATAAGTACCTAGAAGTTTATATCAAGTTTGCAAAAGATTTATACCTAAAGTGCTAATATATTTACTTCCTGCAAAACTGATGGCACTATTTCATATTGAGGACAAGGGGTTGAAGGGATATGCTGGAGCCGGTTAAAGCTCGGAGGGAGAGGAGGGGAGTAGGGTAGTTCTTTTCACTGGAAGAGCCATTGAACAAGTAGGCTGCAGATGAAATGAGTGGGAGACAGGTTGAGAGCAGGGGTCCTTTCCCACACAACGCGGAGTTAAGGTGCAGATGCTCAAAGTTTACTGGAGCAGATTGGCAAAGTTCATGGAGAGAAGTCCACTGAGGGTAGTCAACCCCCATCCTTGAACTGCTGGTGTTTGGGGGGCTGCCTGGGCACGGTTTTGTTGTATTATGCCTTGTGGCTGTACTCTTGCCCAAGCAACTACTTCTGACCATTGCTGGCGACGGGATCCTGATGCCACATGACCGCTCCTGTGGTCTGTTCTGCAATTCCAAAGTCTGGGCAGTGTTTGCAAGGAAACAGGAGCTGGTGCGCTGTTCTTTCTCTTAGGTTTGGGAAAGTGTGGAACACTTCCGAATTAGCAATCCAGTCAGTTCTCTCTTTGTATCTGCAATGCATCCAAAGATGAAAGCCCTGACTGCTCTTTATCCATGCAAACGTGATGGAGCGAGCTGGAATGAGAACAATCTGCTCCCGAGGTTTCCACATGTGCCAGTTTGTGGCCAACATTGTTGTCCTTCAGGTCTTAGGCCAAAAAAAATAATAGCGCAGCCTCTACGTAGCGCAGTATGGAGGCTTTGTCTACTGAAAATCCTTTCACTCGGGCCACCTTTTGCTTCATTAAACTTCCATAAATCCTTGTGGATGGCAAAGTCCTCTTTCACCAACACTTGCAAGACTGGATGCTTAGTGGAAAAGTATTTTTATTGAAAACCTTCTATACAATTTGAGTGAAGATTTAATAAAAATTCTGAAGATCTGGGTGGATTTCCTAAAAATATTAAATAAAAACTTGCTTTTCTTGGATGTGGGGATGAAGTTTAAGATGGATCTAAAATGGAAGATAGGTTGGAATATATAGCAGTGTTTGGAGTTAAACTTGAAAATCATTTTATAGTTTAAAGAGCTGGGAAAAGGAAAATATTCTTAAATTTGTGTTGCTTTTAATGATAGCTTAATATATAAACTATGTCCTATTATGATGTCCTATTAATATTTTATTGGCAAAAATTCATTTTATATAAATACATTTTTCAAAGCTTTTTTTTTTTCTGGGCTGTTTTAGTCTCTTCTCAGACAAAAGGAAAAAGGTTTTCTCTAAGATTTTTAAATCAACTTTGATTTAGATAAAGATGTTTGGTTTTCAGTTTTGGGGGAAAATATCTCATAATGATTTTATTTATGAAGCTTTATTTCCATTGTTTAAGTAAAAAATGTTTTCAAGATGTGCCAAAAAATCTGTTTTATTTGAACTTTTTTCTAATTAAAAAAAGACTGAGAACAGTTCTAAGTTTGTCTGGACTCTTTCCATCTGCTGATGGAAACCCTTCTGTTGCTTTTCCTGACCAAACTACATCTTCAGGACCAATAATGCAGTTGCTGAACAGAGGATTATTATCTCAAAAGATGCAGAAACTTCTCGTGGCTGTTACGGTTTAGGCTTCAAGACTGCCTTCTCAGTGTGCGTGGGAGACTGAAGCTTTTCTTCTCTTAACACCTTGGAAGTCAAGCTAGAGCTGTTTGTTTCTGATACATTTCTTTCTGATACATTTCTTTCTCTTGTCAACCCGTAAGAGCAATTGTAGGGTAGCACCAAGGCTTGGCGGACATCCCCGCAGAGGCACTGAGACCTGAGGAAGCAAGGCCCTTGGAAGAGAGCAGGTCGGTAATTTACTTTGCGTGTTTTTTTTAATTGCACTGATTTGGGTTGTTTTACTAAACTGAATTTTTTTACTTGGGGAATGAAGTAAGGAAGACCACGTAGTTTTTGAGTGATGTAAATCACTACTAGAACTGTAGAAATGAATGTGTTAACACATAAGGTGTGAAAACTTAGTGCTTTGAGGTAAGTAGGTAAAATACATAATTTGGGAGTGAACATATAAAGAAATTCTGTTTGACAAAGTATAGCCAACACGTAAAAGACTGAGGATGAAAGAGGTCTGCAGTGAGAAAAGCTTATGTTCTGGGCTGGAAATGCCTGTACATAATTATTTGATTTCATTAGAGAACAGAGCACAATATGTGCAAAGTAACACAGCAGCTCTTTACTCACACAAAAGGGACTGATCTCATAAGGGTGAAAAGTGTTTCCTGTCTTCATTTTCGCAAAGAAACTTTAGGGAAGGGTACCCATGTGCTTTTTTTTCGTGTCCTTTCTCATAGCAGTAAGTTGGGTAAATATGAGCAAACCTGTGGCAGGTCAGCAAACTGATGCTGTCTATTGCAGAAATTTAGCAAAACGGTAAAGATTGGAAATACCATAAAATTTGAAGGTGGCAGAAATGAAGGTATTTTACTAACTTAAGCATCTGTCCATTACACTTTTGTACCTGCTAGTCTCCTGTGATACAAATTGTCCAGTTTTCCTTGGGGAGAGGAGTGGAGAGGGGAAGGGGGAGAATCCTGTAAGTTGTTTTTAACTCTTTCTAAATCTAATAGTTTGGAAAAAGTGCTAAGACCCTGGTTTATCCATCCTTCTCCAGCTCAGTAATTAGCAAATGAATCATAAGATTGTGATGGACTCTACCTAGGGATACTGGCATAGAGATTTCTCTTGTTCCTGAACGTGTATTTTTATATATTAAATTTGCCTCTCATTTGGGCATTTTTTTCCCTTTCAGTCCAAGAAAGAAATCTTATATAGCACGATGATCAGAGCAGAGAATATAACAGTATATGCTGGAGCAATGTGGATTCCATATTTTAATACAGGCTAAGAAAGAGCACAAACTATTACTAGGAACTCTGTAATTGGAAAATGATAGCTTAATAGAAATGACAAAAAAAGGCTTCCTGAAAGCAAGGCATGTTTAGCTAGTGATTTCACTTGGGCTAAGGCTTCCTCTTAAGATTTAGTACATGCAGCCCAAAGTGGGAAGAAAAGATAAGATAGCTCTTATTTGTACATAATACTACTGTATAGTTACTTATATTTATAAAATATAGGTTGGATTTTTTCTTTCCCACGTGTAAAAGTGCAGTTTCTGCTGTTTCTCTTCTGAAGTGTTCATCTCTGAACTGATGATTTTGTGTGTAGTATGCTATCTTGGAGTGCTACTTGTTTACTTTAAAGACAAAAACAAAGGAAGCTTTCTTGTGCTTGAATGTCTTCCACAGAATATTTGCGCATGAAAACTTTTCATAGCAAGCTTTACTGGACTTTTATCTTGTCATTTTTAAATCTCTGAGAAGAGATAAAGAGTGTTTATTGCTGATCATAAGAGTGTTTTCGTTTTGCTAATGAAGCTTGCAGATTCAAAAAAAACTACTGAAGAAGATTAGTTTGGGTTTCAGTTTTGCTTCTTCACAAGGGAAGAAACAACTTTTTTTTTTTCCTTTGACAATGGTGCCAACTGATCAAGTAAAAATTTCTGCACACATAAGAAATTAGTCCCATACCAGTGGAAAAAGTGTAAGGCAATGGAACAGAGGAAGCCAGTGACCAACCCTGCATAACATGTTCTACCATTAATGAACCAAAAATAACATTAAGTATGATGCCTTTTTTCAATCCACTTGGCAGGTTATAATGAACAGTGTTTCTGCTGTCATTTGCCACTTCATCAGTGATTCAGCTGACAAACAACAATTATTCGTAAGACAACTAATAGGAACTCTTAGAGCATTTTCCTTTTTAGCTGACTTATATTTACTTCTTGTTATGCTTTCTTGCCATCTGCATTTAAATGAATTTAGTACATTACTTTTTGACTTCACTGTGTTACTGTGTGCATTGCATGGTGGAATGTTTCATGGTGCAAATGGAATATTAAGATATGGCATTTTTCCATAATTTGTGCCAATTTCTTTCTTGAATCTAGTATTTTCTGAAATGCCTGGTAAAGCAATTACAGAAATGCCTGCAGTCCTTCCTTTACCACTCTATTAAACCATTCACTTTTTTCCAAATTCCTGGAGATTGGTTGTAGATAAAGAACTTCTTTTTGCATTCCCACCTGGCTTTAGTACAACACGTTGGTAGCCCTCTGTGTATAGTGAGCCTTGATAAAGAGAATATTCATCCTTTTCAGCTAGCTTCCCAGCCTCTTAAGTTTTGAATTATGAATGTTTTTCTTTGTAGTAAAGCGTTATAGAAATGGAGAAAACACTCCGAAGACGCAGCCAATACCATTGGCAATATAAATAGTACTTAAATATGAAGCATAGTTTGTGTGGTATGCTTCTCCAGACTCTAGTTCCTCTCATTGTTTCCATCTCTCCTTCAATTCAGAAATAAATGTATTCAAACCAAAAGCCAAATAAAACTTCCCTTTACCTTTTTAAAATGTAAATAGGTTCAGGACTCTAGAAAGACTTGCACAGACACTGAACTGCCTGGTTTGCACAATGTCAGGTTTGTATTTATCTGTTGGCCAGGAAATTATATGAAGAAGCATCATAACTGAACTAAGCTACTGCCCTCTTTGAATTGAAGTACACTGTGCTTTGGTAAAGTCCAAACACATGAAGCTCAAAGAAAGCCGTTTGCAGTATTTAATGGTGCTTATTACTCATTTTCTCTATAAGTTGGGGCAGAAGGCTATTAAAAATCTCATAAATTCACTAAACTTGAAGCAAGAACAATAATAGTAAGAAGAAATGTTTATAATTTGGTAATAAATCTTAGGTATTCCCATGATAACCTTATGGCTGCTAAGCTTCTTGCTATTTATTCTGCTAGCCTGGGTATATATATTGAATAAATATATCACAACAACATAATATTTTAATTCATTTGATAGCTATGTCTTGCAAGTAGCTTTAAAAGCTCTGTTAAATAAATAAAAAAAAGGTAATGGTAATTTTAATTTTCATGCAATGAAAGTAGCACTGTGTATAGACAGTAAAATAATGAGATCTATTTTTGGACCATGCCTGCAAATTGCACATCTGCACATCTGATTTTTGTTTCTTCTCAAAAATTACCTTTCTCAATTTAATTCCATGGCATGTCTGTTCTATAAACTCCCTTCTGTAATGTGCTGGGGAAGCCAAAGTATTTAACCTGGTTAATAAAAGCATGAGCAGACAGACAGTGAAAGAAAAAATGCTTTGCCTAATGTATATACGTTTTCCCTGAAAAGTAGGTGAAGATAAAATAGTGCCATCATACTCTGTCTGCCATCCTGTGGTCAAAATAGAACTTTACAGATGCTTATTAGGGAGGAAATGGTCTTAGTATTAAAAATTAGGGCAGAGATAATAGCTGCAAAAATACTTAAGCATAACAATTAAGATACAGTTTTAGAATTCAAGTCTAGATTTTCTTAGTATGTGCACTTTCTGGATAACGTGTTTATACATGCACATGGAAAATGCATGCCTACCCACATTTTACATAGTAGCTGCAAAGTATGACTCAAGAGGATAAAATAGCATCTGCTAATACAGTAGTACTTATATAGCCTTTCATCTAAATGCGTCAAAATATTTTGTAAGTAGACAGGAAAACTGAAGCTCAGAAATACTGATTTGTTCATACTGTTTGGCAATGAATCTGGGAAGAGACTGCAGGAGTCTGGGTTTGCAGTCTTGGCCTGGACCTGCAGAGGAATGAATCAGTAGCCAGGAGAGCGTCAGTGATTCACCCGTTGTCCTCCCCAGCAGCCTGCAGAAAGTGGCCTTCGGCGAGTCTGGGGGCGGCGGGACGGGAGGCGAGAGCATGGGGAGGGACATACCTCAAATACCAGACAGAGCTCTCAGCCAGCTTGACTTGCAAAGCAAAAAAGTAAGAGAAATTTTCCCAAAAAGCTGATGCCTAGTGTGGGATCTCTCCCCAGTCCTATTCTGCTCCTTTCTAAAAATGTCTTCTGGTATGAAACCAAAATCTCCTGGACTAGCAGCCAAGAGCAACTCTAGTCGGTCCAATGCCACTGGAGGACTTCTTCCCTTCTCTCGTCTTGCCCACAGGGAGTGTTTCGCCCCCCTAAGTGATGCAAAATTGCTTGTACACATGGGATTTATGCTCTTGTTTGGTGTTCTGATGAAATGTGTGCAGTTCAGACTTTTATACTGTTGTTTGAATATTAACATATAGGACTATGCTAATACATGATGAAGGAAATAACTTGACTGGTTTCCTAGTTGTTAGTTGCCTTTTCAGTGTGGTGGATGTGGTAGGCTTGAAGTGTCTGGGAGATGGGGCCCCTTTTCCAAGCCTTTTTGCTAATTATTTATACATGAGGGATTAACTGTCATTTTCTGGAACTGAGAGTAAAATTTATTACAGTTTCTTTGAAATCACTTACTGTTCCAAAAGTTGAAACCCCGATGGTTTTGTTTTGATATCTCCAGGTCTTGTCAAACCAAAGCCAAATATTTTGACTACTGACATATATAGTTCCTTGTCAGAGCTAAGTAAAAGCAGAGTATAGAACTTTAAAAATATTTATACCAAAAACCATTTCTTTAATAAAATTTTAATATAAATGTTTTTGATAGACAGTATCATTTTTTATCAGCTCTAATATGATGGATTTGCCTACTTATTTTACTCAAGTAAGAAAAAGTTAAATGGAGACACGTGTGCTTTAGTGAGTGGCTTAGCTAAGTGTGTGATCTGTAGGCTACAGAGAGAAAGTGAAAATGGAAAAATGATTTGCATTTGATTCTTAAAACTGTAAAATGCCTGGGCCATTATGTTTTATAAATATTCATTGTTAACAATAGCAGGACCCTGGAGTAAATCTTGAGCCATTGACTGTGATAGGGCCAAGATTTCACACTCTAGCTCACAAATTTTCTGTTGGCTAAGTTCATTTGCTCCAATGTAATGTTGTTAAAGGAAGTCATTATCAGGAGAAGAGAAAATTTCTTAGTGGCTAAAGCCAGATTGATTTCTTTTTTTGGGCTGGAATTTCAGTTTACTGGTGAGATGGATCAGAGAACATAACTGTAGAATTGTTTTCTTATTAGAGTTAACTTTCTCATCAGTATGAACTGAGGACTTAAGGTTTTGAACCACACATGCTGCAGGATTTCCTTTTTAGATCTAGTGAGTAGGAATAGCACTCTTAAAATATTAACTAGAAAATAAAGAAATTCCTAATCACCCTATCTAGGTAAGTCTTTATTTTGCTTGGTTGCTAATTAGGGTTTTGCTCCTTCTAAAGACTTAATGCACTAGAAACCAAAGGGCTATAAAGGATTAAGAACCTCCTTTCCTGTAAGAATGCAATATGTAGCAAGTATCTGTTAATAACCCAGGGACTTATGTGGCTGCTTATACTGAGTCAAGTTAAAACACACATTGAAATATGGGAAAGAATAGCTTTCTTTAAAAAGAAAGCAGCTTACCAGAAATATGAAGGTATATCTGGCTGCATTTGTGTCACATATCAGCACTCTTACACAAATATCACTGTTGTTATCTTCACCAAATGAAACACTGGACTCCCTGTTTATCCTACAGTACTCTTCTGTCATGGCCAGGCTTTCAGCATGGTAAATCATGCTGTGTTTATCTTAAGAGATCATTCTTGGCCAGGAGGACTGATAATGGACAGTTTTGAAAGTATGGAGCAGTTTTGGAGAGAACAGGATTTCATCATGTTGGTGGAAAGTTTAGAAATCCAAAGCAGACTCCGTGTACACACGCCCCTGGTGGAAAGTCACCAGGGATACAGGTTTGTTTTCATGGCTTGGCTTTCCCTGACAACCATCTCTGCTAAAAGAGCAAAGCAACAGGTCAGGATGTGAGGGACTGCTACCCCACTGCAAGAGGAGCGGCTTCCTATATCACTTGTTCAGCTCCATTGGTCTCAGATGGGAAGCAACAATGAAAATGTCGTGTTTTTAGTCATTGCCAACATTTATAGCATCATGCAGAAAAGATGTTCCCTAGCCCTGAGTGAGTGAAAACTCTAAATCAAGAGCTGCACACCTGCTAATAAAGCAGCTGCTTACTCATCAGATCTAGCCTCGCAAATTCTTCACATCTTTGCTCAGTTTTCATTTCCTTAGATGTATAGAAACCATATATCCATCGAGGAAGGTGTTATTAAGGACAAATAAATGTCTACACATAGTATATTTTATTTGAATTGTCATTTGGATGAAGACGCTTTCAGAAATGGCTTTTAACTGGAAAAATGAGCTAGAGCTGAAGTAATTCACGGGAAAAAGCCTGTGAGACTCGGTTCAAGCAGGGCTGGAAAGAGGCAGCAATTTGTCCCCTACTCCATTATATAATTTGACAGTAGGTTAGAAGTGCTGTCAGCAGTAGAACTAGCTCTTCTAAAATCCGTTCATACGGACAAGAGATTTCACTGTATCCTAACTTTTGTGAGGTATGTTGGCTTCCGTGTGCTATATTTGCAGCCCTTGAGGAAGCCCTTGAGGAAGAACCTCAGCTCAAAGGCATGTACCAAACCTTATCCCTGAGGACAGAGACCACACGCACTCTGTCTGCAATGACAGAGGTGGAGGGAGGGCCCGCAGTGAGCCAGTGGGCTCCTGACCCAGGACAGGGGGGAGTGAGCTTAGTGGGGAAACAGGAACGATGCCATGGGCACTCCTGACAATGTGTGGCTGCTCTTATAAGACAAAACAAATCTGCACTTTGCTGTCCATCACTTTCTGCCTGGTGGAACAGCACAAATATTTGTGGTGCATCTCTGTCCACTTCTTGATGGCTGGAGTCTGCCTTTAAGGGATGCTTGTATAAGAATCTGATGTGGTATAAGCAGCAGTGTTTCTGTTGAAGGTAAAGAAGCTGCATGGGAGTGGACTTTTTTTTTTAAACAGAGTTTTACAAACAAGCACTAGAGAAATTACCTTTTCAGGAAGTGCAAGGACTTGCTTTAAAAATTTGCCTCCTCTTCAGCATTTTTTTCCTCTGTCAGACAGTCTCTGGAATTCATTTAAATACCATTCTTCAGCAGCCACTGTATGCTACGTGTTGATGTAAAAGTTTCCAGTGGCTTTCATTAATTTGGCTCCTTGCATTATCTTGATGCTTAATCAACAGATTCATTGTGGCAGTCGAGATCTCAGAAATTAGACTTTGTTTGCCAGTGCATGGTAATTTGTGCTTTCAATATATACTTGGTGACTGTTAAGGAAAAATGATGGCTCTTACAAGCTTTATTGGACAGAAGTATATAAATGTTGATTATGCTATTTATTGGGAAGCTCTTAACTGACTGCTTGCCAAGCAGCTGCCTTCTCCCTAGCTACTGCATAGCTGCTTTTCTAGCAGTTTCTTCTTCTTTCTTCATTCACTAGCCACGTATGTACTTTCTCTTTTCTCCTAGTGCTTTATTCTACACAGATGCTCTGTTGATGATCTTTGAATGTAGAAAGGGAAAAGCCCCTGTAATTAATATTGTATTTCCTCTTTGGCAGTTAAGCACTTGGCCACGTCTCTGTGTTCTCTTCCTACCGATATAGTTACCAGATGTTTTCTTGATGCTTCTTTCTTGTTTGCATTTGGATTGTCACTTGAACATTAGTGCTCTGTTTTCTAGAGGAAAGCCTTTGACTTGGTAGACTCGGACCCAAGCCGCAATTGTCTGACCTCAGCTTCCTCAGTTTGAGGTTATGTTTGGATCTGAGATTTTGGTTTGGCCTATCATACTGGTAGGGGCCAGCCACAAAGTTCGTTTTTTAATTCAGAGATGACTTTTTACCGATTTCAAGATTACACAACTTATTGCTTCACTTTGACTACATGTAGAGACAAACTCAATTCCTAAAGATTTAACTCTTGTTTGCAACAATGCTATGGATTTATTCCATCTGTGGTGAAAATAAGACCTAAAGATCTGAACTTGACATGGGTTTGCTCCAGAGTGCCGTGAATATGATCTTAAGAAAGAGGATAGTCTCTGCTCATAAGCTGGAAGTGAGAATATTTCTTACTGAGGTTGGTAACGACCCCGGCTTAGACCTGAGATGTGCTGCTCCGATAAGAGGAAGTGAAGCACAGTTTCTGCCTACTACCTCAAGTGCTTGGTCTTAGTGGAGTCTGAGAGTCAGTCTTGCCAATAGTAGCAAGCATGTTCTGGAAGAGAAGTGCATCCAGCGCTATGAATAATTCACTAGCGGTTTTGATGCAGGAAGAGTTAATTAGCAGCTTCAGTAACAAAAAATGCTTTAGGTACCCTCTGTTTCTCACAGCTCTCGCTACTCGCTGTGCATCACATGCAAGACAAGTACAGTCTTTTCTTACCAGGTGTTCTCATCTCTGCTTCTGGCTACTGCTTCAGGCCTGAAGAGATCAATTACTGTCTTCCCAGTCCTGAAGTGTTGTCTTTGTTTCCCAAGTCACCATTTTTACCTCCTGCTGGTGGGAAATCTGGCCCTTTATCCTATGCTTGGGTAGTGAAAGGTAAAAAAGGAAGACTAACTGCAGTTAGGCCTTTCAAGCAAATAACTAGATAATAAATATGAGGCTTTTGCTAACCTAATTATGCATGCTATCCCGAAACCAATTCATCCATGGTTCACAATTCACATCTATTCCAAATTCACTCCTGGTACAGAAGCGGGGACCTACAGCCCCAATTGCACGAATGCCCAATATGTTAAATATTATAGCAGGGCTTTTCCAGGCAGTTTCATTACAGCATAGGCAAGAGGGCTTCATGGAATTAGAAGCAAAAACATTTTTATACTGTGGGTCCTCAAGACTGTGGATCCTATTTTAGGGCACCCTATACTATCAGGAGGCGAAGGACAAAACAAATTCACTCTGCCATTCAGACTTGCTGAAAAAGAAGAAAGAGTAGTTTGGTGTTGCAGCAGACTTCAGGTATCACCTCCCTTCCCTCAGCCAGAAGAAAATCAGCATAAATACCGTATTATAAACTATGGTTAATTTGACAAGATACCAATGTTTATTCCTATGGCTGGTCTGGATCAGCCATAGGAATCCAGAAGTGACTAAATCTGGGAAACTGGTCTAAATCTAGCAGTCATGTGCAATGACATGATTCACGGGTACTCATCGTCTGCAGTTACTCTGCCACAGACAGAAAGGAACGGGCCACTTTTCTGATTTCTCTTAAAATGGAGAACACTTGAAGGAACACAAAAGCCTCACCTTTTTTCAGCCCACAGGAGGGCAACGTTGAGCTGCAGCTGAAACTAACAGGCTTTGCCAAAACAGGTATACAGTTTATTAATTTAAGAATGAATTGAAACGAATTGGTTAATTTAGAGATACTATAGACTGTAGATATTTGGTGGTGTGCTGGCCTGCATTCACATTGACTTCATGTTAGGTTGTATTTGTGGTTAATCTGTAATTGTCCTAAATTGCATTTGTCATCTGTGGCCAATGAAAATACGTGTTGTGAACAATAAGGCAAACTTGTGTGTTAGGTGGTTCTGTTTTTCTTTGTAGTTCTCTTTCCAGACTGTATTTTGTAATTAACTATTGTGTTGAGAAAATGGATTACTAGATTTCTGGTTTGAAACTGTGGAATTGTCTAAAACTGCATGAATAATGAGGACTATGTTAGAAGGATTGTAGGCTGAGTACATGAATTGCACAACACTAATTTGAAATTCAGTTATTTAGGAAGCGTGGGCTATAATGGGTTTAATACAGGTGGTTTTCAGTAGTTGAAGTAGTATATCAAATGTAGCTGCACAAAGGATTCCCATTCTGCAATAATTTGTAGACTCCATGGATTCTAATCACAGCCTGGAGCTAGATCCTGAGGGAGGCTGAGAAGCCTGATTCAGGAGGTGGTGAAAAATGAGGTGGCTAAGCCAGATCCTAGGAGGCTGGAAAGGCAGCTCAGTGGGAGTGAGGCACTCCAATACCTTCTGAGATCTTGGCTATATGATGTTTTCAAGGTTTCTGTCAACTACTAAAATAAAGCATTTCTCTCTGTGCAGAGAGCAAAATACGCCGAGGCAGGGAGCGGGTAAATGCCCAGCAGCAGCAGTGGTGGCACGTGTGTACCCCACGGCAGCAAAGGTGTGTTGTGAGCAGGCTGGGAGCTGGAGTGTGGAAGATCAGCGCAAAGCGCATGAGCACTGGACACACCTCGCAGCTCTGGGCCAAGCGAACGGGCTGTGGGCAGCGAGCACCAGTTACGCGCCGGTAGGCAAACGGCACGGGGCTCCTCCAGATGCACAGGGCACAGCCGTGGCCTCCCAGATGGGGTGAAGTGGGGAGGACTGAGGTGCTCTTTGTTCTTGTTTTGTGTTGTGAGTGTAGAGAGCTCTCTGTCACTATTGCAACAGACACATCGTGTAGGTGGAACAGGGACAAGCAAAGAATCAGTGGCTAAATACTTAGCAAGGAGAAGCTGAACAGGCTGTTTGCAGAGGAGGTGCAGTTGGCAAGGGCTTAGTTTGCAATATGGTCTCTGCTTCTGGTGGATAGTAATGAGCCTCAGGTGATGGCCAAGCTGACCCAGAGAGCAACGTAAGTCCTGATATTGGTACCAGTCTTCAGCACCCCGGACTGGGAAAGGGAAAGAAGGAGAGCTACAGTAGGCTATGACAGGGAAACCAGCACAAACTGCTCTTCTCCCCTCACCTCTGCTGTATCCCTTCAGCAAAGCCGTTCGTGCCAGGGGAATCACTTTGGTGCCAGAGGTTTCAGGCTACCTGTGTGCTACGTGAGAGGAGGAGAGACTGGTTGTGGTTCTGGTGCACCATGCGCTAGTAACGGGGTATTATTGACCAAAATGATCCAGAGAGAGGCTTGGGGCGGGGGAGGGTTGTTTTGGGGTTTGTTTTATTTAGATGCGATGTCTTTTATCGGACTTAACTCATTCTCAGTCAGTTTGAGAGAGCTTTCTGGTTTTATGTCCATGCTCCACGGACTTCAACGGTATGGTTAAGAGATCTTGATTCAGGCGCTTTGTGGCCTCGTGGAGACCACATGTTGCCAAATCAAACAAAATTTATAATTTGGAAGCTTTCTTCCCCCAGCCATATAAGCTAAAAGCATTTTTGAAAGTGAAAACTTAGTCTGTAACAAGGCACGGATTCTGTGCCAAATTCCATGGTTCCTTAAGCAGGGAATATCTGTAGTCCCTTCTTCATGTTCAAAGCAGGAATAAGTGAGCTTTTTTTCCCAAAGGCTTCCAAACTCTATTGGCATATACTAGGAAAGCTTTGACAGGACACACTAGATGATGGATTGATACATAAAGGATATCTTCTAGTATTTTATTAGAAAAGTAATTGTTTGGGTGTGTATCACTACTAGTTTTGCCAGAGGCAGGTACACAGTTTCATATAGCTGGTAAAATTAACTCTCTGTGGATTGACATTTTTGGGAAACTAGCAATCTGCAAAGACCCCCCCATTTCATTCTTTATCCACAAATGCCCTTTTTTGGGGTCCTTGGGAGTCAGACTCATATTTGAAAACAATTTCAAAGCATTACACTTCTATGAAAAAAACAATTCATCTGGAAATGGTCTGACTCCCAGACCTACTCAGTTGGGCTGTTGCATCCAGTCCTTAACAGTTTTGTTCTTTGTGTGTGATGTGCTGTCCTGGCCCTGCCAGAAAAAAAGTACAGCTTTTTTTCAGGTGTGCTTACTCTATTTGTTATCAACTGTATAAGTACAGACACTGAGACGTTAATCAGAATGGTTTATTAAAGGTGAAGAATAAAAATACTTTTAAGTGCTTTTATGGAAAGTTGAAATATGCTAATAAATTAACTCTTTAAAAAAATACAACCCTAGTTAGCTGAGAAAGTGAGTTAAAAGTAATTTTAGACTCTACATGTGATTTTGACTTTCCTTGATGGCTTATATGGAACAGTGTACATGGTTTATTCCCCCCCACACTAATATTTTTCCTTCTCATTGCAAGATGATCCATGTGTCTTTATTGGTGAAAGAAAGATGTATCAAATACAAAAAGGATATATAGCAGGTAAGGTTGATGTGAACGCGTGTAATTACACAGGTGTGATTGCATTGAGGATGGGGCAGAAGGAGAGTTAGGGCTTGTGCACAACACTGCACCATATCTTACCCTCATGATCCCTGCACCACAAGAAGCTACGTGCAGGCAGCCAGCTGTATCTGGGATGGAGGAGCTGGAGGGAAGTGCTAAAATGATGGATGAAGTGATGCCAGTCCTGCTAAAATCCCCCCTTTCTCTCCTTCCTTGCAACAACTAGGAGGCCTAGGTTATCCTACCAAGGGTAGATAAGAAGTATATCAGATGAGAACAATCTGCAGTGACTTGCCTCAAATTGAGGTTCCAGGTGTTCGCTCAATTTTCTTCTCCATCTAGGAAATGCCCTTCTTGTGCTACCTCTGATCCCTGATCTCCAGCCCCTCTCCTCCTTTCCCGGAGTACTCTACTAAACCCTTCTGACAACGAGCAGTTTCACAAGCTGTTCCAGGAGGCAGCAGCTCCTCCTGACCTCCAGCACCACTGTCTCACTTGTGTCAGTGCCAGGTCAGTAGTGCACAAACAGGGAAGAGAAACTTCTTGAAGTCATCACTGCTGCTGTAAGAAATGTTTATGAAACTGGAGTTTTAAATGCTCACTGTTTGGCTGTTGGTTTAAAGTAAATGGGATGATACAGTAGGAAAATATGATATTTAAAAAACCATAGCCAGCCAATCCAAAACTCCTACTTTTCTTATCCCCTGCCTCCCTAGAGCATGAAGAGTTTGGACTAGATCCAGCTATAGCCCAGATTCCTACAAGAAAGTGTGAAATGAAAAAACCTGGAGGTAAATGTGCAGCTGGGGGGGAAATGGGATAGAACTTTATTACAGGGATTAGTGTTGTTTCGGATAAATACGTAAGACCTCTGTGTTTTTATTCCATAGTCTTGCAAAAATCAAATCTTCAGATATCTCTCAACAGAGAACAACGATGACAAGCTCTTGGACAAAGTTGTACGTATCGAAGTTACCAGTTAGGACAGTATCCAGTCTTAGTAGTTCTCAGCTAGCAACCACTTGTGAGTATTTTTTGGCTTGGTTTGATTTTCGGTTGAAAAGTGCTGATGCATTTCAACGTGAAGTGGTTTTTGTATGCTTGTATGTGTGCTTGTGCATATGTATTTACTGATTTCATTAGTTCCTTGGCTTCCAGGCCCTTGGTATGTATGCCAGGATGATGCTATGATTCACTGTTACAGCCTTCAGGAGTAACTAAGAACATGGCTGAAATGCATGCAGCCATAGAGATGTCTTGTTCAGGCTGTGCAGAGTCTCTGTCTAGGTCAATGAAGGAGTTCAGGATTAGAAAAGTTAACTGATGTTTCCAGGTTCTGTTACTGAGGAACAAGAAACGTTGTTCAAGAACACAAACACATACAAAAAAGAAATTGTCCTCTGTAGAAATGAAGTACTGAGCACTCACAGCACCTTCCATGCCTAATCTCCTAGCAACCCAACTTCCTGGCCCTTGAGCATTAATAAAACACACAAACAATTTGATATTCATTTCTCAGCAGAGACTTTCCACTGTGGAGGAGGAGTTAAGGACTCTACAAAGTGTTCTGGGACCAGTACTGAGTGACTGTGCAAAAATCTCAGGTATATCTTAAAGGCTGGGAAATTGAAACGACCTTGGTGAAGCTGTGCTGTAGGAGATCTGGGAGCACAGATGAGTCAGCAGGAGGCTGCACATGGGGGCTGTAAAGAGCCTTGTGCCAGCAATAAGGGTAACGAGCAGAGTTTATGCATCTGGAAAGCACAGGCTCCAGTACTGAAACTAAGGGAAATCACCATTAGTTTCTGATGGCACAGAGATTAGCATTGCTCAGCTGTGTCCCATAAATCTCTCCATGACCTAGCTGTGATTCACAGACCAGTGAACCAGCTCCTTATATGGATACGTCTACATGGTATATTGCAGAAACAAGTTCGCTGCGTTGGTGCTCTGAGCTAGCTGATAGCTACACCACCGTATTAGCGTGGCACTGCTTCGGAGCTAATAAGCCCTGCAGAGAAACAAGTATATCAGTGTGGGCTCTGTGCCATGCTCACACTGTCAGATGGCTTTTCGATCAGAATTGGCTTGTGTCCTGCCACTCCGGAGCACAGGCAGAGTGAACACAAGTTGCATCTGAATGTCATACGTAGGTAAAGGACAATTTGTTTATCCACTTGATAAGGAAGATCTTAAGCTGGTACAAATACATTAATTCTCCTGAAGTGACTGATTATGCAGCTCCAAAGAACCTCTTGTGGGGATTTGACATTTGGGTTGTCACAATGCATTGAAGACAAGGAATTTTAAAATCTTTAATGGCATTAAGGAATTAAAATCCAAAGCTCTGGATGATCTGTACAAAGAGAGCACTGTACCGCTTAAACATCTTCAGAGAGTTCAGAGTTTTTATTCCCTTCTGCAATTGTAGAAACTTTTCCAAGCAGAAGAAGTAGTATCCATTTTAGGTAGTTTAAATAATATCTCAGAAGAGGAGAGGAGTATGCACAGAATAGGCACATGATTGATTGAGGGGGTGCAGAATAACTATTATGCTGATGTTCAATATTACAGGCTAGCAGAAACCAGAGATGGATGTTTTCATTAGATTTTCTGTCTTCAAAAGATGCTAAATTAAGGGTGGTCCTAGGTAGCAAGGTGCCTCTCAGAAAAAGGAAGGAAACAGCCCTGAAATTGATGTATTAGTCATTTTTCTTTGTCCTCTGAAGTATGAAAATGTATCACGCTAGACTATGGAACTCTGATTATGGTGTAATTTCTCATGGAAAAACTGTGCTTTCCTTCTTCACCATCTTTGCTAATAATTGATACCTATTCCAGGATCTAAATGCTTAGCATTTGTGTAGTGACAGAAAATAAAACCTTAAGTAGAGATGCACAGGTAATAGAATAACCATTTATTATGCTATTTTCTACTTGTATTTTGAGCAGAAATGTCATTTTTGGAGAAATCACTTATCAAAACATTTTAGAATCAACAAAATCTGAAAGCATCACAGTCAAGGAGCCAAATATATTTGGAAACAGTGACTGCAAAAACCACATGCTGCCCCCTTTTGAGGGGGCAACAGTGTAAATGGTCCTATATATTTGCTTTATCATGTTAGTTCAAAGTATTAGCATCGTTGAGGGGGGGAAACAAAGGTTTTCAAGAATAAATATAACGAAAAGAAAGTAAACAAACTACTTTGTTCAAAGCTTCAGATGATCGAAGTTTTGAGGATTTGTCAGTCTAATTGCAAGAATCATTCTCTCCTTAGAAAATAGATTTCTCTACCTTCTCCACTGCAAAATTTTAGTTAGAAACCATTAGAAGTGTTGGTGGAAATCAGCAATACTTTAAAGCTGTCTCAAGGAGCAGAGACTCAAGCCAGGGTTCCCATCTCCTTTGGTGACCTGGCAATCACTAGGAGCAGTGACCAGAGATCAGGACTTGACCGCAGGATCAGATATTTAGTGCCAAACTCCATTATTGAACAAGGGATCCGCAAGACTTTAAGCTGTAGTTTCCCTTTCAGCTAAACACAGCTAACACCACTAATCTACAAAGCCAGTACATTTAAACCTGATAATAGAGAAATTCTGACTACTTGAACTGGACTGGACCCCCTGTCCTTCAGAACTTTGTAAACAGAAATATCTGACTTCACAAGGTTGTGCTAGGCTCTTTTTTTTTTTTTTTTTTTTTTTTTTTTTTCTATTTGAAAAGCTGCTCTTTCACATAGTACAACAAAATAAGGATTTCTTGTGCATTTCTTCCTAAGAGAAATTCTGCCAGATGTCAGCAGTGATGGAAACTGAGCTCAGCATGCGAAGCAATACCAGCACTGGCACTGTGTGTTGGTGATGATGCTCAGCTGTGTTTTGAAAGGGCCGCCTCCAGCAGCAAAAAGACTAGTTCAGTAACACTGCTAATATAATATTTTCCAGGGTTTGCTGTGAGTGTTGATTTTGTCATACTTTCAAGACTTATTCCATCAAGCCATAGAAGGCAAGCATAAATGTCACAACGTGCTGTTAGTTTGCATTCGGCTGTCCTAGGGAATGGCTTTTTCTTTTCTTCCCCCCCCCCCCCCCCCCATTAATGCATAATGGTTAAAGCAAAGCATTCTGACTATCAGAACAATGGAACTGTTTTTAGAAAATGCTTTTAAAGACCCTAGAAAAGGTCAAGAAAAGTGGTAATTTTTCTGGGTAAATTATTGGCAGTTTTGCATGCATGTTGGGAGAATTTATTTTAAAAGTCTAATAACATGTACTAGGATGTAGGAAAAAATTAATAGTACTATCTAGTAAAAAGTACTGCATGCTAATTGCAGTAACTGTGCTAGGAACCTGAATCTTCCTGAAAGGAAAAGTTATTTTAATGTACATACAAGAAAGACCTGCTAATCCTGGTTCTTCATTAAAGTGAACAAGGGAGGGACAAACATTTCCTGAAATTTAAGAATTAACAATTTTGTCCCACGCGTTTCACTGGTCTTCATACATTCATTGATGAGTTTTCTCTGTCCTTGCTCTCTCCTCCATAGATTTATATGGCATATAGTTAGCAAGGAATATGTTTTGGGTAGTCTCACTATCTCACTATAATAAAATCATGTGAACACTACCTTTTTTTTTTTTTTTTTTTTTTTTTTCTCTCCAAGAAGTGATTTATCCACCTACCTCCTCAGCCCCTTTTTAATAACTAAAAATTAACTGCACAAACCTGACTCATTAAAAATAATTGCATAGTTGATTTCACTCCATTATTTCTTTTACAATGGAATGCTAGGCTTTCTCACGTGTATATCATTTACATAATTAAGATACTGAATGAGCTTTTGTGGAGATGTAAAGGTATTTTTTGCACTGGGCATCTTAATTAAGGTCAATCCTTGCTCCCTCATTAAAAGAAATGTTGGCTAGTTGGTACTGCCTGCTGTTAAACAGTCTTTGGCTTTCCCTTTATAGATACTGTCTTGCAAGTTAAGAGTTTGACTCGTGATCGTTGACCATCAATGAACTTCCCTATAACTGCTTAGGCAGTCTTGGTTTGGTATGATGAGCTCTTAGGGGGAGCTCTGTAAATCATGGACTAGTCACTAATAGGGCCTGCAGTGTAGCAAGCAGAAAGCTTTCATCCTTGTCCCCACTTTCTAATGGAACTGCGATATCACTGCTCGCTGTGACTTCATGTTCATCCATCTTTCAGATTCAGACCATGTCAGTATACATATGAAGCAACAGTGAAAATAAAAGCAGAACCCAGGAGCGAGAAGCACTCATACCAGGATATAGTTGGAGAATTGCCACTTCAGGTAAAATGAGTCAAAATCCAGTTTGTTGCAGCCTTAATTCACTATAAAACCTAACACAGTGTCAGGCCTTGTTTGGAAGGAGATGCAATAATATTGATTGGAAAATAAAGTAAATGAAGTGGAAAACCAAACACCAGTTACAAAACCAAAACACTGGCATATTTCTTCTTCCAATTCTTGTTTCAAGCCTTGTGCCAGTACAGGTCACGAGTATTTAGCCTGTGTCTGCACACACAGTTTTAGCATTAGAGGCTGATAAGACTCAGGGGAGTTCTCCTTCTGCCTCCCAACGCCCCTGCCCCAAAAAACCCTGAAAATATTATTTTGGTTCAGCTGAATGCTCCAGTTAACAAACCTGAAATGTCGATCCAGGTTTAAAATGTTATGAACACAACATTTTATTAAATTGCAGATGGAAACTATGTTAACAGAAACATTTTGTTTTGAAAACACAAAGTCAGATGTTTTGACATTTTTGAACAAACAAAAATTATCTTTTGGAATATTTTGTGCATTTGTAGGTACATATCTGATTTTGTGGGCCTGTTTTGTGATTTCCTGTGTAGATCTATATGTACATATATGTATCTGTGCATTGCTAATTCCATATAAATGAAATGGAAGCCTCTCCCATAGAAGAAATAAGATTCCCTGGACATGGAATAAATATAGTAATGCTTATCTTAACACAAAAGGCAGAAGGGTAAAGGGTCTTAACCTTCAAAATTTTTATACCTGTATTACTATTGCCTGTTCTACTTTTTGGTGAAGATAAATAGCTTCAGGCCCTGGACAGAGTATTTAGACACCTTCCTTGAGAGTACACTTGCCAGATGACATTCAGCAACCCTGAGTCTGCTTGAAAAAAACTTTAGTAGTATTCAGTAATTAGAATAATATCCATGTTTAAGACATCAAATTTAAAATGTTTAACTGAATCATATATTTATTCCATGTGCTCTGGAGGTCTTCTGACATTTTTCAAGTCTTGATTACTTAAAAGTCCGAGTATAACAGTACATTAATATTCAGAAGGAATGTTTGAATCTTCATGCGTTATTTGATCAGGCTAAGTATGCATCCCACTTTGATTAAGACTTCGCTGATCCTGGAGTAAAATCATTAAACATTCATAAATGACCATTGCTTTTTCTCCTGCTCAAGAATGTACTGACACATTTTATGCAATTATTTGTCACAAGTATCTTCCTGAACTTTTAACCCCCCTTACTTTCTCTTATGCCTGCTTACATTAAATCCAAAAATCTTCATTTCAAAGCATTTTTAGAAGCTAATATACAATTCATTTGAGTTCAGAGGAGGTAAAATTACAAAACAGTGCACTGTCGTGATAGGCTTCTTTCTTAATTATCTACATGGGTGGTTTCCTTTGAGGAATAACTCCTCTGAATTCTTTAATTCCCAGGTTAAAATGCCTTTGAGTCTAGGCTCATCCTTTAGAAAGATATTTCTAAAAGCGATAGCAGGATAATGTTGGCCCCCAAGTTATAGTCTGATATGTGCTTCTCCTGCTCGCTCATCTCAGCTTAATGGCTTGAGGGCAGACATGGGTTTTAATCTATCAGTGATTTGGGTTTTTTTTTTTAGTTTTTTTTGTTTGCTTGTTTGTTTGTTTGTTTGTTTTCCTTTCACCCTCCCAGCATGGGAGGCAAGAGCCCAGAAGAAACGCCTCTAAGCCACTCTGGGCAAAGGCTGCCGCATTCCAATGCTGAAAAGCTTGCAAAGCAGTTTCAGTTGGTAGGTATGCAAAGCTAGGGGAGTAACCAGCCTTTTTACATTATTTGTTTCAAGTTTAATATTTCCATTTTGTAAATACATACAAAAATTCTTTTAAAAAGACAATCTTTTTATTAAAACAACACCATTCAACGTGTTTAAAAAATTCAAGAATGTTCTTACCATGATTAAGATCGATGATAAAACCTCCATTGACTTCAAGGGTAAGGATTAATTAAAATTCTTAATTATTCATTACAGGAACTATGCCTGCACAGAATTTTAGGTTAACAAAAATGTTTGCTTTTAGTGGTTTCATTTGACTTCAACATATACTGAGGCCTAAGTCAGATTTTGGTATAAAATAGGAAGAATATATCTGCAGTTGTAGAAGGAAGGCATCCGGCTTATATTCTCAGTAAAAGCTAGATCTGCTTCTTTTAAAGGTGGACTACAAATCTTTTATGTTTTTGATTTCTATAATATGTTTGAGAAAGATGCCTCTTTTTCTTAGAGAGAGATTCTTTCCCTCTCTTTTTCTACTGTTTGCTTTAATTAGAGAGCTAGGGAATTAGGAACATCACTGAGACACCAGAAATTAAAATTTTAGTCATTAAGAACAAATGAAACTTGTAGTTAGATCATTAAAAACATTTCAATATGTAGCTTATTTTTTAAATATCTTTTGTATCATGGAATAATTTCTTATGTGTTAGTGCATTCAGAGCAGCAGGTAGGATTTGGAGTTGTAGTAAACATCCTTGATTCCTTGATGCTGAAAAATGAAAAAATCAGCATTTCTGAATATCAGTGAAATTGCTAGTCCTGGTAATTCTCTTTATAACTCTTTAAAAAGAAAAATAATTGCAAAAAGTGACCTTCTCCAGTCCTCCTCTAGACATGGTAAGACTATAAATCAAATTTTTAAGTGACTAGTTTGCATATATGTATTAAAGACTTGCAGTTTATCCAAGGCAATATGAGAATTTCCTCCTACTCCTCTGATTATATTGCTCACACTGACATATAATTTAAATATATTAGGTATTAGCGGAGTAAGTGAGTAAAAGGATCCTAATTTCTGTCTCAGCAGGAAAAGGGAAGTACGTTCTCCAACAGTCAATCACTGATACTTATTTTCCAGTGTTTTGCAATGTTTTTAGCCATCCGTTGTTTTGGTACCTACAGGACATGTTTTGTACCTCATATTTGGCAAGGTTTTTATCAGAACTAGGTGATCAAGTAGTCATCTTCATGTACAAAGTTTCTAGAAACTACATATATTATTTGACTTTCAGATAAATGTTTGATGGGCAACTCTTTGTCATTTCACCAATAAATTTTCTCCTGGATGACTTAGTATTACAGGTGAAACAAATTTATACTTTATAGAACTCATAAAACATTACCATTCTTGATACATTTGTGAAATTTGTACAAAAAGCTGTCAGGTCATCTGACTCCCTTCACTCTACTCAATGTTATCCAAGGACTAATTCAGGAAGAAGTAGAAAAGTTGGGATAATCTTGGTTTGGAGGAAAAAAAAAAAAAAAAAACTTGAATAGGATTTCAAGGTCTCTTTTATAGATGAAAATAAAACCTGCTAAATGCAGTGCTACTCTTCCAGACTTTCCTCATTTGAACCACAAGATTTTCTGACATTGTCATTTATAACTAATGCTGTCAGCTAGAATATTTCTATGTTTATTTTGGAATAAATATCTGCAAGTCTAACATTCAAAAATATATTTAAACCTTAATTACCCTATTAATATTTCAAACCATTCTTTCACATCTTTTTTTTTCCAGTGTGTTACAAAGAACTTGTCTATAACTTATCCCTTGATGTAAACAAATTCCCAATAAGTAAACCTTTTACCTTATTAATCTTCAGGGACTGTACAGCAAGAATAGACTAGAGAACTGCAGGGGATGATGCTTGTAAAACCTCTTTTCACTGCTAATAACATACAAAATTCTATTAAGAGCTGTAAAGTTCAGTTTCTCCTGCTGACTAGCAATGAAAGTGGTGGTGCTGCAAGAAAAGACAGATGTTGGGTAGTGTCACCTTTAGAAATCACTCCCTGATCTTTGACGGTTTATAGATTATCGCTTTGCTGAGACATTGTGTCGGGCTTCCCTGTTTGCTTAGCAACTGGTCTGAGGGATGTTCAGTGGCAAAACAAAAAAAAGCTGTAGGCCTTGAAAAGTTCAAGGTGTCAAGAAGTCTGCATCATCTCTCACATTGCTCCACTTGTCTTTCGGGGTTGTTTTGTTCTCACCATAGCTCCAGAGCAGACCTTGAATTACCACTTGATAGGGAAATGTTCTCCCTAGGAAAATCAATCCCTAGTATTTATAGTAAGAATAATGTGTATCCATTTGAGTATTAGACAGAAATATTAGGTGGAAATACTGTTATTTTCAGACATTATAAAGTCTTCCTTGCAGACTAAAATGATCCTCTATATTTTTAAACCTAGCTCAGAAGAGGTGAGCCATGACTTGCACTGGGGTCATGGTCAGGCCCGGAGCACTGACCACAGGGCTTGTGCTCCCAGGTCACCTGCAGTGCCAGTTCCAGGGCTGGATCTGACCCTCAGCAGGCTGTAGAAGGGCCATAGGATCAGGGTGATCTGTTTCTCTAAAACTGTTTTGGCTCTTTCACACTGGATTTGCAGAAAGACAATAGGATAGAATGGCTCTAATTTCTTTTTTCTTTTTTAATTGAAAAAAAATAAGTCACTCTCTCAGTCACTTTTCTCCTATGTCCCTGTGTGTGTCCTGTTTTTTCACACTCCTGACTCAATCTCTTCCTGTCAACTTCTATGCATATTCTTTCCGGTGAGGCAGTCTCTCTGGAAAAATGACTGAGGTGAGACAGAATAAATTACCACTGGGTTCAAGTCTTTGCTCTTACTGCCTTCCTTACGCAGGACTTCTCCTTAGCTGCTTGACCCTAGTTTATACAGGACCTGTCCGTGTAAAGAGACCAGCTCAGGTTCTGAAAGTAGCTCAGCTGTGTAGGTACAGTATTGCAGTAGACGCATTTACTGCAAAACAGCGCTTTGCTGTTGTGGCTGTAACAACAGTGATAACTAGTGCAAAGTGTTTGTTTAAAAAAAAAAAAAAAATTGCAGTGGGTCATAACCATCCACTGATGATGTGTGTTCCTCTGTCTCCCACTCCCACTTTCTTATTACTTCAGTACCAGAACTGCCTTCCTGAAGGCAGGAAAAAAATTCTTTCTTCCAAAACGGTCTTCATACTTGGATTAAACAAAAGACATATTTTTGTGAGGACAACCTATAGTCCACTGAAAACAATTTCTTCTTTCTTGAATAAAGCTTTCTAGGAAGGTTAGGATTAGATGGAAACTGGTGTTGGCAGTATTAGACACTTTATTGCCTTCACTCCCCACCCCATCCCTGCTTGTTATTGCTCCTGTTGATACACACGTGGAGTGACGCTGTGGCTATGCAAATTGCTCCCTCATTGTTTCCATGGCAGTGAAAAGGGTCAATAAAATGTCTGTCTGTGGATGTGGGCTGGTTTTCATTCAGCAGTATCTGCGGTCATACACCCCATGCTGCTTGGGTGGCTTCTGCTGCAGACAAATCTCTAATCACTTACGAAAGATGAACTAGGATCAAGGCACAGATTCTTTAACGTGTTGAAAAACTTAATGCTTAGGTACCAAATGTGCACTGCAGAGGGCAGCGACTTCAAATTGCCTAATGTAACCATTTCAGTATCTCGTGCATATATTAAATATATGGCACATATAAGATCAAACTTCGTTGTATGAAAAAGTTCACTTAAATGCTTTGGAAAGGTTACGATTAGAAGGCTTTAGAAAAGTATAGCTATATTTCAGAGCCAATATTCGAAGTGAACCAGTTCAAACCAAACTATTTGTCTTACTGCTGCGGTGTGCTAGAAGAGGCAGGCTTTGTTTTACTCTGCATTAGGTGACATTATGGACTATTACACTGATTATGTAAAGCTCCATCACTACGACATAACATTTGCACAGCAGTGGAGAAAGGCCCTGTAGTAGCTTGCATCTTTTAGATCCTGCCACTTGAGTGAAGTAAAGCATCCACAGCGGCAAGGAAGATTCTACTGCTGACTCTGAAAATCCTCAGGCAGGAGACATTCTGGGTTGTGTACAATGTCTAGCAAAGCCCTTCATTCTCTAAAGCACTTACTTGCTCAAATAGAAACATTACTCTTTTCTTCCTGAGGAACTGCCTGGTTTTCAGCATGGGAAAATACAGATTAAAAGAAGCTCTGATGTTTAAAAAAGTAACAAATGCAAAAGACCTGCTTATCTGTGTTATTTCATTAAGTGAAAGAATTTTCTCCTAGCTGACCCAGCTGTTACTACTTGGGCTGTGCTTGTTTGCTAGGCAGACAGGCTATGGCTTAAAATCTGTTGGTCAGCTCTTCTGTGGTTTTAGAGACTTTTATTGTCTTCAATTTGAAATATAAGGTGGACCCAGAAGGGAGGAGGGTTATGTTCTTCTATAGATGTCAAAATGTTTGCTTTCTCTCTGGGCCTTGAAGAAGTCGGATGCAGATGTAAAATCTTCTGATTCCATGTGTTAATGTTTGAATTGGGACAGTCATGCCAAATGCATGTGTGTGGATGCGGGTAAGAAGGCTGTGCCTTGTCCCCACCTCGCCCTCCTGCCGTGGTGAGAGCCTGGGGATGCACTGAGCGTGGTGCCTGCTGCTGCTGAGTCTGCTGGCCTCATTCTTCTTATTTTCCCATAGTTTAAAAGACACTCTACTCCACCCACGTGGTAATGCAATTTTTAGCTGCAAATATAACAGGAAGTGTCTGATTGCAAGTAGTTCAACACAAGAAAACAATTCTTTAAGTCTGTTTTTTAAAATTACCTGTAGAAATCTACTAGGGGACAGAAAACCTGGATTTGGGGCCTAAATATCTTACAGTTGCAGTCATTATATTTACTAAATAGCACCATTGTTGCTGGAGCTCTTGCTAGTGTTGCAGAGTCTGCTAGAGGTCTTCCAGGAAAATCAGGGTGGAGGGAAATGGAGGGAAGAATTAAGTGCTCAGTTTATGTCTGTTGGTCTGTAAGCATGTCAGCTACGTGGCCCCTGTGCACTTAAGGGATTAACAATAATAACATACCAAAGCAGCATTTAACTCCTTGTGATTCAGAGCTCCATGGATAACTTCAACTTCCTGTCATACAGTTGCATTTTTCTGCTGTTCCACCCTCTTTATGTTTTTAAGTGATCTGTTTTTCAGTGGGGTTTTGTGTTGTTTGTATTAGCATTTCTTAAAGCCCCAGTTACAGGCCAGCAATGATAAGCAACTCAGTTGCTGAATTGTTCACAGCTTGAATATTTTGTTATGATAAGGATAAGAGTAGGGAGGGAGCAAAGACAGATGGGAAACTGGGGAGTTCTCTACTTTGGCACTGTATTGCAAAGATCAGATCTTGGTATCAAAATTAAATCCAAATGTTCTCTTTTACTTTTTTGCACATCATTTTTCTAATAGTAAAACCTAATAGCTATGGCTCAGAATTAATTTAGTTAGCCAGATCTTAATAGGGTATCTTAAAATATTCATCTGTATCATCCAGATACCACCTAAATTAAGCTGATTGGAAAGTGCTCATAGATTGAAAATGTATATTGATGCTTTCTGTCCATCTTTGGGTTTTGAACAGAATTCATGTTCAGAGAACATTCCTTCACTTAAAGCCAATCTATATATTGGAACAGGTTGTCCATACATTGATAATACATACCATTTGTAAACAGATGAGAATAATGACAACAAGTCAAATTTGTTTTCAGGAAAAATACAAACTACCCTAGTTTATAGATCACCGTTACTATGCTCCTACTTTAGCAGAACCCAGTTCATTTTCTCACAAATTCAGTCACATCCCTGTTTTCAGTAATACCAACCAAAAATTTTAGCACTGGAGTAAGCAGAATATGTAGATGCAGTCCTGCTGCCAAACACATCAGTAACAACATTTAGTCTTCTTTGGGAGGGGCATAAGAGCCTAGAATATGTCCTATCCCACAGCAACATATCTTTTTTTTTAAGATTCCTGAACCAGTTCAATATATGAATATTCTTAAGTGCCCTTATAAAGACAGTAAACTGCTTAGATTGGATCACCTATGAATTGAAAGTTGTCATAGTAGAGCTTGCTCAGATACTGTTGCCCATGATAGCAAAGGACCAGACTTGGTTAGACTGAGATCTCTTTCAGTCTTCTCTCCTATGAGAGATTGAGGGAGGCAGTGAGCTCGTAAAGCTACCAGAGAATTAGGACTTCTTAGGAAGAGGGTTGCAACACTGGCCCTTTGTGTAAATGCCAGACTTAGCAGATGTCACAGTAATTTCCTGGGGTCCCAAGGTTAGGAGGACTAAACTCTGGGCTAGCCGCCAAAAGAAAAGGAAATTCCAGCCTGCTAGGCAATTGCTGCAATGAGCAGCAGGGGTGTGGAAGTGTCAGCCGTGGGCTCCTTAGCTAACATGGATTTCCTCTTTTCTATTAGACCACAGAACGGCTCTCAGCACTTTGACTAGCATTAACTCCTTCATGCTGCCTGAAAAAATACAAATAGTTCATCAAGAGTATTTAGGGGGAAAGATCCCTTACATAATATTAATGCAGGACCAAGACACATGAAGCAATATTTTCAGTGTTGAGGTCATTCAAATATTTCCAGCTCTTTCTCGTTTATTTATTCTAGGGAACCATTCCTGCTCTGCCATTGTTGCTGTCAATGGGAGATCAGTTCTTAGTGTATTTTATATTCTTTAACTTTTCCTCTTGATTTAACCATTTGGAGTCATATTGCCTCACAGAAATTAAGTGAAAATCCTATAAACCATCAAAGTTACAAGTCTGGAGGCACATGGTTTTCAGAGACAGTATTTCTGATGAAATAAAGCTGCAGTGCACATTTGCTCTATTTTTACTTGCTCGCAGTGGGTTTCCAAGCTACTGACATTCAGTGTGATGAATAATATACCAACTGTTTGTCCTGTGAAGTCAAAAGGCCTATATTTTATCAATTTATTTCTAACAGATTTTTTTTTTTAAATTCATGCATCCAAGGAATAAGCAAGTTCGATCTCTGTACTCCAGAGTTGTTTTTACATTATCAGAAATCAAACAATATTCATTCTCCAAATGTCAAATGTTCAAAATCCAGATCTAGAGTTGTTATGATTATCGGGCACTTTGGACTTCTTTGAGCTTATGATCCAGGGGCCTTAGAGAAGAACAATAAGCAGATAATAATAATTCCCTATTTCTATTTCAGTGTTTACTGTACTTGAAAATGGAGGATAAATGTCAATGTCATTTTCAGATTGAAAAATCCAAAGAAAAAGAGGAAATACAATTCCTTCTTATCTTCTTTTTTTGGCTAGCTCTAAAGAATATATGTTCTACAGAGATATTGAATGACTCCTTCACAGCAAGACAGTACCAGAGAACTCAAAACTGCTGATGTGCAGTGCCATCCAGCTCATATGCCCTTTCTTGACACAGCCGAAGAACTAGAAGTTTTCCTTCTGCACTGCAAACAAGGTAAGGTAGGGTTCATATTCACTTGGCCAGAGCTTATGGGCTTTAGTGGACTCGATATTTGCCTTCACTTCCCATTTACTAATGTTGCAGGAGGCTAGTCTGTTGTTTGAGCAATATTCTTGTTCCTCCTACAGAATTTGGCAACAACAGTGACAGAAAATATGGCTTTTTCTATATAATTCTTCCTGTGATGGTGGATAAAGAACCAAAATGGGAGTTGCAAGATCAGATTTTCTTTCATGTCTATTAATTCCTTTAAGAAAAAGACAGTGTGATGCATATAGACTTTACTTAGGTTTCCCTTTCAGGGAGACAGTTAGGGAGATGTCACAGAGGTAAAATCTAAAGGAAATGTTGGTTAGGTTCAGCAACGTATTAAAGAAGTCTTTATATAAAGACATAAAGCTGGTGTAAAAAACCCTGCATCTTCCATCATCCTCAGAAATACCTGAGAACACCTTTTTTTTCCTCTAGGTAGTTTAAGATGTGTTCATCTAAATGCATTGTATCAGGTATGTATCACCACTGGGAGAAGTAGTAAATAGATTTCTGAACAATGTATCACTTTATTTTTTTTTTTTTCTTCCCAGTTCTTAGCGGGAATAAACGGGTCAAATATGCACTCAGTAAAGTGTCCAGAATTCAACAAAATATTTTAAAATAGTCAGAGAATATACCCAGATATCAATCATATATGCTAGTAAGAATGAAAAGTAGCTAGGGAGTTCAGTTAGTAAACTGATTTTTTTTTTTTGAATATCTAATCGAGAGTCCACGTAATAAGGTACTAGATGAATCTCTTAAGATGCTAGTCATTTCTCCATCATTGAGATAACCCTAACCACTATTAACAGACTTAGTAAGTGGCTGCAGGAACACCAACGCAGCACACTGAATATGTATTTATGTACTCATGCATATTCCTTTTCAGAAACTCAATTTTTTTTAAAAAAAGTCTCCTAGAGCAGAAGATCTACCACAAAAGAGGTTTTGTGAGAGATCCAGAGAATTTATTAAAAATAAAAAAAGTCTAAAAGACTACTAGTTTTAAAAACATGTTATAAAACCCTATGAAATCATTTCCTACTTATCATGCTGATTAGCTGCATGGATTGCATTACTGGTCTCTTGAACAGATGAGCTATACTTATATACTATATGCACATATATATATATACACACACTTATATACATATGTATACTTTACACACACACACACACACACACACACACACACACACTTATATTTTATACTGTTGTCCAGTAATTTTCAGAGTTCCTGGACTACAAAAGTATTTAATTTTGAGGTCCTTTAAAAAAAAAAATCATTCAGCTTTAGATTTGTTTCTTGATGAAGATGCACATATTTTTTACTGCAGAGTAATAATTGTCCAAAGCTTAGAGCCCTACCACTTTCCTGTATTTCTGGAATGGTTTCCCACTTTTGCTTCATTATATTGGTTTGGCTGCCAGCTCTGAATGTTTTGTTTTATCGTCTGTCCAGTGACTGCTACACTCCACCCATCTCCCTCAGTGTTTGAAAAGAAGGCAGCATTAGGCAAGCTTTGTTACAACAGCGTGTTACAGGAGAGCGCTCATACTTCCAATCTCTCTGTGCTTGTTTTTTTAGGTAAAAAAGTAATTATTGGTTCACTGAATATCTTGAGAACTTCCAGGTAACGAATAGTTACAGATACCATCTTTATGACTCTGACCTTTGTGGTTAAACGACAGAATACATAGATCATTCATCTTTATGCTCATAGTCTTCATGTAGCACAGTTTTGTCAGGCAGGGAGGATCATGCATATGTATTTAAGTACATTTACATATTTCCTGGCAGTGTAAGACAGGACTGAAAACTATCAACACTGCAAATGCAGTGCAGTCTCATGGGGTGTCACTAAACGTAGACTCAGAATTTATGTTGCTGTTTAGTTTTGTTTTGCTTTTCTGCCATGTGTTTTCTTAGAAAGGCCTTGAGCTGACGATATATCAAGTGAGTTCTCAGTTAACAAGTTTACAGCCTGATGTTATATTTTTAAAAGTTATGTTGGAGAATATAGCACCTGTGAAACTCTAGTAGCTTCAGGGCTAAATTCAGTATAAGGACTATAGCAGCACAGCTAGCACATGCTATGGCAGATGTATAAAGAAGCTGCAACTCCATTTGCTCTGAAGGAGTTGCATAGGTCAAACCTAAGCTCAAAAGCAGGGAGGTCCTGGTGAAGATGGAGACAGTCCTATATGGAGCTTGCTCATCCAAGCTCTCTTCCAACAGCGCCTACTCATGGGGAGCTATGTCTTCTTACGCCCTCCCAGAGAAAATGCAGAGAAGCTTTCTGAACGTAGGGACCCTGGCTGATACAAAGTAGCATAGCTAATATCTCTCTCCAGAGGACTGTATAAATTGGCTATAGCCTAACTCTAGGCCATAGTGTTTCCTCACATCTCACCTGCGTGTTGAGTGGCAGCTTTACTGCTTTTCTAGCTGCGTTTATCTCAAGCATGCAACCAAAATGAGTGGCAGACTTGTATGTACCCATGTAACAGGATAATCCCATATTATTTGTACATTTGAGAAAATCCATCCTTCAGCTATAGACCTGTCATAATGAAAGATTAATACATTCACTACCAAATTATTCTTCATAGTTAACATTGTTCATTATCTATGCAAAAGTTCTGGCAGGTCAGATACAGAAAGCAAAGGCTTAGTCATGTAGATTGATCCTGAGTGTCTATCTACACGTGCTTAAAGGGCTTATAGTTTTACACTGAAATAGTCTTCTTGCTGAGCACGTAATGGGACATAAATTCCCTGATTAACCATACAGGAAAATGGCTTATACAGAAGGTTCTCTCTTTCTTTCTCTCTCATTTATTTTAACAAAGCTGGATCTCTGAGTGTGAACTGTTTTACTGCCCCTCTGGCCCAGGAGAACAGAGACCAGGGAAGGTATCTTTCATTAAGAGCTAGCTTCTTAGTATCCTTTCTGTTTTTAATTTTTGGCTGATAGGGCATAGTCATGTGAGGAGATAGATCCCATGACAAATTCCTACAAGTGATAACTAACCCCAGAGCCGAGGAAGTCCTTTATGGAAATTCTTGAACTTCATATTCCACAGAAGTACCATCTTTCTTGCTTTGTTGCCTTGTAGACACCTCTCTCAAGGAAGGGTGCCTAGAGGCAGAAATTACGAGTTGTACATTGTCTGATGTATTTTTTCACAGAAAGAAATGACATGGCTCTATTGCCTTCCTTTTCCGCTTTGTTACTATTCTATTTAGACTTTTCTTACAAATTGGTAAACCTTTCTTAGGTAAACTGAGATGTCTATTTAGCAGCAGAGAATCTGTCTGTGCTTGTAATCTGTGAGACATTATATTTCAGCATCCAAATAATTTATCCTTTTTTGTAGGAAGAGAAGCTCAGGGAATAGATATGCATGCTCATTATATTTACAGTGGCTTTAGTGTGCTCTTTCACATCACTGCTTCACTCTGCTTTTCTCCATAGGGAGAGAGTTTCAATTGTAGAAAAGTGACCTCGTGTATTATTATTAATTAACACTTTCACGCAGGACTTAGTATAGCTATCAGGCATACGGAGAGCCTGCTACTCAAGATGCGATGCAGGCAAGCAAGTTACCAAGAACCCTGTCCTAGTGTGTGCAGTTCCTTCCTATAGCTTCTGCCAGGGCAGGTGGAAATATGCATATACCTCAACATCTGGGAGAAAGGCATATTCCCAAGGAAGTTAATGGGAAGGTAGGATGTATGGCTAGAAGGTGTGATCTTTAACACAAGTCACATTTACTAGTCCTCTCAGAATAAGAGTAAGGTACCGAGAGTGCAAGGAGATACAGGAGTTCTCAAATGCAGCAAGCATGTGTGGTAGTAAACAGAGTGATTGTCAGCACTGCTGGGATAAGTAGATACAGCAAGTTCAGCTGTTTATATTAGCCAGAAGAATTCCTTTTTTTCTTTTACTTTTTCTTTCGTTTCCTCCATTGAATTATGTGACTTTCTTTCAACATTAGAAAATTTAGAAATCTATGAATTCATTTTACAATATTTCTTGAGTCAGACTCTAAATAGACTGGTTAGCTTAGAAATGATCTTGAGGCTATAGCAAGAATATAACTACTTATTTTTCAGTGCAGCTGTTCCTTGAACCTTCAGTTTAATTGCATACAGTGGATTTATAACCTCCTCGGTGCTAAACCAGAATTTTCAATATCCTCTGGAGGAGGGCCATGGATCTGCCTGCTATGGGATTGATCAAATTAGTTTTCTGAGAAATAGTGCACAGTTAGATTGCCAATACTCTAAAGTAATACTCAGGGAACAAAATAAACTGTCTCTAGAAAAAGCTTTATCCATTATCCTATTAAAATAAATAACGAAAAAATATTTGTGTTGAATAGCAACACTTCTGATAGTAAGGCCTTATGCATAAAGATGAAAAGGTTTCTGGCGTAAGGAAAAAAAACCCCTCACTAGTTCAAATGCTGGCGCTTTCCCCATAGATGTCACTGGTAGCACAGCAAAGAACGCTGGGTGATCTGCTGAAGTTGGTGTGACTAGCTAGCACATGAGTGGCTAGATCAAATTTTCTCTTTCTCTCTCTAGAGAACCATTGAAGCTTTCTGACATACTTTGTGGTGGACAATTCATTTTTCTCCAACCTTCTCTCACCCAGGGCTGCTAAGAGGAGGCCTTGCTTATAAAGGCTTGGGTTTCTTAGCAGTGAAGGCTAGACAACACAGGTCAGATCCAGACCCTCAAATATGTGAACTTAAGGACCAAAAAGGAAACCATGTTAATGCAGCCTTCATCTCGTTGAGTCTATTGGACCTGGATGGCCTCTATGTCTGTACTGTGGTTGTAGGGGGCTTCTGGAGAAGAAGCTTCCAATGTTGTATTGGAACGTGACAGACTAAATCTATTTTTCTACGGTGTCTTCCAGACCTCAGTGTGTTCCAGTATTGTGGGCTGAACTTTGGATCCATTTCTCAATCAATGCTTGTGCAATTTTAAAGTTTAGCTGCATTTTTTTTTAAGTTAATAGATATTTACACCAGGGAATAATGTGATTTTTCATATAGAAAGAATCCTACTGAATGAGAGTAAATGGTATCTATAAGGACAGCCTTCCTGACTCTCAAAATATATCACAAATGAGTAGAAAAATGTTTCCAGCAATCTGCTTTTTGATTCCTTCAGATGAGAGACAAGTTTGTGGTTAACATATATATGATCTCAAGTCCCTTGAGTTTGGCACTTACTAGCTTTTTGCGAATGGTAGAACCACAAATATACATGTAGTAACTCTTCTTAGGGAAATGTCATCTCCTTCATCTTCCAGGAGCCAGAAATGTTTCCATTTATGAAAAACAGACCATCAAGTGGTATTGTGGAACTTACTACCACAAAAGCAGATCTTTGATGAAATTACATGGACAGGTTTGTTCAAACTGTACAGTATATAATTTGCATGCTCCACAAATGGAAACAAAAGAAATCAGTGACAGATGGCTCTCATAGTTTGTTGTGTGTCATGTTGTTTGTTTAAACAGGTCAATGACTCTTGGGATCTACTGAACAAAGAGAACAAAGTTAAATTAATGCTGGAAATAGAAAATAGAAGATAAATAATTAAGCAGTTGAAGAGTAAAAAACATTTTTTTTCTTTTTTTCATGGCTTGAGGGATATAGTTATGAATAAATATTTCCACAGGGAGCTAATGACTGTAACTGAAGTGTAAATCATTTGAACTGTTAGTGCTAAGTCCCAGTCTAGAACTGATCTATTTAATGTCTTAGTCTAGTTTGCTTAAAAAGACATTTCTCATGTCTTCTTATTTTAAATCAATTCTTTAAATTAACGTTACTGTGCTCTTTTCCACAGACCCTGTCAGAAGTAAAGCCATATAATTTTCCTTCAGGAAAACCTGTGTAAGATTTTCCACCTCCACCGCTCCAATGTGTGCAACTTACAGTCAGGTAGACTGTGAAGATTACTGTGGGCTCAGTATCATGTGGTGAGAAGAAATCTGCAAAATCTCACTAATTCTAAAAAATTTAGAATTCCCTGCATTTATTATTATGATACCTGTTGCATAGTTTAACCCTACAGGTTCATTTTTGCAACTTGATCTTTCTATACCATTGGTTGTCACTTTGTACCTGATCTTCAAATGTATGCCATTCAAGATAGGCAAAATTATAAGACTCTAATCTATTTTAGAAGAAATCTTGTAGAGAATCATGCATAAGAGTTATTAGAGACTAAACTCAATGCAGAACAGATTCTAATGAAACTTAGTTAAACCAGCAGTATAAATTAGCAACACAAGCTTTTTGGGGGAAGCAGGTGATGAACAAAAATAACAAAAGTCATTCAGAAAAAGAATGGAAGATTTTAAGTAATGACCAAGGTGTTATCCTGCTGTGGCTGTCAGAAATTATTACATAGTCTAGAAGAAAAAAATCATAAAGGACTCTGCAAACAGTGCATTAAGTTCTATTAAGTAAACGTGGGAAATGCTCCCCTGATTTTAGTAGAAATTTTCATTGCAGATACCAGCATGATCATAAACATATTTAATTCCTTTTTAAAGTGTCCTTGCTACTTATTTCTTTGTGTCAGTGAATAGGACTAAATGCAACAACTTATCTGCACTCTTCTTTCCAAATGTTGATGAGAAAACTTTAGAAAGCCTTAGGAAACAATGACTCTTTAAAAGTCCTTTGGGAATTATCCTATGTTAGGAGTTCAGTTTATGGAACTTTTCTGCTTCTGTTGTTATTATGAAAATGACAGACATGAAATGTGGGTCACTTGGATAAATGTGAGCTATTCAAAATACAAAAAGCTAATAACTGATTTTCTAACACTAACTTGACGTGTTTCTTATCCTTAGTGTGGCTTTGTTAGGAAAATAATCTCTCGTTATATAAACATCAAAAACAGTGAAACAGTGAAAGCAAGTTAATTACAGCTTCTGTCCAAAAATGAACTGAATGAGTTCAGATCAAAGTTATCTCAGGCTAAACAAAGATAGCAGGCAGTATGAATGTGATATTCCTGTTAAAACAAAACAAACAAACAAACAAAAACTCATTAAAAGTTTTTTTTTTTTTTTTTTTTTTTTTTTTTAATTTATAAGCATTGAATCCATAAGGACAGGTGAATTCAGGTAGTATCAGTTATGGCTTGTCTCTGTATTTAAAATATGAATTGTGTATAAGATGAATAAACTACAGTATAAAAGGGAAAAGAAATGGGTGTTGGAGTGAAATAAGAGAACTTCTTGAGACTGCAGCTGTATGATGATAAACTCATAGGTGTAGATTCCATATGCAGTTACGGAAAAGCATCTCTACTCCACGTGAAATACAATAATTAAAGCAAAGCACCAATATCTAACAAATACCAGGTGCGAAGGCCAAAGGTGCGCCCTGCCGAGAGTACTTGTGCAGACTCATAGAGCTTCTACACCTTAGCAATCCAGAGACTTCTTTAAGCCCAGATATGATGTGAGGGAGAAAAAGGGGGTTAATATTACTTTTGTCTCCAACATTTTCTGATCCTATCACAACCTGAACAGCATAACCACAGCCAGCCTTTCTCTCTCTTTTCCTAGAAGGCTGAGTGAGGACTGTCACATCTGCAGCCAAGTTGCCGGCCCACACCTGGAGAAGAAGGAGGAAAAAGCTGCTGAAGCCTCTCAGCTGGCAAAGCCCGTGAAGGTAGGGCTCTGTGCTTAGCCATGTAGTTCGACTCCCCCACTGTACTCGGGGAGCTGTGTGTAGCTGGCTTTTGCCTTTATTAATGTGAGTTTTCTCCATGGAGATGCTGAATGGCAAATCTTGAAACAGGAATAACTGCTTGTCTTTTAAATGGAAATCTGCTGCAAGATAACATGTCTGGGGAAAATATAGTGAGAGCCATTCCTAGAGGATACATACTTGGAAATACAATAAAGAAGAAACATAGAAAACTGAAGGAAAAGCAAAAAAGAAAGCCCTCTGTGTACACTAAAACAGAGAGCTACTTTATTATGATAAACTGGTGATGTAGCAGAGCTGTGAACTCTGTCAAATAAAGCACCTCACAAAGCCTGAGATTTCACCACTGTTTTCCAGTATACCTTGCTTCAATCAAGTGAATAGAGGCGTAAACGGAGGCTGCATCAAAGCCAGAGCCATGACAGCAACAGTGAGCGCTGTGCCCCACCGAGCCAGCAGGAGATACAAACTCCTAAAGGGCAGAAATCCTGGGAGTGCTGTCATGAACAAATGCTCCGATATAATTTTGAGCCTGAATGTCTCTGATGGATGTCTTAGAAAGCTGGCTGCTACTAACATTATCGAACGTATTTCTGTACAGACACAGAAAACTGAAATAGTTTATTTCTTTTAAGATGGCCATGATTAGTGTATTCCTGTTCATATTAGTAAAGCCACTGCTAATTTAGAAAAGTGTGTCTAGTATACTTTTTCACATAAACCCTGCCTCTGAAGTGATAGCTAAGATGCAGAACATTTTACTGTGATAACTATGGCACCCTGCCTAACGTCCTCCCCTTGCATTAACTAAAAGATGTGGACCATCTCCAAACACCAAACATAATAACACAGGCAAAGCAGCTGACGCTGCACCTCTAGCTAAATGTACAGGTATTTGGACATTTATGCTATATTAGTAAAGCCAGAAGTCTCTCATTAGACTAACTTAAAATTGTTTTTAATCTTTTCTAATGGAAATCTTCAATTAAGCATCCTAACTCTTATTCCCATTTCCCCAATAATTCTGCAGTTTTGGGTTCAATCCAATAGCCATTGATTTGTTGACTTAAAAGCAAAAATATAACCACCAGAATTCCACTTCTGTTGACACTTCTGTACCTATGCCCAGAAACTGCCTAACACTAGAGGAGTTTAAAACTCAACAGAGGCTTCCCAGATCAACCTACCCATTCCCACTATATCCGCATTAGGGCTCCTGCATATGGTCAGTAACGTTGTAGAGTCAGCAGGCACTTTACATTAAGGTCCAACAGGGGACCAGGTGTCTGCAGTGTTGCCTCTGTACCAGGCGATGAGCACTGCTGTCACAGCTCAAGTGATCAGGCAGGTAACTATTTCTCCGAAAGTCATTTTGAGGCCTTTGCACAACCAGAGCCCCAGGATCTAGTTTTTATAGAAGCAGAAACTGTACATTCGTGGGCTGAAGAAAGATTGATCTGATTTGTCATGTTTTCACTCTTCTGCTTAGTCAGAAGTGGAGATGAGCCTCCAAGAAAAATAATCTACACCCTCAAGGGACCTTTGGATTTGACAATGAACTACATTCCATAAGCACATCTTTTGACAGTGTGTCTGAGCTAGAAATAGCAAACCAGAACATGACAGATGCAAAAAATAAGAGCAGGTTAGGAAGTATTAATGACTGCAATTCACTTTTAAACTCCCTCCATACCTGAGAGAACTGAGTGACTAATTTTGTCCAGATCTGAGTAGCGACAAAACCACTGCAGCTTTCTGTAGCCCAAGAGCTCTTCTGCAGCCTGTGAGGGGAGAGGGCACCTGATGAGCTGCCGTGACGCTGTCAAGCCCAGTGGTGGGGTAGGGGCATGAAGCTGGCTCTGCAGGAGTTGTGCAGTTCATGTCATTTCCCTTATGTCAGGAAGGTGTCAGTGCAATTTGTTAAGTAAGCTTTAAAGCTGCTTAGTGCTGCAGAGAGGAACAGAGTAGCCTCAGGAGGGCCAGAATCTGGCTCAGGGACTGTCGCTGTGCAGTGAAGTCATTATGCACGCAGGAATGAGTGCAGAATGGCCTTGAATGCTAGAATTTAGCCTCTTCAGAGAAAATATCGACCAGGTCACTGAGTTAGATCTATTTTCATTAAGGTGTCATTGGATTCTTATGTTGCACCTCAAGAGGCAGTGACAAGCAGGAAACCTAGCTTTAAAATTCTTCAAAAGGAGACCACCTCCACTAGTGAGACAGAGCTCTAGTTTGTGCATCAAAGTGCTGTCCTAGGGTATCTGCCCAAATCCTGGAGTAACATTTCAACAGGCCAAAATAAGCCTATTTAATGAGGTCCAGAGGGCATTGTGCCTCTTGCCAGCTCCTCATTAGTGAAGAGACTGCAATGCAAATAGGCACAACTGATCAGCTTAGTACAGTCAGATAATGCTGCTGGGTTTGTTGCTGATTTGAGAAGATCAGCTGGTCTGGGTTAAGCAATCACATATGGCAACTTGTTGGGAACTTCCTTGAAGTAAGCCTTAAAGTAAGTTACATCTTTACGAGAGAATGTTTAAAAATAAAACCATATGAAGAAGCATCCAGAAATGGAAATGGAATGCCAGCTCTGTTTCTATTTTGATATATCTCCCTGTGAGCATCTACTGAACAAAAAAATATTAAGAAGCAAACAGATCACTAAAATCGAAGCTACTATTTTAGGAGCAAAAGAAATGGAGGTCACCCCAAACTCAGCATCAAAGATTATTGTTGCTATTAAGACACTGATCTTAAGATTATTTCTTCTTCTTCTTCTTCTTCTCTGTCTCTCTCTCTCTCTCTCTGGGTACCAGAACTTTGTTTTCTTTCATTATTTCTATTTCTCCAATTGTTACAAATTGGGCAGGGAGTGGAAGGAGCCATGTAGTCATCTCTCATAGTATTTCAGTATTATGTTTGTATTTGTACAAGATCAGAGTAAGTCCTTCATGCAGGACAGTGACTCCGACGCGGTCAAAATGGGTAGGTTTCAGTGAAAGTACAATCATATCTTCGAGCATAAGAAAAATATTGCATAGAACAACTCTACCACAACTACAGTGTCAGTAAACTCAAGCAGAAGAGAAAATGTGATCCCAGGCCCATAGTAAAACCTGTCTTATGTAAATCGTATATGAAAGACGTCAACTCAGACAGTTTGTTCTTATCCCGGTGGTAAGGGTACAGGCGTTTTGATTTTTGCTGAGTCTTTAATTGGGAAATGCATTTACAGTTTACAAGGAAATCAGTAGAAGCCTCTTCAGGATGATGGGCTTGTGGTCCCTGGAAAACTGTTTAATTCATGGTGGCAGATCAGGTGGGGAAGGAGTGGACTTGCTGGACAGGCCCAGACTTTCATTTCCTGAAATGAGATTTCCTTTCACACCTCAAGGAAAGGAGATCCATGTATATCAATCTCACAATGAATTGCTAGCCACTTTTAACCTGTATTCTACATCAGTTTCTTTCACCTCAAGATTTGATTTATTCTTTTTTCACAATTAACAAAGATGAATGAAAAAAATTTGAGAAGTAGACAGAAACATGCTGAGAATTAAACAGGAAGCTAAACACTATTTCCGTAAAAGCGTATGAACCAAGATGCTTTTATAAGGAGGAGGAAATGAAGCTTATGTTTTGTGGGTTTTAAAATAATTTGCTGCATCTCCTGCACATTACGTTCAAATAAAAGGTCAAGAGAGCTTGCTTTCTCACAGATGCATGCACTGTTACACACAATTCGGTTTATGAATGTCTAGAATTAATACATTCATTTATAGCTGAAAGGTATCTGTGTCCTCTTAGGCTTTGTATAGCTTAGTACACCTATTTTTTTTTTTTTTTTTTTTAAACTCCTCTCTTCTAATTCTAATGAAGGTTCAGCAACCACAGATTTGCAAATCTGCTAGAGTGGAACCAAATGATGGTGTGATATGATGGCGGGCTGAAGCAGGTGATTTGGCCAACACGAGCTGCCTATCTAGGGCATCTCTGGATGCCGTACGTATTCTCAGCAGCCCTGTGAGACTCCTGCAGAATCAAGTAAACACAGTAGCCACAAAACTCGGAGAGAATATAGCAAGGTATTTATAGAACTTTTCCCAAAAACGTGAATGTGCCTCGATTTAACATTCCTGAACTTTTACTCCTCTCTTCACTATGTTATTGTGACTTTATATCTACTATATTCTGCATGAAATCTTGTCCTTATGTGTCACACTGAAAATTTAGCATTGATAGTTAATATAAGAATACCAGATCCGGGCCCTAACTAAAAAAAACAGCTGTGTTATTTAATCCCGTTGATGAAATACAATTTTAATTATGTTTTAAGTAAATTTCCCACTACATAAATTGTTCCACGGAAATGTTCAAACCCATCTTTAAGTCTTGAGTCCCCCCCCTGTTCATGTCACACTCACTCAGCCTTTACCAAGCCTTGCTCCCAGTCCTTATTGCAAGTAGGCTTTCTCATATGAGGCATCCTGCCCTGGGCACCTTGAACTCTTCCCATGTTCTCACTGAACATGTCCGTAAGTCCTGACTTTTTTATCAGTAAACCTTTTTAGTCCCTAAATATAATTTCTGCAATTATACTTTCTTCTGTCATACTCAATCCAATTCTTCATGTTGAGTTGCTTCAGGATACTCCTATTCTTCTCCATATTGTCCATTCTTCCAGCTTTGCATCATCAGCACACTTGAGTCGTGAGGTCTTCTTTATGTACAGTCTTCACTGACAGGAAATAATGAATGGGATGGTGCCCATTACTCTTCCTAAAGGCACACTGCACTGTAATTTTCCTTCAGTCTGATGCTTCTTATTTCAGCACAGCTTCTATTAACCAATTCTTTCCTTACACCACTACCACTGGTTACTTCCAGATTAATTCTTTCCTATATATTTATTGAAGTCCAGGAACACTGCTAACTATTAACACTATTGCATTTCTCCATTTTTTGAAAGATAAAACATATCAAAAACCCCTTATATATTATTCAAGAATGAATGCAATTAGTTGACACAACTGATCATTACTAATTGCATGCTATATTTTAATCTCATTTTCTTCACACTTCCTGTTGTTTCATTATTTTATGGTAAACTTATCCTCGTCTTGATGGTAATGACCCACCCATCAGTGACTGGAGTTGTTCTTTTTTTTTTTCCTTTTTGTAACTGGAAATTCTGCTTTTTTCTTTTCTTCTGTCATGAGACATCCCAGATTTGATACCCTGCCAATTCTTTCAGCATTCTGGATGGAGATTCCTTTTCTGAACACATAAATTTCAGCCTTGGATGAACCTTGGATGTGGTAATTTTCATTACTATAGTTTCAGATCATTAGCAAACCTAGTTTTGTCCCCATATTCTACTTTATCATCTTTACTGAAAATGTAGGCACATGTTTCATTTCATTTTTGGTCCTAAAATTCTTCAAACTTTGTCATCCCTACTGAATAATGGCCATGCTTCATTTTTTCCTGGGCTTTCTTTCCATTTCCTTGGCTAATGATCCTTTTCATGTGTGTGTTTTAAACTTAATTTGCAAGTCTACCTGAGTTTGAATTTTCGCAAATTTTACTTTACTTCACCTTATTAATTAGTTTCCTTGAAGTTTTTGTCCATTGAACTTCTTTTCCAGGCTGTCTCTATTTATTTAGTATCTAATTTACATAGGACTCATAAGTGGAGCAAGGCTATCATCCTGCATATATTTGTATAGAATATGCACTTACTATACAGAAGCATCTAAATATATTCATTTTGAAAATTAATATCAATAGATTATTAATAGGATCATGAAGCTCTGCAAAATACACATAAGAACTAAGATTTTTACATGCGGTTGGTGAATACCATTTCTTTGATGTTAACAACAAATAGAAGAAAACAGGAAGAATCTTAATTTTTTAATCTCATTGAGGGACAAGCATTTATAATTTTTGCTGTTCAGAAAAAAGCAAAACACATTGGTCCTATCTTAAAAAGGAGGGTTTTCAGAATGCAAATTTAAAACTCTTGTAGATAGGGTATAGTGTTTCAACAATTTCTTCCAGAATTCCTGCCTTTCAGTCCACAAATGAGTTAAACTTTTAATTAATTTTTTTGCATTTTCCAAAGCTTTTGTGAAAGATGAAAAGAATTGCTGGCATCACATTTTTAATGGAAACAAACAGAAGTACAAGCCATATTATTTAAGCTGATGTTCTGTTAATTTTACTTAGGTACCATTGATAAAATTTTCTAAAAAAAATTAGTACTAAAAAATAGCCTATCTAGAGCTTTGCATAAAAATGCTAAAGGGGAAATTATTTTGTTTCTCAGAGGACTAATACTGGTCATAAAAATAAATTATTAATAATAAAAAACCTATAATAAATATTTAATTCCTAAGAAAATGGACTCAAGGATTTAGGTGCCAAGTGACTCATGCCACAATCCTGCCAGCTGTAAAGGTATTGCTAATTTTTACACCTTCAAAAGTCCTATAAAAGCCTGAAGATGAACAGAGAAGCAAAGTTTGAGGCTTGTTAATTCACTGATGAGTCAGATGCTTGTAAACAGAGACACCGAAACCAGTCTCCTTTCATTGAAAATATGGTTTACTGTCTTCGGTATTTGCTTACAGCGAATGGATGTTGGCAAAGGAAGTTACTCTTATCCTTGCATGACTTTTTAGGGATTCTGCTGGGCTTTGCCAGTGTCCTCTGTCCAGTGGACAGTGCATAACAAAATAAGTGGCACAGTACTCAATCACCAGCACACAGCAGAAGGGTATATGTCAGTGAAATTCCTATTGAGAAAGAAAAAGGGGATCTGCTTTTGATCCTACATCCTTAGAAACACTTTTTCTTTCTGATTCAATAGCCCGTGTCCTGACTGCTTGTTATTTCTTACAATATATCTGAGAAAATGGGACATTCTTCTTGTCTGAGGCCTCTGAAGGTTACTGTAGTATTAACAGTTGGGCTTTGTTCCCGGCTCTGCCATTCACTTTCTGCGAGCTTGAGTAAAGCAATTTTAATGTCTCTGCATCAGCGTTCAGCAGTCTATAACCTGGTGGATATGACCTTTATTGGCATTGCAGAGTGCTTTTAGCAGTTTTAGCTTTGTGTAAAAGATGATATAGAAATATTGTCATATTTATACTGAAGACTTAAGAACCATAGGTAGATGGGATGATTATAGAGTAGGTAAGCATAAACTTAATCTTACTGCTTTGTTTGGCAAATTTTCATTACCCATCTTGCATACTGAACCCTTTCCCTGCTCTTTTGCTTAATATCATATCAGTAATTTTCCTTGCCCATTCAATCAAAAGCACCTGAGAGCATCTGTTTCACTTTTAGTATTAACATTTTCACTGATGCATACAGTTTTACTTAAAGGTTCATATTTAAGTGTCTTTATTTGAAGTCTGATCTGCCAAATTCTTTTCCTTATTTATTTGTTTGCCTCCAATCTGCTGACCTGTGCTTCAACATGTATTTTTTCTGCACCACTGAGCGTGTTGGACTCAGGAGCCTGTGCACCAGCTTTTACGCAAATATCTTTACTCCATCTTAGCCCTTTCATATTTTGGCATTATCACAGAGTAGTGCAGCTCTGAAAGTAATGGAAGGTTAATTGCTTATGACAATACAGTTATCAAGCAAAAATATTAACTGGCTTATTGTCTGTGCATGCATACATTAATTATATATAACATGACTTTTTACATAACAGTTATGCTTCGCTGATGCCTATTCAATATTGCAAAGAGAGCAGAGAGAAAATCCTTTACAGAGAAATGGATTTTTTATGACATATTTTAGGCTCTGGTGCACTCAGTCGTAACTCCTCAAAGGCTTAAGGGAGATCATTCATCCTTTAGAGATCCAGGGACAGAGATGATAGATTTTGAAACTTTTAAAACATTTTTTGTGCTCCAAAACTGACTGGGATGCATTCATTCTGTTCTGGAGTTACTGAGAGCTGTTCACATGTGCTGGCAGCATGGCCATGACAAGGCATACGCAGGAGACAACAACTCATGCAATGTGTGTTTCAGGAAAATGGCTTGAATACCTTTGTTCAGGCACAGACAATCAAGGTAATGGATTTGAACCTGATCAGATTTGTGGACTTAAGGTCAGATTGGCTTAATGGTGATTTTAATGAATTGGAATACCAGGGTGATGGGGGATCCATCTTTGAGAAAAACTGATGTAGGAACAGATTGTAAATAAACAAAGATAAAAATTTAATTTTGAAGCAAGAAACTACCGGCAAGTATCTTGAGAGTTCACTGTAACATAGATGCCTGAAGCAGGGATGGTGTTGTGGAAGAACAAAAGCTGCAGCCTGTCGGTTTCTGTACAGGTTACCTAGGTCAGGTAGCTGCAGAAGTTTCTGATCCATCGAGGAGAAAAAAGAACCTAAAGAAGAAAGCTTGGATTATCAAGTCATGCGATCAAAGGAAGAAGCTGAAGACTTACAGGAAAACAGATGAAACTGAAAAGAAGAACAGTGCTATACAGCTTTCAAAGTGTATGCAATGATGAAAATGAGCACAGAAAATTTGTCTGACTGACACTGCCTGATATACAGAATTTGTCTGTCACTGAGCAGCCCAACCAATCGGCTCTCTGAAAGCTTTCTCCAGCATAAATATTACCATCTTATTGGAGCAGGAATTGCCAGGGACTTTAAGATGCAAGTAAAATGACTTGTTCAGGTACGAAAGAAGCACAAGCCTGTTTTTTTGAGATGGAGTGCTGAAACTTATGAAATGGAGGGGAGCTCTGCACCCCTGTGGCTGCTTATTTGTTATGCGGCTAAGAGTGTGTGTGATGCTGGGAATGCAAACGGGGCTGCAGCTCGCCTCGTCCTCCGGGGGAATCCCTGTCGGGCCCAGATTCTTAGATCTGAAGAAATAGTGCACACTTGCTGGCTTGATATGCTCTGGACAAGTATTACAGTGCAATGCCTGAAGGGGATTCTACTCAAGAGGGACAACTTTGTGGTTAAAAAAAGGAATTTGGTTTAATGCAAAAAAGTAAATATTCAGTACATGTACAAAGAAGCGCTGGAAGACAAAGGAAAAGTAAGCTGGGTCTTTCATCATGAAATTCTCTGGGCAATCCTCCCTCTGCTGTGACTTGGTGAAAGTTTTGTAAATGTCTTTGTAGCCATTTCAAGTACCCAGAATTCTAAAATAATAGTAGCAACAGTAGTAATAGTAGCTGTTAACTGCTTGGAAATCTTTGTCTAATCTATGTTTTGGAAGTAGATAGTGCAGTAATATTGTCAGTATTTCCTTATCTTTAAATTTTGATCTAATTTTCACACTAAAAGAATTCCTCCTGGCACTAATGAAGTTGCCAATCATATATATTTAATATTATCTTCTAGACTTAACTTGCCCAGAATTGTAAACCTTTCACAATGAGCCTAAATGAGGCTTTAGCTTCTAAAGCTTTAGCTTTAGATCTCTACCAAACACATTAAAATAATAACCTCTCTGCCAAGCCTCTGTAATTCTTCTCTGTCACATCTGTTATCTCCTTCTCCACCTTGCTTTCTATTTCTTTAAGAGAAACACTTTTATATTTTATAAGACTTTCTTGATTCTTCTGTTTCCTTTACTTAATGATTATTATGGTGTTCTTCAGTAGCTTATGTGTCTATTAAAATACTGTAGAGATACTTGGAATTCTTACTATTTGTTGAGCTATTTAAACAAACAGACTGATTTTTTTTCAAGTGTAATCTTACTGAAATTGCTAAAGATGTATTATTCTCAAAATCTTATACGATTTGTTTGTCTCATCACTCGATTCAGGTCTAAAACATTCTAAAGCTGGGCTGAGCTGTGTGAATTAGGTTTTTTTTCTCATATTTTGGAAGCTTTATAATCTTAGGGTGCTCTGAACCATCACTGAACTAGAGTGACAAGGAATTGATTTTGCTAAAACATTACAGAGATCGAAACAATAGTGGAACAACAAAGATGAGCCTATACGGTGTATGTTAGTGTCTATACATTACGTTTATAAACAAAAGCTTCTTACAACATTCCATGTTAGATATTAGAAATCAGTTGAAAAGAATTATGTTCAATATACTTCTCAAAGACACTTGTTACTTTAGATGTTACGTCAGTGTGGGTCTATCTACTACAGAAGCCTTTTCAGAAAGCAGTTATAACCCTAATATGTCTTTATTTTGATATTTACTTTCTTTTTTTTTTTTTTTTAAACAAAGTTGTTTAGGCACTCAAGTAAGGGAAAATGTATTTAAATATATGTATAATTTATGTATTTAAATATATTGGTGGTGTTTGTTTTTAAAGTACTTGCCAAGATACTTATTTTCCTTTAAAATACTTTGTTGGTCTAAACAGTTGGAGTAACTATTCAGTTGTAACATCTTTTCATATTGGTGACTCAAAAGGCATCAAAACATATTTTTTGATTTGAAGTGCTTTTAATCAGGCTGCAGGGTAAACTGTTTTGCCTTCTTGTGTATGCTCATCTATAGCAGCAACGGTATATTTCACAGTACTAGAAAAAGTAGGATTTGGAGTGGCATAATTAATGATGGACAAACAAGTTTTCTCTGTAAACTCTCTCGGTGTCATGGGACTGGGACTGAACAGGACTGTAAGGAGTAGTGCAGATGTGACTAGGCCAGCTAAGATTATGGGGGAATAGTAGCTGACTGGAGTGGCTCCAAGTGATGCAGGGACTATTTAATGTGTGATTTTCTTAAGGTGATTTTCTTCCTCATTCTCCTTTAAGTCAACAGACTGTTATATGGAAAGACGAGGATTTACTTTCAAAGGAAAATATTGTGGTTCTATTTTCCTTTTATGGAATATGTTTCTCATTTATTTCAAAATATAGAAGACATGGCACACTGTCTCACTCAGATTACCATCTGCTAAACTGCCTTTGAGCCACTATGACTCACAAGCTACAGTGAATGTGCCAGTATTTTAGCACTCCAGCAAAAATTGGTACACTATTACACTTACCAGCACTACTTGTAAGTAGTAACACAGTACCCATGCATTGAAAGTTACGTTATTAGACAGCCAAATTTTTCCTGTATGCCCAACAATCCTTTATGAGGAGAGGGGACCAGGGGGTGTGAAATCTGAGTCCCAAGTGTCCGATAGGGTTTGGGCACATCAAATCCCAAATGAGGGGAAACACCAGACAAGGAATATTCTTTCAGTCTGCAAACTGGTCCCATTTCTTCTAACATATGTTCAGTTTATTAGCAGTTTTTTAGAAGTCTTAAAACTCTTCCATTTCTTTATTATAAAATTAAAATAATCAAGATTTCTTTCAACTGGAGATAGAAGCAGAGTGCGTGATCAGAGAAACTTTTAATCAGGAGTATCGCAGAATCCTGCAGGCTTTGTTTTCCTAATTTTGCCACTGCTCAGTTATATGACACTGGAAAATTTCTTCTTCCCTGGCTGCTTTCTAGGAGGACCATTTGTCCCTCCCTTGTTGGTTCCCCAGTCTATTTAGGCCTTAAAGTGATGAGGCAGTGACTGCCTCCTATTGTATGCTAGGTGCTTTGAGACTTTAATTTCAGCTGTAGCTCTTTGGCCTTAAGATATAGTGTTAACTCTTGTAGTCCTCTGTAACAGAAGCAATAGCTGACCTTGACTGTGAGCTCCTGTTACAGAGAGGAATCCCCAGAAGATATCTATACATGTCACATTGCATCAATCAGAGGTATTTCTGTCTAGATTCTTGTGGCATGTTTAACCATCTGAGGAATATTCACAAGAAATAACAAGGAAATAACAGATCAAAGTTCAATGGGTCTTGCTTTGAAAATTAAACTTTTTTGGGAAAAAATTAGAACTGAAATACATCTTATTTTAATAACAATTTTAGTTAGCCTCTTGTACTTCTAAGAAAAATAAGTTTTTATAATTCAAAAGCTTACTCTTTAAAGACAAATATCAGACAGCCTAAGTTGTAAGCAGCACCATCATATCTGTGCAACACCTCAAAGCTTCCTCTCCATCACCTATTCTTCAGCCTTTTCTTTTACAGAATTCCCAAATCCTGAGATATTTTGCATGATTTTGTACAGGACTTGTTTGTGCAAGGCTTATGATCAGAGAGAATGACTTGAAGTACTTCAAAGCAACCCTATAGTGGACTATAATGGACTATAATATTAGGACACTATGATGGACTATAATGGTAGGAAGGTGTGAGAGTTTGCTTTAGCAACAAAGGGAAGTGATAGGCAGAATAACATCGAGTGAACAAAGCAGAGCTTAGAACTTCATTATCCAATTCATCATTCACTTTGTTTTCAAACACAAATATTTATTGGCTGCACATATGCTCACTGCCTAACTTCTCTTTTAACACATTTTGTAGCTTTATGTCTTATTAACAAGTGTGTTACAGAGACTCTCAAATGAGAGGAGATTTAATGGTGTACAAGAACTGCTTAATGAAAGAAAAAACTGACTTTCCTTTTCCGCCTAAGGAGGTGAGAATTAATGGGCTGGGAATACTTTTGCTGGAACATTTCTGAAATTCTCTTTAAAAGCAAAGTCTTTGGTGAAATTAGTCTCGGAGACAAAGGGCTGGAATACTTCTCTATCTCCATTCGGGATGATAACACTTCAAAGCAGCAAAGTCTGCCAAATCCCTTAATTTCTTAACAAATAATAATGCAGCCTACCACGGGCTATTTTAAGAGCCATGGGGTAAGCATAGATTCCTTTGAATAAAATAGCTTCTGCTTTTGTCAAATAAGGAAAATAATTGCAACTTTAATATGTAAGTGAAGAAGGAGGGATGCATACACTAGGCGTTTAACTGGGCTTCAGAAGACTTAGCTGCTAACTCCATCATTGCCAGAGTCAGGCCTGCTCCCTTTGGGCAGGGTGGAAGTCTGTGTGAACACAGTGCTGACTTTTATAAGGGAATGGTAAAATAAAAGTGACTTTTGTGAGAACATTTTCACATGAGCATTTTATATCAATGTAGCTTGGTAAAACTTAGTATAAAAACACTATTGCCAAAATATCAATACTTCTGTCACCCACATTACAGAGGGTTGGGGATTTGGATTTGCTAGCTAATTGGACTTCACTATCTCTCCTTCATTAGCTCTCAGGAAAATAAATCACTCTGGCAGAGTTAGAAATCACAGATGGCTGCTCGGTTTTGTACCTCATGTGCTTTGCCATGAAATTACATGTAAGGTCTGTCTCAGTTTATTTTATTCACTGTGCATCATATTGGAAGCAGACCTGGCCTGTTATCTTTTCACAATACGGTACCTAATATGAGATGCGCAAAGCGACTTGGTTCCTGAGTGTGAGCACCACAGACAGCTACATTTTTCAAAGGTTGGCAGGGCTATTACACAAGGACATTAGAAAAATTCTGCTAACCGAACTCATTCCTTTGTTGACTGTGAGCTACTCTGCACGAAAAAGAGCACTGTGGAGACACAAAGCTGATTACATACAACGCGTTAAGAAACCCATGACATGCAAAAAAACTACATCTCACAGCTTTGCTAACACTATTAATAATTCAGTGCTAATGCGATGCTAAGGTATGCTCAATTTTTCATGTTCAGTTATTCAGGAAGCTTCACCCTTTACTCAGCAATTTCTGTATATGCCTTTCCTTTTTCCATACATGACTGGTTTGCCACCTCCTAGAAAGCCATGTAAATCAATGAGCTGCAGGTTGCTTCGCCACCTCCATAGTTGTGGGGTGAAGTGTGTGTGGGTGGCTTGAGCACGTGGAGGAAGGTTTCCCTAAGTGCAGCCCTTTCGGGGTAGAATCACGCGGTTCTCCCAGTCTCAGAGAGCCTGCTCTGTAGACCTTTTCTCCCTAAGTGAACTACCTCAGCCTGTCCTATTAATTTTACAAAGATTAGTGTTAACACTTTTTCATCACAAGCATCTGATAACTGCTAATGAAGAAGATTTTAAAACAGCTTCTTCAAAATGAAGATTTTTTTATTAGTAGTAGTATTATGCCCACAGCAAAGGGTTAAAACAAAGAAGAGTAAAGGATTAAAACATAACCACATACATTTAAGTTCTTGTAAACATATGAAAATTTCTTCTGCTTGGAGCCTGGATCCAGACTAGTAAACACAGACCTCTCCGCTGCATTTCTGCCCAGGAAGCTGGTGGAAAACCCCATTCAAACCCTAAGCTAGCCGCTGATCTTAAATGAAACTTAGATGAAGAAGTAATATTTCTAGTCTAGTTGGATGCAAGCCAAGGGTATTTCTGAATTAAACAGGCTTAAACTGTTAATGATCTGCTTTAACTCTGTGAATCCAGACCACATAATATTGCAAGAGTAAGCAAATACTGAGATGCATGTGCTAGTTACTAAAATAAATATCCAAATATACCCTTCTTCTCCTGATCGCCATAATGTCTAAGGAGTGATTGTTCCTCTTCTCCTGAAGAAATTGCTCAGTTTGCATGGCTGCCTCTGGAGAAAAAGGTAGTGAGAGGTCTGAGGATTTGAAGAGTAACAACTGAAATGGTATTTGTCTATATTAAGTAATGAAGAGCTATGAAGAACTAAGATATTTTATTGTTTGGGGGGTTTAAAGGATATAGGAAAGACATTAAAACTTCATCATTAAAAGGATTTTTTTTTTGTTTCTTTTCAAGAAAGAAAAGGAAAGGAGAATCTTAAAGATATAGGGGAACAATCAGGAAGGTGGTAGAGCATTTTGGGGGAACAAATAAATAGAAGTCAGTATGAAAAAGAAAACAAAAGGTAAGAAATAAGGATTGGAAAGCCATTTATGTTCAACTTGTCTCAGATAATTCCAGCAGAAAATCCCAGGAGTAATTCTTCAGCAGATTTATACAAATCCTTGTTTAAAACTGCTTCACTTTTCAGAGTTGCTATGTCACCCATTTTATTCAGCTACCTTTTTGCTGGTTACGCATGAAATATTTTTCCTCTGAAACCCTACAGCCTTTGCTGGAGTAATGGAAGCTGCTAGCAGACAGTGTGATCTTCCTTTTGAATACATGCAATTCTTAATGCGTTAAATATTCAGTGAGAGAAAGGGAGAAAGGCAGTGCAGGCCTGGGTCAGACCCAGCACGGCATCGCAGAGCAAGACAAAAACTAGATTGCAGCTACTGTGATCATATTAGTGCCTAATAATTGTGGCATCACTTAGTATTGTACTGGAATAGAAGTTTGTGGGAAAAATTTTCAAGTTTGACAGTAGCAAATGTTCAATTTTCAAATAGAAATTTATTGAAGCCGTGTTACACAACTCAATCTGTCATCTGTCCCTTAAATAAGGAGCCTGATTTGCAGAAGTGCCTCGGTGGGAAAAAACTGTGATTGGAGTATGGATATCTGGATTTTAAATCAGTGTACTTGATGGAGGGGACGGAGGGGATCTTCATTTTCACTATGATGCAAATCATGAACTTGTAGAATTTTTTAATGGTTGCTGTTTGCTCTGGGATTGCAAAACTTCCTACCCAATAAGAAATATTTAAAGGGCTTAACTAGGAGAGACTGTAACCATTAAGCTAAAACTAAGGCAGCTTTCTTCCAAACCAAGAATTATTTATTGCTAAAGGTTTAAAACACGCAGAGCAAAAAGTTAAAATAAATGAAAGCCCATATTGAGGTCCTTGAAAACATCTGCAAATTTCTTCTTCCTTGCTTGGATCACTAGACTAGGAAATCCTGACCACTCTACTCTAGTTCAGCCCCTCTGGTTGATATTTAAACCTATGCTTGGCATCTCACCACTTCTCAACTGAAGAGCATAAAAGCAAATGTTCCACTAAGTGATATCACTGGTTTTGAGAATATACATTCTAGATTAAAAAACATAACTATCTACTTGCTCTCATATTTACTTTCTTGCACTTTGTCCTCTTTCAGTGATACTTGGAAGCACAGTAAGTGAATACAGAGGCTGGATATCTCACCAAAGCCGTACAAAAGGCCAGGGACAAATGTCCAACATTATAATATATTAATATTATATTAACATAGTATATTTACAGTCCCATAGTTCTCATTTTGATAAAAAACAAAATGATGATATTGGAAATGCTGGTTTTGATCTGCCTGCCTGTGGTTTAGCATTTGGATACAGAATTTTGACCTTTCTATAGTCTTTCTTATAGTAAGGACAGAGGAGAGACTCCAAATGAGCCCATTCCAGGAGCTGTTAATGTTAAAGTCATAAAACTAACAGTCAGCTTTACAGCTGAACACATTGAAAGGTACATCAGAAAGTATTTTATTTTTGCAGAAGAAACAAGTGCAGATTCTGCAGAAATCCATACACTATATTTTGAAACTAGGTTAAGCCTCCATGAAAAAGACTGAATGTCGAAATAATTTAAATGTTGCGTATATGATGATTTTTAATACACAAATGAGATTAAATGAATACATATATAGAAAAAAATACTTGTGAAACCTTCTAAGTTGAAACTAAGAAAGTGGTGACTGTGCCAGTCTCAAATGTGGTGTATGTTTCTACGCAGATATTTCTCTGATATATATCAAAAGCTATTTTTTGACATCTTATTTAAAAGAAAAGATTCCACTCTGTACAAAACTTTTCTGTACTAAGTGGAAGAGAGGTTAACATGTACCCTTGACTTTTCTATTCAAGCAATGATTTTAGCAGATGGCTGAAATCTTGTCACATGTTCCTGTGATTCTCTAACCCAAAGGTAATTCTGGAAGCGTGCCACAGTTCAATAGCCTTTGAAGCTAATATGAGTCCTTCCATTGACTTCAACAGATTTGGGATTACAACCAAAATTTAATTCTAATGTGAACTACATTCACGCCTCATTGGTTTTAGATCCATCCATTTTTTTTCCCAATGCCAATCACAGCTCTCAAACTTTACAGCAGATTTTTCTCACTTCTTCCATTGAGGTATTTCCATCTCTTTTTGGCTTACTGTCAGTATTTTCTGAGATGCATTCAGATACTGTTATAGAGTCCACTGACCTCACCAGGAAAATGCTGAACTCAGCCAGGAGTTCTTTCGCACAGGTGATATAAATGGGGCAGCATATACTTAACATCAGATGAACCCAGTCTTGAAAAAAAGTTTGGAATTTCATTCTCTTTAACTTTGATGTGTGGAAAATCATGGAACTGAATGTATTCTATGCCTCTCGTGAAATTTCCAGCTGTAAAATTACCATATAGCAGAGGAGGTACAATAAATTATTTCCTCTAAATGTATAACATGAGTCTATGATATTATAACATATTATGACTTACTGTGGTGCCCACTATACTCTTTGTTATAAGAAACCATAATGGAAATCCTCCATCTTCCATCCCACAAAGGAGGAAAAGTCATTATTTAGGGTTGTTTTGCCAGCAAGACTTGGACTATGCCACCATACGAAAGTATATGCCGTTTTTACTTTTCTAGAGATTTTCTGATATAAGAATCTCTTCCTTTACTTACAAGAAAAAAAAATCTCTAGCTTTTAGGTTTATTCCAAGAAGTCCAAAATTATGAATACCATGAAAATGTAGATATGTCTGTTCAAGTTTTTTGAACTCCAATAAAAATTACTTTCAAAGATAATGTCTTAGGGAAATGCCCAATGTTACAGCTCATCAACATTTTTTATGAAGTAGCTCTTCTTTTTTATGAAGAATGCTGAGAAAATTGTGGCACCTTTCCATTTTTTTAAACTCTTGCCTTTTTTTTTCAAGGATGAATTTGGAGATGAATTGAAGTTAGAGGAAGTAAAAGAATAATGTCTGTGGAGATATTTTATTGAGCATTTCATTCCTTTTTCATTGGAAATGAATAAATATGAGTGAGTGGTGGAAATGTTTAAACTATAACTTTCCAGGAAGAAAAAAAATATTAAAATTATTTTTAGAGGAAAAAAGGAAGCTTGACACCCCCCCCCCCATTTTTTAATCTACATACATTCTGTTTTCATTTGAAAGTGTCATCTTTCCCATGTTTTTAAATGCTCCTTATTTTTGCTTTCTCCATTCGTAAAAGAAAATCCCTGTGAAAAGTTAAAAGGACAAAATTATAAAATGATTGCATGCGGCATAGTTTCCTATGGATAAAGTCTCCATGTTTTTGCCATGTAGTGAAGGTGTACTGCTGTTCCCCCATGCAGCCCGAAAAGGGCGAAGACCTAAGAGCATAGTAGACACTATTAGCACAGTCAAATCCTACAGAAGAAAGAAAGCTCTGCGACAAAGTCAAGCCTGGAAAAATGCACATAACCACACAACGGGTCACAGCGGTGACATATATGGATCAAGACTGGTTCTTATTCACAGCTCAGAAAAGTATTATCACCTTATTTTCAACCACAGCTCAACTTCTAACTGTTGCTCTCTTTTCCTGCTATGGGCATGGTTAAAACCTGAGCTCTACAGAAAATACTGTGATGGTACTCTGGTGCACTTTCCTTTAATATTTCCTCAATGTTTAGAAGGAGTAACTGGATTTATCTTGCTATAATGGTGAAACCTGCTTGCAAATGCTCTGGCACATATAGAAGGAATTTATTTCTTTCCAGTTAACTTGTGCAGCTATTTGCATTATACTGCATATTCGTTCAGCTGTCATCACTGTGGGTGGGTTGCCATTTTCCATTGTATATCTGAAAAGTGAGTGGCTAGAAGACAGTTTCTTCTGGAATGCAGGAAAAAGTGATCTACAGTAACCATAAAAACACGCTATGGGTGGATGGAAAACCATCTTACCTACAGGTATTACTATTTCATTGCACACTTCAATCCCTATTGATTAAACTGTAGTTAAAAATTAAATGCTCTGCTTGAGCAGGCAGGGACTAGAAATGCCATGTGTATTGCAGACTGTAGTTGTGGCAAAGAAATTCCAGTGCTCAGCTGCAGCCCCTGAGTCCTGCATCTTGCAGACCCTTGAGCGTATTCCTGGCTTGGAAGGTGGGTGTCTGCAAATAGTAAATATCACACTGAAAAAATGTAAAAGAAGAAAGAAGTGAGGAATGTGAGGAGCCCGTGCCCTGAAATGGTAGCAAAGAATATTCCTTGCCTGTGCAAAGTTTTGATTTTTTTTTATATTTTTATATTAACAATGAATAAAAAGTTAAACATATGCATTTAGTTGATCTGCATGGCACTTATATTGCTATTTCTTTTGCTGGACTTGTCAGTTATTGTGTGTACACACCCTGCTTAGTGCACATACAATGCCTATCCCCTCTCCTGCCTGCGTCACTTAGGCACTACCATTACACAAATAAATAGCCATTCTCCCAGAGTGACTTTTCTTGTAGCAATGGTTTGAAATATGACAACAAAAGCACTGAAGCAATTCATTTTTCTGAAGGTTCAGAGGGTTTTCTACTTCAGATTTTATTTTAGCTGTGACATTTTAGAGGCCAAGAAAATTGCAGGACAACGGTTTCTAGTTTTCATGTGGGTTTGGTGTTTCTTTTCTTTTCTTTCTTTTCTTTCTTTTTTTCTTTCTTTCTTTTTTTTTTTCTTTTTTTTTTTTTTTTTTGAATAGGTATTCTGCACAAGACAACACAGTGTTCGCTAAAGCCATATGTGGTCAATAGACCTTTACAGGATATTTGGATGTCTCCCATAATTACTTCATTTTTTGGTAAGCCTTCTATATAAACATCAGTCTGTTTGGAAAAGTATTTATTTTGGTCTTCTGTACTCTTTGCCTGCATGCTACTTGCATCACTGAAAAATCTTTCCTGAACAAAGCAAATTACAAAGTGTCATTGGAATGGGTAAATTCCATGGAAAAGGCCCCCAAATAACAGATTGAGAACAACCACAAAATGTTGACAAAAAATACACAAAAGTAGTGCCTTTTCTATTCCAGAATAAACCCTGCTCTGCTAAGGGAAGAAGGTAGAAAGCAGAGACATGAGACAAATTGTTTCTGTAATGGACAAGCTTCTGTCTTGTTAAACGCTGTTGCATAATTGTATTCTTATGTTAAAAAAAATTTGTTTTCCAGTGTTTGAGATTCCAAGTGCTAAGACGGAGCTGAAGGGTAGGGTTGCTGAGTTAGAGTTGCTCGGTGGGACTGGAGAGTTTGCAGCAGGCGGTCCCGGGGCTCGCAGGAGCTCACGTGGGTGTCTGCTAGTTAAAGCCTGGAGTGCTAGTTCCCATCTGAGATTCCTGCCATAGGTGAAGGGATTCATCATGCAGGGTGGCTTCACGCAACGATGAGGGCGCTTGCAAGCACACCCTGCTTTTATGTCAGCCTAAGGGCTTTCTCCACAGCCCGGAGCTCTCATACAAAACCTTACAGTTCTAGTAAATAGTGAGTACTGAAAGAGATGTATGAGAATAAAAAAGAAAATCTCCTAGAACTCTATTGAAGGGAAAACATTAGGAAAACTTCCATGCGTTAAACTTCATTTAATGAGCATAGTAGAATGACAATCGTGTAAGCAAACAGCATTTTAATTTTTCAGCGAAATATGATGCTCAGAATTCAACTACTTCCTTATTTGTTTAGCTGTGCAGGTTTGAAAAATGCAAGCTACGCATGGAAAAAATATGACATATGAAAAAGCTGTTTGACATTTACTGTGTCTTAGCAAGAGATCAACTTAAGCCAAAATTGCATGGTATGCTAGATACTTGTGACTGGTTTCAGTGATGTCAAAGCTTTCTGCTAAAGACAGTGAATATTTGTGCAAAACCAGCACATAGCTGCATCAGCAGCCATTCACTAGAAATGGAGACGCAGGCAACGTGCAACCACGGTAGCCCCATGCACTTACCTCACCCAACAGAAGATGTTCCTGGGTATAAAGAAATTATAAGTGGGACATACAACACAGGCCTGTGGTTTCCTTGGCAATGCTGAGACTTATTTAACTTATGAGATGGATGGTTTTGATTATGACAGAAGAGAAAAAGAAAATGATCCAAAGACATATCCTGGAATTTGATTCCGAGATATCCAAACAAGTAGTAAAACAAATGTTTTTTATGTTTAAGTTGAAATAGGCTTCATTGGTTTTGGCACAAGCAGGAGTGCCAAAAGGAGACATGATCTTCTTAAGATGCTTCACTAGTCTTCTTCCAGATAAATATCTGAAGCTGTTGTACTTATGAAATAATTTTCTTACACAGAAATTGTATGCAGGTGAAACATGCATTGGCTGCTCTGCTCCAATCTATATATTTTCATCTAAAAAAAAGGAAATTGAGACAAGAAGGATGTAAGATTTTATTTCATGTTCCAATTAAAAAAATGAATAGTTTAACAGGAGGTGTTTTTTTGAACAGTGGTAATATATGGATTTTTGTTAAAATACTGTCTGAGTGGACTGCTTAAAAATTATCAAATTAAAATACTAAATGGTTAAAATTTGTTAAGGGAGTGAGCTGCTCTTTTTTTTTTTTTTTAAGATAAAGGCAATGGAACAGAATGGAATGCTTTTTTCCTGAGACAGAGAGTATTTGAATTCAAGGACAGAGCAAAGCAGCTAATGACTTGTAGAAGTCATTGCCCAAACATATGGATGTGTCATAACAAAATGTGAGTGCATTTTAAAACATTTAAAGTAGGTCTTACTGTGCAAAAAATAAGCAAAAGCCTAATTAAATCCCAGAGTAGAAATAATATCTAAAAACCCTAAATGAACATTACAGTGTGCCTCCCACAAAAAAGAACATAAATAAACACTTGCATGTAAAGTCTTCTGCTGAAGTGTTGAGCATCTGCGCAGTAATGCCTCGGCCATTTCAGAGAGGTGCCTTCAGGCAGCTCCAACTTTTCCATGTGGATCCAACGCTGGCAACAGATGGTGCTGCCTCAGTACCCTCAGCCAAAAGAGGCACTGAATTTAACTAATTTGGGGGATTCCTGGTATGAAGAGCTGCAGGTGATGGGCATGTCAGACCTTCAGGAAAGCACTCAGCCATTTTTAACTGTGCAGGAACATTTGCTCCAGCCCCTTCAATGACCAAAGTCGTCATCCCGCAGCAAAGGAAACCTGGAGCAGCATCACTGCTTAATGAAGTAAGACTTATATATGTATAAATAGAAACAAGATCAATTCAGTGTGATTGATGTTATTCTCACTAAACCTTCTTTGGAAGGGAATCCATGTGTTTCTCCATGACTGTAAATCACTAAATATACTGACCAATTGCTTATTTTTCTAAGAGAGGGGTACCAAACTTTAACATCTCAGCTGAAGATGAGAATAAATTTCTGTGGGTGATGAGTATAGCTTAATAGCTTTTATTTGCTGGCCAGGTACCACATATTTCAACTAGTATCTGCATGCCAGCTAGTGTCTGTCAGCCTGAAGTAATTCATATGCTAACAAAGTGAATAATCTCAAATATAGCGGTTTTTTTCTGTGGGTCCTTGTTTTCCCAAAGCAATTCAGTAAAAATTTCCTCTTTCCTTTCCATAGATATTAAGCTCTTTAGCCATGTAATTTTACTAATTTACTATTGATCTGGTTTTTGGAAGATTTATGTTAGGTTTTAAGATTGTAGTAATTGTGATCTATGGCCAATATTTGCTTTGCCTGGTACTTTGTAAAAGCAAGTCACTAAAATATCTTTAACCGCACTTCAGACATGACCTTAGAGATTAACCTCTGATTACTTTACTGACCTCTGTAATTTAACTTTGCATTCCTTGTTATTGAACTTGTCTAAATCTCAGCAGAATGGGCCGCTTCAAGATTAAAGGCCATTGAAAGATTTGCAGCTTGATTTTTCCTTTTGAGCTTTTTCCTTTTGAGCACAATTTCTACCAACTGGAGAGGACTGCAGGTGTGCACTTGGGGCTGTGTAGACATGATTAATGACCTCACGAACATGTTGCAGCTCCCTGGCTTCCCTGCATGTGGCAGAGCCAAAGGACACAGTCCTGGATGCAGCATTGGGCGTGCTCACAGCCTCTTGAGTGCCTACAGCTTCTGCTGAAGGCAATGGGACCTGCAAGTGCTTTTATAACTCTTAAACCATGTCTAAACTGTAATGGGGCTAACGATAGAGTATGTGTATGAAACTGGAAGGTCTGGAGTATACAAAGTGCTAAGATTCTCTCTGCTAGCCTTAAAAACCCATGAAACTCTCCAGTGCTTAAAAACCTGTAGCCCTCTGATGGTACAGTGCAGGAAGGGATCAAAGACTATAGAACAGCTGAACAGCACAGCTGAGCAGAAGCAGAGCTGAAGCACTGGTTTGAAGCCAAGCAAATCTGCGCTGACACTGGTCCCTTCTCTCCAGCAGCCTGAATCATGCATGGCCATGCCGCCTGCAGGGCAGTAGCTGTGTCCTGCACCTGCGCTGTGTACCACCCGCTTAGAAGTAATGCATTTTTGATTTTTTTTTATTTTATTTTATTTATAATCAGCTCATTGCTGTGACCAGACAAGCACTGGCATGGCCAGGGGAGGGCATGGTAACGAAAGACAGTGTGGGAATGACGGGGAGACAAGCATTGACAACAGAGCAGATCTAGATCAGCTTAAAATGATAATGAAGCTTCATCCTGAGTCTGTCTGTGCCCATTTCAGAAGAAACTGCGCTCAAGCACTCCTAAGGCTTGTGGAATTTGGAAAAGTAAAAGAAGGTTTGCTCAAGTGCTGAGGGGTCTAGATGAGTAACAGAAAAGCCATGCCTCTTTGAGAATGGCATCAGCCAAAAGAGAAAAATACATGTCAAAGGCCAAGGGAATATAGACAATAACCTGGCAAGAGCCTAAGTAGATCCTGATTTACAACACAGATAAAGTTCTCTGGCAATATACAGTAACGTGATGAAGAAATTTGGCAGGCTAGAAGCTAATTTTACACAAATTTGTTTTATTTTGAGCTTGGGGTAGGAGCATCAGAAGGAGGACATTACTTGAAGTAGCCCAATTTTCTATATGAATTGGATCTAATTAAAAATTTACTTTTTTTAATGTATCTTTATATGCTTGTATCTTTCCCCATCAAACTTTATTTTAATTATTTGCCATTCTCAATAAACTGTTTCATAGCATATGTGCTATATCCAGAAGATGTAGGCAATGTATTATACTGTTCAAACTTCTTCCAAGACAGCTGATAAGGAAAACTAATTTATCTAGAATAATAATTTTTACTTTCTATCTTAATAGTCCAATCCCCTTTCCAATCCTACTGTCAAATAAATTCATTTTAAGGTGCATTTTGACAGTTCCTCTGAAGCAGAGGAGAGAATAATTAAAAAGAATAGCAATTAACCTGTCTTAGAGAGAGCATCATAATATAAGTGCTGCTTCAGGGAAATTTCTTATTCAAAATCAAATGGATGCACAGAGAGGAACATAATATTTAAGGCAACCTGCCAGTTAAATTATGACCAGTCACATTCAGTACAGCTGATTAAATGTTCCTTAGCCTTCCTAGTTAGAGCCATGGTTTTGAGGAACATGTTAGGATCATTTAAGGAGAGTTAAATACAGAGGATGTAAGCCATAATAAAAAAAAATACTTTATAATTTAAGGTTAGAAAAATAAAACAGAATGAAAATAGCTATAGATGCACTCATGGGAAATAAAACCAAGCCTGATATAATTAGGCTTAGTTATATTATTTATGGAAGGTTGCATTTTATACTATTTACTGAAGGAATTACATCTGAAGCAGTTAAAAGGCAGTTGCAGTAGTTGATGTAGAGTGCTAAATTCTCTGAGGCACATTGGTGAAAGCCATACGAATGGCTATACTGGGTGAGACTGGAGGGCCCGGTAGGCTCTCGCTAGCAATGACCAAAGGCAGATACCTCAGCCAGAGCAAACATCATACAGTCACAAATTACCTGAGCCCGAGCTATTGCCCACGTATTCAGCAACCCTAAATGGAGCTGTCTTAATGAGAAAGTCTCCTCTGGCCCCTGTAAAATTTATTAGCCATAACACTGTGGCAAGAATTGCCACAGCTTACCTACTCAGCGTGGTAAAAGCTCTTCACTTTTGTTTGCTTTGACCCTGCCAGCTGCTAGATACATTTAACCGCCTTGCACCCCAAGAAGACAGTGTTCGTCCTGTCCCTCTCCCTACCGCTCATGCCTGTAGGTCGCTGCTGCCTTCCAGCTGCCTCCCTTCCTGGCCAGGGACTGCTGGCTCCCTTGGCCAGCCTCGAAGCCTTGTGCTATTTTCCCTTGGTGCCACTCCCTGAATCGTTAGCCATTCTATCATGGTCTTTATTATTTTGGGATCAGAATGATGATACACCATTTCAAGGCAAGGGTGGGCCATGGATTTTTTACAGTAGCATAAGAAAGTCCCCCCCCCCCCCCGCCCCTTTTCTGTTCCTTTCTTGATAGTTCCCATCATTTGGTTACCTTTCTTTTACCCGCTTCTGCTCCTTGAGCTGATGGTCTTATGAATTGCTTATAATTATCTTGCAAGTCACATTCTGCAGTAGTTTAGAGACGATCATGTTATATGTGAAATAATAATTATTTTTTTTTTTGTATCATCTGTATCATCTCACATTTACTTTGTTGAAAGTTATGTTGAATGTCATCTGTCATTTCAATGCCCAGTCACCCATCTCAAAGGGTCTTTGCTGCAGGTTTTTTAGTGAACCTCTCATCTCTAGTCCTATTCCTTGTTTTCAATTCTTTTTAACTCTTCCTTTTCGGTGGCTGAGAATCTGAGAACTTTTTGGAAAGTAAAATGGATTATATCAAATGGATCTCCTTTATCACATGCTTATTGTTTTCTTCAAAGAATTACAATAAGGCTGGGAGCAATTACTTCCCTTTAAAAAAGAAAACATTCTCATCTATATTCTAATTCATTTACTTCTGTTTTTTTTCTTATAGTTTCTACTGATTTGCATGGTCAGAACTTGAGATTAACTGTTTTTCAATTTTGTGACTTTACCATGGAAAACATTTATAACAGTTTTCTGTCTCTCAGAAAGTACCTAGTTGATTTTGCAAACCAGAGCTAGTAATTGAGCTATTGCATCCCTAAGTGCCTTTAGAGTGCCCCGGATGGTCCTGACAGATTTTCCTCTTGCAAAGACTGGTCCAGTGCCTGTTCGATAACTGGGATTACTGATACTCAAGCTGAGATGTTCTTAATTCTCCTTAGATTTCTCATTTCTGTATACTTGAGCTTTCACTACCCTGACTCCATAGACTGGCTGTGGACATACATAGGAAATGCCACAGTTCCCTCTCTCTTGGGCTATAATTATTTTCTTTAGCAAGCAGGATGGGAACCAAACTCTGCTATAAAGCAGGAAGACTCTCTCACACCCTTGAGGGGAAGTCTGGCCTCTACTAAGTGGACTGGTAGTTATGCCATTCATTTCAACGGGTAGAAGTTGTTGCCAAATTCCAGAAGTTACTTTTCCAGCTCAATAGCCAAGGAACAGAAGCAATAGGAAATCGCTTTTGCAGATGGAGGAGAAGCAAAGCTTCTTTCCACTCATTGAGGAAAAAAAATTGCCTGCACCCATTAGCATAAACACTGAGGAAAGCACGGGACTGAAAATCTCATCTTTTCCAGTCTAGAACGCTCTTCACTCAAGAAATTCTGGAACTGTTGACAAGAAGTAGAGTCTCTAGCTCTCATTCATATGCCTTATTTGAACAGTAACAGAAAGAGTAGCGTCCTGATCTAGCAGTATCTGTCGCTGTATCTCCTTTAAACAAGTAAAATCTACAAAACATCTTAAACACAGAATAGTTTTTCCAAGGATTCAGAGAGAAACGATTCAGAAATCTACCTTCTACAGATGCACGAGACTGTGAGAAATATGGCATGTAGAACTTACTAATAAATAAAAAAAAAACTATATTGTTTAGCAGCTGGGACTCCAAGCTACTTAGCAGTCATGCCATATAGTTAAGGACAGAGAGGAACAACTGAGATATTTGTTTACTAAAAAAGATAAGAAAGACTCAGGAGAATAAAGCAGGAATTAGAATTCCTGCCGGGGGATTGAGTCAGATATTGTGGGGATGCCAGAGGAGCTACAGTGACTGGGACTCATGCAGCGCCTGCAGGCACCGCCTGGGAAACCAAAGGAAAGTTGGAATTAAACAGATCTTGGGAGCCAAAGCACTTTGGTGAGCTGCTCTTGGTGTTGAGGGCTACGTCTGTCACAAATTCCCCCCTCACTGCGCCTCTCCTTTGCTTGAGCAGACAGAAAAGGCATAAAGTGTTTTTAATATTACTAGGGAGATAAATAATGCTAGGATCTGTATTATCATGAGATAATTCAATTTCAAGTGGAGACCGGAGCACTGGCATTGCCAATGGGCTTCAGACGCTACAGATTGTGACAGGTGAAAGATTTTTTTTCATTATTTCCAGAGCAAAAGGGGCTGCTGTTCCTTTAGCTATGCATTTTGGTGGACAGACTGGTTTGAAACTGATGACTTTAGAAGCGACATATAGAGCTCACATGAATTTTGCTTAAACAGGAGCATAAACAAAGACAATAAGCTTCCATTTCCAAAGGGAAGGCTTTTAGAAAGTAGGGGGAGCAGTTAATGAAGATAAGGTGAGATGGAGAGCTTAGGGTATATTTAAAATATAAGCAAAAGCTGACTGAAATCTGTATTGCAGTAAGAAGTGAAAATTAGTAGTTGAGGGACTGTTGGACAAATAACCTCCTCCAGAAGGATGGAATAAGCAGCAAACCAGAAAGGAAGGGGTGTTATTTGCATCAGCAGCTAAATTTTGGCGTTAAGAAAGGGAAGGCGGGTGTGAAAGCTGTCAGAAGGCAAGCTTAGCTAGACCTAGCAAAGGAAATTAAGAACACAGTAAAATCTTGGTTAGCCAAACGAGAGAGGAACAACAGAAGATGGGAGATTCAAGGGACTGTGGAATGCCCTGGCAGGATATGAGTGCGTTACATTCACAGTAGGAACACGAATGCCGCGTATGGGCATGAAGACAGGCCAGGGCATACAAGAGCGTGTCAGCTAGAAAGTATGACAGCTGAACAGGCAGTACACGGAGCTCAATTCTTCCATAGCAAAAGACTTTTTATTTCACCCCACAATACTGAGAAAGCTGGCACATAATGTTGCAAGACTATAAAAAGGAGTTTAATAATTCTTTCAGCTGTGGGTGTAAGCATGGCGATGGTACCTCATTGCTGTGAATAAAAAAGTGTGGTATTGACACTAAAGAGTGGAGGGAGATGGGGAAATGGTTGGAGGAGAAAGTTATGCAACTCCTGCTTCTGCCAGCAGGACCATGAAACGGGGGGAGGGGGGAAAAGACAGGAACAGAAGACATAGACCTAAGAGGGAAATAGCTTGAAAAGCAACGCTGAGAAGACCAGCTCAATCCAAACCTCTCCTTCATGCACAAGTATGATAACTGTAAATTATCTGGATTGTAGGTAAGTTTGCTTTAGATATGTCTAGGCATTTTTTCAGATATGTTGCTTTTTTAGATTTGTTTAGCTATTTTTTGAGATACAGCTTTGATATGTCACTTTATTGGTGTTCTGAGTGACACAGGGGGAGGCAAACTGAGTACAAGGCTTCTGTGGCAAGTTCGGCCAAGGGAGGCAGCTGATCTGTGTAGGCTTGGGCTGGCGTTTGAGAAGTCACAAGTGTGCTTGCCGGCAGTGGGAGGCAGTAGCAGCTCAGCCCCACGGCCTCTGTTTCTCTGTAGGTTTCTCCATTGTATTTCAGGTCAGGAAACTCTACTAGTCTGAGTGTGAACTCTCTTTTTCCACATGTTAAAGAAGTGCACCTATTCCTACAGTGCACATATTTTCATGCACTTTCAAAAATGTATTCAGCTGGACCTGTCATACGAATTTTACACACAGGCAGCAACTGGCATGCAACTGGCACCTCAGTAGCAGTGTGGGGAGTATGGTGCCCTATCTGATAACAGCATTCGCTGTTATCTATGCTGCAGAGCTAATGGTTACAGCCAATGGTTTTGTAAGGCATTCTTTCTTGGACAGAGATAGGAAGACTAGAGAGCCATTTATCTGTTACATTTGTCTCTTTAATATGGACATTGTGTTGCCAAGCAAACCTGTGCAAGCGACAGCACCAAGTTTAGCAATTATTTTCACTTTAATCTATCATTTTCAATCTATTTGACATTTCCCTTTCTGTGGTCAGCAGGACCCAATCATTTTTATCAGCACTTTAAATGCTACAATATGCCACTGAGATTGGAGAAAAATGGCCATATAAAAGTAATCTCTGCAACAGGTAGGGATGTTTACATATAGATAGCAAGTTTAGGTTTGATAAATAATTCTTCCTGTAGTCAGATATTTTTCTAACTATTTGATATCAAGAAAACACCCGTAATGTGCCAAGTTCCATTTCTCTTTTCTAGATACAACAAAATGAACTGAATTTAGAAATGTCATTTGTATGCCATGCATTTACTGACATTAAGTTCTGAAAATTGAGAAGAAGCCCTGTAAACTAGAGGCTATTTCATTTTAATAAAGAAGTGACAGTTCTGTGACCTTTCTATGTCATTTCTCATATGATCTTACTGAGCAGCATGAGAAAATATGACATTTGGAACTAGAGTCCAGCATGGTGAGTGTAGTGGCAGGTTGATGTTTTCTGGTTTTCCACAGACATCTGTCTTTAAAAAAAAAAAGGAAAACTGAAAATCAAGAAATTGTAAACAGAGCATGAAATTGAGTAAAACTTTATGATAGATCTCACTGTACTCTTTCGCCCTGCCCAGAAAAGCAAATGGGATTTTGATTTCTTTGTTCATTGTTTTTTGGTTTGCATTTCTGTGAAGATCTTAATTTAAAATGGGAAAAGGTATAGTTCAATCATGTAAATGAATGCACATGCTGACAAAGTAAATATGTAGATATGGTATTAAGATGATAACAAAAGGCAGATTCCTAAGCTCATCACTGCATTTTTTTTTTTTTTAAGTCCAGACTACCCTAACTTCATGTTAGGGAAATAAAAGGACAAAAACCAAGAGAAATGAGAGTTTCAGCAATCCTCCAGGATGCAGCACAGTGCTTCAGCGTTGTCAGTGCCGCTTGAGTAGCAAGCGTCCTCCCAGTGGTGCTTCGCCACCTTCTCCCTGGGAGGAGGCCGGGATGCTTGGTTGCCCCCATCGGCTGGCCCAGATTTCCTCCCAGCTGGGGACCTGAGATACTGTGGGGACAGCAGCAATTACCTGGGGTCGCTAGAGCTTTGCTTCACCCTCGGGCAGCCCCTGACTGCCCTGACATTTCTGGGAGCAGAGAAAGGAGATGCTCAGCAAGCATCTGCCTGGCTCTGCTGGGCACCGAGGAGAGTGATGTCCAGGCTGTTAGGCTCATATGAGTATATATGAATGAATATGCTTCCCCCCCCCCCCCCCAATATAACGACATTTTCAAAATGGTAGAAATTGTTGATCAGTCCCTAAAGACGTTTTTTTTTTTTACTACGTCCCCCTCTTTTTGCTAGTCATTTTATTTGTGAGATCTTTTTTCTTTGTCTTTTTCTTCTTCCATCAGAGCATGCCCACACTGGTTGCAGGCCTTCACAATAGGAACCAAGGTTAGTCTGAAGCACACTATAACTGAGAGCTATAATTTTCTCCCAGGTCTCAGTTTATTTTTCTGACTTTTATATGTAAAAAGATACATACATACATATATAGACACCTACATATATAGGTATAAATAGATAAATATGCATATACATATATATATATATATATATGTGTGTGTATATATATATATATGTATATATATGCACACGTATTACAAATGAAAAGAAAATTACCCTTCTGGATTTTTTCCTGGAGATAAAACTGAGCTGAGTGCATTGTGATTTATAACAAGATATTCTGGCAAAATCACCAGTACAGTAATTAATTATGTTGAGCCAGCTCCACTTTTTTGGCCCTTTGCCACTTCATGCTACTGATGACCTGGCCCATTCTGTTTTCAAGATGAAATACATACCATTCTTGTTTGCAATAAGCTCCACAGAGAAGATCCCTTTGCAAAATTAAAGCAGACTCTGCTATTTTTCTGAAAAAGAAAACTGCAAACATCCCACCATGATTATCTTTTGCTGGGGGGGGGGGGGGGAGTTCCTTATGGATAGGGTTTTTTTTTTTTTTTTTCATTTTACATTTTAATAATCTCTTTATTAACCATATCCAAAGAAGATTTTTTCCTCTTTATTTGAGTAGCTTCCATTACAATACAAAGCTCAGCAAAGAAGAGCAGGCTGAATGACATTTTGTTAGGTTTAGTTTTTAGATAAATCAAAGAACAGCTTTTTGCTCTGGTCACTTTGGGGTGAAGTGGTAGGGCGAGAGGAAGGAGAAAGCCATGTTTCTCTTGCACGGAAGCGCTCTTAGGCAGAAGCAGCCATGGCAGCACAACAAGGGGCAGCAGAGCCCAGGCAGTGCTGCCCCAGCCACCCCAGGTCCTGGCTGCCTTTACAGCAGGTTCCCAGCCTCTGCGTGGCACAAAGCTCCCATAATCCCTTAGGAAGACTGGCATCATTTTTTTTTCAAGATCAAAGTGTATAGGTTATTTTCTCAGTTTCCAGGCCAGGATTCATTGAGGTTATAGCACACTAGTACAGGCTACAGTTGCAAAAAGGCTTTAGCAGCCTTCCCGAGCTATAGCTTATTTTTCAAGGCTCATTAACTTTGATGAAGTCTGCTGCAGGCTGAAATTTTACAAGACTCTAGCTCTAAAATGTTTTCTTTAAAAACTGATAAATAAAAGTGTTTGGCAAGTTGAATGTTATATAAAAATAAAAGATTGCATTGGCTTTAACTATGACAATGCTTGAAAATGTCTGACTTACTTACTTAAAAAAGGTGGCAAACGATTATCACTGTTAATTACCTTTGAGCTGTATTCTAGATATATTCATTTTAGCTTTGCATGAAGAAAAGTGGTGCTCTTCAATGCACATGAAATAGGCCAATATTATTTTGCAAAAACTTCAGTAATAATGTCTTTTATAAAAGGCATGCATGTTTAAGCAGCTATTGAATTTCAAGCAGAGAATTATCTTAGCAGCCATAAAACTGTCCATTCCTCCACCCCCTCCCAGTGCTTTGCAAAAAAAGAAATAATAACAACAGCTGGCAAGCTTTACCAATTCCTTCATTTGCTCTTTGAAGGCAACAGACACAACAGGGTGCTCATTACTCTGTCGTGTATGGGAAAGCCTTCAATGCCCACCATGCCCTACGCTCACCTGTGGGGACCTGGCCCAAATCTGACCACTGCTGTGGCTGAGGATTGCCAGCTCATTTAATGCCAAGGGCATGAACTCTCCCGACACTTCCCCTCTCCTGCACATGTGCAATTGCGACACGGTCCTCCCGAAGAAATCTTGGTTCTCCAGACAGAGCACAAGCCAATGTTTGTGGGGCAGGCAAGGACAAGAGGGTATTTGCCACTGCCTACTAAGTATGAGAGCCTGCATGGCTGGGACGGGGCCAGAGCTACCACAAAAAAAATAATCAAGGATACAGTTAACAATGTTGGTTCCTGCCACTACACTTTTGCTTTCCATTTTTCAGATACTGACAGAGCTTAGCCTTATATTTTCCACTAAAAATATTGGTAGTTGGCTTTGTTTATACTCGCTTTCCAGCAATGATTGGGGTTTTTGTCACCTTTTTTGGGGGGCAGGTAGAAAACAATAACTAACTGCCTCACTTAAAGCAAGGAGGACCTTTACTTCCACAAAATAAAGGTAATGCTCCTACTACTAGGCCAGTTCAAAAAAAGGAGCTTTGGGAGAAACGTTGCCAGACAATCCAAATCCAAGTCAATGCATTGTGTTATCAACCTCAAATTGCTTTGCAAAAGTACCATTTCACAAAACGCATTGCAAAACCCATTGCAAACCCATTGCAACCCATGCAAAACCCATTTCACAGAAATTGAATTTATGGATGGAAAGATGGGAGAAAGGATAGAAATGTCCCTAGTGTAAACATATAAACATAGCATGACTTGGGGTTTTGTTTTTTGTTTTTGTTTTTGTGTTTGGTTTGGTTTTTCCTTTGGAAATGCTTTTTATGTTGTACTATATAGCACACAGCTGAAACTGCTGGAAAGAAAATCAAATGTTTTCTGTATGTATGAGGATGTTCTTTCTCTATCTCATCAGGAAAAAGTAAAATTGTGAGAACTTCGTCTCTCCTGAGTCCAGGTTTGTGTCTTCCCTGAGATCCAGTAACATGACACTAGTTAAACTGTGAACAGCAGCAGTTTTAAGGGGTAAGTGATGACGACTGGTCCAAAAGACCCTCTGTGTTTAAAAGCCAACTGTAATGGCATTTCTCATTTCACTGCTGACCAACCATTAGCATTTATCTTGGACCTGAATAAATATGATCTGCTTAACAATTTCTTAGCATTTTAGCTTCCTTTCTTCCTCTGTAGTCTAATGATTCTGGACTTTAAGTTACGTTGTGTTCCTGACTGATATTTAGGGCCTGATTATCTTCTTTTCCTTTGTTAAAGAGGGCCTTGCTGGTAAAGCTGGTTTCAAAGGTCCCTCAGCAGCATTTAAAAAACAGACCTTTCAATGTGGTCTTTAATAGCTGTAAAATGTTCTCATAAACTCCAAGATATGTATTTTCTATATTATTTCTTTATGGTTCATTTAGTATGACATTATATCCAAAACTTGAAAAAGGCATTTGCTCCTCAATCACTGATCAGTGAACTGTCTGGGGAAAAAAGAAAAGAAAAGAAAAAAAAATCACTCTTTTAACTTTCTCCTTGAGCCATTAATTAGCACACTGTCTGTTAACTGCTGCTGTAGCTTTTGATTCACTGGCACCAGGCGCACTTCTGCGGTGATGAATATGCTGGAAAGGCTTTGATAGCTAGCAGAAATGTATTTACATGTCAAAGTGAAATGAGATATGACATTCACTTTCAAAATGATCTTTTTGGGATAGTGCTTTAGAGAAGCAATGATGATGTGCGGGATACTGCAGCTTTATAAATAAATACATATAATGTTCTGTGTGTTTTATCACCTTTTCTGTAGCCTTCAATATGAAATAAAGACGTACTCAGTGTGGTATTTTAAGATGAAAGGGGTATTATTGTAGACAGCATAAATAACCGACCAAGAATGTATGTAGGCAGCTATGAATAAAAATATAACGGTTTCCTGGACATTAAAGAAAGAGTCTGCAAGGAGGGAAAAATCAAAAACCCACATAGAAGTGGAAGGAGCTGCTGGAAATCAGACCTATTGGGGTGGAGAGGAATTTAACAGCACTGTTTTCATTTTGACTGTTCTGCTGAGAGATTAAAGACACCAAGGTGCTCTAATGCTGCTGCAATGAGAGGGCTGAAAAAGCCCCTCAGTGAGGAAAAAGCAGCCCGTGATGAATAGAGATGCCACCACTGACTGCCCTGTGGCTTCCTTGGGCACCGGGAGCTATAAAACGGCGGCAAAGAGCGAGGTGTACGCACAGGCTGTTACCTGGCCATAACGAAGGGGCTTTGAAAGCCGTGGTGCCGCCGGCGTGCAAAGCCAGCCCGGTGGCGTGCCAGTGTTGGCAGGGATGTGGAAAGCCGAGGGCCGTGGTGGCGCCGCTGGCAGTGCCGTGCCCAGTGCCGTGCCTGCAAATCAATCTTTGCAGAAGTGACAAGGACTATAAATGGCATTAGCGAGGCCATAACTAGATGTCTCGGCCAATTACTGGGGACACTGATGAATCGCACAGACATTTAGACTGTGCTCTGTGGGAGCCAGAAAGTGAAAAAGCAATTTCATTCTGTAACAGGGTTTCAAAATATCTTCAAGGCAGACTTTTCCTTGAGTCAAGGCCCAATATTGATATCTTCCCTTCTGCAAAGCGCCTGCTCTCTTTCTTGGAAATTTGGTTCTTATTTCTGGCGCTTTTATACGATAATAATAAAAATTTGGGGGTAAGTAAAACATCTGCTGACAGGAATAGCTGCATTTGCCAGCTATGAGAGAACTGTGCAAGATTTTATTTTGTTTGTTACAAGTAGAATTAAGAAAAGTCCAAAAAGGTAGGGTTGAAAGAAACAACAACTGTTTTTGAAAGCTGGATGAAAATCCCAGCCAGAAGAATAGGAGATAATTTTGACAATGCCACACCTCATTCCTACGAACCTTTGATTTTATGTTTTTTAAGAAAACTTGTATGGCTGGGTTTTGGTTGTCAGCAATAAATGTAATCTTGCTGTGTTGTTGTTCATCATCTCAAGACAGGAAAAAAAATTATATAATGCCTGTATTTAATGTATTCTATTTATTTCAGTCAATAATTGATAGCATGTCCTATCTAATTAAATCCAGGTTTCATGTGCATCTCTTCATTTACCCACTGTGCACATAATGGAAACTAACATTGAAGTATTAGAATCAGATAAAATTGCATTTCATATTAATGTTGTATATATGGAAATGTATATTTAGAATGTGTCTTATGAAATATAATCTGTTTTACATATTGCATACAGCTCTGATATTGATCAAGATATCCTTGGGCATGTACAACCAAACAGGAAAATATGAATAGGTTCCCCTTCAGTCAGCTTCTTGCTTTCTCTCACACTGCCTCTTTGAAGAAAAAGTGTTTCGTTTCATTTTTCTTTTTCTTTTCTTTTCTTTCCTTTCTTTTCTTTTCTTTTCTTTTCTTTTCTTTTCTTTTCTTTTCTTTTCTTTTCTTTTCTTTTCTCTTTTCTTTTCTTTTCTTTTCTTTTCTTTTCTTTTCTTTTTTCTTTTCTTCCAGTTAGGTTAGTTTCAAAAGGAATATCAGAATTTAGTCACCTTCTCTCTAGTAGTACTCTGGCTATGTAAGCCTACATAACTCTAATGCAATCAGTCAAATTACCCACATATATCCCCACCCACCATTCAGCCTGGAATTTAGCCTGCTGTATTTAGTTAGTATTAATCTAAGGCTAAAGTATAACTTGCAGTAAAGCAACTAGCTGTTGTCTTAACCAAGTAAAACATAATAAGTGAGATAAAAGGAACAAAATGGAAAAATTGTGAGCATTTTAAGTTACATGGAGAAATGTGTGAGAGTCTATAAAAAACACTTTGCTAAAACAGTCTCTCTGTGCTTCAGTGTTAAAGTGAAGACGTGAAAACAACTAGCAGCCAAAACTACAAAAGAGAAATACAGCTTACAGTTCCAAATGGGGAGGAGCCATGAAGAAAAATTGATTTATAACACACAAATATAGATACTTACCTCAATGAAAAAAATGATTGGAAAAAGTTACATTAAAGATTTCATAAATATCATTTTATTATTTAAAGAACAAGCAACCAATAGACCAGAATCTGTGCTGGAGCTGGCACACTGTTGATTGATTGAAGAAAAGCTTGTTGAAAAGTTGTAAGCATTGCTCTGCATGTCCCTGAAGGAAAAATAGGGTGGAAGCGGGACTGACCTGTGCCCACACACTGCGGGAGTGCGCAGCAGGAGCCCGTGGTAATGGGGGAGTGACGGATCTGCTTTTTAGCTGGGCTAATGTGCTGCGATGGGACGTCCACATTTATTTCACAGTTTGTATTTCAGAAAAGTTATAAATTTGCAGCTGATTTTGCAATGGTAAATGTTTATCATTTTAGCTGAACTTTCCTAAATGGCTTTAGTCAATATATTGTGGTTGGACTCAAATTCTGTCTCTCGTTAGTCCAAGTCAGCAAGATGCAGGTACTAGCTCGAGATCTTTACAGTACCTCCTGATCCATGTTACACAGCAAGCAAAAGCACGTTGGCATTGGTCCATGCGTAGGAATAGAGTAAAATATCAGTTTCTGCTAAAATGGTCTTTCCAGCCACTACATCTCCAGTACAGTGGGCTGTAAGTATCAGATGAAAAACGCTTCTCATACTCATTTTATCTTCTTGTTTTATGTGTATGAAGACTCACTTAATTTAGAGAGACAGAGTTGGAGCCCATTCTGTGCCCAGCAAAGTCTATATAATCCTTTCCACTCAGCCAACAAGCGCTTGTCCCAACCCCTGTTACATATGCATTTTAATGTGCGTTATTACTATTATTAATGATAATCTCACTCTCAGCTCAACTTGCAAGTAGGTAAAATACACATAAAATTCAAGTTAGTATGTTCTGTATGCTCAAAGAGTGGGTATTTAATATTTTGTATAGCATTGGGTTAGTAATCCATGGCTCTTTCAGTTTAGTCAGTGTAATGTTCCTCTTGGAAATGCCATATTCCACACCTGGTTTATAATTTCCCAAGACAAACTTGGTGTCATTTTCCCACTTTCAGACAAATAAAGGTTGGAGGGGGAATGAGCACTGTATCTTGCTGACCAAAGCACAAAGCCAGCAGCTGGGCTCTCAGTCTGAAAGCTCTCCTTTGCTACAGAAGGGCACTTTGATGTGCAGCAAAACAGAAAAATTGCACATACTGCCCTCATATTCGGAGCACCCAGACACGTGCAATCAGCAGGCTGACGTGGCGCAGCAAGCAGCTGCGCTTTATGTCCGCCTCCTGTTTGGAAACTCAGCCTGTTTTGGGATGGGAGGACTCAGGATCTGGGCAGATGGAGCAGCGAGGAGGAAGATGGGCAGCTCTTTAAAAGTATTCCCTCTTGCTTCGTATAGCCATATGGCTAATAATAAATCCCATTAAAAAAAAAAAAAAGTAGATTTGTAAGCCCATACTCAGTCCTGTAACAATTAAGAAGGGACTGTGTTTTGGGCTTTTACATTCAGAGGCCGTTGTAGGATTGGAGCCTTGTGTTTCACTTCTAATGGCAATGCCTCCAAGAAAGCTGCTCAGTCTTGCACACCAGCAAATGGGAGGTGGCAGGGGGCCTCCTACATCAGTACCTGCTGGTTTGGGGTCAAAAAGCAAAAATGAGTGATGTAGGAGTCTGAAAATTGAAATAAAATATGAACTCAAACTGATGACATGAGCATTGTTCATATTCCTGTAACAGTAATTGCTATAACAGTTCAGGTTGTTTAGCTTTTGCATGAAAGTTGTTGAAAGCTGAAAATGTTCAAAGAACAAAATTATCTGAGAAAAAGGAGCTCTTAACTCTTTTCACTCTATGTTATGTTTTCCCTTGGAAAAGCACGATTATCTGCCAAATGTCAGATGATTCTTTTGTTTAAATCTTGACTGGCAGCAAAAAAAATCTGCTCTCTGCTAAAATTATCTAATTTTGTAGCTGTGTTAATGATATGTCTGGTTTTATCAAATGATGCTCTTTCTTCCTTGCTGGTGGAAAATTCATTGTGCTTTATAAACAGTCAGTTTGCATTATGTAGATTATTTCACAAGAGAAGTGAAAAAGCAGGCTTTTGACAATGACAGAAACAATGAAGCATGAGGAAATCTGGGAAGAATGTGCTCATTAGATTTATAATAAGAAATAGAGCCATTAACAAGAACACTATCTTTCTTGTTACTGTTTCATACAGTATGAAATCCCATAATTGTCACATCAGAAAAAGCCTCATTTACTTTTCAATAATCAATTATTTAATAGAATTTTTCATGCTTTATGTCACATGTAGTAATGGGAACTCCTCATTCACTATATTACTCTGATCTATTTTTTTTTATTATTTGAAAGGCAGATTCCAATTACAAGGTTTTTTTATGAATATTTTATAGACTCAGTGTTCAGATCTCCACCTGATACATTCTGGGCCTACATATCTGTTGTGCTTGAGCTAAGGCCAGCACAGAAACAGACTGAGGAGGTGAAAACTCATTTCAGTCTTTTTTTTATCTTCCTGTATTTCTAGACCTATTTTAAGTCTTAGCATCCCTAGAACAGCTACAGGTGGCTTGCAGGGACTTTGTAATAGCAGAACATATCAATACTCACTCCTTTTTTTAACGTCTCTTCTTTGGCCAGGCATGCCTTTATTTAAGGAGAGTCTAAATTTGTGGCACTTCATGTCATATTCTTTGACTTGCGACTCTGCAGTTACACATAAAACTAGTCTTGACCTTGTTTATTTTCTTGCATGAAATTATAAGTAAGTGACTTAAAACCAGCTAATGACTATTGGCTTAGCAGTAGTTTTAATAGTACTCTTTCCCTGCTCCATTTGGGTTTGAAGGATAGCAATAAGATAAGTTGTTTAATTAAATTTGTACTACTTCCTTGTACCTGTCTGTAACTACAATATTGGAAGAATGCAAATATAGAATATTTTTTATTCAGTATCATATCAACATTTAGTATCATGTCTTCACTATGGGCTTTCTCCTTACATATAATACTAAAGGAAAGGTGAGCACTATATTAAATACATTATGAGGAAATATTGTGGGCAAAGCAATGGATATGTCAGAATAAGAGAGATAAAAGGTACATGATAAAAGCTATCCATATATGCACATTATATATCCTCAATATCTACAGTAAATAAAAATGTATACTGAAAACCAGTACGCGTATCACTAAAAACTACACTGCATCTATAAACTGCATGTTAATGAATACAGTCTGTCCCTTTCTATTTTCTTCTAATAATATAAAACTCAAGACATTCATAATTGCCTGTACAAGGTCTGTGTTGCCCACATTGCTCAGAAGAACTAGCCTGATGCACACAAGGTGTTGGCCTCAACTTCTGTATTGTAACAGGGCTGAAAAATTAGTCTGTCATCTTAATCCATCAAGTCCATCTACTCACAGGAATTTGTGTGTATTAACTAATCTTCAAACCAATAAAAATGGTTTAGGGACATTCTACACTTACTTGAACCCTGAGTAAAACTACTAATATTGGGCTTGCACAGTAGTGAAATCCCATCATCTGAGCTTTAGTGAACTCCACAGGCAGAGCAGTTGGTGGCTGTGTTTTAAGGAGTCATCTCTTTTTATTCCTTTCGGACAGATGGAAGATTGTGCTACCCTAAAGTTATGGGAAACATCCAAACCAAATAGACATAGCAGGATTTTTGAGCTGGTGACCAGATCAGTTCCTCTCCATCAGGTTCAGGCATTGCACAGTGTACTAACAGCTGCTGATGTGGTTAACGCTGGTATTATATACAATAATATGGAAGCATTTTGAGAGAAAGAGAGGGAGGGGAGAAAGACAGGAGACAGATTTTAATGAGCTGTGTCTATTCCCAGGGTAGAGATGCACTCCATGTCATTCAGCAGCAGGAAGATAATGTGTTTTAACAATAATCTTTAAGATAATGGTAAGAAATATAAATTAAATATTGTCTGTATGTATGTGCTGCACAATTCGATAAGGAAATTAACTCTGACATTATTTGGTAGAAAGCCTTAGCTCTTTCTGGAGAAGAGGATATAAAGCCATAGTCTTACATTGTTAAATAGATTTAGTATTCAAGTTGGGTACCGCATTTCCTTTAATAAATATGAAAACTTGGAAAAAATCTACATTGTACTAAAAAATATAATTTCAAACTCCTTTTTAGCCTTTTAGCTTACCCAGGGCTGAAGCAGAAAGGAACCTCTGAGGCACATAAAATTTAACTCCTGTTTACATTTTTCCTTGAAAAATTATTAAAACCATGCTTGAGTAATCATTTTTAATGAAAGAAAGCGTCTCTGTGAGTTAAATGCTCATCATAAGCCTGATGTTGTGCAAGTGCATCTCAAGACTATCATGCCTAATTACTGCATATTTTCAAGATATCATTATTAAGGCAAGCAGCTTTTAGTGCCAGTTAACTGTCACACTGCTGATTTGCATGTGTAAGCAACTCTTTTACATTTTTCTCATACTGTCTTCTCATACTTCTTTCTCACTGCATGACAATACAAGAAGGCAGGACTCCATTTTCAATAGGGGTTAATGTCTCCCATCCTTGCAACTTCATGAGCTGATTTAAAAATGGCGAGGGACCTGCCTAGCTTTTGTCATGCCCTGAGGCCCATATATGTAAAATACCATTGTTTTTTTCTATTAGAGTTTTCAGTCAATCATTTAGCATATGTATAAAGGCCATGCTGAAAGGTGAGCTTCTAATATGCAAGTTAGCTGTGAAGTAATAATACTAGTGTTTTCCCTTTTCCACTTATTTGCTCAAATTTTGGCAGGGAGGGAAGGAATTTCTGGCAGATGGATCAGACCGAGGCAGACCAAACTCAGCAAGAGAGATCAAACCTCAAAGAAATCTTCATCTCTGTATGTCCCAGGCTCTTCAGGGTGCCCAGGGCCATTATTACTCTGTGAGTTTTATACAGCAAAGCACAAGAAGCAAAGCTATTTTCCTGGCTTTTTCTTGAATTCTGCATTATGCTTTCTTGTATACAAAGGCTAAATTTAATGACTGTAGCTTTCTCACAACCTGCAGGTCTTTTCTTGCCTGCAAGTTGTGCAGAAGTGGCAAATTACCTGGGGCAAAAAGGGCAGCCCCTAGCAGGGTCGAAGAGTTGTTGTGCGAATGCTGATCCTCAGTGCCTCCTTCTCTGGGCAGGATCACCACTCATGCTCATGAAAGGAGGTGAGAAAATACTTGAAATAAAAGCTCCTCTCTAATTAACAGTAATATGGTCACTGACACGTTTCATGGCTGTTCCACTTTACTGATTTCAAGCAGTAAAAATTTACTTACAGCGCATCTGAATTCAAACAAAAGACTCAAATTATGTCAACTTTTAAACCTTTCCTTGTTCTTCAAGATACTTGCAACCTGATACCAAAGTGTTCCATATCCCTTTACCTGTCTTAAATAAGGCTTATAGAGGTAGAAGCTGTTTTCCCACTCTAGCACTTAAAAAAATTGAAAAGATTTAAGAACCACAATTATACAAGGGACATGAGAAAGGTCAGAAGAAAATCTCTGGTTTCTCTGACTTCAACCGCACAGCTCTCCCAGAAGCCTATTGAATATCATTGCACCCAAATAGTGAAACATCATACTATCTTTTTTGTCTAATCTATGATGGATGGCATTATATAGCAATAACAGAGCAATACAATAGCAAACTTCTCTTTTTCTGGGTCTCATGTAAAGTGAATCGCCCAAGTGAAGCCAAACTTGCAAAGAAAAACAAAAGAGCTGAACCTCAAATAGCACTAAATGAGGGTGTCGGTTAACTAGAGCCCCTCAACCGAGAGCAAATGGAAGTTCAACAACCAAGTTCAGACAACCATGTATTTTTTTCAGGGTAGTCTGCATGCTACAGTTTGTCTCAGGCTTCTAATTTTCCGGATCAGGAATCTGTCCGGGAAAGGCAACATGCTGTTCTAGACAGCTCAGGCCTGGCTTTATTTCCCCTGTTTAACCAAAGCACAGAGAGCCAAAGGAAATGGCTTGTTGGTGGGTAGCAGGATCTCACCAGCGTAGATGAGGCCAGTACTTCTGACAGGCAAACGTTATCCCTCTAGTTAGCATACTGCAAAAATCTTTCTGTAAAGCATAATATTCTAAAGATATGTTTAAATTTGTTAGCTATAGCAAATTATAAGAAATAGTAAATTATAAGAATATTATTTTATGATAATTTTATCTCAGCAAATTTTCTGGTTAAAAAATGTAAGGACCAAACCACGATTATTTTAGAACTAGACTGCAAAAGCCTTAGATGTCTCTATACCACTATGTAGACACATTTAAAAAAGATGAAAGAGAAATCTCCTTGCATTAAACTTCAATCTCTGTTATCTCTTCAATCTCTTCTCCAGCAAGAAATCCTTTGAGGTTTTCAAAGTCAGTAACTAAGGGGAGAGAGAGGAAACCCCCTCGCCTAACCCTGGTGTGAGTAACTGCAGATTCTCACAAGCTTTGTCCTACTCTGAAGGCCCTTCAAAGCACAACTTTAAGTTGTGGTGAGGTTTAGGAGTGCTCTGTAAACATATATACCATGCTGAACAATTACAAGCTTTTACAGACAAATTGTAAGTTAAATCAATCTCTATGTTCTGTGCGGTTTGCTCAGCACTTTCTGATTTGCACACAGGTGGAAATATAATAGCATGCTGCTTATTAATGCCTTCGTGGGAAGTAGTTACCGGCATGTGAGATGAGGTGTGCCCTGGAAAAGGAGCCATAGTAAGTGATGCTATTCAAAAATTTTTTTTTTCAAATCATAAACCATCAGCAAGAGGATGAACTGCATTTTTGAGCAGCTTGGAAGAAAAAGAAAAATGAATCAAAACATCACCCCCTAAAGTGATGCAGATAGAATTGTTTTATAGCTTTAGTACTCAAGATTGGCAATGATACTAAAACATCAAAAACCCCAAGTAAAGTAGGCACTATACCCTTTATGCTTCTCCCTTCTCACAGTTATGAAAGAAATTTTTGCCTATTGTGTTTGCCAACACCCTTCTGAAAGATATAAATATCGATTATTAAAATACTGTTGTTAAATCATTACCACATTGTTACCTTAAATATATTCATCAGGCTTACACCTCAGAAAACAAGTACTCCTTATAGATGGCTGCAGCCCATTCATGGTGATATCCATGTGGCATTTCCCAGAAAATGGACACACTGGTGCTGAGCTGTGTACTTCACAGTTTTCCTGAAGACATGTTAAATGATGTGTTGACAGATAGCTCTCCGTTGCCTTCAAGGACTCAGTTCTTTATTCCAGCCACCAAGCAAATTGAATGCAATGCACTCAAGAACTGAACTCTTCACACAGTAGATTCAGTAATGAACAGAAATGAATGTTTGTTTGCCTTGAAGTAATAATGAGCAAATTTGTAAATGTCTAGATAAGTGCCCAGAGGTTGGAACACTGTATCTAGGTAGAGAATTCACAAAGTCTTGGACTTGTACAAAGTAATTGCTCAGTGGTAAAGTAGTACTCATTTATTGCTTTCCTCATGACCACTAATATCCGTCAGTGTGCATCATCACAGTGCCACAAGTAAAAAGCTTTCTTGTTGCCTTCTTAGGCAATAAATGAAGTGGTGCTATTCACATTTTACAAACGAGAAACTTAGCTGTATGCAACTTAAGTGTCTTGCCTTAAGGTCACAGAGGAATTAGTCTCAGCTGGTGAGCACTTAGCTTAGCCCAGTAAAAGAATTTGCATCTTAGATAGTATGAAATATGTCATGAAGAACAAAGACTAAGCAACGGTGTGGTTGTCATGAAAAGGAAAGGCATCTCCAGAGAGTGAGTCATCACAACGTGAAGTCTGCAGCAAAGTTGCATTTCAGCAAGGGCAAGGCCAGAGGCTAACTACTAGACTTAACGGAAAATATATAATAAAACTGAAGGTTACATAAAACTTATAAGGTTTCAAAAATAAGTAGATAAGGTATGATTCACATCACAGGTTGTAGATTCTTATGGCTGCCTTGGGATCAGGCTTAAGTGAAATAGATATGATTTGTGGCTTCATGTTGAAACCATGTGAAACTTGCACTTTTATATGATATTAATGTGAAAACCAGCCCTACATATTTCAAATTTCTGGGAACCTTTGAAACCCCAGACTCAAATCAAAATTCAGGACAGATAAAACTGCAAAATTTGAGACAAAAAGGGAATTTGGAGGATTCCCCAAAAGAGAATATAGGAGGCTCTTTGTGTCAAAACATGGCCAAGCTTAGCAAACTTCTACTGAAAATAAATACAAAGCTATGTATTTGGTTTTAATGTTTTTTACTTATACAGATAATGAAATTAACAGTGGCAGAAAGGAAAAGCAACAAGAGGAACAATCACAAGAATGTGGTGCAAGACTGAAAGTTAATAGACAGAATCCTTTGGCATAGGTTGTAAAGTATACTTCTCCCAAAATGTTTAAAAAACAAAAGTAGTTTTTGCAGATTTGCAGATCTTAGTAGTAAGAGACACATCTTGAAAGCAATAAAAACACACTTGCAAAAAACAAAGGAAAACAAAAAGTGTCCTCTATGGAGTATAGTTTCATAATCGTTTACAGAGACATCTGGTGTATAGACTGACAGAGGGCACTTTTATTGTGCTAAATAATACACAATTATTCATAGACTTTAAAGCCAGAAAATGCTCATCTCGTCTAATGTCTTTCAGCATGCAAGCTAATGACTGGTACCCGACAATTCTTGCTCTGAGCCCATAATCCGTGTTGTTTAAATAACTATGCCAAGTTCTCAGCCAAGTTGATCCGTAGAGCTGATCTATCACCATTACTTTTTGCTACTTTATTGCTTTTGTGTCATTGGCAAATTTTACTAGCAGTGATTTTATATTACCTTTCAGATACTTGTTATACCTATTATTGAAGAGATTGAATTACTCGGAACCAAGTATATTTCAGTGGAAGATTTGCTATAAACAATCCCAGTGGATAAAGATTTATTATTATTTATTCTTTAAGATGACAATTTGTAATCTAATAGTTAACCATTCTTAACCTAGTTATGTTCAGCTATATTAACTTTCCATAGACTTGTTTAAAATATGTTGTTTTCTCTTAGATTAATTTCAAGTATCTTTAAATTTTAGATGGTTTGGTCAATCAGATGTATGTTCTTTGAACTTCATTATTCTGACTAACATGTCAATTTGCAATTAGATGGCACAGAGTTAACTGACATTTTTATTCTTCCATAAAATTGTAATATGAATGGTAATAAACAGTTTAACTAAAAAACCTATTACTACATTTAAACTGATATATGTCCTGTTTAATACTGTGTTTTTAGAGCCCTCTTTAAGTTTTACTGCTTAAGGTATTCTTCAATACTAGAGGTTAATTCTCCTAATAAGGAAAAAATAGCATGTGCAATAGAACACATATTCAAAGACCAGTTTTATTACAGAAATGCTTCATCTCCTGATCTTTGGAATGAAGAATTTCCAGCTATAAATTGCAATTAAATACCACTTATTTCCTAGACTTGGAGAATTCTCAGAAGAAGAAATTCCACTCATAATTAGTACTCCATATGAACTCCATTTGTAACAAATTCATAATGAACACAAATTCCATTCGTCATTAGTACTTTGGTGATGTACAGGAATACCTACAGTTTTTCTGAGCAACCCCAAACTCTGAAGTTTGCATAGCCACTACCAGCTTCTCCATGAAGGTGGCAACATGGAAGCATCAAGGCTGAGCCCTAAAGCCCATCTGATACCGACTGAGCCAGCAGGACACTGGGAATCACAGTTTTATATGTCTGCTTTCGATTCCAAACAAAGAACTAGAAGCAATTAAACAGTGTCTGCTGAGCCAAGAATCTTTTTTCAACCCAACATTTTGCTTGCATTTGCTTGCTTGTATATCTTCTGCATGTCTTAAGTCAGAGTAGCTAAATTAAAACTCTATCTTGGACAATGCCTCTTAAATAATATCAAAATTATATTATCGAAGGATGCAGAAGAATGAAGAGCTGTGCAATAGGTACTGGTCACAAGTTAGGTTAGAGATAGAGATAGAAGAACCATGGCTGAAAAATGGAACAGTTTGGATATACATTCGGTTCCTTTGCCTTCCATATCCCTGGACAAACAATACATGTCTGCATTGTGTTTCTGGATTTTGCAGAGAAAATCTGGACATGGAAGATCTGCAGGACCTACATGATTTTTAAATAGATCTGAGGAATAAGGAAAAACAAACAAACAAACAAAAAACAAAAAAATCACCTATGACCTCCAATAAGGGCCTGTGTAAAGCAAACAATCACAGAAGATGGTACACTTTCTTCAAAAGTTTCTTCTGAGGGAAAAATATGTGACACAATTTAGTCTGACTGGAGGTATGTGAATATTGCAGGATAGAGAAACAAACAGGCAAACTAGAAGTAGCTATGTTGAATGTCCATATGTTGTTCTTTTAGTGGTGGTCTGACTATTCCTTCAAACTTCTGCCTCAGGATCCTCATCTGGTGGCTCTGAGAATGAAGTGTCTTCATAACTAACGCGGCAGAAGGGTGGCCAAAGAAAGGAAATTACAGAAGGAAAACTAGAAGAAAATACTCTAAGTGACATTTAGTTAAATGTTGCATTATCTTCAACATAACAACTTTTCAATGCCTATGAAAATCACTTCCGCTGGGATCCAGGAGGACACGGGTAGATGATGTTAACACTGCCGAGCAAAACACAAGAATTCTGTCTTAATACTACTCCAATGTACAGACAGTTTCTGTTGGCATAACTGTGGTGGTGAGAGCTGGAATTTTTTCAAAATCAATTCATAAAAGTACAGAAAGTCTCTTCAAAGGATTTCATACCAAGAGATGTTGTTAGATACCGGTAATTACACACTAATTTATGTCTGGCAAAATCTAAGTATTTATTTTGTTTTCTTCTCAGAATTCTGATTTGAGTCAACAAGTTCAGTCTTACAGTAGATGCTTTTACCTTGTATTTCTTTCAATGCATAAATACATACAAAACTTTGTAAACTAACCTGGCCATTCTAAATACATGTTGAGGATTTTTTTTATGCTTTTTGTTTATTTGTTTTTTTCCTGGTGCTTCTTTTTAGGAAGAAAATACTCACATTTTGTTAAATCACTTAATTTTGCACACATGAATATTTTAGAAATTGGCTGGGAAGCTACTGAATTAACAATAATAGTGTATTGTTCAATTTCCTTATTTGAGTAACAAACCATTTTTATTTCTTGTTAATGAATGAATGGCCATAGAGTATTTCAAGTCAATGCCACTTCTGCGCTGCTGTAGACCAGAGAAAACTGCACAGCTTGCTGGGTACCAGGGTGCCTTGCAGAAAACCTGAGTCTTTGCTGTCTTTGTGAGCTGGGGCTGTTGAGGAGCTCCCCTGAGCCCTGGTAGGTGGAGCACGGTTCAAAGGCAGAATGATTTTTTTTTCCCCACCTAATCCTAGATGAGCAACTGCACATATTTTTTGTGCAGATTTGAAGCTAAAAGCACGTAAGAGGAAATATGAAGAACTGTCACGTGGATTATACTGATAACAAGAAAGAAAGAATTATTCCTCCATATACCAGAAAACCATATCTAAAAGTATTCAGAAAACAGTTCAAAGTATTCATTGTAGCATTATTCAATACAGAGAGCTCTGCCTTGGTGAGCTGTATTCAGCCTAGGGTTGAATAGGCATTAAGAAGGCTCAAGGTGGCTTTCTACCATTTATGCTTTTTATGAATGCAAGGCATTACAGAAAGCCAATGAAGCTTCCTTACAAGAGGTGCTGTGTAAAAGCAGGTCCAGAACCACCCAAGTTGCACTGCTGGGACCTGAGAAGGTGCTCAGACCAGAGACCACTTGTGACACTTGGCTGCTTCCTACGTGTCACCTCGGGATCTCCAAGAGACTTTTATAGGCCACTGGTTTCCAACTGCTGAGCACAGAAGGCAGCAAATAAGGAGAGGGGGAGGCAGTTTTTCTACCCATCAGTTTCAACAAAGTCTAACCTCACTACATGGAAGTGTTTAGAGTTATTGTTAATCTTGCTTTAAGCAGCAGCTAGATTACAACCTTATTTATGACCTAGGCAAGTATGAATTGGAAATTAAGCCATTTAGGATTTCTCTCTGCTAAAAGTCAATTAACTAAATTCAAAACGTTTTAGAAGGAAATTTCTATAAAGTGATTTGCATGGGTTCATCAGAAGAAAATCATATGATCACTCAAGCGAGGCAATGTCCAGAACATCTACCAGCTTCTTCACTGAAAGGATTTGATTCACTGTCATCTCACTCTTCAAAATAACATGGAAAAAAATTCATTTCTAACCAGGGGACAGTGCAAGGTATCATTTGTGAGTATGCCACAAAAAAAGATCACTGTCTTTTAAGGACATGAGTAACTTACCCAGATGTGGAGTCAAGTAAGCTCTTTACTTGTTTGTTGTTTGTTTCTGTGTTTGTTATTTCAAGCAAATGGGGAAAGATCCTTCCAAATTCTTTCTATAATGCTTTATTTGCACAGATTTGATACAAAGAAAATCTTATATTTTCAATACTTACAAACTGATTACAATGCCTTTGCTGTAACAGGCACCAAGATTACTGCAGGATATAGGAATTTAGAGCATCCTCTTTTTGCCACTGATACACTTCCTGTGGGAGGACCAGGAAGAGGGTAAGCAGTGCTGAGTCACTGCTTTAGCCTAAAAATAACTGGGATTGAAGTCAGAAAATACTTCTTCAGCCACTGTAACAGTATGAAGGAGTGGGATGACTGAAGCATGGCTTTGCAAGTCCTCATCTATTTGAGGTAGCAGAGGTCACAAATAAATCCATTTAAAAAATGTATCCCTGTTAAAAAGAGCAAGAGAGCAAAGGCAACCAAGCAAAATTAAATTGAGCATAACAGGGATTGAAGAACCAGCTTATTGGAACCAGTAAGTAGGCCATGTAAAGTAAATGCAGTATATCTTATTAAAATTTGTCTCACCTCATTTTGCCAGCTTTCAATGTATTTGTGTTTACTCATCCAACATCACATCTGAATTTCAATTTATGTTTCTGCTCGCTCCCTGTGCAGTGATCCTAACAGGACGAGTACTGTCTATGGAGGGGTTAGTGACCCAGGCAGACATTAACCTGCTCAGGTGCAAGCCTGGACCGTGTTGCGCTGTGCTGCACGTGTGCATGGCCTCATGCCTGCGCTGTGCCACACACATCCCTCGGCCGCAGGATAAACTTTGCTGGCTGATTGTAACAGAGGAGCCTGCAGGCATCTGCCAGGCAGTACTGGTGACTATACTACCTGCATGTCCTCATCTTCATCGTAAAGTGATGCAGTAAGTTCTCACACGGACACCCTTTTGTTTGACAGTACAAATGGAGAATAGAATTGCTTTCTTCTAAGAAAATCCTATGACAGCTCTAAAGACCAAAATGCCAGAGAACCGCTTGACAGACAGGATCTGTGCTGTGTGCTGTGCCCTGTAAGGAGGTCTGCCCCATGCTGCGCAATGTGGGCTTTGCAGCACCTGAAGGGGCATAAGATTATCTATCCTCTTTTTCCATCATGTGTTAGCTTCCCAAAATGGTATTTTAATCAAAACCTCACAGAGTCTGAGTGCCTTTCTTACTGGGATCACAACAAATGCTAGGCCCAGTGCTTTGCACCAGGGCACTGCACCCTGTTTCACAGCCTCTCTGAAACAATACCAACCGAAAATAACTAGTTGAGCGACTATTATATTATTTCTAACCAAAAACTGGTTATTCAAACTGAAGTTTCTAACTAAATCATTTCCTCTCCCTCATTTACTTAAGCTAGGAGAAAATTGTCTGCTTGACCTCTACTTTCAGACTTCTGCTTAAGAAAGTTGTTTAATTTTTATATGTGCTAAGGCAGCATGATGGTGGCTTATTCTCTCAAATGTCTCTAACTTCAAATAATATTTTCTGGAAGCCTGGTATTACCACCAGCGAACATGGGCTTCCTGTGCTGATTCTGAAAGGCACATGCTGTATACTTCGTCACTTCAAATGAGAAAGTTACTGGTACTCAGCAAGGCACATGGGGTTGTAACATCAACATTTCATGTTATTTGAGTTCGATATGAGATCAACAGATCCCTCCTACTGCCAAAATAGTTTCCTATAGCAGAATCTCCAATTCCTTCATCCAGATTGGTTCTAAATGACTCCAAACATCCACCTGTTCCCTAGGGCCCTGTTATGTAATTTAACAGGATGTAACATCAAGATTTTTTTTTTCCCTAAGAGTCAGCTTAAATTTCACTTTGCTTAATTTCACCCTATTAGTCATTGTTAGATTTCTTCAGGTCATCCTAAACAAGTTGCTATGGTTATTAGCAGTAACATACCTACCAATGAACAACAGCTCCAGCAAAACTTCCCCTCACTATTCACTCATTTTCAGCATCTTCAGTGCACTGTTGTTTATGGACGAGATACATATTTGAAGTATTGCAGCATAAGTTAGGAACAGACAAGATAAAATTGTTGCAAGAACTAGAAAGATTTTAAAAATAACCACTTTAGGATGAACATCACATTTGTGCCTGGAAAAAAATAAAATAAAAAGAAATTGACCAGACATGTATTTTTCCAAGTTTTTATGGAGACAATAAACAAAGAACTGTGTAATATGTTCTGATCATCTGTTTTAGACAGACTCAAAATACTTGTCTGGTAAAATTATTGCTTTATATAACAGTTTCTTCTTTTTATTTTGATAAATGACTATGCTGGTTTCTAAGTAGCAACAGTCCCTTCAGCTGCATTGGAGCGAGCACATTTTTTGGAACTGCTGTTACCTGCTGGTAAGAAAATGACTGTCCTGCCCAAGCATTTTACAGAGTGCAATTAAATCTAGTCCTAAAATAGAAAGTGCCTAGTGCAGCTTTTAAATAGGTAAGAATTTCTGAGTATCCTGTTCTCGTTTTCCTAATTCAATTGCATTCAATTCCACGTGAATCTCCAGAGAAGATAAATTCTTTTTTTTTGAAATTAATTTACTATATGAGCACATATTCTCATGAAGTATCTTTGGAGACTTGCCTCACAACTTCTCCTGGAAGCTTAGACACAGCTTTTAGAGTCTGTTTTTTTTTAAAGCTCGGTGCAGTACACTGTGTATATGTCTTTTTGTGTTTGATCTTTCCATTTTTCATTTAGAGTTTGGTCACAGAACAAGGATGCAGGAGAATATAACGTTTTCTTCCACAGGTGTATAAACCAAAATGGTAGTCTCCAGATAAGGGAACTTTACGGTAGTAGAAGCTCAAAACTTGTTGTGCTTTTTCTGTCTAAAGCAGAACCAGAAAACCGGTGGAGCCAATTTGGATCCAGAAGCTGAGCTTCTCTAAAAAGTGACGGAGTAAGAGCAGAGCACAAAACCTGCAGATTCCCTTCTTCTCCTGGCTCAAGCACCTCAGCAAGCAAGAGAATAATAAGAGATAACAGCAGCAACCAAGTGCAAGCTGCCAATCCAGTCCATGCTTCAGACAAATTGGATGAGGACAGAGGGACATTAGACAAAATGCTGGAGTTTCCATACGTTCTGAAAAGATATCTTGGGATCTTTAGCCTTCCCTTTGAAAACAGGAAGAACTGAGGAAACAGAACATCTCATTTCAAGGACAGTATACCATGAACCCCAAAACTGGGAGCTAACACTTTAGGAAATATTTTAAATCTACAGGAGGAAAGAAGGTGCTTTTATTTCCAATCCCCAAACTTAAAGCTGCACGTGCAAAAATCTCTTCAACTACATTGGACAATAAATGTTAAAGTGGCAGCTAGATTTTCAGTGAGCATCTGCCAGAGATTTGTATTCAATTATGTGAACTGGACATATGGATTGAATTATATTACGTGAAAAGAGTTTGGCACACAGAACTTCTGTAAAAGGCCAACGAACATAATGCAGAGGAGCCAGGAGAATATCTTTCAAACTAATGTAGAAAGTGAAAGGGAACAAGATCAGAGAGTTGTGGCATGTTGTGTCTGGTAACACAGGATTTGAAAAGTGAACTTCTCAGAGCATTCATGAACACATCTAGGGCTTAGTGTCACATTCCAAAAATAAATCAGAACAGTCTGCAAACAGATTGTAAACAGATGTGAACAGAAGGAAACAGGATCGGGCATCCAGCATTCTGAACAACACTGAGAGATTTCAACCTGTTTGGGAGTTTCTACACTAATCATCCTTCTAGCTCTTTGCAAATGACCCTGAATTGTTTGCTTTCATTCTAGATAATCTTTTGTTGCTGCTAAATGAAGTAAATTGCATATGCAATGACATTCTGTCACATTTTAGGTCAGTTCATAAGGACAAAATCATACTGATGTTTTTCTTATTTCAGTGAACACTGAGCCAAATTCTCTTTGCAGTTAGAACTTCATTGTATTTCCTTATCAATGGAGTTGAAAAATGGAAAGGGATACTATGTAGTTACAAGGTTATTGCACATCCAATAACCATTTCGAACATATCCAAAATCCCATGCACCAAAGCCTGAACTTCCCTGAGAAGATCTTTTCGTACTTGATGCTAAATTACTTACTCCTATGATCCTCCAGTCAAATCTCCCATCTTGCTAGATCACCTGTGTCAATGATACAGGAACTTGAGTTTCTCAATAATTTCAAGTTTGCCTTTTTTCCTGGAATCTACGTCAAAGAACAATTTAAGATGGTAAAAATAACTGGAGCCTAGAAATGGCACTAGTCAGACAAGTCTGAGAAAAATTGGAGGCTTTAAGCTCTCAGCCTGACTATCTCAGCCTAGCTGAGGATCAAAACAACTGTTTGTTTAATATGAAGTTGTGAAGTTTGTTTGTATAGTATTTCTTCACGCAGCTGTGGACTCAGAACTTCTAAAAAAGACTGAGACTTGGAGAAAGACAATCAAGCAAACAAGACTGGCAGCGTTCAGGGCAAGTCGGAGGACCTGTGATGCACCACAGAAAAACTACAGACCAAGTCTGAGTGATGACTTTGACCAACGCTGTCTTTGACCTTTCCTCAGCCTTTGTAATTATTGTGATTTTCTTTCATTTTATTGTGGTTTTTCAAAACATATCTGCACTTTACTAACGCTCTGTTTGCCTCACCAGAAAGAATCCAAACAAACAAGCAGAAAACAAACCAAAACCACAACCCCAAAGCTTGAAACTATCTATTAGACTAAAGCAGGAATGACCAAGTCCTGGGTGCTCAGAGGGCTCTCTTCTTCCCAGCCATGTGTCCACAGGGTAAAAGGCAAATGAACACAACCGTGTTCCTCTGATGCTGCATCTGACCCTGCCAACCCAACCAATGTCTGTCAGTGTCCACACACATAGCCAGGGCAGCAGACATCCACACCCGCAGTGAGACTGCTCTGCCCACAGCCCAGCGCTCCTGGGGAGCCCGTCAAAGTGCTGGGCAAACTGGGTCTGGAGCCCCAGCCTGCCTTCCCCCATGAAAAGGGTCTAGTTCACGCTAGAGCAAAAGACAAGCTACTATTAAACAGAAGATCTAAGGCTGTAAAATCTCAGCTTTCAAACAAGCATTGTAATATTTCCATATCATCTATAAAAGAGTTATGAGATTTATAGTGCTTTCCCCAGAAGTAGAGCAGAGATGGAGACTGAAACAACCATTTTTTGTCCCTGTAGCTGAACACTGCTTTATGAGCTGAAACTAGTGTCTGTCAAAGAGGTTATCATTCATATGTACAAATGAACTATACTGAAAGATTAACTAAACCATTGTTTATTCAGTTACCTGCTGTGTCCCTACTTTGTCTAGATAAACAAGCTGGATAAACTTTTGAAAACTGTCAGTTTGAAGAAGATGAATCCTGTGACCAGCAGTTAAATTAAGCATGTAGAAGGCTACCTTTCTTTGAATAGCCATAAACTGTAAGTTTCCAAGGGCCTGCAGTACTTCTAAAATAGTACATTTAAAACTCTGGCATTTTAAACAAACTTACCTTAAATTTTTAAGAGCCTAAATATACCTACAAATGAATAAAGTTTCATCTAATACTCTTCCAACAATTATTTTATAAAGCAAAATATTTTGTGCAAATAAACTGAATGGAATCATTGCATAAATAAGTGATATGGTGTTCAATAATGTAGGATTCTCTTACCTTAAATCACAGGCAACACAAAACAGTGCGAAATTCCTCTATCCCATCCTGAGCACCGTGTTCTCAGCGTAGCATCAGAGCAGGCTATAGAAACTTCATTTTTCTGTGCTGCCAGCACTGTTGCCTTAATAGTTCAGAGGCTACTTCTGCATTAGTACTTCCATGTCACTGACAGTGGTATAATTCATTTCACTTGAAAGGAGATACTACAACATGTCAATAGTGAAAGTAAGAGGAGACTCATGCCCATGACCAACAGCATTTGCAATTAGAAAAAGTTACCATGACAGCCAGAGCAGATGTACTTGAACACAGAAACCACCTGGCAAGTGTCACTTTACAGTCCAGCATGTGCAGAAATACTTTCAGAAATGATGAACTTTACAGCACCACTGGAATCATATACTTTTACTACATGAGAAAATGGCAGTGACAGCAGCTGCAGGACAAAACTTCTTCTATTGGACAACTACATCTTTTTGGAGGGTAAAAAAAGTGCTCACGTATTCAGAGATTAAAACCAGAATGTGATATGCATGTGTCATAGGGATATCCACTAGTTTAGTGGTTTCAATCATCAGCACTAAAGCAAGAATAATATTTATATTTGGCTATTGGACAGAGATTTTTATTAAAAAGATCAACCAGAAAGAAGAAAATATATTCCACGTAAATCTCCATCTTCCTTTAAGTGACAGACAGCATAAAGTATACAGAACAATTTTGACATTAAAATACCAAGGCAAAAAAATTTTGTCCTGCTGAGTAATGAAGCAAAGGTGGAAGAACTCCAAAAACAGACAGAATACTAATACCTGGAATAAGCAAAATTACTCAGTATGGGCCATTTCATGCTCATCTCATTGTACTCTCACATTATTTTCCTCATTTGCAAATGAACTCCCAGATTTATTTTACACACTACTCAAGAACAGAAAAACAATTTTCCACCTGACTGAATAATGGCCTCAGAATCGGAAATACGAATCCTACGTGAGCCTGTTCCCAGTTTTCCTTTGTTATTTAGGTTGTGGTTTTGTCATGAGTTCCTCTATGAGGAATAACACAGGATAACTGTCCCACAAACTGGCTGGAGATTGTCTTGTGAGCATTCAGGAAGGCTGTTTACGCAAAACAACATTTTCCCAGCGTAATACACCCCTTGATTTACCACAGGAAGCAATAACCTTTGCTCAGCAATGTGACTAGCCAGGCACTGTACAGCTGCTACTGTAGCCTGAAAATTTACATGGCACAAATAAGAACTGGCTTTTTGCAACAATGCGAAGGCAAGTCATGACACCCAGCCCAGAGTGAGTCACAGTGCCTTTTTCCTGCAGACATTGTGTGTCTTGTGACAAGGGGACAGATCAGGCTCCTTGCTGAGGTCCACTTGTTTAGCTGTGACTGTTTAAAGCAGCTTGAAGCTGCTCCTTTCAGTGCACCACTGCGCACCGCTCCCATTTGGCACTGTGGTGCTGAGCCTGTCCTCAAGGAGCTCCGTGACTAGGACAGCGGGAAGGATTCCTCGGAGCATCTTTATTTCCCAGGCCCATCAGTGGCAACAACAAACTCTTCCCTTGCACCACTAGGCCCAGGGCCTAAGTTGCATTCAGCACAACACATTTGCTATAAGTACAGTTATTCTGAGTTTTTAAAAGCTGATTTTTTAAAACCACATCTCCAGCAGAGTCACTGCCATCTTCGACTCGCTTCACATGCCTGTGCGATAAGAGTATGCTTTACAAGACCACACTGCTACATGATTAAAATGCTTTGTGCTGAATGTGGGAGAGAGAAGAGGGGTTTACACTGGAGCTGCAGGAGGGACAGGTTCATGGGTTAAGCTCAGATAGACAGAGGTATTTACTCTGATGCTTGAAATTCAGCTCTGCTTAGATTACAGCTTGGGTTTCATAGCATCAAAATCCCATAGTGACTCCTGAATGAAAACAGAGCTGGCAGGAATTTGACTTAGTGCATCACACAGATGATTCTGGGTGATTAACTCTCAAAATTTCAATGTTACTACAGCTTAGAGGAGAAAATAAGTACAACCCAAATGAAAAACCTCTGGATGTAACTGAGAACCAAGGATTCAAATGTGCAGTCCCTCTGCAAATGGAGCACCCAGCTCTGAGCCCCAAAGAAACCCCCAGATGCAACAGTGATGATCTGCACTTGCCCTTCTTTAAGACAGAGTAAATCCAGCCTGGCCTGCACTTTATACCAGTGGAAATACTGCACCGAGCTCAGATTAGCCCTTCTTGGCTTCAAAGCAGCCTCACTAGGGGACCGTTGGGCTTTTAGCTCTTCCATCTCACTCTGTGACGCCTTCCCATGCTGTGTATGTTTGGCTTTTTGGACAAATGACACCTCAGCTAGACGGGTAACTGTTGTGCAGCGGGTCTGGACTTAGGCAAAAAACCTGGTCAGTACAGATACACTACAGAAATCAGCTGTGTAGCACATATAAAAGGTATCCCAACATTGCTGGATGCTGCCTGTGAATCCAGGCTCTGGTCTCATTTGGAGTCAGGCTGCACCTCTCCTGGGAAGCCGTATCTCTTCAGATACGCTGTCTCACTTTCCCACACAGTACCGAGGGAAATAAAATGCAAAGTAAGTGCAGATTTCTACCTGAGCGGGTTTGCAGCCTCCAGTCTGTGACGGCTGAAGCTCCTGTAGCTCACATCAAGAAAGGCACTGACACATACTCTAGAGACAGTCAAAGAGCCCCTCAGTCTAAAACGAGATCCGTTTTGGATGGGGACAAGTGCAGTAAAGAAAAATTTACAGGCCGTCTGCCCCAAAACACACAGAGCCTGTATTCCCCTGCTCTCTGCTCTACCACACGGTCACCCTAGCAACATCAGCACTCCAGAGAGATGCATTAAAATGTTTAGGAGAACAGATTTTTTTTTCAGCATTTTAGATAGTTTAGAATTTTAACTAGGAATTTATCGCAGCTCTGCAAGCTGCGAATGAAAGGTGCAAAAAGTTTTAATACAAATATAAATGTACCAAAGGATATTTCTCTGTCAGAAGCAAAGCACTTGTTGGCAGATCTGCTTCACTACGAAGCTCAAGGACTCTGCAGCTCCTGGCCCGCAGGCTGGGGAGCGGCAGCCGGCTGTGCAGGGTGGCTGCGGCAGGGAGCATGGGCTCCGGACAGCAGCATGCGGTGGACCTGGCTGGGAGCCTTCTGCACCCGCTCACCTCTACCCTAGCCCGTTTGAGGTCGTCACTCTGCCTCTCTTCTTTCCACATTTCATTATGCTTTGCAGGAATTCATACCTGCTTCACCTCACCCCTGCTTTCTATGATACGTTGTGGAGCGATGCCGCTCAGGCGAAGATTCCCCTTTTCCAAGGGGACTCTTCTCGGGTCTTTAATAACCTTTAGCACTACCGGAACAGCACAAAGGAGTATTTATGGAAGAGGCTACTGACTTATTTTTGATATTTGTTTTTACAGAATGAACTTTTCTTTCACTTGAAGTTTTACATTGCTTATTCAAACTATTCTCTAAGCATCATACCAGTGCTGGAAAATAAAACTGGAGGGCGGTAATATAAACGGACATCTGGAATCCCTAAGTGTAAGCAAGGCAGAAAGAGCTCATTTGTTGGTTCTTTTTTCTTCCAAATGAAGAAAACATCTTTTCTTTTTTTCCAACTCTGACTGCTTACAGGACAGAACGGTAGGAAGGTAGTGGCTATATCCATAGTCAGTCTAACCTACCACTATGGGCATCTAACTTAAACATCAGGTTTGGTCCCATCTCTGCAATGGATCCAAAACACTTTTGTGAAATTTACTGATAGATCTCAGATTGTCTATTTATGAATGTGTTTTCATAACCACTGTTTAAAGAAATAGCAGAACTCTCCAAATGTGAATGCTCAGTGTTTTGAAGCTGGAAATATCGTACCTCTTCCTACTTTCAACTGACTGTGCCTGAGGTCAGTCCAGTCCTCCTCTTTATAGGTCCACTATATTCGTAGCAAGCTTATAGGAAATATTTAACTCTTTTACATTTTTCCTCCTGACTGAACTTTCAGATATCCTTTTATTTTCTTTAGTTTCCTACAAACTTTTTTATTTTCACAAAGGATTCAGAAATGCTTGCCCTAAGTCCCTACAGGAAAATTTTCAAAAGAACAGGCAAAGTTGACCTCAGTTACATTTGCTTTCCATGATCTGCCTGGTACAAAGTAGCCATTTCTGCTGGGTAGTGAATTTTACTATCTTTGATAAGAATTGCAACACACCCAGAGACTACATTTAGCTGATAGCCTAACCTGCAAAAATACTGATTTAAAAATCAATACACTTACCAAAACAGTGTATTTCAGCTACTAAAGAGAAATGACAGAATAATTCATCATTGTCTTATCTCTGTTTCTTTTAACTTTTGTTGAGGTAGGTCTTTGCCCTGTGGAGTAGGCTATTTTAAGGTGTGTACCTCATTTAAGCCCTTAAAATAGGAAGCTAGTTATAAACAGGCATTTTGGTGATGAGTGCTAATTCCAGTCAGTGCTTTCAGCATCACTCCCTTTTTCAGCACTTGATTACCCAGCGAGGTGGCTGTCTGTAGCACAGCACTTACAGGCGCTCCTGCAGGGATGCGGATTCAAAACGGCTCCAGCAATTTGGACACTTCTTTTGAGAGACTTTCTCCAGATGTGATTGCAATGCAGAGGCAGAAAGCTACAAAATAATCCACTACTTAAATTAAGCCGGCAACATTCTGACTCACATCAATGGAAAGGTTGTCCTAAAATGATAGATGTGTCCTGGCTGTTTACGAATTATAGCCGTATGACCCTGTCTTTCAAGTTCAGTTGGACTTTATTAATCTTGGTATAACACATGTCGGGAAGAGGCACTGATCCATCAGAGCATTTAAACACTTCTTCAGTTTGAAGCATCTGAATGGTTCCACTGAAGTTAATGAAACCTTTCTCCATATCTGGACATAGGGGCATGTAATTTGTCAGACAACGACCTTCAGTTTAAAGAGTTTTGACATCTCCTGTGATGCTCATGTAAATTTTCAGAGGATTTTTACATACGGTTGTAAAATACAGCTTGCTCTAGATAGTATTTCTGAGTATAATGATAAAGCAAAGAATATACAAGGACCTTTATTTGCATTGAATGGTTGCTTCTTTAAGAAAATATGTGAGATCAGTTTCTGACATTTTTTCTCCTCTCAGCATCCATTCCAACAATTTTTTACAATGCTTCTGTTTTGCAGAATAATAAATCACAGTTAGCCATGTAGACTGATGTAATGTTGCTGTAATGCTCTGAAACAAGTGCTGGCGTGTTAGTTATGAAGATAAGAGCATGTAGGCAAGCACTCATTAGTGTTAACTAATGAATCTTCTAACGAAGTCACACACAATTGAGAGGAGTGTAAGTTACTGAGGCCTTGAGGCTTATTGCCTCAGTGATATGGTGGGCTTTCAGGGAAGTTTCATTTTTTTTGGTTTGATTGCATGAAACTATTCACTGCCTGCCTTGCCCTGGAAAAGACAGCGGTCCCTGAGCGTGGTTCTGAACAGAGCCGTGGTTTATGGGGGACCTCTCTTTTGTATGGAACAAAAGCCAGGTTTGCTTGGGAGTGATCTGAAATGCGGCCTCACTATGTTGTACCAGCAATAAAATGATGTGATCTTGCAGAGATATACCAGTGTATTTTTCTGGAAATACGAGTGAATTTCACAGGCACCACTGAAAGCCTCTAAAAACTAAATGAAGCAAGTCTTTGTACTTTAAAAAAAAGATAAAAATAATCAATCCCTTGAAGGCCTGAGGGAAAGTACAGGTGAGCTTTGCTTCTGCAGAGGCTGTGAAACATAGTAGGTTACAGTGAGTGAAAGTACCGCGGAAGGCTGGCATGAGCCTCTCATCTTGTGAACACAGTGTTCCCCCTTGTTTCATGGTTTCCCTGTAAGAATAGAGATCCCTTTTCATTGTTTGTTAAGAAAACATCTTTTTTAGATCCACTGATCCTCTCTAGCTTTCAATTTGAGAAAGAGCCTCCACAAGCGGAGGATGGCTGTTACTTTGTTTTTGCGTTCTCTATTATATGTTGTGTTTCTTTCAGAAGTCCTACACTGTAAACCATTTATAAAACCACAAACTAGATCACGGCCCAACTGGTTTGACATTTTGCACTATTAGGAACTACTACTGTAAAAGTACCTCAGTGGGCAATGAGCTCATATTGTGAAAAGTATAGGACATCAACCCTTCACTCTGGTAAAGTAAACCAGACCATTTTTACCAAAAACACAAAGACATATTTCTTAGGAATAAGATTAAAATGTTAAAATCCCTCCTTCTTCTAAGGGACAGAAGGAATGAATTCAAAAGCTGGCTGTCAAAGAGAAAAAGAATAAAATCTCCACACGAATATTATAATTTAGAATTTGCTCCATTTTAGCCATCATCCTCTTGTTTTATAAACCCAACAGAATTGGAACATAAAGTCAAAGTTGAAAAAGGGCTCAAGAAAAATGGAATACCAACTCTACAGTAGCTTCAGTTCATGAAGAAAAAAAAAAAAAGGCTCCTGGTGAGGACACACCTTCCTGGACTAACAGAGCTCCACTTACTGGCAGATGCAGCATCTGAGTTATTGTTTTCCACCTAATTACTGAGTCAAAACTAAACAGCAACAAATCAATTGCCTAGAGGAGCAGCCCAGAATAAAAGAATTACATTGCTCAAAAGTACCTGTTGACAGCTCACAAACTTTCGGATATACGTCCTGGTTTGAAATGAAACTTCTATCATGAACAAGTACATGGAAAAAGTGCAAAGCGGCACTTAAGCAAAGTGGTGAAGCAGAGTGCAGAATGATGCTAAGGCAACTGGAGCCTTCCCACTGCTGTCGATAGTTTTTGGCTCAGCTCCAGCGTGAAAGTAAGGGTAAGATCTTGACACCATCAGTACTTTTTGTGAACACCAGATTATTGAAGTCTGACATATCAACACCTCGTGGTCAGAAAATCTGTCTAGATGATGCATGATCTGTCTAGGTTTGGGCAATTTTAGCATGTGAACACAGGTTATGGAAATCGTTTCAAGACAGCTTAATGCTGCATAAAAATATGCTGCTCTTGGTAAATTGTTCTGTAAATTGCCTTCATGAGTATTTTCCCACATCTTTATCTTTTATCACAACATTATTCTTTTCACCTTTACAGCAAAGTTGAATATGGCCTGTAATTTTACCCAACACTTCTTCAAAAGTACATAATCAGTGTTCACTAATGTGGATGAAATTACATTTCACGGTGTACAACAGGATATTTCGCAGGTAATTAATGATCAAAAACAATTTTGGTTTGTGCCAGAAGTGAATATAAAAGTATACCACTCTTCACATTCATTTCATTAAAAAATTAAAATTGAATTTCTAATGCCTGGAAGGATCTTGTGGAATAATATAGTGTTGGAGGACTCTAACTGGAACGAGATATGAATGATAAACTTTTAGGAGAAATAGGACAAGAACTTGAGATGAATTATGAATATTTTAAAAGACATTAATTATAAACTGTTTATATATCATTAACTCAAACTATATGAAGGTGCATATATCATAAGCAGCAAAGTTTAGCTAATGAATTTTACCAACTTCACTATGAAAACATTCTGATTTTTTAGATTAGCTGTCTGAATTGATTTGATTTTTTGTGGCAAGGTTTTTCAATCAATGGAGAACAGATTATGGAACATAGCTAGTACTTCATACACTACATTCAAAGTTTGCCATTTCACAGGCGCTGCTGCTAAATTGGAGTTATTTCTATCCTTTAAATCAGTGAGCACACCCCAATAAGCAGATTGTCCTGAATAAGCCAGTGCACCAGCAAAACTCTCAGGCCCAGGAAGCATTTGAAGTGGAAACTTTATCATATACAGTGTTCAACTGGTATGAACGTAATCATAACCTGGGTGTATTCCTAAATTTGGGATTTGGTTATTACATTTATCCCAGAGGCAACGAAGAGAGTTTTGAAAGCTCAGTTCATTTCTTTTCTGTGTTGAGAATTGTTTCTTTCCTACCAAACTATTCACATTTTGACTAATTGAGCGTGGGTTTCAATCATTGTGATGACCTCTCTTGTATTTTACAGTTAAGACTTGACTTTTCAGACATATGCAGGAGTAATGGCACTCCACTTGAGATCAGAATCAGGCCCAACATAGGCATTTGCTGAAAAGTGCACACAGATGGGAAAGTAATAGTATCCTCTTTGTCTGTCCTGTTTAATTAGCTCCTTGGCAATGGTATTGCAAATGGAAACCTATCCTTCTGGTGCCTCAGTGTCTCGCATAAAACACTCATTTTCTAAAAGTACTCTTCTAGGACATGTGCATACAGGAATTCATTTAAAACTTTGAACTAATACACACTGAAACTCTTCCTTCATTACTTAGTTCTAAATCTGAATTGGTTTAAGGAGTAAAAAGTTCAATAATTATGCAGTATTCGCCCCCCAACCAAAGCATACTGGCAAGGTAATAAGTAACAACATGAGATGGATAAGCTTCCTTGACAGAGAATTGAGAGACAACTTGAATCCTTTTTCACTACTGAATATTACATAAATGGCCTCTAGAGGGATCCAGGTTACTGCTTTTCTTCTAAAATCTCTTTATATATATGTGTGTGTGTGTGTGTGTGTGTGTGTGTGTGTATGTACATATGTATGTATGTATTACTTGTAAGTAATGGATCTTTTATCTGGAAATAACGATGCAAACAGTTTACATCCATGGATGGTAGAACTGCAGAGTTCATGACCAGGAACAAACTTTTTGAAAATCCAGGAATTCTAAAATCTGGAGGGCAAGGTAGAAGTTCAGCCTCAAACAAATCAGTTCACATCAGACTGAATGATACAATACAAAACCAAAAAAGTGCCTAGACACTTCGTTGCCTATCTATGACTTGGATGAACTGGTGAGTCTGCACATTTAGGTTAGGAATGGAGTAAGAATTAGGCTCCTGTTTCTTGAAAATAAGCCAGTATTTTCCATTTCAGCTCCTAGAATAGGAGAAAAGTAGCTTGCTTCTAACTTACTGCCTCCAGCTTGGGCTTTGTTTGCCTGAACTATTTCACCTAGTTTATATGCTTATTTTTAATAAAGTATGCAAGTATTTAAGAGTTCCAAGTTCAGCAAAGGGCAAGACTTTTGTTCCATATTCATTCCATTTTCTATATTATGTATATCCGATATTCTGTTTTGGCCAAGCAATGGACGAGGAGATGAAGTTTTACAAGTAGCTTCAAGCCAGCTTCAAAATTCAATTTAGCAAGCTTGTGGGCAGATTTTACTGAAGATGCATTTCATATGCAAACAAATGTAATTGTGACTGTAGGCATGTATGTCTGTGTCTGTACAGAGTGATAGGAAGTCAGAGGCATGCTCTAACTCTGTCTGGAGCTACACCTTCAGGTTCACACTCTGCAAAAAGAGCACTACCATTTTCAGGGATCCATTGCTGCCAAAAAAAATTACGTGAAAATACCTAGCCAATTTCCTCTTCTGCTTAGCTGAAGTGTGTGCTTGAGCAAACTGAGACAGAGAGGAAAAAGTGTAGCAGAAGGGTTACACCAAGGCATCCTTGGTCCTGCACCCACTCTGATGTTGGTGCAGCAGGTCACTGTCCTGCTATTAGAGATGATTTCCTGAACCTGGGCCTGTAAGCAGATTCCTTTCCAGTCTGCCAAACACTGCAATTCTGCAAAAGCAGTCCAAACTTTTAGTGAATTTTGTTCCTTCTGTCAGAATACTAATGGATGTTCTGATAGTACAAAAGCTGATAGCACAGCAAGACCGAACACCAGTTCTGTGGCACTGGCATTTGCCTGGAGTTGAGGAAATGTCACTTCATACAACACTGAACACAACACCAGAACCACAAAGATATTTACTGCTTCTGATGTGCCTTGTTCCAATCCATAAAGTGTAAATAAATCATATTCTTCTCCCTGACAAGAACTTTGTGAAGATAATTCATTAGAATCTGGGATGGGCTTAGATAAGTGATAAGTGACCATGAACTCAGGTACAAAAACTCAACAAATTAAAATAGCCTTTAGGTAAAATGAAAGACATGATCATCTGCAATGAAACAAGTGAAAGTTTTTGTCTCTAATGTGAAAGACAGCTTGTGCAGTTTAAGCCTCCTAATGCTGATTTTTCTTTTCTTTTTTTTTAATTTCAGTTTGAAATGAAAAGGAAAAACATTTAATTAAAAATGCGACTGTAAACTAGGCAAAGATGCCTTATGCTTTGTTATGTGCTTTGTATAATATTAGAAAAGCTTCAGAGTTAAACATTTAAACTCTATCCTGAGGGCAAAATAATAAAACAAACAACTATAAATTGGAGTCTAAAGAACCATTTCTCATTATACCATGCATGTTGCTAGCTGAAATACTTGATTATACCTTGCACAGTTTGATAATGTAGACCATGGCATATCTCTTTAACCAATTAGTTTCAAAACTATTATTATAAGATTCCAAATGATAAATGATATGAAGTGCTTTTCTTATGCGAGGATTAATATGATCCCTTACTACAACACGAATGTATCACTCATTGTCCAGCAAACATATTTTGTTCCTCTCTAGTTGGAATTCAAACCTACTTAGTGAAGTTATCCAGTGAGACTCTTCTCAGAGGTCAGGTCTACTTGTCCAAAAAAGTGGAGAGAAGGAACCCTTGGACAATAACAGCAGAAGCTGCTACCCTCTTTCATGTCAGTTTGAGTTCATTACATGTTTGCATTGAAAGTACAGTACATACACTTCACAGAACATCATGAAACATTTTGCACATTGGATACCACTAGTACAGTGGTTTACCTTGCAGCGAAACTTTGAAGCTTGCATCATGTTGGGTTTCCACCATCTTCGCTTCAGAGGTCCTGAAGATCACTTGAGCCAGTTGCATCCTATTCGCTTCAGCAGGCTGTATCTTAGACCCCATGTGTGGCAAAACACTGAATTTCTCTCATTGCACATTAGCACAAATCATCTTGACTGGAGCAAAGAAAGGATATCAGACCATTCCTGTTTAAGGAAAAAAATCTAAGGGTAGAGACCATTATCACTGTGAATTCTCCAATCTGAAAAACACAGTTATGAAAAGAGACTCAACAGCAAATTAATGGGCTGCAATTGAAACAAAATTCAAATAACCATGACATTAAAGAGTCAAAAGAGGAACCAGATAAAGGAATCTCTAGTGGAACACAAAACCGTTCCTGTCCAACCTCACAGCAGGCTTAAACCAATTTTCAGTAGCACACCTCCTAAGGATCATATATTTTCACTAATTAAACTCTAAGTCCTTTGAAAGGCAAGGCTGTCTGTAGAGTTTGTGTTGTGCATTGCTAAGCATATTTCCACCACATTTTTTTTTAAGAACAGAATAAATTTTGTTGAAAAGTGTAGCCATTTCAAAGTATAGCTATCTTTTTAAGTAAAACCAAAATACTCATTAACTAGTCTCATCTCGTTAACTGTTTTGTTAAACCCAACAATTGTCTTTTATTTCCCTTTAGTAATAAAAATATTGTTCTGAATAAGCCCAAAATATCTATCACTGATTTATGCCTCAGCCTTTAAAATCACTACAGAGACAGGCTGAATTACTCACGCTATTCTAGCTTTCATCATTTTTTATCCTTAGAGATCTTCAGTCAATTTTTATTAATAGGTGAAGCTTCTTATACCTCTTGCTGACATATTACTTAAATATTTTTCCTATCCAGCTCATCTCTGCTTCAGATCTTTGCTTTTCAGATCCTATAACAATATTTGGAAATAAACTATCGGGTCTTTCATTTTTCATTTACTATTCAATACTCACTGTTACACAGATTAAAAAGCAAAACGAATCAAACAACAACACTTCATGGAAACAAAAAAAATACTTGTTATAATGTTACACTCCTTAGCAGTGGTACTTTTGGCAATTAAAGAATATATGGCCTATCCTTTCAAAGATGTTTGAAGATATTTCTACATCCTCTTTACACATTGATAATGTTAGTAGCTCTGGTCACCAGATGAAGTCTCTAGAAAGTACATACTCATTTTCTGCAATATTTCAACATATTTGCTTCTTTATCTTGAATTTTCCTATCTAATCATTGCTCAGTTTATCTCCTTACCTGCCTTTTGTCACAAACTTTGTATCTTCAGATGAACCATGAGTGGAGAAGAAAGGCATAAATGAGTTATAATTTTAAAAGGAAATAGAGCCATCACATAGAACCCTTCAGCAGAAGTCTAAAGCTGGTTTATGATGGATGTAAATAATGTACAGTAGAAATTCTTTCCCATTTCCAGGAATGCTTTTTCTCAGACCTTTTACAGAATTCTGCTATGGAGTATAGAAATACTCAGCTGAAAACAAGTTTCTGTTTCTACTAAAAAAAATAATTTATTTCCATTATTTTGTGCTCACCTTGCATTGTGACTAATGAATTTTCCTTGTCACTTTTTATCCCTGAAAAGGATATAGTCAGAATATGTCAGGCAGAGTAGGTCAGCAAATTGCTTAATTTTAATTTGGTGTCAAGCCCAAATCTGTAATACTTCTTCCCATACCTACACATATTTCAACTTTGCCAAACAAGAAATCGGGTTAAATTTTGAAAAGTAGAGATTGACTTCTGACATTCAATTTGAGCACAACAGAAATACAGGATTTTTTTCATTAAGAAGTTGCCAAACAAAAGAATACATACAGAAAGGTTCACATGAAGGTCTCAAGTGCCTAGCTCTTAACTAGAGAACCTGTTTTCACTAAATAGCCGGATAGCTAACCATGGGAGTAACTCAACATCTCCTGCACAAAGACAGTCAGCATACACTCAACTAGCAATATTTAAGATCAACCTTAAGTCAATTCTCAACCAGCTCAACCCCCATAAATCTGAATTACACCTTGTAATTCACACCAAACATAGTTTTCTTATTCCAACATTAATTGATTAAAAGGTTTAACTTGGATGCTTTGTTGGTCCAGTCTTGAGAACAGTCTTGGAGCTGTTATTACTAGCCTAGCACTAGCAGGGAAGTCTTTTAGTTGCTGATCAGTATCTTGACGAACCTGTGCAGGGGCACAGAAACGATGTTTCCTACTAAAGCTTGTATTTCATCACAAGACCAAAACTCTCACTTTGGTGAAACTGCTGAGTAAAGTTAAGAAGCAGAACAACCAACATGCAACATGAGGTGATGCAAAACCTCTTTTTCTGTGCAATAAGTTGTTTTGCTCAAGCATAACTAGCATATCTCAGGTTGAAATAATACCTCTCATAGACATTTGCAATTTAACACCATAACATCTTCTGTTCTCTTTTCATGGTCCTGGGTGATTTCTTGCATAATTCCTTTTCTATTAATTTAGTGACAATCTCGATTTCATCTGCTTACATTTTGTTTTAACTGACTTGTGAATCATGGGAAAACAAGAGACATTATCCAGTAGACAAATTTCCTATTTTTATTAGGTAGGAGTGGGAAGCTTTTGTTCCCAAGAAATATTCACGGAATTTTGCTGGAATCTAAGGAACCTTCAAGAAAACATCCTTGTTAAATAAAATAAGAATTGTGATCAAGTGCCTTGGCACTTTCCAGTGACTTTCAGCCAAGAGCAGCTGTGATCCTGAAACAGTTGCATGGGAAGTGAATCCAGAGAATTTACCTGACCTGTTATTTGGGTCAGATATGAATGAAAATGTGACTGCTTATTTTTCACATCCACAAAAAAGTAAAAATACCTTTGCCTCCCCTGAAACGTCGTGGCAGTATTAAAAGTCTGAGAATGGCAGGAATGTATAAAGAACAACTTACTGACCACAGAAAAAAGTCAATGCATAAGAGAGAGACACCATGGATGAAGTTAGGAGACAAGTCATTAAATGATCACCTGGAGTTTTGCTTTCCTACGAATTTGTATCTTGTGGCTGGGTTCCTTAGTGGTACAAGATCTGACTGAACCTTCCCTTGCAGGTGTGCTTTTACCATCTCTCTTCACAAGAGACTATTTGGCACCTAATAATAAAAGAGCTCACATCTTTTACTTTCGGAGCAGGGTACATTAGTAGAGACTCCCTCTTTAACCTGGCTATCTATTTTCAGGAAACTTATATTAATTACTTGCAGTAATATCTTTCAGACTTCAATTTAAACTAGCCAATGGGTTCAAAGTGGAAGAATATAGGCAAACAGTGACCCACACACCGAGGGACTGAGTGAGAGACAAAAAGCCAGAGGCAAGTCTCACCAGGTTCAACACTGCTCAGCAATGGCTTGTCTCAGAACAAGCAACTGCTAAATATTTGCATTTAATTTCAGGAGCCTGAGTCAGATAAACTATTTTCTACAGTTACTAAATGATTGCACAAGTATTTTTACTGGTTTGCCAGCAAGACATTTCTATTTCCTGACCTCAAGAGGGACTGCAAAGAAGCACTAGACTTTCATCAAGCTACACAGATCATGCAGCCGTTTGTTTCTAATTATTGAGTCATAAAAAGTGGAAAGGAGCATATTAAGTCTTCAAACCAGTCAAAATGTTTTCTTTCCAATAGAAAAAACATACTTAGAAATACTGTGAGCAAAGTGGAATTGTGGAGACTTCATTTTTCTCTCCACTGGGCAAACCAGCTAATTTCAACGGTATTCTCTAAGAAGCAGTCAGTCTACGTCTGGCTACCATGCATTTTGATAATAAAACAAGAATAAATAAATTAACAGCTATATTAAACCAAGGCAAAGTAACACATGTGCTTGTGGTATAATTTCCAACATGGTGTTTTGACACAGTCCATCGTGTGATCAAGTACACCGATTTCTATGTCCCTATAATGCGCATTATATACATTGACATACAATATACTCTGGCCATTCAGCTACAGGTATCCTCCTGATTACAAAAGCTCCCTTGGTTCTTACCCCACTCATAGAGGGGATGAAGGAGACATTTGTTCTGCATTGTTGCATTTATCCTGCAACAATGGCAGTTCAACCCTTAATATTACAATGAAGTTTGCTGTGAAATTTTATATGCTTGTATTCCTGCAGCTATATGACTCTATTATTAATATTGCTCCTTTCTGTAGTCTTCATAAACTATCATAAGAAGAATTATTCTCAAATAGAAATGTTTATATAGGTATATTTTCAGTACCTGCGGAGATGAATACATCAGCTGAGATTACTGCTGAGGTCATTCCACTGATAGGAATCAATTCTTGTCAGGTGGCAAAGCATCAAGGCAAAAGAAAGTATAAACTTAACCAACAGGATTTGTTTTGATGGGTACATGTATTTTCAATAACAGAAGACATGATGCTGTAAGTGTAAATGCAGCACTGGAAAGACTTAAGCTCTTGTTCTTGGGTAGTGAACAAGATCATTCTCAATATTGTGGTTTCTAATTCTTCCATTAGACCATTAGATCCATCCCAATTGAATCTGCTATGGTTTCTCTTTTTTCTAACACAGTGCTTTTGTTTTAAAGAGGACGTCTGAATTCCTCCTTTAGGTGATGTGACTTACTTTCAGGAGCTATTTGCATTTTTATCTTCTAAAATTATACTGAATAAAATGTGTCCACACCACGTTTGAACCATTGCCTTGAAACCAAACTTGACCACTTAAAGAAACTGTGAATGAGACTTAAAAATTGTCCAGTTCATGCTGCCCTAATAGTACTGCTCACTTGGGCATACACAAAAATAAGCAGAACATTCTTAATTAGCTCATGTGAAAGAAGTCCCTCCTAAGCATATCTTCCCAAGCTCTGTTTACAATTGTGAAATTGTCATCCTAAGGGAAAAAACTAAACTGTTTTCATGCTTCTGCTATGCAGACTTAAGGCAATGACTTTGCACTCGGACTTATTCATTAACATATTTTATATTTGTTGTCTAAGAGGCTTGCCCAACACTCTGATTGTTTGCCAGAATCCAATACAGTATGTTAGAATTTAATGCCATTAACCGTCTAAAAAGACTATGCTAATTACTTGGCTGAGTAACACATGTCCGTAACCTTGATGAATTTTGAATACTGCTTACAATTCCCACTGAAAATGGACTATTTTAAGCAATCACACTGATTGCCTCCACTTATATATTGAACATGAGATGAATGAATCTTAGTATTAAGATAAATCCCTACCAAATTTAATTGCATGACTAATCAGAACATTATTTCTGAGTTGAAGACAGAACCAAACACTTTTTGCTTTTCAAGAAAAATAAGTCATAGAAGATACTGAAGATGCAGAAACAAGACAGTTTAGATAAAACACTCACATCTCTGCAATAAGTAAAATACCTTTCAAAATGTGACTGGTTATAACAATGCAATGCAAATTAGACTGGTCAAAAGCCCCAGCAGAATTTTCAGAAATCGATATACCTTGGATCAATCTTACTGTCACAGCAGGAGTAATAGGACCACATACGGAAGCCTATATAGCAATTTATGTGGTCACTGATCAGCTGCAAACAGCAGATAGGATTGGTAAGCCACAGAAAATCACATTTCTGCACTGGAAATGGGTGCAGCTGCCACTGCTATCACAGAGGAATTATGAGAAACCAGATGAATGTGTTCCATTTATAAATAGGAATTTTGGCAAAGTCTAAACACTCTTTTCATTCAAGTAAACGAGAAAAGTTCCCGTTGAATTTAGAGAATTTATTGAATTTCAGAGATGGGTTGGGGTAAATCACTGAATTCAAAAGAAATGCTTAGAGATGGCCTCTTTTTGAAAGGCCTGCTTTGTGTTCTCTGTTTACATTATTAGTGCATCTAAGAGGATCAAAAAAAAAAAAAAAAAAAAAAAAACCTATGTTAAGGGCATGTGTGAAATAACCACATATTTCTCAGCCTTTTGCAAATGTTAAAAATAATACTCAATACATAAGTATCAGAAAAGAGACAAAGAAATTAAGTATTATAGATATATTTTAGTTTGATAGTCCATTTTGTTTCTCTGTGATGCAATGATTTCTCATAGAAATAATATTCCTGAAAAACCGTATCTGTGTAGCATTACATTTGATCAGTTTGATTGTTGCAGCATTACAGCTGAAGGCTGATCAATACCAAATTACCTTGAATGAAGCCAAGTCTACAGCACAGTTAGACCACTGCATTTTGATCAAGTTAAAGACAGTCTGCAAGTACAAATCAATTGCCTTTTTCATCTGTTACCTCATCATTGAGCTTGCACTTGATTCTGAAATGCGGCTTCAAATTCTGATTTGCTATTCTGGGAAAAGTAGTACAAATCATGCACCCTCTTTATCATCGCCACATAACATGACTATCACATGTACAAAGTGGTATGCTTTTGATAAATAGCATTTATCCTTATCTGACTCGTTTATTAGAGCAGTTCTGACTGGTTTACATCTAGGCCATAAAGAGCCTTGGAGCTCTTTCAGGATACAGGATTGCATATTGCTACAGCAGAAGGTAAATGCAAAGACACCAAGTTTTCCCACTTCTGATTCAGCTGCTCAAGCACTTACCCCCTCTTACCGTCCAGACTGGCACATCAAATAGGTAAGAAGACCCAGTTTTTAGCTTACCACTAAGTCCCTACTCTAGGCGCCGACTTGAGCTCCCTCAGTTTAGGTTAGCAAATGGCTTTTCTAGTAGGATGGGTTGGAGGTTGTATCTCTGCCTGGGATAGGTTTAGCAGCAACCACAGTTCCAAAATCTTTTCACAGTCATTTTAAGGAAACACCTGCCCCACCCCCCTTTTTTTTGACTGCATTGTACAAATGATTGTAAACACATTTCAGGCATCAGTAGTTGACATAAAAAAGTTCATATGTTTACATGCAACCTCTATGCGGCAAATCTTAGTCCAAATATTGTCTATACTGACATTTCAATCAATGAAGTAAGCAGCTGGCTTTCTATCTTGACTACGCATTTAGTCTTTTATAATGTGTTTTCACTCAAACCAATCCAAAACCACAATACAGTGAATATGGACTTTCCATACCATTGCACTCGCACATCTGGGATGCAGGTTCAGGCCGCCACTAGTGTGAGCCTCCTCAGTGACGATGTTTAGAAACATCCCAGCTTAAACCATTCTTAAAATTAAGTGTTCAGTGCTTTATTAAAGGAGAGTTTGAGTGTTCTGTTTTGCAGGATTAAGTCTATCATAGACGCATTTAATTATCCTGATTTACGCTCAGCTGTATTACTGAGTAAGGTCCAGCAAGCTTTTACTGGTAGAAGAATTAAATTGGGAGATATTTCTAGTCACTTACCTCTTGCATATTTACTTCATAAGGAACCAATGCTGTCATATCCAAGTTTGATATGTTCATAGTGAAACAAACTTAGTGATACACTCACAGGTAAGGCAATCATGTCTTGGAACCCCCCCCCGCCCCCCAACTTTCTAGTTATTCAAAAGAGAGTTCTTCCAAACTTGATTACATCTGGAATGGAAATTGATTTATTACTTGTAATAAACCTCCATACTATTTTACTCCCCACAAAAAAAAGGAAAATTACAGCACTTTCAGCATTACTACAAAAACCCTATTCTTTGCTTTTGTATTCCCATCTCCTTTTTCCCCTCCCTTTGTCCACTGAAAATTCTAGTTATGCATTTTTAATTACATACAGTTCAGGTCCTTCTTTGCTTATGAATGTTATCATTTAGAAAGTGTAGCATTCAGTCTGTGAGTAAATATGATTTTTTTGTATCTCTCTTCGTACTTTTGATATGACACAGCTATAATTATTAATAACTCTAATTAGTTCACCTATCTGCAAAAACATTTCATCTGACTTCCTTTTATTATGCTATTCATTACGAAAACGGTCAAAAGTCTCACCTGACAGTTTCTTCTTGAAAGAAATCTTCCCGAAGCAATATTCTTACTTAGATCAAAGTACTTCTGAAAGATTTTTAACTACAGTTTCTAGCAGTTTTACAATTTTCCTCATGCTCCCACTGGTAAGACTACAGGTCATCAAAGCCTCAGAGCTTATCACAACCTGATTACAGACTTCAACCTTCTTAAACGCCTTTTGTTTTTCCAGGAAAAATTTGGAAGTGTTCCCGTTGTTGGTTGAAATGCACCCAATGAAACTTCGCTCACTGAAACATGAAGGACAAGATTTACTCTTAGTCATCTGAAGTTATCTTTCTTAGGACAGATAGGTGGGATAAACTGTCCTTTGGCAGTGCCGGCCTCTCCCCCTCTGCTAAGGCTAGAAGAGGCAGCAGAGAGCACGGTACCTCCAGAAGGTGATTCTTCTCATTTTAAGATTTAGAAGTCTACACTTGGTGAAACGAGACCAAACTCCCCTGTCTTCCATAATAATTAGTGCCAAACTGGGGCTTCAGGTATCTGCCTTTTTGCCAAAGATTTCGTTTGCCAACGACTCCTAACAGAAATGAGAAATTACAAGGTGCTCAGAAGCAACAGGCTGTTTCTCTGGATCCACGTCATTGCCCTTGATGTGCAGTGTCTGTAGTCCTCTGGGGCTACACTATCCATTCGATGTTATGACACCACCCCCTCCCAACAGTCACACAAGAAATGAGGATCAAACTCACTCAAACCTCTTTCATTCCATTTCTGCTTCTCTGGGCCCCTATTTTTCTGTCATTTCTATTGCTTTGCACTTTCTCAATATAAGGATTTAATAAAGGCCCTAGGGGAGGCTGGCAACCGCTGCTATTTCTTATCAGTATATTTCAATCCACAGATAAAAATAAATAAATAAATAAATAAAATGAGGGCCGTGAGTTGGCAATGTTGTATCTGAAACCTGCTGTTATGATTAGGCTGTCCTCAGACAAGCTGGGCTTTGTCATACACAGGTGAAGCTATAAATCAGAAGATATTAGATGACTCAAAAGCTATAGAGAACATAAAATTATCTGGCTATAGCTTAAAGAATCATAGACAGAGAGAAATTAGGGGTGGAAGGTTTATGAAATTGTTTAGTTAAATCCCTGCCAGCATGGGATTATTCCCTGGAATGTATTTTACAGCACATTATCCAAAATTGCTTTCAAATGTGATTCAACTCTGGAAAGAGCCTAAAAAAAAGGGCCTGTTATAGTCCTATCCTGATTGGATCAATGATTTATCTCTCAGCTACAAAAAGTTTAAAGAAATATATATATTCTTTTTTCCTATGAGTAGGAGACATTGCTCTTTTGATCACACACACTATCGCTTATAATAGCTGTTCTGTGCTGCACCCTCGCCTTTATTGGTATTGTGTAACTCCACGTTATGCCTCAGCTCACTCCTATTGCCTTAGGCATACTGTGATACAGGAAAGAGCATGGTGGCAACAGCAGAGGTAAATGTGATACAGATTCTTTGCATTATATACATGTGCACTGAGACTTATAACATTAGTGTTGTATCTTCCTTCCGCAGCTGCTCCTCTCCTATGTTTCAGACCACAGATTCTGAATCATGACCCCCATTTATACTTCATTATTCTGAACTACTTTCAGATATTACTACTGAGTTTATTCAGATATTACTAGCAGTCTCCCCAAGGACCTGCCTTTTAACTTTAAGTTTGGTAACCTGAACTCTGAACCTGCTGAGAATATTATTCTGCCTCATAGTCAGCTGGTTTGCTATTAGTCTAGTGTCCCTTGTCTTCACTTTGACTCTAAGTGTGCCCTTTTCATTTTTCTTTTTGATTTTATTCATAGTTCTTCCCCCTACCCCTTCCCTAATTTTAAACTCAGAGTTCCTTCTAGGACTGGAACATGATTTTGATTTGCTTGACAAGAGTGGCCAGATAGACCACACTTTTCTGCTGGATAAGATTTATCTTTGTTATTTCTATAGGGTTCATTCCAGGCTCCACATGAGTACATGGCCTTTATCACTTTATTATCAGACTGTCCTGGATTTAAGGTCACACACAGGCCAGGTGTGTGGAAATGAAGCTCTTGTCCTCTGACTCCGAGAAGTAGAAGCATTCCCACCAGAGCACTGCCTGGAGCCCAGTGCTTGTCTGGCATCTTCTTGCTAAGCCCAGACAAGCAGCCAGTCTTGCTTGCACTGTTTACCAGATTCTGGCTCTTTGAAAGTCTTGCAGCTCTTAAATTTGTTGCTGAATCTGAAACGGTCCCAATCCTAATGTTGTCAAGCTGCTTTTTAATTATTCACAACCACAGGGCAGTATTACATTCTTAATGCTGCCAGGGGATGTCAGCAGCTCTGTCTCCACTACTTTAGCACACATTACACTTTTTTTCTTGGTCTTCTTCACTCGCCTGTCAACATCAGCTTTCCTGAGGCTCTCTACAATGTCCTTATGCTGTTCCCACACTGCAGCAGGCAGGCAAACATGAAGCATAACACAGGTGTCTTCTTAAAATCAGAATTGCCTCTCAGCCTGAAGCCTTCTTGCAGAGCGCCTGTTTGGGCATGCTGGTGCTATAACACCTCACACCTGTACCTGGATGTGGAGCCCTGTGGGCCATGAATGGAGGGCTGAGGTGGTCCTGGGTTTATACTTGGTGTCCAACTCCTGGGGCCTTTTTTTCCTTCAGTTCCACCATTTTTCACGTGAAGATGATATTGGCTTCCTTTATAAAATGATTCCAGGCCTACTAGAAAAATACCCTGTAAAGGTTATTATTGTTTGGCTGATGCAGCCGTTGCTATTTTCCTACCACAAGCCCAAGAACAAAACTGTTATACAGCTACAGTACAGTGAGCTCACCTACACCTTGTGATAAGGCACATGACTCGCTGACAGAGGAGTGGAGGGCCCCAGAGCCCTCCCAGGGTCTCTGTCTTCTGCACCAGAATCACAGTGGGTCTGCCAGTGCTGCACCTTTTGCAATGTCTAGCTCTCCAAAAACTTCCCAGTCCAAGCATCTATTTTTTAGGCTGCTAGGGGAAAAAGGAGAGAAAATAATAAAAGTTGGGTAATTTTCATGTTGTGCCATCCGTGATTTCTGCTCCCGATTCTGTTACAATAGCGCACTTTTCTTGCTGTGCCACTCGGAAAGCCTGGACAGCATCCATTCTGGCTGTTTTCCCTAGGCTTTGCTGACTGAGTGTTCAACTCCCTGAGGACCAAGTGTACCGATGTAAATTTACTGTGATAGAGCCATGCTGCTGCTGATTGTTGCAGAACTACCACTGAGTAGTAAATGCTTCAGTGCTCTGTTACCCGGGGGGCTTAGCATTAACTACACTATTGAACAGCAAATGCTTATCATCCCCTATAATTCAAACCATACAAATCACTGAAAAGAGACAAAGTGCCTGCAGGGAACTCACATGGTCTATAAAAATGTAAAAATCTGAACTATATTTAGCTGGCAAAGCTAAACATAAAAGAAGAAGAAGAAGAAGAAAAAGTACTCACAATTACCAAAAGATAATCTTAGACTTAGCTCACTTTTATTTCAATCTACTGAAGCTTTGGTGAAGTTTATTCTTTTTGGCAAACACTTTCATATTTAGCAATGCATATTTTTTTAAAATTAGGGTTAGGAAATAAAAGCTATTACTTCCATCTTTACCTTGGCCTTTTCTCTCTCCCCTCCAACCATTCATATATCATATGGAATGCTCTTTTCTACATTTATCTTTAGAGCTAAGGAAAACCCCAGTGTTTTTTCTTCACTAAACAAAAACATCTCTACCTATTTTGCTTAAAAAAACCTAACTAACGGAAGTTTTAAAAGATCATGGTCATAAAACATGTATCCATTAAAATCAGAAGAAGACACAATTCCCTTCTGTTCAAAGAGTTGGCTCTTCTAGTGAAGGGTTCATGCAAAGATCATTGTACTGAGAGAAACACAAGTTAAAACATGCTTCCAAGGAAAGGAACTGTAGTGTGACAGAGGACCTAAACTTTCATTCCTGGATAAGCAAACACTTCATCTGAAGTGGACACAAGTAGTTCCATTATTGCCAATGGATTACTTATGTCTGTGAAGGTAAATATACACAAGTATTTGCAACATCAGGGGACTTGATAAAAAGCTGGTGCTACATGTTCCTTAATGTATACATAAAATCTGTTTCTCTGTTTTGGTCTCAGCCATGCAATAACCTCTGGATGGGCCTCACCAGCCCTCTTGTAATTACCACAATCTGATCATGCTACTTACTGCAAAGCTGAGGCCTGCTATACTGTTGTCCACTGGAAACCAGAAACATCCAAAATGCCTATCAGTAGAGAAATAAAACAACCCTGATAGTATGTTGATACTAAGCTGAAAGTACCTTTTCCTCATTTGAATAAATATTAGATGCCCATAATTTTTAGGTGCCTGGAAAAATCTCTGCTGATCAATAATCCCATTGATTTCAAAGAAACTACTCATGATGGTGCTCATTAGCTGGTGCCTTTAATACAAAAATGCAACTGCACAAAAAGGCAAAGAACAAAACCAGATGAGAAAACGCTCACTGGAGAGCTGCTGGAATATCTGAGTGTTAAATATTGCAACCAGAGAGCCTGCGAAAGAAGCAATGTGAGAGCAAAGTTGGAAATAGATCACAAATCATCAATGTTTCCAATGTTTTTGAATCAAAATCAAATAAGAATACTAAAGCCTTATTAATCCACAGATAGCTTAGTGACTTCCCAGTAACTTTTTTCCTTCATGAAGATATTTTTGTCAGATGAAACAAAGACAACTTTGATTTTTGAATTGCATGAAAGATGATATCATCTATGATTCATACTTGATATTTACTTTTTTCCCTGAACAGAGAAAATACATTTTAAAATGGTTAGCATAGGTATGTCACTGTAGTTTGTGAGTCTGAACTAACCAACACTGCTAATGAGGGATTTTAAATAGAAATATTATTAAACAAGGTAAATTTGTTTGAAACACAAAAAGAAAAAATGAAGTGTGGTTTAAACACTGATTCAGATGAAGTAAGACATCCAGAAAAAAGTTCTCCCAGCATGGATTACATGTAAGATTGTTTTGCAACATGGTAGCAAATAAAGCCAAGACATACCTAGGCTGCACTACCAGAGCACCTCATTACCAAGAATGGAGATATAAGTCCTTCTGTATATATTCTTAATGTGGCTGGAAGAAGATGTTACTTTGAGTTGTCCTCAGATGAAAAATGGATAGTTACCGTAAACAAAATGGAGGACGTTCAGAGAAAATCAACATACATACTGGTCTTCCAAAGGCAACTACTTTTTACGGTCAGTCACTTTGGTTTGTATATGGCTAATATATGTTCATCAGGTTGTCAACACTGAGAAAAAAGCAGAATATACTACAAAATTAAAGTGAGATAATCTATAATTTGGGATTGATGGCATAAAACTAATGCAATACAACAGTGGTTTAATGTGTTGGCAAGACAAACTCTTACAAGTAATCCTCCAAACTGTACACCAGCTGCAGAATTTCAGATGAATTTAAGATGACAGTCCCATAGGACTACTCAGTAAAAATGAGCTCATGCTTCAGTATTTTCAGATCAGAGCCATATGCTGTACAAGCACATTTGTGGTATTAGTACCCGCAGTAAATTTCTTAGAGCATTGTTGAATCTAATTTCCAATGCCCACAGCCAGCAAGCTTCTGCCGCTTCCCTTTGGAGACAACTCTGCAAGCTGAATCAACCCTGATAGCATGTTGATACTAAGCTGAAAGTACCTTTTCCTCATTTGAATAAATATTAGATGCTCATAATTTTTAGGTTCCTGGAAAAATCTCTGCTGATCAATAATCCCATTGATTTCAAAGAAACTACTCATGATGGTGCTCGTTAGCTGGTGCAAACTGCTGCAGTGCCACCAAGGGAAACGAAGTGGTGACATTTCACCCCAGTGAGGGTCTCCTGCTAGGCTGCCTATGGAGTGAAGCATGTGTACGAATACTGGCATAAGCAAGGCTCAAGTGTAAATAGTCCCATCTTCTTCTGAAGTGTCATGATGTGAAGCATCTAAGTCTTTTGAAGCATCCAAGTCTTACATTGAACCAGACCTTTTACTTTATTTTGGTCCTAAACATTTTTAACTTCCCCTTGCTGAACAATAAATATCTGTAAGCGAAGAAAATTAGGCTTCTTAAAAGCTAATCTCAAATGCATTATGCCCTAGACCCACTGTTATGCTCTGTGCTCATTATGTCTGACCTAAAAAGAATATTAAAAAATCTCATTATTATGTTGCTGACTTTTCTACTTAATTATTACCCGCAACAGGCAGGTAATCATTATACTGATTACTCAAGACTGAGATGTAAATAGCTCACGTGGGGGTTAATAATCAGATAATAACAGTAAGCACTGGTTCTGTATAATTAAGTCAAATGACATGATTTATACTCATGCAAACCTACCTCCAAAATGAAATATTTTATGATACTACCGTCTTTCCAAATATCCCTATACTTTGTAAGCATACTATACCTGGAGGCTGCTTAAACTCTAAACTTTTTAGCGTCATGAATTTACAAAATTTGAATTGAATTTGAAGACATTTTGTTTTAAAATTGCAATAATCTACTTGTCATTAAGCTTGGATAATATTTCCTCTGTCTGTCAACAGCCCACACTTACTGACCGCCTCCACAAACTCCGTCACCTCTGCATAATAATGTTCCTGTAGGAGAGTGCTGAACTGCTAACATGGCCAGTGACAGAATTGTCTGAGATTTTCTAAAAATAACACATAATTTCTAACATAAAATCCTGCCTGGAGTAACTTAATACTGGAGAGAAGTGTTAATTGCCATCCTTAACGTTTAACAGTTGTGTAAGTACCAGCAATCATGATTTGGTTACATTTGCTCCATGTAAATCAAAATAAGACATTACCAAGCCACATGCAAATTTAAAACATTTAAAGGAATGGCATCCTCAAGCTACAACAATTCAGGGAATAGCTTACTATTTTTAGCTGAATACTAAAATAACTTATATTGCTGCCTCTACTAACTCAAAACCATCTTTTTCAACTACAGGAAATTAAATGGTAAGATGCAAAAAACATTTCTTAGATATAAAGGCTGTTTTATCTGATTGATTACTTCAGAATAGTTCTGGAAGCTACTAACAGATCTGCATTTTTGCAGAGGGCCAGATGTGAGTCAACATTTCTCAGTCTGAGTCATAACTTACTTCTTGAGTAGTCCTACTGACTGAAATCAATCTTTGGAAATGGGTTGGTTCTCATTTATGTGGCTTTTTAATGTGGGATAAATCTTAAAAATATTTCTGAGGTTTATTTGTCTTCACAGTTTGTTTTCCTTTGCTTCTCTTTTCTCTCCTTTCTTTCTTGCATCTTCCCCCAAATTACTTTGCTCTTAGCATTTTGGTATGATTGTGTAGGCCTGAAGGCATATGAACAGAACTGTAAGGGTAGAAAGGTCCACGTTCCCCAGGGGAGGATTTCTTCTGGCTATTGCTAATTCAGCCACTCTTCCAACCTTCAGAGGTTCCTCTAAGGCCCTGCCGTAACCTATTTTGCCAGAACAGAGTTGGAGCTTTCCAAACCGGCTTCCTCCCCTGCTGTGTTTCTATTAGCCCCTTTGTGTTATGGATGAGCCAGGTGCAGGATTCAGGAAGGAAATTTACTGAAAAGCCAAGGAAAACCAGACTAAATAGGGTTTGCTGCCTTCCTTGCACCGGCATGCATGGTTTGTCCTACCTGTGCATTTGTTGCAGCTGTGACCTCCAGGGACATGGGACTGGGACCACCTCCAGCAGCACGTTTCAGGCAACAAGCTGGCAAGCATTGAGGAAAGAAAGGCAGAGATCAATGATCTGTATCTGGGGTCTTTTTCCCTCCCCAGCATAGTCTCTAGGTGAAGAGAAGGGGTGCTTTTCCCTGACGCTAGTTGTCCTGCTGGAGTCAAGTATCGATGTGCTGTATGGGCACTGTTCCTGGAGGTATATGATTAAATCAAGTTGTACCGTGATGCTAATGCATACTTCGTATGTTAGTGTTAGGCTTTCATCTGGCACTGAGGAAGAAAATATCAATCATATAGCACAGCACCTCAGCAATGAATCTCAGAAAATGACCCTCCATTACCTCCTTTTTCTGTTGTGTTTTTCTCACTATTTATTAATGCCAGACTGATTGAAAACAGCAAGGGAAAAGGAAAGCACTCTACAGGTTTAATGGGAAGAGAGATGGACAGTAGCTGTTCTTAAAATGTCGCTGCCCATAAGGAGCTTTTGACAGCCCAGAACTGTATAAGGCTCGGTTTTAAAAAGAATTGTTAAAAATACAGATTTCTATAATATTTTTAACTTGCTTTTTTAATTCATCTCCAAACTGAGTTTTTAGTATTTTGAACTGCTAAATGTTACAATTCACTGTCATGTTTTCTAACCGCTGGAGCAATGCTGTCCCAAATGAAGACAAAGCAGAGACATTATGGCTGTCAAATGAAGTTACTAGTATCTGACAGAAACAGTTCTTGCTCTAGAAGAAAAATTCAAAGCCCTCTATGCGTGATCTGTTTCATTACAAGAACCACTGAGATGGGATTTTGTGTGCGCGTGGATGCACGTGGGTGCACGTGTAAAAGCTAGAATACATTTCAGTTTATGCATGCATACACATTAACTGGATTATCCTTTGGGATCAAGGCTCATAGGTTCTGAGCCCAGTTGCAATTGTCGTCAGAGATATTACCTTTAATGTGGATGTGGTCGCAGCATTAAACAAACAAGTGGGTTTATTCTATTTTTCACGTAAGGAATTGATACTGAACAAATTCAGAGAGACATAAAATATAACAAAATAAGATGTAAGAAATGTTTTTGATGTATTCAGGCAAAAAAAACCCCTCTATAGAGAATCCAAATCACAGCTTTTTTGAGGTTGCCTACTCTATACCCATTTTTAGCTAGTTAACATTATTTAGAAATTTTAAGACCATTTAGAATTAATGTAAACACAATTATATGAAGTGTCATTAAGGTACATTATGCCTCAGTATAAAGATTCAAAAGAAAATACTAGGTTTTCAAGTTAGGGTTTTTTTTATTTCTTTAAATGTATCTTAAATGTAAGAGTTTCATACATAAAACAGTAGATAATTATCTTGGAAATCTTTCTACTTTAAATGGATGTCAGCTAACAGTAGGTGATTATTTTTCACTAATTGTTTAGTAATAATCAGTCATTTAACACCTTCTTTAACATTGGGGTGCTTAGATAGCATTCCCAAGCAGCGCCCAGGGCTGCTCCTGCCTAGATTCAGCTCTTTTGGGGCTGTTCTGGGTAGGTGCGATCTCCTGCTAGAGGAGAAATGAGTAGGGAGAGTGAAGGCGAGGGCTAGGGCTCCTTAATGCAAAGAAAAGGAAAATAATAATACATAAATAAAGGACAATGTAGGGCTTCACTAATTTCACAGCAGCTCCTCAGGTCTTTTCTTGAATGTGGTAAGCACTCATTTATTGAGCGGAATATTTATTGAGGCCCAGAGTTAAGGGTGGGTGGTTTAAGATTGGGAGAAGACAGCAGTGTCATTTCAAGAGCTTTTTCTCTACCTTTTCAGGCTGGGAAATTCAGAGTAAGAGAAGGCACCACTGGTAAGCACTGAAAATGCTCCTGAGCTTTGCATTCCTGTGCTTTCTTCTTCATTTACCTCCTCCCATGCTGACAGAAGCCATGCTCTAATTGTAAATCTAAGTCAGCTGAATATCGATCCCCAGGAGGTCTGATTGTATTTGTCCAAAATAATAGAAATGAGTAGCTGACTCTAAAGACAACCCTAAACTTGCCCATCTAACAATTCAGATCTCAGATTAATGAATTCTTAAGTAAATTGGGTCAGCCATAAATAGGATTGTTTGCAAAGGCACACAAACACTAATCTTTAAAGGTCATATTATTAGTATCTCTGAGAAATACTACAATATTTATATCCCAGTTTTGAGGATCGATTGGTTGAAATTAGATTGCATCTGATTCTTTCACAGATATTCAAAATAAAGAGTGCCCAGAAGGCTTCTCCCACATATTGCACAACACAAGGAAAACACTTGTGTTCAAGGCAGAAACAATTTTGTTTAAGTAGTCATGTTAGTGACATTAGTTCCTTTAAAGGGGATTGGGAGAGAGCATGTCTCCTATGAAGAGTCACAAAAACAGTATTGATTTCTGGATGTTTACTTCAGGAAGGAAGAAAGGAATGACTTTCCTGGTGTTAGGGGTCCAAGGGAGTATTATAGATGGGAAAAACAGGATCTCCTTGTTCAGTGCGTGTCTGATAGGGGACAAAATGTTCTTTACACATTGCAGTGTACCCTAGAGACGGGTAGGCACTCCTGCATTTTGCCAATTGTGTTACAGTGGCCTTTCTTTCCTCCGTCTTTAGAGGAACACTTTTTGTACCATGCCCGGAAATAAATGATTTATTTTGAGATTTCTCTTCTGCCTTGTCTCAGCAAACCTAGCATCCCCGTGGTCTTTGGGAAGTATAAACCAGAGTAAACCTAAAAAAGATGTGATTTTACAACCTTCCTTGAGCTTGTCATGGGAATATAAAACACCAGCACTATGACGCTGTGATCTGAAAATGCTCACTCCCTGCTTGGTTAGCTTTATAAATGTTGTTCAGTCTGACTGTCTTGTCTCCTCTTGAGCTCCTCCACGGAGCCTTTAGAGAATCAGAATTAAGAGTGTTTTTCTAAGCCATTAAATTAGTAATAAACTGCACAGTATACTGCTGTCTTCAGCCGAGTTCTGGAGGATTTAAATGCCACTGTTGCGGTTCTTGTTGACTCTATGCAAACAAAAAAACCTCAGTGTAAGAATCCAATTAAAACGGGAGAGCTTATTCCATGAATTTTAATCTAAATCCAGTCCTGCTCTGTCCTAAGAAGATGGAATCTTTTACAGCTTATAGTTTCTCAGTAAAAGTTTTTGAGATTGAGTTGGGATAATCAGAGAGGAAACTACAGCAAGAAAACAGTCAAGAAGCCCAGTGAAAAAGAACTGAGGTAGGAAACCAGGCCAGACTGAATAAATGCCAGCGGAAAGAGCTGTTAGCTAAATCTGAGCAGATACCTTATCATGAATAATTTCATTATTTCTACCTAATATTCCATGTTTATAAATTGTGCATGACTGACTGGGAAATTCTCAAATGTTGTCCTTATTTAAAATGTATGAATAAATTTCTGCGAAGCCCATACACATTATGAACTGCAAGGGAATTTTCAAGGGGCGGCAGTCGGATCGATGAGTGATTTCAGTTAGACTGCGCTCTACTTAGCTTTGCACATGTGGGCCTAGCAAAGTCACGAGTGTTGAAATACAATTGCAAGGAGCACTGAAGTTCAAAATGTACCAATAAATCACTAATCAACAGTCACCATGACTAGCCAGGGTTCCCTTAGCAGCTAAAAGTCTGACCAAGGATAAAAAAATGACTGAAAATCATTCTAAGGTCATTCAAATTTGAGAGAAAAAAGAAATTAAGATTGAATATAGGAAATAAATGCAAAATAAAGAAACCCCCAAATAACATAATATTTCACTTCCATAAAATTAATTCTATTCAGTTTCACTTTACAGAGAATGCCAACATTCCTTCAGTTTGGGCCAATCCTTTATTTTTCTGATTAGCCGCTTCTAAAAATAACTATTAATCAGAGGTAATATTACAATTCTGCCATGCATATACCAACAAAATACCTGTTTGCCAGCTATGTAGGTTAACATAACAAATTCACGCACGATCAAAAAATCATAGTTAATGATATGGTTAATGACACTTGCCTGCTTAAGCCAGACAGTCCTGACAGAGGCAGACCCAGGGTGGACCTCACTGCATTTGGTCGTTTCTGCTGCACCTCATGGCTTCCTTTTGTAGCAGTTCTTCCAAAAACAGACAAGCACATCCCGAAACAAAACAAGCAACCAAAGAGCCAGAGCCACAGGCAAAACTTTGTAAAGTGCTTTCTGGCACAAGTCAGGACATTACTGGGATTTTTAGAGCATTTGGGAAATTATATTTGCAAAAATAGTATTACAAGGTGTAAATTTCAGTTTTTAAGATCTTGTAGTTATGCTTGTTTGATTGTGAGACTTACATATTCTGTGGAAATAGAAAAAAAAGTTAAGCAAATTCCCACTGTCGGTCATTTTGGCTTTCTCTTGATCTTTCTTGTTACATGTCCCTGTGTGACAGAAGTATACCAACCAGTACAACAGTTACTGTAAGAGAAGAGCCACAAGCCAAGGCATCAATATTGATATTAATAAATGGCAGTTATAAGAGAGCTTTGAAAAAGAATGTTCCTAAAATAAATTCATTAAGGTAATTTATCTGCTGGCTTTCCTTGGGGTAATAATGTAGTCAGCATTCTTGGAGTTCAGAAAGTGAAGTGCTCCATAATATTAGCTCTAACAAACAATCACACCAAATGTCTTTAAACTCTTTCTCTGAGCTCTCACACACTGACATCTGCAAAGAAACATTGCCTCATTTGCAGTGAATCTCTCCTCGAGGAAGCTTTGATGTCTTTTTTCATCTAGCCTTTCGTGGCAGCATGTTCTTTAAGGCATAAGTATACCGTAAGACAGGCTACTGCTTTCTTCTGGAATATTTATGCTCAGAGATTCCCCTTACAGAGAGCAGGGCACGAGAGATGAACGACAACAGAAGTTGGGAGCTCTGTGGAAAAACGGGCACTAGGACATAATATGCTAGATCCTGTCAGGCTGAGAGGAGGTTCAAGAAAGCTTTAATCAATGCCTGCAGTAGGAGAGCCCTGATTTCTAAGCTGGTAAGTGCACAATGACAAAATTATATTGCATTCACAACAGCATGCTCTTGCAATGAAGACTCACAGATCATCAGGACATGGACCGGTCATAAAATGGAAACTACTCACCCAAGAAGGAAAAAGAGAAGGATGTGATGGTTGGCTGAAATCAAAAAGGCCGTAAAATAGCAGGTAACACCCAGGCCAGGGCACACAAGCAGGCCAGCAGGAGATCAACGCACCGTAATAGCTTTTCAATAAAAATAACAAGATCTACATATTGTGATGGTGAATGTTGAGGGCCGTTTTCAGGTATGCACTGTGATAACCCATTTTGCAAATGCAAGCATCTTTCAGGATAGCAATGTAAACACACAGGTTACAAAATTATGCTTTAATCACACTGTTTCTTTACTTTGCATAAGCAAAGTGTTTTGAACCCTTTGTAATAATAATCGTTATCTAATTACCATTTAAGATCCCAGGCTGAACATAATTACCTGCTTTGTATTACTGGGGAGCTAGTCGTAGTCCTGAGAAATTTATGCAAGGTTTACTATTTCCCCTCTATCAAAAAGGTTATCTTCTTGTGTTAGCTCACAGGACATGCATTAATCAGTGTTTAAAAGAATTTTTTTTCTCCCAATTATATAGAGTTACCTTCTGGAACCGCTTGGCCAAGTTTTAGTCAAACAGTGCTTCAGCATGCTGAAGGTTGCTAGCAGAAGCATAATAAGATGACCTGAGCTCTTAATGAAATCTGCAGAGATATTTAAGAAAATATTAGTTGTTTGTACTCCTCACTTAAGGAACTTCATTGCTTTCATCCCGGAGCCACCTCTGCATTTTGTTGCTCTGCTGAATTAATTAATTCTTTTTTCAACATGGTCTAATTGGTGAATGAAGCACATAAGACACTGAAGAGTGCCTTACCAGGATATTGCTCTTTTTGAAGCTATACCTATAATTTCATATTGCAATAAATGTGCACCTAGTCCACACAGGGGGAGAGGAGAGGCCAAGACATCCATCACCGTGTTATTCTGGCTGCTGGCTAGAAACACAGAAAATGGTGCCTGTAGTCTCCAGGGAGTTAGTCCATCATTAGATTAAGCACCACTGCGGCAAGCCCATACATCATTAAAAAAGACAAGCACAGGGAATACAAGAATAATAAGTAGAACAACTTGCACTGTCACTTTGTGTAGGGATGTGGGAGAAGTTTCATAGATGCTGGCGGGGCAAGGGAGGCTGAATAGGTAGTCATTACCTCAGGAAAAAAAGGAACCACATTCCTATTCAGCAGATGTGTCTTTGCTTATCAAGTTTATCTGCATTTACAGAACACTATGCAGTCTAAATACATCAGGTACTCAATGTCTAAATGTGCTTTTCCAACATGAAAAATACGTTTGGCTTTCCTGATAAGAGCTTGAATGCTTTTTATTTAACCTTACCTTTTTTTTACTTCAGTTGTAATGACAAATTGTTATTTACGTGAAATGTTTTCCAGCTAAGCTGCTTAGCACAACATTGCTATGGAATGCTGTATACTCCTACAGAGGCTGAATATTGTGCCGCTCCTCACAAGAATGCTCTCCTCCTCCTCGGGAACTTCGTGTAACTCAATGCAACCGAATACGGCAACAAGTTTTCACGCAAAATCAGTAATGCCTTTAATGGGAGACCATCTGTGACAATCTTCTTTTACATCCTTTTGCACTTACTAATTGATTACAGCATTCAAATTCCAGGGATGGGTTTCAGAGCAGCAAGTGAAATTTATTAATTTTTTTGCATTAATGGAAGTGGAGTACTTAATTTTGATGGTCACTCACTGAGAACAGATATTCAGTATGTGCAGGGCGGAACCCCATGCCTCCAGTTGGTATTCAGGATTATTTTTCTTTAGTTTATTTCTAGGGCCCAAACTACTCCTTCATTTTCCTTTTCCTTCACAATCTTATGAATGGAAACAAAAGGACCTACAGGGAGTGAGGTAGGTCGACTCTTCCTCTTGCAGATTAGCAGGCTTTGCACTGTTTAGCACCCAGGCATCTCTGCCTCCTGTTGAAAGTCAGACGGTCTTCTCCTGAGCACCCCGCTCATGGGACACGGCAGCAAATATGTAGGTGCCTTTCTCTGCTGATGCCTCTCATCAGTCTCTGAGCTGTTTCAATCATCTCTTGGTCTCTCTGCCTAGTAAACATGTCTATCTCATTCGTAATATTCAAGAAGTCATCATGCTGTGGTTTGTGGGACTCTGGGGACCTTTCAAGGTATTATTTTCTTGACTCAGTCAATGCAAGCAGCATTGATTTACTAGCCTCTAAAAAATCCTCCTTGTAGCAATCCAAACTTGTATTTAAGTAGAAATTTTTAAGCAGAAAATCAGGACTAGGTAACAAAATAGAATGATTCACTTTCTACTGTAAAAAAGTAGGTAATTTGTATGTATGACAGAAATCCTATACTTACAGGTACGTGAACCAGTTAACATGACATTCCATTTCTCATATCTATAATTCTCTGAACTTCTGAAAACAAACTACATCTTCCTCCTTCTATGATGTGTCATTTATACTCAGACAATAATTTTTTTTACAGAATGGACCAAAACATATGTTGACAACCCATTAATTTGTTTTATAATTTTCCAAGATTTTGGGTTTGTGCAGAAAAATAACATTTAGCTGGCTAAATCTAATAGCACATTTGTATAATGATTTTAGAAAGTAGATCTTGGTACACCAGCACTTCATTACTTGTGCACTTCATGCTGTCACTGAATCCCACAGACTGTGGATACCTGCGTAACGCAGGACTGTGCTCCTCACAGTCTGCGCACCACAATACGGTGATCAAAGCTGCAGTATGTTCCTGGGACAGTGGCAACCTCCAAAGCACTAATGTAAATGCAACCGTAACTAACACTTCATCTTGTAATAAGCTCTGTTCAGACAAAACCTACTCTATTTTAGTAAGGCTCTGCACAGACTGATATCTCTTTTTTCTTTTCCTTTGCACTTTCTCGTCTCTCATGCGTGCTCCTCCTGCACGCCTTAATGGAGAATTGAGCCTAAACAGGAAACTCTGACTCAGTAAAATACATGAAATTAGTTCAGTCAATCAGTCAAGAAAAGGTAACATTACTGGCATGAATATTAACAAACCAAAATGGCAAGACCTTTAATGAAGACAGCGCAGGCAAACCATTTCAGAAAAATAATAGTGAAGGATGATAGACAACCAAAGACCCTAGGTATGTGCTCATGTTTAAATAAAAATTAATTTATTTTATACTCTTTTCCCAGTATGGAGTGGTCTATATTTTCATTTAGTCTCAAAAAAAAAAAGAAAAAGAAAAACAATCTTAGTAAGTGTATTCTGAAAAAAAAAAAAAACCCACGCACATTACTTCTAATTAGGATGGCATATTATTTATGTATCTAGATTTTAATTGCACTCACTTGATATACTCATTAAAATTATTTTTGTTACAATCAAGCTTGTTTCTTTTTTTCTAACTGCAATAGACTCAGCTATTCCAATTAAGAAAAAAAAAGTCTTAAAAAATTCTGTTATTAGGTATTCCTTGAATCTAAAGTGACCCCCACTTCTTTTCATAGACAGAAATAAACATTGCTAAAGACAGAGAAGGGATCTGCAGTGCTCCTAAGCTTTGAGGGCAGCAGTCCTTGGCTGCAGCAGGCGCGGTGTCAGTGCCGAGCTCTGAGGTGCCCTTGCCCTGCAGCGCGGTCCCGCACGCCGCTGAACACGCAGAGGGACCTCCCCGCTCCCACCGCGCCGCCCACTCTGGAGGCCACTTGTGCTCTGAAAGTCCAATCCTTGTCTTTTTAGTACTGGGCCTCCCCACTCCCCCAAATCTCAGCTTCCAGGGGAAAAAAAGAAATCACGCCACATAGTCAGTTCAATATATTAAATTTGGGAAGATTCCCTGGAGTTGGTCCTAATTCCTTCTCAAGTCAGTGGATGTATTTCCAACGGCTTCAGAGACGGTCGTATTAAGCCACGCACGGCATGTACTGTTTTTCAGCATAGAAACCAAAGAGGGATATATGCCAATGCCTATTCCACTCAAACACAGTATGAGTTTCGGTATTTTTTTCAGAAATGGTATCTTGGCCATATGCATTTCCTGATGGTGATTACTGCAACATGTGAAATGAAGTCTGACAGACTTCCCCAAGATTTCAGTCCAGCAATACACTTAAAAACGAACACAAGACTTTCCCACATCACTTCCATTTTTAAAAGTATGCAAATGTTCAAGCGCTTAGCGTGCCAAGGCCCATTCGGGCGGGCAGTGTGGAATAACTGCCTCTCTGAAGCATTTTGTGTATTTGAACATCAGACAATCCTATGCGAATGGGTAAAAGATTTCTGAACAACTCTTCCAGGAGGTATAACAAAACCATAAATCTCTTAATTAATTTCATAAGTTCATGCATTAGCTTAGTTTCACTTCACTGGAACAAATCTTTATTCTCCATTTCTGAAGAAATTTAAAAGAAAAAAAATGTAAAAACAAGTACTGTAAAGTAAATTTACTAAAAGGAATTGCAAATTACCTTTGAGTCACATGTCTTTGCTATCATAAATACACCAAATACATTATCTCCAGAATTCAGTTATTTCCAGCATTTGTGGCACTAAATTATAGGTATTACCTTTGCATTATTTTGTGTTGTTTTGTCATGTCAACCCATCTGGTCCACTGAGGAAGGTTTAGTTTAATTATTCACAGAGCTGAACTTCTGCTATGAAGTTGAATTAGTATAAAAATATTTTAATGTGCAGCTTTTCAACATCTGGAGGTGTAACTAGCATTTTTCTTCTGAGGAAATTATATTCATTCTTCTTTTTCCCTTTGCAGTAAAACGTGCTATTTTTACTTACTTATTTTTGTTCACTAACAAAGCGAAATATAAAAGAGCCACTTCAGCAATGTCTTTTTCATTTATGACAGTTTGATTACATTTGATTTAAATGAGATCCAGAATTGCCACACATACATATATACTGTAAGAATTCAAATGAGACAGTATTAAAATTTGCTTATATAGATGAGCAATCAGATTTTTAAACCTGAGCACAGTGAAACTTTGGGGAAATTCAGATCAGGACTGAGATGTGTAAGCTGTGAGGATTAGGTCCATTCTGAATTAAAAAATGAATTGTGGAAATGAAATAGTAAATAAAAAACAAAAACACAAATTTCAGACTACTACAAATATTAGGGAGTTGAGTTGATATTTCAAACTGGCATTCTCTGGTTCTTTCCAAAATAGCAGGAAAGTGTTCCCCAGAGATAAGGAGGTTTTAACATCATAACATTCTTCTTCTAACAATAGGAGCTAAGATTAGAGACACACATGGACATACAACAGCTTTATGTAATCTTAATAATCCAGACTCCTCCTGATCTGCCTGTCACTGATGTACTCGCTGCTCTCCAGAGCCCCGGCGTGCTGCTGCTGGCGGGTCTGCGTGGTCAGGAAAGCTGCTCCTTGGCAACATCCATTTGTCAGAGCTTTTCTGCTAGCTGAGTAGCTATGAATGAGGCATGCAGCTGGGAAACATGCTCATTTATTTTACCTCCTTTTCATCATCGGTTTGTTCAGAATACACTCCATACCCGTAGCAGCAGCAGTAAGATTTGTAAGGCAAATGGAATAGGAGTTAGCTCATCAGATTTCAGATGACGAAATTCTTCCTAGCCTGATTTCACCCTGCCTAATTAAAAGATATAAAAACCTTTTTTCTTCTTGTACATGTCTGGGCTAATCTGCAGTGTCTCAGAGTAAAGCATGACAGTTGGATGTGCTCATGTCACACATTTAGAGCTGTTGAGCTGTGCCTCAGAAGGTCAAGGCAACTTACAGTTATCGGAGATATTAAGTGGTACAACACATGAAATGGAAGCTCCCTGTCACCTTTTGCCACTACCATCTGCCTTTCTTTTTCTCTCCATCTTTCTATTACATGGCTATAGTGTCTCCTGCCTGTAGGTCACAGCAATCTGCACTAGCCCAAAACCCAGTAGCTTGGCCACACACTGTTGCTAGTGGGCATCTGCAGCTCTGTGTTCCCAGAAGGTTTTATCACCTTCTGCTATTTATTATGCAGCAAGATGAAAGGAACTATAATCCAGTCTATTTGAAACACAGGTTGGTGGAATTATCCTCAGCTTTCAAATCCCGTAGAAAACCCTCCACAGAAAATGCGCATAAGCGGGTTTTTATAAATTTTAGAGCAAGGAGAACATCCCTATTGCAAGGGTTTGAATCAGATTTACTTGTAACAGTAGTCTCTTGAAATCCTGCACAGGTCTTCTTTACCACAACCCTGCTAACCACATCAGAGTTGACTTAAGCAAACCACCAAGCCCCTTAGAAGAAGGGGAGTCCTTCACATATAATGGAGAAGGTTTTAAAGAATGACTTACAAGAACAGTACGTTGACATTGTCGCTCCTGACAGAGTTTCATCTCCAAAGTCACCCATCATCTATGCCCGTAAGTGCATGCATAAGATCTTTGGGAACTTCACAAATCTCTGGAGAGCCATAAAACAGAAGACCACATGAAGTTTAACCAGTACCAAAAGTACAGGATGCAATGCAACGTATTAACTCTGAGGACATATTTGTATCAAATAAATTGCTATGCTAAATTTTCAAAGACATTTTGTTTATCAAGCATATCTGTCAAATCTGCTATCATTATTTTGACACCACAAATAGGCACATTTGACACAGTACATTTTTCAGTTTAATTTCTTTCTGCTTCTACATCTTTCAATGAAAGATCTATTATCTCTCTTACTGAAAGTCTGCAAAAAAGCGATATTTTAAGATATTATTCATGTGTATAGACTGTAATTCCTCTGAAATATATTGCTTTAGTAAGGGGGAAATTATTATATGGTACAAGCAGAAAAGAAAGTGAAATAATAGGTTTTCAGTGTCTGAGCAACTTTGTTCCTTTGTATTCCTTCAATTTGCTTGTGTTGGTGGATTTAAAATATTATTAGAGTGTGAAATATTGGTTGCAGTAGAATATACTGAAGCCATTATTTCTGCTTTGAGATCATGTTTAAATGATATAACCTAGGTGTTAAATTTTTAGGGTAACATGCATCAGCTTGGGAAGGTACCCTAACCTAAGGATGCACCTCTGAGTGGTGGCTGCCTCCTTGCTTTTTGGCACTGGTCGGGGAGAAAAGGGCCAGGTGGGCTTCCTGACCTTGCCAAACAAATCCCACAACCTCGTATGAGACAGCGTCAGGGCACTGGAGGAAGAAAAGTGAAGTCACTCCCATGTATTTCCCCTCACACAAATTAAAAGACATTTAGTCCATAAACATTCATATAAGCACAAGTGCATTCTTATTTGCTTCTACTTCATTGTGTGAGTGTCTAGTACTACTTTCAGTCTAGCCCAAGTAATTTAGAGAGACCAACACCTATTGCCCTGATCTCATTTATCACCAGCCCATCTTCATTTTAGAGGCACAGATACTCCGTGTACAATTTTTACTGTAAAATTGAACTTGTTTGTTGTGACAGAGTAGGCTGGTTGAATTTATGATTTAACATTGAACATCCTTCACCTTGAAAGCAGCTCTCCTGCTGTAAAAACGAGGCATATCTCTCAGGAGGACACTATAATATCATGATACAGATGCCCATCCTGTTAGACAAGGTCATGCCAGTAGAAATCTAAATTTAATTTTCTAAGACATTCCAACTCTTAGCCCTGTTTTTCACTTTACAAGGATAAATACTGGGAAATACTTAGGCTGGTGTAATAACTGTACTTTCATCAGTGGAACAAAGAAGTGCTTAATCACAATGTTCAGTTCAAAATGTCCAGGTGAAAATTACAAAAAACAGGTTGAAAACACATTATTTGTCTATCTGATGGTTGTTGCTTTCATCTCTACATCTCAGAAAATAACTAAATTATCCCACACATATAGTTTGGAACTGGATGCTTTATTATGAGGTAAAATTTTATTCTCAACTGTATTTTGGGAGTTTCTCAAATCCCTTGATATTGGGTGTATTGCTTTGCTCACCCTTTCTCTTCTGCCCCCCCACATGATTGTCAGATTCACAGATAAAACTTCTAAACTGGAGAAGTTTCATAAACTCACTAATTCACAAAACAGCTTTGCTGTTTCTACTTTGTCTTCAGACTTTCACAACCTACCTAAAGTCTGCAAATGATGCACTTTTTCTGTGGTAACACTTCATAGCAACTTTCCACCTCTAAGACAAAAGAATTTTGTGCAAGCCCAATCCCTCCGTCATGCAGGAGACGGCACTTTCCCTCATCCAGCTACAGCAGTCCTGGTGGGTCCATCTAGTTCTTTCTCCTAAGGGCAGCCCCACAGGAGCAGTTCCTCATTTTCGGAGAAACAGATCCTTTACTTCCCCCCAAGTCTCTCTCACCATACCCTCCCTTCCTTTCCTGTTTTAGCCACTCTGTATTTATACAGGCTGCAAAACCAGCTGCAGCTCAGTTCCTCCAGGTCAGAAAGTAGGAACCACCCTCATAATTTGTTATAACTGTTTACGCTCATTCTCCTTCTCTGGAGAAACGTAGTTGCTGCCAGCTGTTAAAGGTAGTTTGCAATTTTCTAGCCAAAGCAAACACTTGCAGACTGTAATTACAGCCTTTTACCACTCCTCTGCCTTCAGAAACTAAGATGTTGCTGACTAAAGCTCCTCAGATCTATCTAGATCCTTTTACAGACCCAAAAGGGGAATCAGTTCATAGTTGGAGAAACATTTCCCATCTCTAATTTAATACAGGATCTGTGTGCTCCTTGGGCAAGTACGTGCTGCTAGTAGAGGAGCTGGATTCTGCGGTGCTCTTGAGATGTTGGAAGCATCATTTAAATAAAAGTACATTATTTATGAAAAGAGGGAGAACTATTCATGTGCCCTTTTAATAATAAATTCCAGCTCTTTTGCATTACTGTAGATCATTATGCATAGCATTTTCCTGGCCTGCGGTATGATATTGAGCAAAAAATGCATGGCACTTGATGTCACACTTTATTCTTCATTTTCTGTGGTTGCAAGGAACATCAGAGCATCCCCTAGACCATATGTTGCACAATGGAAACTGAGGAGCAGTGTTCCAAGACTTTCAGCAAATCATCCATCATTTTCAAAGGTTTACCCCAAGAGTGAGGCCTTTTTAACAAAGAGGTAGACAGACTAATGTGCTCCTGATGTATTTATTCTGCAGCTGTAAGAATGTGCTTCCTTGAAGGAATTTTGGCTTACTGGGCAATTAGATCATAAGGCATCACAGACAAAGGATACATAAACCTAAATTTTTCTGGAACTTCTTCAAAGATTACTGTAATAAGGGCTCAACCCTTCTCAGACTTTTTTTCTCTTCTGTCTTAAGAAGCTGCTGAAATTTTATATGGTCTAACTTTTTCATTTTTGCTTTTTTTTTTTTAAACTATATTTCCCCCTCACTAAGAATAAATCACTAGAGGAAGCAGTTTTGAAAACTACTTGGACCCCTTTTAACCAACAAATCCAATGTAATCAGCAGGCCTTGATTCTCAGAGTTGAAGGTTTATTTTAGAATAGCATGCCATGTTTAATCAGTTTTACTAATACTGCACAGTACTATCTGTTTGACAAGAATATGTTGATCATATTACAGAATGATTACTGCTAATGGAGATCTTTTAGACAAGACTAGATTTTGCTTCTGTCCAGATGCCTCAAAGATAGTTATTAGTTTTTGGTGTCATATTTTCATAACATTAATATGATCTGCTTATGGGCTTGCTCATATGCCATAACTGTGGCAATTTATCTGACAGTTAAGCTGTCAGGACCATGCAGCATCTAACCCGATGAACACTACTGCAATCTGTATCAAATTAAGCACTGCCCGCACAATCTTAACAGCGCTGTGATCTGACCAATGAATATTTTGATGAGCTCCCAACCTTTGAGATTCAGAAATTCACATTGTGCAACTCAATAGCTGTTTCCAAGATAGCTGGTTACCTCCTGATATTATCACAAGCAGTATATCTGCATATTTTTAAAGGAATATCACTTTTTTAGTTTTTATAAATCAGCAAGATGGGATTCACAGCTGTGCTACTTTGACAGTTAATTAATGTGGCACTGTATATGAAGCCCATTAGTATAAAAATAGCAATAATAATAGGTTTTCTATATATACACACAGAAAGGATGATAAATCACCTTGTTTTTAAAGCATTTCTCTCCTCTTCCTTCAAAAGTACCAGATAACTGAAAGTACCTTTGGTGACCTATATTTACTGGTCAGGCACAAAAAATTATAAATGTTGAGAAGCATAAAGATTAGTTTTAATATGTTTTGGCTGGAGAGCCTTACAATATCTACTAAGCAATACTCTTTCCCTTAAGAGTACCCTTACTCTTTCCCTTTCTAATAATACATGCTAATATGCACTCTGATGGTATGCTTCATTCCTTTTGATAATATGCCTTTAAAAACAATGTCCTTTAGGGTCCAATGGACCATGAAATAGTCTCTGCAAAAGTACCAGTTGTGCCAATGCAGAGACAAACATTCATTCTGGCTGTCAGCTTTAAGAACTGTGGAAGAAATGAAGCACATTTATTATGTGCTGATGTATTCTGACTAGATAATCCTTTTCAGTTGTAGGCCCTATAAAGGCAAGTGCAGATTACTATGGGGGAATAGTAAAAAAAATGAAATAAAATTCAGATGGGCTGAAGCAGTTGTGCTTCCAATTTCACAGTTGGATAATTTGCTTTATAAACTTCTATTTAAAAGAAAGTTTTACTGGTAATGAAGTACATTAAGTAAACAATCTATAATTTGAAAGAGCAAGTTGGAGATACTTACTCAGAAGCTGTTTCTACTAATGCTATGTTTATTAATTAATATTGGACTTTTCCAAGTTGCAGGCATTGTCAAGGTTTTTCTTAGACATTCACTTTTGTTACAATTCTCTACAAATTCTCCCTTTAAAGTGTCACTATTTTATAGAATTTCAGGATCATGGTCATTTCTCCATACCGTGATGGGGTCTGATCAGCTTTCACTGAGAACAGGACCTGGAGATTAGGAACAGGATACTTTAATCTTCATATTTTGGTACCTTTTTCTGTGTGTAAACATAAACATTTTCTGCGCCTTATTCCCATTTTACAGCTGGGAAATTGGAGGCAGAAAGCCTAAGGGACTTTTTTTCATTACACAGTATATGGAAAGAGAGGCTCTACGCAGAGCTCCTACCTGGCTCCTGGCCACCAACATTCGCCCTCAGCTGCTGAGCACATATCACCAGGTCTCTTAAGAAACACTGATGAGCAATTAATCAGATGTAAGATGCATCTGACTGAAAGAGAGAGCAGATTAACAAGTAGAAACAAAGTCCTTATTTTTTATGTACTTTAAGTCTATCAGTGCCCAAATGCAGTATATTAGAAACCAGCAAAACAGAGGCAGCCTAAAAATCCAAGCAGAGTGTGAGGTGCAGGGTAGCAAGGTGAGACCTGCTGCCCCCACCACAGCACTCCTTCTCCCACTTGCTTCTTTTGAACCCTTTCTTGTTAAGTACAAAGTTTTGCCAAAATTCAGAGTAAGGACAATCCCTCGGTACAAACAAAGGGAGGGTTCACTCCTGGGAAGCTGCTCTCCTCACATCCCTCTGTGAAAACGGGACATGAGGAAATTGTTTTACAGACTGAATCTTCACGTGTTATAAATGTTTATAGATGTCGTTAACTCCGCTATTCAAGTATTAGCGCCCGCCAATGTTCTGGCACCAGGATTTCTGTACCTTCTTCTAATTTAGAAGAAACAGTTTAGACAGGTTTCCTTAAGTCAAAGGTACAAAATACAGCTAGTCTGAGAATTCATGATGTTGTGATGACGTCTAGATTCATAGTGGATTGAATGTTCTACAACTCTCTCTTGTCTGTTTTAATTTTTGATATCTGACACAATATAAACACAATTCGTTAAACAGCTAATTCATTTTAATATATTGCAACCCCAAGTCAAACCTGTTTGGAGTTTACATTCTGTTTCGCTATGAGAGACCCTGGGTCTGCGAGAGAATGCAAAGGAGCAGAAATGCGAGCATCACCATCCCGTACCGGGCAAAGAGCCCACCATCTCACACCTCCATGCCTTCCTCTGCCTGCCCGTGCCACAGCCACGACAACGCACCACACCTGGAAAGTGCCCCACAGCACGCTTTTCCCTTCCCTGGCATGCCACCTTGCAGAAAAGGCAGTTTATTCCAGAAATTTCCCTATGTATTACTGCTATGCTCTCTGCTATATGCTCTCTGAAATCAAACATGCTGCTTATGAGAAATGGAAGATGTACACATCATTTGCACATATACTGAATAAAGCACTCAGAAGCTGCATCTTTTATTCCTTTTTTTCCCCCCCTCTCAATGCAAAATTCAGTTACCAGCCATCACCAATTTCCCAATTAAACTAATGCACTGATCTTCCACTGGTGTTAATATCATTCAGATAACTAGATTTGGGTTTTGGTATTAAAAAAAACTCTATATAAAAGCTTAATAAGGAGTTTAAGATAAGAGTAGTTCTTTGGAAACCAACTAATGCCTATGAAAATGTGATTTATCTGAAAAAATAAAAAGGCACTGTATGAAATATTTCTGCAATATTTCTGAAAGGGATGATGTTCACATCATGTAAGGCTCTGGCTCCTAAAACTCAATAGGTAAGGGAATTAGCTATTTCTTCTTTGTCATATTATAATCCAACACTCATGACCATCTCATTTGGCAATGTGCAGAAATAAATATCACAAAAAATACTGGGCTGCATTATTAGATTGTCTGCTAAAGAAGATGATATAAAAAAATTTAATATTATTACAAGTAAAACTGCTAGCAGAAATGGGAATTTCCTGAGTGTACACTTTCACAATTTCATAACACTCACTTGACACCAGCAACAAAAAGACATATGAGAAAATCAGAAGTGCTCTTTGGAAGAATTAGAGATTCTTGTACCATGGCACATTTCTCAAAGATAAATATTTATCATTTGATTGGAATCAAGGATTGCCTTTATTTATAACAATTTTATTAACCATTTAAGTTGGTGACAGAGACCACAATGAAACAAAATGAATCTTTTAATAGTAATAGTTGTACACTATATTTACTTACCATAGTCTTAACGTCTTCATTTATAATTTGAGGGTAGTATCTTTAAAGCCAGTGAGAAAGCTTAAATTAAGCTCTGTTAACTGTGAACTACATATAGCTCTGACAGGTGCTTCATATCAAGGTGTAATTTGCAGTTGTTTACTTGGTCCAGCTGCTAAACACACCAAGAAAAAAAATCTATTTTGAATATACCAACAAAAACGTTGGTTTTGGACCAAATAAAAAAGTGAAAAATGCATTTAAATTTGGAAAAATATTTCATTCTGACAAAATATTTTTCCAGGTTGCCCAAACCCTTGAAAAAGGAACATATTTAAATGTTATTTTAGGATGTCATAGCAAAAGAAAACTTGAAACACTCTGTTTAAAAATTTTCAAAACAAAAATATTTTCTGTTATTGAACACTATTTTTTAATTTCTTTAATAACAGCCTTAAAAGGCATTCAAATTTTTTTGGCTAAAGGGCCCCAAATGGAAATTTATGAGAAACTTTAGTTGCACTAATTGTTTGGATAAATCTACTTAACCAGTGTGTATTTCTGCACGGCATGTTCTCTCAGTCAAGAAAATCTAAATGATATGTATTTGCTGCGCCGCTCTGCACACGTCATGAGGCATATGCTGCAGGAACGACCAGTGTCACTGCTGATGGCTTGGCAGACTGACAGCTGCTTTGCTGTTCCACTTCTCTGTCACAAAGGAGGATAGTATCTAATATTTCAGTAGAGAAATTCCCCAGCAAGTTTGGACACCCTAGATGTTGAACACTCTGCATTCAGGGGTTTAGTTTGCCTTGGCAGTGTGTTATTCTGGTTTGCTATTCGAGGTATCTTTTAGCTTATATGGAGATAGAGAATTATAATCAATATTAACCTCAATTCTTCCGAGAAGCTGTATCTCACACCATCCAATGTGGCAAAATCCCCAACATAAATCAAGATACCTATTTCAAACTCTGTTTGAATTCTTCAGCAATAAGCTTAGTCACTTAGAAGAAAATTGAGATATTTTTAAACAAGTCAAGGAGCTGCAGTTTACTTCTAGGCTCAGTCTTTTTCAGAGTGCTTCCGGCACATCAAATACTGTGGAAGTGCTCCCAGTTTCTTATAAATACTTGGCTCTCTCGGTACCAAGTCCATTGGTGAGCTGACAAGCATTCTCAAGCCTCTCTGAGGTAGGAGATGTCCACCTTTTTTTACAGACGCTGTTAATCTAGTTATTTCTCTTATGAAGAGTGCTTTTGCATTTCACTCCCAGATTTATTATATGTGTGAAAATTGTTAAAATTTGAAGTGCTCATACTGCCACTCAGCTTATAAATTAATTCCACGCTCATTTTTTTCCCAATCTTCAATCCTTCTGCCAAAGCCAGAGCTACATAGGGTATGCTTGGCTAATATACACATGTACATATTTTATTCCATTCTTTATTTACTTTGGCGTTTCTTTCTGAGTACTCTCAAGAAATGCACAAAGAGATGCAACAGCATAGGTCAACTCACATAGGTCAACTCATAGCTGACTCAACAGACCTCTGCAAAGGTTTCATACTACTTAGTATTTTAGACAAACACTTAATTTTTGCAATCTGAGAGCAGTTGATTGCTCTGAATTGCAGGTGTGATACCACCATGATTGCAGTGATTAAAATAATTAGGGTTGGAAGAGGCATAATTAAGTTATTAATATATGCAGTCTTTGTCACATGCAGAACACAGGGCTTTTTGACAAGGCAACAGATGCAATAGGATAACACTGCAAAAGGTTAAATTTAAAGTAGCCAGTCAGATGAGAAGCCACAGAACTGCCTTTTACATGAATTAGCATCACAGGAAAAGTTATTTATATAATTTTGAATTCAAGTAAATGTCGAGATAATGTGAAGTTTAGGATACACTTTTATTTATTCCTATTTAGGCTTTTTGTTTTTGAGAACGTTGCACCAGAAGTATTACTACATAAAAGTTATAATTAATGTGGAGATATCAAATGCCAGATCCAAAATTGGTTATACTTTTTCCTACGTGATAACATGACAATTTATTTAGTTCCACTCTACATTGGCATCTTCTGTTTGTTATTTTACTACTGCATAAAACCTATTACAAATTTACATTATTCAAAAATGGAGTGCTAATACAGTTTCAAGAGAGCCTGCCAACCCATCCCTTCCTTCTGTTATAATAATAGAAAAATTACATTGGCAGAATTTTTAGAAAATTGAGTTGCAATCTTTTGCTTCCTAATTACAGGGTATAGCTACAACAGTCATTAGTCTGTAATTGGCAAGATTCCACATTTTTTAGGCTATCCAGCACTTTCCTGCTGGAAATGATAAATAATGTTAAGGGCCTGATCCTAATACAAAGAAAGAGCAAGCATTTGCACTGGCGTGTGGACAGATGCTAACAGCACAGTCTATATACATAAGTATACAGGGAGTACTGCACCCATGGTGGCTTCAGGTGAATTTCTTAGGTGGGCTACACCAATGAGTCAAGGAAGTTTGGGGCATTTTTGTCTCCAGCTTTTAAGATGCTTGGTTTTCAAAACTCACAATTGTATGAGAGATGTAAATACCGAGAATAAATCAGATGCTCTAACTCTCTAATGTGGCACCATAAGACACCCTCACTGTACGACAAGATACTGACCTCTCACATACTGCTGACATCTTGGTGAAAGAGGTAAAAAAAAGAAAACGGATCTTTTTTTAAAAGAGAAGAAATGAATAATCACAAATAAAAAAAAATATGTATTTTATGTGCACATGAAAATACATTACAGCTTCATATACAGCTACAAAGATTATTTTTGTAGCATGGTTTCTTTTTCTGCCTACCGTTTTGCGAAACAAATTACAGACTGTGTTTTGCCACTGTACCTGTTTAACAATGTGCATGAAGGTCATACAAGGTTGCTCTACACTTGTAGGTCTGAACACAGGTACTGCAGCCGTACACATGCTGCATATTTATAAACTGCAATTAGTTTTCCATGAAAATTGAATATATTTACCATGTCTGAAAAATAAGATTTTTTAAGTTACTGATCACACCATGGATTGAGACAGTTATCAGGTTTAGATGCCCACCTTTGTATATTTTTAGATGTAAACGTCTATGTACTGGCAAACTCATGACATCAGTTACAGCTGCTGATAATTTTTGCCTAATATGCAGGCGAAATAAAGCTAGGTCCCAAATAACTTTTGAACTGAGCTATTTTTAAGGGTTGGGCCCACTGTCGAGAGAACTGCATTCAGTGGTCCCCAAAGTCAGCGATCAGCCACCCTGCACACTCATGAAGACCACCATGGCAGATGCCAGCCAGCAGCATCTCCACGCCACATGGGTCGTGAGATCAGATACCCTGCAAGACTGGGCTCTTCCCTCAAGCAGCACAAAGTCACTTTCCTCATGTGCAGTGTCCCATAACCTTAAAACCACTTTTCTTCTGGAAGAGTTTGGGCCCTGAAAGCAAGCATCTTGAACAGGTGTTCTAAATTTGAACATTGAAATTAGGCATTTAGAGTGAAATGCCGGCAGGAAACCTTTTTGTGTGCAGTCATGTGATGGACCTGACATTTAGCTGGCTCACTATGTGGGAAAGCTTCAAAGGGGGATGTCCCGCAATCACATTGGGAGGAGGAAGACAGCAAAAATTTCTCCTTACCTGTGATAGTTCTGCACTAATTTGTTGCTCTCCTAGTTTTCTTAAACACATGGCTGCTGTGCCCAGGCATTCTGCAGGAGAGAATGATGGCAAAACTCAGCCCTTCAAAAGCTAAACATTTTCACAGGAAGGAATATAGTCACTATTTACCAGGAGGCTCTCATTCAACCCAAAAGCCTGTTTTCAATGTACAGTGGGTCAATACACTCCTCAAAAAACAATACATTTCAAATCTATGCCATTTTTTTGGTGCAGATCGTTCTCTGTTGCTAGCTGTATGCTTTATAATAACTGAAAACAGCAGAATTACATGTACACAATATAACAGTCATATTTAGGGATAAAACAACTGGTTTCATGATACAGCAACCAGGTTATTTTCTTTCATCTTTGAAAAAGACACTAAGACGGAAGCAATGGAAATGGATGGCTACTTCTACCTAACACACCAGTTCATCTTGCACAGATCTCAAACTGAATTCTGCCTTTGTGATTTGTAGTCACTCGGCTTTTCAGTACTTGCTACCGAGTAGCTGTGCTTGCATGTCTCCTTCATTCTTATGGGTAATGTATTTGTTGGTTTTAGATCCATCAGTGCCATTTGTTTCCTCAGGGCTGGATGAGAAGAATATTTGTCTAAATCTGCTACACTTGTACAGACTTATGTGGAATAACTCAGGCAATATGACATTCAGCAGAAATAGCGTAGTGGATTTAAACACTTGCCAAGCTCTCCAAAGAAAGGCTGACTGTATTAGTTACACTTTTCGAACACTTCTTTGTTTTCCATTGACCTTGTGCACTAAAGTATACATATCCATACCACTAAAGGGGTGAAGATGCCAAAAAGCAAAACAAAAATATAGGCCAGCAGCTTAAGAAAAGCACTCAGCAGGCACAAATCAAAGTTACAACACATAGTTCAACTCCAGGTTCATCCCCTGAAAACTAAGCCATCAGAGTCTATCTAGTGAAGTACAAAAGCCTGACTTTTTAACGGAACCATAAAATCATCTCCTACCTTATGAAACTGTATAGAACATGTTCTTTTTCTTATTTTTTTCATATAGGAGTATACGAATCATTGAGGTCTTCTCTTTTGAATGGGTTGCTGGGAAAGTTTTCTTATCAAAGTTTCTTTCTTTTTTGAAGACAGCATCCCTATCAGAGCTGAGCAAAACAAACACAAATACTCAGGTGACCCACATTTCCCTTTCATGCCGAGTTTCTAGCAGCCTATAAAGACCTTCCAGAAATTCCTCACAACTCACTAGGATCACATCTGTCATTTCCTCATGGTAGTTTTTTGAAAAAAATATCAAAAAATAGAAATGTCAGCAGCAAAATGATGGTGTTTTTAAATGCTACAGGACCACACTAGCAAGTGATTCTATGGTGCAGACTGTTCTCAGAGTATCCATTGACCAGGAGAACAAGCTTCTCATCTTGGAAGACATACCTACTACTCATTTGCTTGTTAGGTTTAGAGAAAAGTTATTTTTCAATAGAATGAAGGACTGCCTGAGATACTTGTGTAGGTCACAATAGATGTATTGTAAATGAAACAAAATTTTCTCAATAAGCCCATATCTTCTGTCATGAAATTTCCTGCACTGGGAAGCTGATCAAAATAATTCTAATACAAGTATTACTGTTACGAGAAACATTTTAGGTTGAAAAAAAGTGCAAGTTTGTAATCTGGCTACCTTCCTCCATTATATGAAGTATGAACAGATATGACTTACAATAACTAGGTTTAAAAAACAGAAAGCATATGCTGTTCTACACAGCATGGTAGACATTGGTGTCAATATGACAAGAGAGGTGAGAAGATCAATGCACAACACCAATTAAAACAAACTTTAACAATAACTAGTACACAATCTAATTAGCGAGTTTTGTTCAGTAATGTTTACGTACAATGTAAAGTAACTTTTTTTCCTCTGGAAGCCGTATCCGCTTTCCAAATAGTAGATTAGAACTCTGTGGGGTTTTTTTTATTAATTCCATTTTATCTGTTATGTCAGTCACGTTCTCCTAAGGTGATTCAAGTCAATGCTTTACCACAAGTTGGAAATTACCATCACTAATCAGTGCGTTGATGCTTTTTTGTTTCTGTGCATGAACTCTAAATCTGGAAATGCATTCTCCATGCCTGCGCTGGGAAAGAAAAGAATTGGAAACAGACCTAACACTTCTGCCAAGTTTTCTTGAGAAGAGTTATGCAAATATTTATGGGTGATAATGAAAGAAGTTCAGAAAACCTTAGTTTGCACAGCTGTATAACTGGAATACAGATTAAGGATTTAACTGTGGCTTTCTTCTGAAGAACCCCTTTTCATAATCTTGGCCAGTTTTGAAGATTCAGGTTATTCTGGCACCTCACGGCATCAACAATAAACTGAAAATTACCAATTTTATAGACTGTTTGTAACTGAGTACTTCAGTTTATCGACATTTGTATTTTGGTACCAAAAAGGAAAAATATGTTCTTTGAATACAGGTAAAATAAATACAGCAGCTAAGGATCTATTTTATGCTCTGTGGACCACAATCCATTGATATATACATTCTTAATAAACATCTGTAATGAATGCACCATCTTCTTTCCAGACTTCAGCCCAGCATCTAAAACTTTCCTGTCTTTGGGTAAAACTACCCCAGATTCTAGGCTTCATGGGATGAAGTAACTCACTATGTTTTCCCATAAGTGACTTGTGATAAGTGTTGTTAAAGGTATTAATCTGATCTATGATCCTATTCATGTTAATATCACGTATTTTCTTAAAACAGTATGACCACATAAATGAGGCTTACTAGAAGAGAGGACAAAAAACAGAAGACAGAAAGACAGCCAGCAATTTTGAAAACTAGTAAAAAGTTTTTACAAACCTACTGTGTTCCTGCAGAAATAAACAGGATTTTGTCCTCACCTTCACTGAAAACAGGATTCTACTTAGTTTTTGTGGGTAAGATTGTGAGATTTTTGTGAATTACAGAGAAAGTAAAACTATTTTGGAAGAATAAGGAGAGCACCATGAACTTACCTCCATGAATTCAAGATGCTTCATTATGAAATGCATATGTGTGTACGTATCTTTTATGTATATATATGAGATTGATTTGCATGGCAATATAAAGACAGAGACACAAAGAAACCATTTAGGGTATCTTGTCTCCTGAGACTGATTCCATCCTGGACTAGTTTCTGGCAGAGCTACCAATGCTGATCATTTCTGACTCAAAAGTTCTACCTCAGCTCTGTCCTTTTTCTGCTGGTCATACTGCAGTATATTTGCTAAAATAATGGTGCGGAAGCTTAAAATTTGCAGGTAGAAAAATTCTCTAAGGGAATATATTTTGTATATGTTATATCTGCTTGGGTATCGCTTCTTCACTTGCTGTCTTTAGACTAGATTGTGCTTGCCTTTTCATAGCAATGTTCATGCTGACTTCGAGAACTGACTGCTCGTGCAAATAAGGTAGACAGCTTTTGGCCTTTGATGTCAAATGATACAATTGCTCTTATGATTAACAAGGGCTTTTAGCCCCGTTAACTGTCAAAAATGCAAATACTTAGACTTACACTTCTACATAATGATCTACTCCATATAGTACAATGCTGCTAATCAGTGTGATCTGGAAAAGAAATTCCATGTTAGTATTTCAATCATTTTTTGACAGAAGCAGTGAAAATTTTTGTAATTCAGTTCAGCAGTTCAAACAGAACTCCTTCCACACAGCAATACATGAAAATGCTCAGATAAAACAGTGTATTCTCTTTTGAGAAATATCTAACACGGTACCTGAAAATGCTTTGGGATGAACTGTGCCTAATGCCAGTGCGACTATGGGACAACAGAGACCATAGACGCCTTTCATATCTATGAAGCATTATGAGCCTATATAATGATGGTGAAGGAAGAAACTAGAGTCTGATAAATCTGTAAGATCAATAAACAGACTTTGCGGTACCCCCAAAATTCTTCCCTCAGTCAAACACATGGGTAGGGACCATCAATATGCCAGCTGGAAGTCAAGCTGCTCTGAGATGAGAGATGAAATTGGTATTTTACGGCTAGTAGCCATGCCATCCCAGGATCAGGCAAGTGTATTTTGTGAAGGTGGGACGTACTGATAATGAAATGGTGTTTGTACACCATAGCAATTTCTAAGAACCTCAAGAGCAAGTTGTCAAGACAGTACGTATGATGAAATCTGACCATATTAATGAAAGACCCACAGCAGAAAATGACATCCTTTCAACTAGTGGAAAACCTTTTTTCCTCTAAAAGATTAATCAATTTTCAATTTAGGTTTGGTGGTTTTTTTCCTTCAAAAAACAGTTTCTGGGCATGCAATATTGAATAATGCTAGAATGAAAAAACATGCCTGATTGAAAAGAATTTAGTGGCCTCCCTTTACCTTGAAGTGTAATTTTCTGCTGAATTGAGGTTCTTGAGATAAATTTTAATCTCTCAACTCTTTACTTGTCATTGACAAGGAGAAGCAAGAAAAGAACAATAAATCCCTGCTTGTAGAGGTAGGATAAAATGAAACTACTCAAGCATTTATCTTATATTACCTCTTATATTACCAAATGTGAACTTTAGTTCCTCAGGACCCATTTGCTGGACCTCTCCCCCTTACTTATTTTGCATTTGTCTAATAATTTGCTTTGAGGACAGCTTTGACAAACACTTCTTATACGAGAGATATTAAAAACCTTGTGTGTACTATACAAGGAGCACTAATAGATTTATTTCTGTACCTGTCATAGTGCTAAAAAGATTAAGTATATTTCTGAGATACTTGGATAGGTATTTACAAAGACAAATTCTGTTACGTGGCTTCTAAATTCATGTTTGCTTAGTCCAGAATGCAGACAGAGAAAGTAGGATCTATCTGCACCCCTCTTCTTTAGACTGCAGATAGGTGCAAGTATGTGTATACTCATGGTTTTCATTATGGAAATCCCTCACAGTCTTTACAGTTCTCACCCACTGGGCAGAACAATGCTAGTTACCCTCATCTTGTAGGCAAGGAACTGGGGCTGGAGATTACCTGTTATTTACCTAAGGTCAGATAGGAAATCTGCATTAGGGTTGGAACTCAAGTGTTTTGATCCCTACTTACTAATCCAAGCATTAGACTATCGCTCCTCTGTTCATGATGCAAAGTTGAGCACATCCCTTCGGTGCTTTCTGAACTGGCGTGAGAGTGCTCTATCTCCTGCATGTCCATGCCCTGCAGGAAAACAAATGACTTCAGCAGGCATGTAAACACCTGCTTAAACCAAGTTGCTTGATGAGGACGAAATGTTTGAAGGTGCAGCCAGGCGCAGAGAATGTTATTCCTCATACGCAAGCCGAGAAAGAGAAACAGACTCCCCATACTCAACAGTCTGGACGTGAGTCTCTGTGCAGGACTGTGGGACTGGTAGCAGGGCTGACTGCATTCTGTAAAGGTTATGTCTCAGTTGACTAAAGCAAGCACAATAAGCCAACAAGCTGTGATATTTCCTGAGTTCTGTGCAACTTAACAAAGGCAGTGAATATCTGTCCTGTTGGCTGGAGCGGAATCAGGACCCCAAAGAAGGCATAGCAAATTTTATACAGCATATTTAGCCATAACTCTGCTTTAAAGTTTGTTAGTTCCCTTCACAGGGCTTCCTTGAAGTCCTAGCAAAAAGAAGACTTCTCACTTTTAACTACTCTACTGGCTGGCCAACCCCTGTGTAGTCTCTGTATAAATCTGCCAAATCTTACAGAAATGTTTTCCTTTCTTGGGCTTTGTGGCCAGATTCTTATTTTTACTGATATTTTCCATCTCCATGTATCATGGAAAAGTAGTAAGCCTGGGGAAGGCACTGGCTTTGCCTTTGTGCAAAACCCCAGATATGCATATAATGCCTTTGGCCTGAACTTCAGAGCACTGTGTTAGGAACCATAATCTTGTCTTTCCCTCCCTTGAGGGAACATTATGGCATACTCCTTCCAGGCCCGTACTGCTGCCAATGCGGGAAGCAAGAAGCTATAGCCGGCTGTCCTCCAGTGGAGAGGACGAGAACTGCCAGCCACCTACGCTGCGGGACTGACTTTCCTTTCGATGAACTTGCAAAACCTAAACTTTTTGTAGCAGAAGGAAGTGCATCTTATTCCATAGCTCATTCTGTTCCTCTGCAGATTTCCAAACTGCAAAGGCCTGCAGCCTGCTTATTACTCTGAGGATGTTATAGGGCCATTTAATTAAATGGTGTCCATTAGTCCAATTTTCAGGCATCTAAAAGTTTGCATTTGGATTTTCATTATACAGAAACAGGGAGGATGTCAATGAAGTGCAATCTCTATTGTCTATTAACGTAAAAAGAATTATTTTAATGGAAAACGTCCCCCCTTTTAAAAGTATATCTTAAAGTCTTTTTCCCATGAACCATTAAAAAAGAAAAAAAAATCTATATTATGCTTTAGTCTAATTCCAGACACTGTCTCAGTCCATTTGATTTTCTCAGAAACAGATATCCATCTAGATTTTAACTCTGTAATTGGCATTGCCTTATATAACCAATTTAGAAGCCTACCCTTTTATTTTAGACATCCTCTTTGCATGTTGATGATCATTTCCAATAATCTTTCATTCCATTAGAAAGAACCTGCTTATTACTTAATTTTTACTCTATCATATGACAGAAAAACAGGTGGCCTTGCTAAACTAAATATTGTTCCTTGAGTCCCAGCAAATGAAAAATATGTGTAATGGCCTCTATTTGGCCTCTGCAACAAACACAGAATCCATAAAGTCATTGTTACAGAGAAGAAAGGGAGACTATGAATGAGATAAGTGCTCTATAAAATATGTCAAAAGACTGAATAAAGCAGAAATCATTAATGCTAAGGTCAAGAACACCGCCTTCGACTAATAAGCCCACTCCAACTCCAAAAAATGAAAAGGTCATCAATTAAATATATTACACATATTTTATCATCTTTCTTTGATAAAGAAGTGGGCGAGAACTACTTCATGACTTGTGTTAAAGCCATCACTCAATCTATTATAAAAAGCTATTGATGCAATTACATGTCATTAGTAGCAATTAGTGAGAGGTTAAATGCTGCACGGTATAGTAATGTTGTGCATTAATTAGAAACTGCTCAGAAGAAAAGAAAACTGTTATGAAATTAGATTTGTAATACTAGTATGTCAGAATAACAAGTCACTTCTTGAGTAGCTTGATACCTTGAAAAGAAGAGGTTGGTGATTTTCTTATTCATCTGATTTTGTGTCTGTATTTACCAGCTTCCAGAACTCCACACTGAGAGGAAACAGAACCATAGGATCCAAGCGCTGCTACTGGAAAAACAGCAATCGGGGACAGAGAAGGGCAATTCATTCTGGGAGAAGTGGCTGAATGATCAGCATACTACTCTGAAAAATTAGATTCAGTACTGACTTGTGATACAGAGTCCTCACCTACTTCCCCTTAAGCAAGTGCCTTTAATCTCGATTCTGCACCAATGAAGAGGGATAGGTTGTAAAAGCAAAAAAAAAAAAAAAAAAAAAAAAAAAAAAGTGTTAGTTACTATAAGGTGCTGAGGACTGTATACATGTGTAGATAGATATTGCAGGCAGATTGTGCTTATAAATATCTTTCAGAGGATCCTGCATTCCTGTGAATTCTGCTGTGGGAGCTGTAGCCCCTGCGCACGGGGAGAGCTCTGCAGCCTGCTTTACCAGCACGGCAGGTTGCGTGCAGCAGCCTGCCTGTCGGTGCCTTGCAGCGCAAAGCAGGACGGCGTTGAAGGACAGGACACTAGCCTCACACTTGGGAAACCTACCTTGCCACAGACTTTTGCTATGGTCTCACACAGTTACCTCTAATGTAACTGGACATTTTTGAGGGCATGGGCACTAATCTCTGTGCCTTATATTAGCTTACAAAATAGGGATAATGCTAATACTGTACCCACTTGACATGAAGTCCTCTAAATTCAGAACATTATAGACACACAAGGGAAGTTGTCTTTTTATTTTCTACAGTAAAACTAAAGGTAAAATTTTCTTTTAGCATACGTAGTAGATGGTTATGATACTCAAGTGACAAATTGCATTATGGACCTGTGTCTGTTTCACATACATCCCACCTACTAAACTGTCTCCCTCCAAATCTCAGATCAGCTCATGTCAGAAGACATTAGAAAGAGAAACAAACAAACAAAAAAGCCCTGCTGTCATCGGCTAAGACAGAAGTATTTGGTAGTTTGGACCGCTACACATAATGTGTCCGTCTGTGTTCCAGGAACAACTATATTCCATTTTATAACAGTGACAAACTTAAAGTCTAATACTGCACGAGCCTGAAAAGTTAAAAAGGGATTTTCCCCCTAAAAAATATGCGGCATGTAAAGAAAACATGATGTTGAGGTACAAATGTTATGGGATGACTCATAATGCACTAAAGGCTCTGTCATTCATGAGTGATTCGGCCATCAGAATTGAAATGTCACCAAATATTTGCTGGATTCATATATAACCTGTATCAACTGTATATAAACATATAAATTTGTATATACACACACACATATACTGTATAAATATGTATTTATACATATACTGTATAAATTTTGATATACATATAAAAGTATATACATTATAATATTTGTGTATATATATGTGTCATAATATGTATTACATGTCATAATATTTGTATATGTGTATATAAAGTGAGTAAAATTATGGGCTACATGCTGTCTGACCACTCTGCCTTGTCAGGGTATTTCAAACAGAACTCGCTGATACCGCTTGTGTGAGCGATGTGAGGGAGGCCTGAGCTGCCATACACAGAACTTGGCTAGATTTCTGCAGACGCCTTGGCTGAGGCATCCAGACAGCGATCTGTGTGCTCGACAGGGGAGGCAAAACTCTGGAGCTCTTGGGTGCAGAGTGCTGCAGCGCTCTCAGCCGAAGCAAGCACAGCGTGCCGGCTGGCTGCAGAGCCGCGGTGCGCTTGCCTCCGCGACCCGACCCGTGCTGCAACGGCTCCAGCAGAAAAGAAGGGTCACCTCCACGGTGGCCCACACAGCGCGCGCCCTGGCAGTTCAACCCCTTGCAGGACCAGTGAGCTCACTGCTGGCAATCGCACAAAAATGTGTCAAAGCACATGCAGCCCGTGTCAGGTCAGTCCTCAAAGGAAGCTGAGGCTGGGATGTTTCTCAGGGCCGACTTTGCCTTCTCTCTCACTCAGCTTTTTCACCAGAGCTGGGAATCTAGCTGAAGAGCTTTCAAAAAACCCCCCTCCTATTTAAATTTATGAACCAACTAACAAACTGAGGCGTTAATCTATGTAGTGGAACTATCCTGTTACTTGCACAAACCTCGTGGCATGCCTGCTGGAAGATGTTAGGGAAGACACTTTCCAGGCTTTTGAAATTCCCAAGATTTCTGTTGAGAATTCCTCTAGCTTTCTATTGGTTTACAAATGGAGAAATGGTGCTACTGCTGAAGTCCAACAGCGATCCATAATATTTAGTTATGTAGAAAAAATATATCTCTTGCAGCAAATGAGACAGGGATTTAGCTCTGTGACTTAAAATGGATTTGCAGTTTTTCACCGTTTTTGATAACAAACCCTGAATTTGAAAAGTCATCCATGTACTATAGGATACTCAGGAAGTTTCAAAATTTTCTCTAATTGTTTTCTTTAAACCTGACAATATCAAACACCATAGTCTTTTCATTGATTTCTGAGCTCCTCTTCCATCCACATACTGCCAAACATAAGAAAGGTAGATAAACATTGAAGATGGAAGTGAAAAATGAACAGATGGGCTCATCTGCAATTATACCTCTGAAAAGACTGACAGCATCATGGAGATTTACAAACCTTCTGGAGATTAGACATTTGCTGATCACATAAAATGATCTCTAAAACTGTTTTCAACAAGTAATTGAAAACAGTAATTTTATATAGGATATAGCAAACTTCTCAATTCAGCAGCCATCCAACAAACAGGATACCATTATGAGTAGCCAAAATGTTATTGTGACTGTATGACTGGAGCAAGCAAATGCCTGATTCCAGAAAAGGCATTTCCCCCGACCACCTCTCAGGATTTCAGCCAAGTGAATAAACAGTTTTTAAATAAGTGCAATAGGGTGACTCACTAACAAGAATGAACGAAGGATTGCTTCTCTGGTCTTTCAGTAGGATGTCACAGTTATCTCAGTTTTCCCCTGCAACGAGAAAGACCAACTTTTCTTGGTAAAACTTTTTTGGTCAAATCTATGAGGTTCCTTCCTTTTCTGGATTAAATAAAACTAAACAAGTACTCTACTAGACCTGCCTCTTACATTTTTACAATCTTCTAGGGATCTTGTTTTTGTTCCCATAAGTAATATATGTGCATTTACACATGAGCGTGTGTGTGTATGTATTAAAGAGAGTGAGGAAGCAAGCACGTCCCTACAAAGCTGCAAGTGCTTGTATATTAAAGACTACATGTTCAACTACTTGGTAGAAATAAACCTAGAGTAAATGGAATTAAAAGCTCTGCCAATATCTCCCGCTTATCTTCATACTTTCCGCTAAGTATAACACACTGATTTTTCTACCACCTGCTCAGCTCCGATGGCTTTTTTCTAAAATGTCCCTCTTTCTCAGCAGGACTTTCAACAGCCTGCATGGGGATAAGTCTGGTTTACAAGTGTTGGCTGTACAACACAGAGGAAGAGAATTAAACTGTGTAATTTGCATAAACTGAATTTCAAATAGCAAGTACTTGCTACATGAAATTTTGTAAGTTGGACTGATAGTCACAATTTAAAGTCAGTTGCGACTAACAAAGTGCTTCACAAAAGTTTCCGTCAGTTTGTAAAGAATCCAAAAAGAAAATTGAAGGCACATCTTTGAAAACTCACAGCTGAAGCAGTTCTACTGACATCATTCCAGGAAATTCCTTAAACTTCTGGCTTCTAAGCCAAGCGGGATATAGGAGACACTGAAAATGGAATTGCTCCAAGGACAGAGGCCAGAAAACACCCAGGTGGGTGCATTAAGTTTGGAGTATTTCTCAAGCAAAAGAAGAAATATTTTGGAAAGCAAGTTTTCTGGGAAATATGAATAGAAAATGTTGTCAGAAAAGCCATCAGCAAGCAGTAAAAGCAAGATCATTTGTTTACCCAGTGGTAATACATTTCCATGCTTTTCACTGCATTAACCAAAGTTTTGACTGCAAAGTAACTGAAAATCCTTGAGAGACTTTGGAAGAAAAGAAAAAAAACAGAAAAAATCAAAACCCAAACCTGAGATCCAGCAAGGACAAGAGAGAAAGAAAATTACTCTGGTGTGAAGCAAAGACTTAAATCTAATTTCTCTGCAACCATTCTTTCATTCAGCCATAGAAAGAACTTTTCAGGCTAAAAAATACAAATTGGTTTAGTCTGAGAGAAATGGCATTTAAAATGGAGAAAAGGTTATAGGGTTTCACAAGTCAATTTCTAAGCCTTGCTCTGTGAGGCAGAATTAATACATGTGCGCTGTTCTGGGATTGTTCGTTCCCATTAAGGTGTGCGTAAAGAGGACTGGGTTTCTGAAAAACACCTTGAAAGAAACTCCAAGATCAATACAGGCAGTGTTTTTGAAGGTCCATGTTCATGAGACTTCTGGGATGAGAATGTCACAGAAATGTCCAAAAGGCATTTTGGAAAAAGGAGCAATGGAGTTCATCTAGCTTAAATCTCAGTATCTGTCTTCCAAAATACTTTTTTTTTTTGTGGGGGGGTGGTGGTGGTGAGGGGGATCCCCAACATAGGGAACTTAAAATACTTAAAATTATCACAATGAATTTCCATGATAATTTGGTTAATTTCTAACAGAAAAAGAGATCTGAAAAGGCATATAAAATGGAGAGAGAAAGTGGAAGCTGAAGTTCCAGCTAGAAAAAGGTACACATTTTTAACTATGAGAGTTATTCATTTTTAGAATAACTCATCTAGAGAAGTAGATTTTTTTACAAATTGAGATTTTTAAATAATTGTTAAACAATAATCTAGTTCAGTTAGGTGCTGTAAAAATGATACCAAAATACTTGTTTGTGATATGCAGAAAGATGGACTCAATGATTATAATAGAAAATTAGGGCTTAAAAACTATGAAGCTGTTAAGAGAAATGACATTGGGAGTAGCACAGGGAGGAAATTTTTAGTGCAAAAGAATAGAGTAGGAGACATGCCCACTTCCTCTTTTATCAGCTGTAGCTATTAAAAATGACTTGTATCTTCTTCAGGTAAGATAAATATTTTGGTAGCAAAACTGTTATTTCAGATTTTTTTTTCTGTTGTATAAATAGTTACAAGGCTTCCTGTGTCTTTCTCTTTCCAATATTTTTTCCATCTTTTCATTTGATACAAATCTCATTTCTTGCCCCTTTCACTTGAGCTCCGCAGGAGCCAAATTGCCAAATGGTTTATTAAATTCTTGCAAAAGGTTTAGATTCATCAATACTCCAAATATTTCTATTTCTATAACGCTGAATCATGCAGGGAGCCTCCATGCAGCATTTCTTTGCAGCAAAGAAAATGCTATAAAGTTGCACAGCTATTCTAGCTCTGAGGTCATTCAGAGCACAGTGGAATTAAAATTACAATCTGCCACACAACCCTTTTGTAACTGAGGTGGGGAAAAAGGGAAAGGAAATTGAAAAGATGGAAACGCATGGGGTATTTAGGGCTGAGGTTATCACCTCAATTACACAGAAGAGTAAAACAAAACGAATGCAGGTAGATAAGGTCGAAATGTAGTCTGATATTTCTGCATAGCTTAAAGGACAAAGAAAAAGGATTTATTCAGAAAGTTCTCCTTACATTTCTGTATAAAATACTCTCTCTCAAATAACCAGATAATATAGGTTTAGCTACTGGTAGAGTGGGGACATACTGGCATGCTACACCTTTCACCCCACCAGCAGTGTCCCTACACTGCTTCCAGGGGAAATTTCCAAATTCCAGATTATTTTTCTCTTTAAAACCTTAAACCTTTTTTTTGAAAAAAAAAAAAACTTAAACATATAACCCACATTTTAAATTTATGAAGCTTATCTGAAACACATTTTTACATGCAGTCTTTTCTTCTGTAAAGGGTAAGAGAGACCTGAGGAAGACTGGAACAATATGAGGTGAGTTTTGCTTCCTCTCCCTTTTGTATGTATACTGGGGATAAAAAGGGGCATCTGCTGGGCTCCCTACTTAGTAACTCGAATGAGAATTATGTTCACCAATGAATGCTGTGGAAGCCCTGCCACAATGAGCTAGAGAACCACTAAAATGGAGAAGCAGAACTGCTTCTTCTCTCACAGCCCAGTCAGTGCACTTCCCACCAGCATTTCCTCTCTTTCTTAATATAAATACAGCCTTGACTGCCTCTTTGCTTGTCCTTTGCAGAAATGCATCCTTTCACTCAGAAAGGGAAAAGAGAAGGTTATCTTTTGAGCCTGTCATACAACAGGCCAGCCTGTCTAACTTGCAAGGTCAGAAGATTCAAAAAAATGAGGTTTTTCTCTTATTTTCCAATGAAGTGGAATGATAAGTGTTTTTTTACCTGATGAACGGAGCTGATAAGGATGTCTACTGTATTTTTTTCTCTTTTTTCCTCTTTTTCTTTGGCTTCCAGAGATAAGAATGGAACTTTCAGCTTGGCGTTAAGCCAAGCTGTGAAAGGATCTGCTGATTATGGGTAATGTTTTTATTCAAATAAGCAGTGCCTCTGAAGCAAACAGAAATGTTGCCTACGTGTGGCGAATAGAATTTAATTCTATCTTTTAAATGAATGTACATATCACATAAAAGTGTATTTACATATTCTGATCACTAATTCCATTTGTACTTTCACCATTGACCTGCAAAAGAAGAATCTGCACCCACAACGATGACTCAAAGTCAGCTGTTAGGTTAGATAATAGAAAAGCTGTCTTTCCCTTAATCGCATGAGTTTGTGGGACAACATAAACTGTCACAGTAATGGATCAGAAAATAAAGGAGTTGCAAATGTCACATTAAATACAAACGTGAAAAAGACTGGCAATTCACGTATATTGTGAATTGCAAACCAATGTTCTTGGTGCAAGTAGGAAAGGCCTGCGTACCTCTGAAACAGCCCAGTGGCTGTATCTGTATTTGTGAGGGGAATATATATAACTCAGTCTTGATGCTTGCAAGTTCCCCATGGTCACATCCCAGGCATCCACTGGGTGCCCATAGCGGCATACAGAAAGCAGGGAGCTTTGGTAGCGCTCCTTTAAGGACCTAGTCCTGGTGCTCAAGCAACAGGAACTGCTGAGCACACCAGTGAGCACATTTCCTTTGCAGTGTAGACACTACCAATGTGAGACAGTTTGCCAGAGGTATTTTCTACATGAATTAGAAGTAAGTGAGCTATGCCAAACTCTGAGATGCTAAATTATGACAAAACCTGGTTCCCTACCAGATCTTTATTGGCATCTTCTATTCGGAGCTGCTGAGAGCAATTCCAGCTCCACCCGATCTCCTTACTCTGCACACAGAAGAGATGGAGCTCCCTTACCTCTGACTGATCATCCTCTCCACATCGCTTATGATTTGGCAGACCTCTCCCTAAGACCTCTGCTCTAAACTATCTCACCATAGGGACCTCACTGAGGTCCCAGCTCACACAGTCATTCACCTATGCAAGCCATTTGATCAACCTTGTTTCCTTTCTACAAACCTTTTCGGTTCTAATACTTCCCTCCGGAGATGGGGGTGGGAGGCACCAGAAAAGCACATGCTGTGCACGGTGTGGATGAACAATGTATTTATGCAGCGGTGTAACAATTCTTTTTAAATTATTTTTTCTTTATTCCTTCATTAATAATTCCTAAAATGTGATTTACTTTTTGACATTCAGAAAACATTGAGTTGATACTTTTCTTAGAAATATCTGTAACTATCCCAAGGTCTTGCTTTTGACAGGTAATGAGTCCAGAGCTCTTCATTTTGTATGTGGAACTCAAATTGTTTTCTTCTTCTGTGTCACTTTACATTTATCTACACGGAATTTCACCTCTCTTTGTACCACTCAGCCTTATAAACTCCTGCAATTGTTCTTGCCCTTTCTACTTTAATTAACTTCCTATCAATGGCAAATGCTGTCATATCACTGCTCGGTCCTTTTGCCAGATCGATTAATATGTCAAAATGCAGAGATATATGCTTTTATTCTAGCATATAAATCCAAATCTAGAAGTATAAAGTACTTCTACACTCCAGCAGCAGTTGGAGTATAGCCTCTCTTACACACGTTTCTGCATTTAACAGAGGAGGTAGAAGACTTAATATGAATCAACTTATCTTTAGTTATGGGAATACTACTAAGTGAACAAAAAGTTGATTTTATCAAAATAGAATTATAGATTTTAAAGTTCTTTTAAATTAAGAAAAATGAAATTATCAAATAAGCAGTCTTTTGAGTAAATTCCCCTCAAACACATTTTTTAGAAAGTTTTGAATATAGCACTGTGATGATTTCAGAATAATGTCATATTTATTTTCTTCATAATATGTAATTCAGCAAAAAACAATGAAAATTAACAAAATACTTTGGTATAGCTGGATTTGAATTTTATTATTTAAAAATTTAGTATAATTTTAGCATTCTGCTTTAGTATAATTTTAGTATTAAAAATTTTGGCCAAATTGAAAAATATTTTCCAGTCCTTTGCAGCAACACCCAGTTCTAGTCTTGTCAACATATCTATAGCTAATATGTTACTAGGTTTTCATTTGACATATTTGATTTTTAAAAAGATATCTAAAAAATATGTTGCCAATATAAAACAAAAATGATAACAATACTGACTGCATATAACAGGTACTTTTAATAATTCCCTTCCAAGTTTAAAATATAAAAAAGTTTTTTTTCCTGTGAAATGTAAAAATATGTGTAAGATTTGACATCATTTTTTATGTTTAAAACTTTTTTGTTTTTATTTTGCCAATATCTCTTTGTCCACATCCATTCAGCAATAGATCAGAATGAAAAAATATAGCTGACATTTCTGTAAACGAGAACTGCAGACTCAGTGGTGACAAAATATTTGTGAATCCAATTGCAATGAATCTAAAAAATTCTGAAAATATCTACTTTATTCCTTTCAACAGTTTTGAAATGAAACATTATCTTAACCAAAATATTTCATTTAGACATTTTATTCTGTTTCAATTTTTAATATTTTTAAACTGCCAACATGAAATGGAACTTTTTTAATGTAGATTCATTTTTTCTGCACTTTCAACTTTCAAAAGAACAGTGCTTAGCTCTTCTTCATACCATTAATTCTAGTATTTATTCTTCTGGTGATCAAAAGAAACAATTATGTCTTGTTAACTCTGAAAACTTCTGAGGACTAGCAAAAATAGTCAAAAGTAAATATTAAGCAAAATGAAAACACCCTCAAGAATGGAGAATTGTAGGCTAGGCTTCAAGCTTAATGAAAAGAAAGTGGTTGAGCTATGTCACTGATATACAGAGGTTATTAGAGGTGGTAAGTAAACCTTACCTACACAGCACTGTGCTTCATATACCTTCTGATAAGTTTATGTGCCATACAAAAAATTAAAATTAATTTTAAAGTCTATCATCAAGGTGACCTGATATTACAAAGACTGTCTTCATTCACATTGAAATATATTTGAAACATACTATTTATTAATGTCACAATATCTTACTCTTAAATGTTAGAGAGAATCTCACTCTGTAACGAACTATAATTAGTTTTGTGACACTTCAGAAATACTTTAGTTAAGCAACTGTCTTCAGGTGTTTTATTTTGGATATTAAAAGGAATTAAAATGAAGCAAAAAGGTTTGAGCTGTATAATTCTAAGTCTTACACTTCGAAAAAAAGAGTAGATAACATTTCGAGGGGGTTTGAGAATTTTTTGCATGACTATACTATTAATCATCAGCAAAAATCGCTAGCTTGGATACAAGAGTGATCTGAAAATGCTAGAAACATTCAAAGTTAAAAAACAGTTCATTTGTTCAGCTTTCTCAAAAGGATGGTGCTTTTGATTAATAAGATTCAACTGTCAAGAAATTATTGACAAAATCATAGCTTATTCCCAACTGCCTAAGAATATAATTTCTTCATCTGTCAGTAAGTAATTCTATCACACACGGCACAGTCAATCTGCCTATGCAAAGCACACGCTGATGACAATTACACTTGTTATACCTATACAGGCTTTCAAGTCTTTCATTCAGTGTATTTGGTAAGAGATCTTCAACTTTGTTCTCAGATCACCAATTATAAAACATTTTCCCGTAGAAGTGAGACCCCATGATAAGCAGAGTTAACTCACGGGAAAAAATTTTTTTTGTTACCTTTCATAGCGTTCTTAAAACTCACCTAAGGATTTACAGATAACATCCTGAAAACCACTGAAGCCCTTTCCTCAGTACATCTGTGACTGTGCATAGTCCTGGTCAGGTTGAGCACAGCAACAGGACAAATTGCCCTCTGTCTCCATGTGGCTTCACAGGAATCAGTCGTGGCTGAACTTCTAAACCCAGAATAATGAGAACAAAATGATGCAGCCTCAGTGGATGAGGTGATGACTATTTTAGGTGATGATGGGCAAAACACCCTAAAGCGGAGTAAGATCAGGAATATAAAGCACAAGTAGCGTGAACATCAAATCCTTTGCTAGAGGTAGAAATGAACCAAAATAGAGCAGATGACATTTCAGTCAGGTGAGATGAAAGTAGTATAATAGCTTTAACACTGAAAGATAACTCAAGGAAAGTGGAACAGTCAATAACCTGATACAACACAGTATGGGTCTTCTCACGCACATGTACTTCAGTGTACTTTAATGATTAGTTACATGACTTTTCGCAAAGGTGCCTCTCTGTCATTAACTATGACACAATCATTTCTATCTCTACCTTAAACCAAATAATACTTTTTAGCAAATAAAAAGTGTAAGCAGTTAGCTGCTTCAGATCAAGTGAAATGAGGTTGTTGACAGTGTTATTAAAATACAAGAGCAATTGTCCCTATGAAGGGAAATAGAGAAATGCAAAAAGAGAGTCTTCAACCTAATTTGGAAAGGTACATTCTTATTGGTAAGAACAGGGATTTAAGAAATTGCAGTAATAAGTGTTAAATATTTAAATCTCAGTACTTTGCAACAATAATTTGTCCTTTAGTTTTTATTGTTTAAGTGGTAACAAATCTGAAAATCCTTTCTGACGTCTCTTAAAAAAAGTTTGAAATATCACCAAAAAGGATCTATTTCACAGAATCAAAAAGTCACTGAGGTTGGAAGGGACCTCCGGAGATTGTCTAGCCCAACACGCCTGCACAAGCAGGGTGAGCTAGAGTGGGTTGCTCACAGTTTTGGATATTTCCAAGGAGGGAGACTCCACAACCTCTCTGGGCAACCTGTTCCAGTGGTGAACCACCCTCACAGTAAAAAAGTCTTATGTTTAAATGGAATTTCTTATCTTTCAATTTGTGCCCACTGTCTCTTATCCTGTCACTGAGTGCCACCGAGAAGAGCCTGGCTCCGTTCTCTTTACCACCTCCCATCACATATATATACACATGCACAAGAACCCTTCTGAGCCTTCTTCAGGCTAAAAGACTCAGCTCTCTCAGCCTCTCCTCAAATGACAGATACTCCAGCCCCTTAAACATCTCCATGGCCCTTTGCTGGACTGACTCTAGTAGGTCCACATCCCTCTTGTACTAGGGAGCCCAGAACTGGACCCAGCACTCCAGATGTGGCCTTATCAGGGCTGAGTAGAGGGGAGGGATCACCTCCATGAACCTCCTGGTGACACTCTTCTTAACACAGCCCAGAAGGCTGCTGGCCTTTGCCATGAGGGCACTTTGCTGGCTCATGGTCACCTTGTTGTCCACCAGGACCCCCAGGTCCTTCTCTGCAAAACTGCTTTCCAGCCGGTTAGATTCCAGCGTGTACTGGTGCATGGGGTTATTCCTCACCTGGTGCAAGACTTGGCTTTTCCCATTATTATAGTGATTTGGTAGGTTAGGGATATGTTACATTTGGAGGCCCTCAACTCAGTAGACATTTCACGAGGCAGTTCAGTAGCTACCTCCTGTGTGCACCACATCTAGACATAAGATTTTCCCCCTCTTTCACCAGCAAGTCTATGTAAAAAAGTCTCAGAAACAGCCCTGACTTTCCCAAATAATCTGCTCTAGCTTGTGTTCAGTCACATCTGCTTCCTTTTGAAGAAATACTGCACAAACGTCACAACTAATGAAGAATGAGCTGGATGCCAGTGCTCTTTCAACATCATCAGTAGGACTGATCATTATCATCTACTCAAATACACTGCTTACGGTGGTAGATACTTAGGCCTCCAATACTGAAATCTTTATCTTCACTATCTCTCTTTTTTTTTTTCTTTCAGAGCAATCTTAAATTTAAGAGGAAATATTTTGGCAGCTAGTATGTATTTGATTAAACGAGCCTGCACTAGTTTGACAAGTAGTTGCTAAAGTTGGAATTCAAAAAGACATTTAAGCACCTGTCTCCTCAGATTGAATTTTACTTATTAAGAATTTCTTCTATGAACTTCTTAATTCCCATAGAATATTTATAGCTTCCTGGTCAGATAACAAGTTTGTATAAACACCAAGTAACTCCTGCAAACGATCTATAACCACATATTAATTATTGATCTTTCCAGTTGTACTGATTTTCTTTCTTCCAAGAAAAAAGATGCCTATTCACATGACTTCTGCGAGAAAGTTATATATGTCTTAAAATATAATTGAGCATTATGAACGTCTTTAACCATAACTGACTGGGTATGCCTCCCTAGTTGTAAACGGTAATAAAATATATACCTCACCTCCTTTTATATTCTTTTCAAGCACTTCCTTACAGTAATTTACCACAAGGGAAAAACAAAGAAACAAAAATCAATGATTTGTGTCCATTTGAAATATACAGTTTTGCAAAGAGAGTAAACAAGCGCTTATCTGACTTAGTGTGACATACAGCATGGAAACTCAACTGATTTCAGTGAAGTCATGAGTAGGAGTGGAAGATGCAATATTCACCCAAAATAAATTTACCCAGGTCCCTTTCCCAAGCTATCCTTCTGCTTCCCCCACTACTCCTGAGTGACCCTGATAATAAACAAGTAATTCCATGAAACCAGAATTAGCAGGGCCTATTTTCCTGCAGAGCTGTGTTTCATGGATAACTGCTTTTTGTGTTAGTTCTCTCTGAGGCCTTTCTTACAGTTGTGACATTTTTAAAGTGTTTCTCTTTCCTTCTGATATCTAATAAGAATTGACCTCAACCTTCAATTATTTCCCCAGAGAGGGCACTGATAAGGTCTCTTCCCTCTACGTGGCCAGCCATTTTAACGCCACTGAAATTAACTCTTGAGTAGCTTGAGTAGCTTGAGACTTCTACCCATCTGCTATAGTTGCCTGAAATTGGGCAACAGGTTCAAGAATTGAGGGCACACATACGTACATAAAAAAGCCTCCACAGAAATGACAAGTGACACAAGGAATGACACTCCAAACTACTTCTGTGGTTTTGTTTTGTTTTTTTAAGTTAAATAGGGTACTGCAGACTATGTCAGTGACTAGAAAAAGTAGCTACTGTCTCTTAAAACTCTCATCTGCACTTGAAACATGTTTCTTTATTACCTAAACAGACCATTAAAAGTCATAGAGAGCAAGTAAAATTCAATTTCCCATGAAATCTAGAGCATATCTGTAAGCATATATATGTGTGCTTGCACATGTGTATGCAAATGTTTTTGCATTTAAACACAATAGTCTATTATGAATGGTCATTTTCAAATCCTCTTGGAAGATAGTCTCCAAGTTATCCATGACTTCTTTCCAATAACTTCCTAATCTCTGCCATTTACTGGTAAAGGCAGCATTCAATCATACTGAAATTACTAAAATCCTGCCACCGTGCCTAAGAGAGATGTATTACTAGTGCAAGCATATGAAAATATGAATGCAAAGAATATTGTTAAAGCTCACAGAAAAGAATTTATGTTTTCTTGTGATACTGCATATTAAACAATCATATACTGCATCATACATATAAAATCAATTTTAGGTGTTGCAGAGGTGTAGAAAGAATGGAGAATGAGGCAATTTGAGCTGTAGAAACAGTAGAAAATGGTCCCTCTCCACATGGATTTGGAGCAGAATGCAGTTCTTTGGTGCTGGCAGGAGAGCCCATGCAGCTAAGCGGGATGGAAGGAAAGAGACTTTTGGGCTGGGGCTCCTATATAATTTGCTTCCCTCCACAATACCTCCTCATTTTTTTGCCCTGAAAGCTGGACCACTTGGACTTATGCATACATTTGCCTATGATTTCTAGATGTCCAAAGCCCGTTCAGAGCAATGGCCAGTCATGTCTCCAGCCAGAGCGCTGGGCATCCAGAAATCCCGTAGAGACCTGCTGTGCGTCATAGATGAGGTATAGACAGCCTGATAAATCCAGGCTGTGCTGGACATCATCTTCACATGCATCACAGACCCACACCTGCAGTAATGCCAGCCCACCGTGTTTGGGGTGCTGGGGGTGAGCTATGCAGCATGTGCTCACTAAGGCAGCCATTCCCCGGAGGTATCCAGCTTGCTTGGCATGGGCTCCATAGCACTGTGCAACATTTCTGACTAAAAAACCTGGATAGTACTTATTAATATTGAAAATACACAAAGAATACATTATGTTTCAGCATGGAATATTACAAGAACTATGGCATTTATTTAAAAGGTGGGAGTATCCCTTTTTCCACATTACAGTTTCTAGAATACAGATGACAAGACTCTTCTGCATAGCACATGAACAGAAGGAGCAGGCAGGGCAGTTACCTGTTTTCCTATTTTATTCTCCAGTAATGGCTAGAATTAGAAATGCTTGTTAATTAACATATTACAGGTCCTGGAATTCTAACAATGAGAATTAGAGTAATGCTGGTAGGACGGGGGCTGTCTTTGTGGGCTGACACACATGAACTCTAGGTTCTTGCCATGGCAGCCGTCAAGAGAGCACACGGGTATCTTGGCAGCCTAGACGGCAGGTGGTTGGTAGGATTTCTATTTATTGTTTGTTTTATAAACAGGCTATGTAGCTCTTTAGCTGGAATATTTTTGTTTCTGACATTCTACAGCAAAGATCAAAACCCAGAAAGAAACATTAGTTTTTCTTCTTAAATTCTATACAGGCATTTTTCACAGATGCAGCAACACTGTGAGGGTATCATGAACTGTGGAGTTGATTTTTTCTTTCTTTTTTTTTTTTGTTTGTTTCTTGTTTTAACTGGGCAAAAAGGATGAAGTAAATGGAAAAGCAGCTTTTCTTCCAAATTTGCTGCTTCCTGTGTTCCCTGGATGGCAACAACAGCAGATATGTTGATGTAGAATGATACACCTGACACCATCGCATTAGCAATGTGGTCTGCTCTGCTCATTTTCACCAAGACCTGCTGGGTAATTTTACTGAGGTCAACTTATTTTTAGGAAGGCCTCTCAGTGGGAAGCGGGGCTCCCCATGCCACCTTTGAAATTCACAGTACGCTGGCACATTGCAGCGGCTCTCCAAGAGCCTGGAAGAATAATCAGCACTACAGGAGCTTCTGCAAAAGTCAGGGAAAGATGTGTTTTAGCTCTCTGTAGAGGTCCAAGCAAAAGGCATTCACCACACAGCTCCAAAGCAGGGCCTATGTTTTTTGCAGCTGAGGGAGTTCAGAAAAATGTCCAAATCTAACCTGACACTGGCAAAATTCAGAAAGAAAGAAAAGCACTAATCAAGACCCCAAGCAGCAGTTGCGGTTCCTTTCATTACAAAATAGAAACAAGCAAAACAACTGCTCCAGAAAACATCTTACCAAGATGACGGAGAGAGAAGACTGTAATACTGGCATGAGTAACCCTTTGAGCACTGAACTAAACAAGGGTTTATGGTTGCACTTTATGCCATCATTTTGCAAGAAGGTGTTTATCTTAAAAATACCAACTGATACTTAATTTTTCTTTGCTCAGAAATTTGGTTACAACTACATGCAAGATTTTATCATCCAAATAGACACAAGAACACTAACACAACCACAGCCTAAGAATACAGCTTGCAGCAGATCTGCTTCCCTACAACCAAAACGCACCCTGAGCACTTTGGGACTAGTTTATACTGCACTCATGAGTAGATCTTGCCTCTATAAGAATATTTATTATCCACTATATGACCAAAGAGTTAGGAGCCTTTTTATTGTATTGTCTTATGTACAGCTATTAATGCAGGAGCAGGAAATTATGCAGACTCAAATTACCAAAAAAAGATTCAACAATATAAATACTAGCAGCATGAAAACATTTTGGACTCTGCTTCAGCACAGATATTTATATAGACTTTTGAAATCATATATCTCAAACAATTGTTCTGCATCTGAACAGGCCCTGAAACAGCTACTCTCAAATACCACCATATCTCAGATATTTTGCATTATTTTCTTTGTTAAGAATTTCCTATCAGCTACCATCTTTGTCAGTTTTTATAATCTTCCATTCAGGGTAGGATTTCTTCTGAAATGTTTATTTAGCTAAGTCTGAAAGAGGCTTAGTGTCAGTTACTTATTTCATCTGTAATCCCTTAAAATAACAGTTAATATTTCTTCCTCTCCTGGTGTAAAACTGGGCTGAGTACACCTCCACAGGAGAGAAGCATCAGAGGTAGGAGTTAATGTGTTACCAGCATTTTTCTCCTTGCCATGTCCAGTGGCCATAGAAACTATGGGAGATCAGAAGGTGGACTGTGAAATGGCTACCAGAAAGAGAGAGAGAAAAAACAGCCACACACCTTCCCATATGCACAAGCAAACGACTAATCAAAACAGAGGAAAATAAAAGCAAAAGCAACTATCCAAAGCTTAGTCTAAAAGTTAGGGCTAAAAATGAAAACCATGGTAGTAACACTGGCCTGGTGATTTTTCTTTTTCCCCTCGGAAAAGGCCATTTGGTAAATAAAAAGTCTAAAAAAATACTGATTTACAGAATCCCTAAATATCCATGGATTCTAATATTGCTTTTACAACTCTTGGTAGAACGCAATTATTCCTAAGTTAGTTCTCTAAAAGGAAACAACTTCTTCAGAGAATTTATTATTTTCATTCAAAACTCATGAGTCTGAGGGATGACTGAAAGACAATCAATCACATTTCAGTGAGAGATCTTGTAACAGCTTCCACAATAACAACATGAGTGATAATAATGAGTGTATTCCCTTGGAATTTTCAATGAGTAAGATATTCATAGGATGGCTTCAGGAGAAAGCACTTCCATTTTTCCCCACAGATTTTTCTAAATATATGACATAACAATAAAACCAAAGCTTTCTGTACTTCCTTGTATGCAAGAGTAAGTCCTGAAACGTAAAAAAAAGCTCAAAAGCATCAATTTAGAGGCTATCAACTGTTCACATTTAAAATATTATCTACTCTTGTGTTTCTATTTTCGCACATTACTGCATTGCTGAGGAGGTTTATGGTGATGGTCTCCAACTGCTATTTATGATCACTGGCACATTCACTGTGAGAGGTCAAACTCTAAGAATTATCACTCCATCCTGGTAACAGAAAAGAGAACTTCAGCATCCAGCTGATAGCTATGTTATGCTGAAAATAATGGAATAGTATGATTTTCAGAATATTCACAAAATCTAAATTACTGGATATTTCCAGATCTCCCAGCAGTTCTCCTTCACTCTCCTCATACTGGCCATGGATGAGAATGTAGGTTTTAAACATGAAGCACTATCGTAAGGCCTGTTGTCTTTGGAGAGCTGATTATTTGGGTTGTAAACCATGTGTACAAAGTCAACCTCCTTTCATTTTAACTGAAAGAGGCACAGACCATCTCTTCCTAACACAGCTAATGCGTTGTCTTTTGAACTTCCTACTGAGTTAAAACTTCCTTGGATGCCAACAAAAGCTTTTAAAAAACCATTCTCCAAGATGTGTTCATTCTCTCTCTCTCTCCCTCTCCCCCTTATTTATTTATATTTTAATCTGTTCTTATAACGAGTCATTTTATATCTCCTTGGCTGTAGGCCAGCACAGACACAGCTGCTTTGCCATGTGCCCATGGAGTCTGATGTTACCTGAACGGGCCTTTCCCATTCGTTTTCCAACTCCCGATCTCCGGTCCCTCCCTTCTGTTCTGGACTCTGTGCTTCTCATCTCCAAACATGGAGTTTATAAACCCCAAACAACATGTCCTTCTCGCTCGCTTGTGTGGAAGGGCTGTCTCTCTGGTGAGGAAGGGGCTGGAAGTAGACCCCATCCCTCTGTCCGTTCTCCACCTCTGCCCACCGGCATTTCCATTTTGTCTTTCTGTTCTGCATCACTTTGTTCCTCCTCCTTCTGAAGGTCTTTGTATTTTAGAGCATATATGAAAAGTCATTGGGTATTCTGTGTACACTGCTGTTTTGCAGAGCTCTAATTATTAATGCATTTAGCATTCAGAGTTCAGAATTCAAGCCTTTTGACAAATTATTAATCACAAAGATCAGAAGCTTAAAAATAACAAAATGAAAAGCCTATTTGTGGCCATGCGCATGTTAATCTTTGTTATTCAGCAGCTATGCTTTTTGACAGGAATACTAACACAAATCATGCAGCAGGAAATTTTCTGTGTGAGAACCTATTTTCTGAATGACATGCAGATTGTTAGGAGGCCTCCTGCCTCTCTCAGCTTTCCATCAGCTTCTCCCTGGCCCATTTTCTTGAAAGAGCAAATCAATGTCAACTTACTTTTTCTCACTCATCTGGCCTCCTCTAATCTGCTTGTTAGGACTGTATAAAGAAAAACTAAGTTACTTACTGACTAAGGAAGTCCTGGTTTTCTTCTCCTGTTAGGTACTGAACAACGAGAACATCTTCCTTTCCCATTTAGAGCTTTCTGTATATCTTCATTCACGGTGCTAAGTGTCTGCAACCTTAGGAAAATATTGCTTATTGGCAAAGAGAAAAGAATTAAAGAAATGAATTCCTGAACCACAATTATGTCATCTTATTTCGTTCACTTTTAAAAGAGAAGGGGGGAAAAGGGAAGAGTATTAAAAAGCTAAATGTCCTCAGACCCCTCTAGAAACAGAGCTGTAGGTAATGACTCTTCAATTACAGTTTCCCAAATTGACTGTACCATTGCACCTTAGGAGCATCTCCTGCAGCCTGCACATCCATCAGTTGCTTATTAACGTGTCAGTGGGACAGGGCACTAAGTTTTACTCAAATTTTCAAGTATAGCGCATTGACTGCTTCTACTTAGATCTTCGGCTAGCTTTTTGTCAAAAGGGAAAGTTGAATCAGTTTGGTACTATTCTTGATAAATCTGTATTGGCTGCTTCTTATCACCTTATTAAGACTCATAAGTGTCTGGTCACTGTTAACCATTTTGTGAAGACAGAAGGAAAAGGGAAAAGGAACGCCTTCTCTCTGGCATCCACTATTTTCTCTCCTTCCCATTCATTTAGAGGTCTGACTCCTTTCTTTGTTCTGTTTTTCATCTTATCTGTTTTTCTTTCCTTTATCTCTCTTGCTAATCTCAACACACTTGGCATTTTAGCCTGCCCAATTTTATTGCTACACATTTTCAATAGCCTATGAGAGTCATCTGCTCTTTTTTCCATTTTCATATGTCTCCTTTTGTATTAAAGATACCACGACACAGCCAAATTACCTTTCATTACCTTCTCACTTTCCTCTGCTTTTAGACAGTTGGCTCTCGTATCAATACAACCTAGGTTAATCATGCTTGGATTCAGGTATTTGGACGCTTTTGTGCCTTCAATGAATCTTGGTTTGTCAATTATTTGCAATATAGTCCTTCCACTCCACTTTCTGCGCACCTGGTGACAGCAAGTTGAGGTGAGAAGCTAGCCACTCGGTATACCAGCCATTTGAAATAGGCCTTTAAATACCTGTAGTTACAATCCCTAACACTACTATAATTTTACTTGGGAAATGATGTAATTTGTGTGCGTTTTCAATTCTCACTTAAAGTGTAGACAAACTACAACACTGGCTAGAAATGAAATTTTAAGGTTTAAGAACTTTCTGAGTCTTATCAAAGCATATTACACCTCCAGGTAAGGGTTTCAGTTGAGGACATAACTAATGCTCTATGGGTATAACCCAGACTAATTAACTGCCTCTGCCAGCTGCAGTTTTTGAACAAGGCACAAATACTATGTACACTCTTCTCATTTTAGCAATTTAGCTTGTGATGATTCAATGAGCATAAATGATCCAGGTCCTCAGAGCCAGAAAACTAGTTGGCTACGTACAGCAATGGCACCCGTTAATTCATATTCTTTCTTCTATTATAATAGCATTTATTACTAATATAAAACCTATAGACATGAGTAAGATTGTCACTGTCACCAGGAGAATCCAAAAACTGATAATTCTGTGACAGTTACTTTTACATTAAGATTGCAAATGACTAGATGTAGCTAATTAAACATCACTCAGGAATCTTACATCAGCAAGCACAGATACTTTATCAGAAACCTCCTCGTGAATATGAGAACTGAAACATATTTGATGTTCATAGACTGATAACTGCAGACACTTAGACATATGAAAAAGAAGCAAAAACAATGCTATATTGCAGATGCCCTATTGTGTAGGACTACTAAGATAGGACTCTGCAGAGGTGGTTTGCATTATGCCCGTGATTTGCTCTGTAATGTTTTGTAACTTATTTTGGTCCTTCTTTCTGCTCTCTTTGATCATGGCACAAGGATTACTTTTGCCTACACATTTGTATAGCACTGCTGAAAACTGGGCCCTGATCCTCAATGAAGCTTCAAGGTCCTACCGTGGGGAAAAAAAAAAGACAAAAAATCAAAATCAAAAAAGAAAGAAACAAACAAACCAAAAAATGCCCCCAAAATAAATGCCTTCCCCCAACTCCCCAAACCATACAAAAATATACATTCTGTAGAGCTGTATAGCATTATTGGTTCTTAGCTGTAGCAGCTGCTGTGCTTTTCCAATACACAAGAAATCCACTTATGTCAATAGGAATACTTAGCCACTGCAGTAAATACATGCCTTATCTTGAGCACCATGCCAGAAAGCTGCTTCTGTCTGTGATGTGTAGAAAAGCAACAATTACGCTCATTTAATTGATCTGATACAAGTGTATCTCTGAAGCTAACATATACAGAGATATCATCACCTAATCTATTAGGGCAATATTGGCATTTGCAAAAAGTGCTTTCTAAAGATTAAGATGAAACAAAGTTGGGATTGATTTAAGTATTCAAAATGGTTTTATTCTCTGGTTTTACACTGTAGTGACTGTCATTTCTGAAAGTCAGATTGATTTAAATTGATTCACAATAGAGTTGTTATTTAATTACCCTGCACAATTGCTGTATACGAAACATTGATTACTGGAAGAGGTCTCTATTGCAAAACCTTACAGCAAAGAGAGATGAGAATCAACGGATGAGAGTATGAGTACTAGCAGGCTGCTGCAGAGTGAAGAAATACAAAACTAAATCATCGATTTTGAAGTTCCTGTCAGTTTCCAGCTTGGTTAAGACTTAGGGGCTATATGTAAAGAAGAGACTGGATAATTAATAGGAAATAATTTTACAATATAGACTTCAAAGTGGAGGGCCAAACTTAAAAATATCAAGCAGCGGAAGGCATGCTCTTTTAAAGAATATCTTAATATTAGAGTAGTTTCACAAGATGCAGATGTCTCATTTAATCTCTCTTCAGACCAAGGGGAATCAAACTGCTTTCCTCAGACCGTCCCTATTTGGAGACACAGATTTATTCTCCCCCCCACATCTTGGTTCTGGCCCCTTCTTCTGGGCTGCCTTTCACACAGCGGCACCAGCACCACCAGGCTCAGGCCAGCAGTTGCCCTCACCAGAGCACCAGAAGGAGCTTTTGGTGCGGGTGCGAGTGAAGGGAAGAGGGCAGGAAGGCAGCACAGAGCCTCTTCCCATAACCTGCCCCCAAACTGATGACTATTGTCATGAATCAGGATTTTCAGTGATGACACGGTATCTAGTCCTGCAAATGTGCGCTAAAGCATCTCCTAAGTTTTAAAGCTTGCAGGGAGGTATATGACATAAAACCTGGATCTTTTTTCTGGATAACCCAAATCAGGCTTCAATCACAAGATGTTCAGCCCTGTCACAACTGAGGCAAGCTTTGGAGAAGCCACTGAATGAAACACTAAGTGTTTGAAGAAACTTTTATGCCAAAAAAAAATCCGGGAAACTCAAGGGTAATGCAGCAGGTAGGTGGGATTTTCAAACTCACATTTATTGACTGGCCAGCTAAACGTCAGCTTTAGGGGCACCTTCAGGTCATACAGAAATAGTTGCAATTGGTCAAAAAATGCACCGAGAGCAGAGCTGAAGAGCGCATGTGACTCTGCAGTTTCTTAAATCACACCTATCGCCATAGAGACCGAATGCCTTAGTGAGAAAAATGAAATTGCTCACAAGTGCATAAAGCAGATCAGACATGTTTATATCACGGAAGTCAAAAGTCTGATAACTTGCAGACTAGCTCCCAGGTGGTCAAATCCTGCAGGCACAGCTCAGACAAAAATATTCAAAGTCAATGGGAATTTTATGGAAGCAGGAACTGCAGAATTTAGTTCTTAAGGATAAAAACATTTCTGGCTATGGAACAAAACCCTACTAAACTTTAAAGATATATTTTTCCAACCAAGAATGTAAATTTTAGGGGTCTGAAAAGTAATAAATTGGCTCTGACAGTATTCTGTTCTCCAGAAACAGCTCTACACGCCGTGTGACAGTGGTTGTTACTGCCTGAGGCTTTGTTGCCTCCTTCAAGTTTGAGGAGATAAGGAATAATTGGAATTATACAGCCATCATAGGAAGCAATCTGAAATATATAAGATTGCTGTATAGCTCCTAGTATTAAGCCTGATCCTTATCCCAGGAAAAAATAATGAACCTAACTTGGGCTCTGGGCAGCTATTCCCCATTCTAAATGAGGAGACAGCAAGGATGCTGTTGCTTTCTCTTTGGAGGAATATGACATCAGGTTTAACATAACTGTAAAAACATCTTTAAGATCTTTTTGTTTATTTTTTGGAAGCAGGTGGAGCAATTGAGCTAAAAAATACCAGTTTAGGTCAGTGTGGCTAATTTGGCAAAAATTTCTATAAGCATTATTTTCTAAAAGCTATAAGACATATGCCTTGGAGAGCAGGGGCTGGGAGGAGGGGGATATTTATCAATTAGGTCAATTGAAGAGTTTATCCAAAAACTCACACTTGTCTCTGAGGAAAAAATATAAAGAAAATTAGAGATGCATTTTTTACCGTATTTCAAATAAATGTGAGCAGATAAAACGTTTTCTCTCAAGATTTCCAAAGACTATAGGTCAAGTTTAGGTGATTATTTAGAAAGCATATAAAGCAAACTGAGCCTCAGATTAAAACAATACAAGTTTTGGCAAGACAGTTTCCCTTTGATCACTCAGTATCGCTTCAAGCACAATTCTGCAGAAGTGCTGAGATTTGGTTGACTTCATATTGAAATTCCACCCCCACCCCCTCCCGGACTGCTTCTTCCCATCGTTTGCAGTGAGCTAAATGAGCAAGTAACAGACTGTAATTTAACTAAGGCTATGTTCCATTTTGAGGAAACAGTGATAAACCACTGCAGGAATTGTGAGGAACTCAGGTTGTCTCAGATTTTTAACCAAGTCAGAAAAGTTTGATACTTTCCAGAGTTCTGCTGCAAGGGTCGAACAAGACTTCTTTATACCTCCTTAGATTCATCCATCACCAGTAAAATAATGTGGGCTTTTGTAGATCACTCCTTTGCAACCACTCGTAAATAAATGCTACAGCATGGTAAATCTGCATCCCTCACATGCTCTCTGCAGTTTTATGCCTAAATTAAAAAGTCAGAATCTATTTTGTACTGTCAAATGGATCTTTAGCAACATGGATTTGTTTTCATATTGTTGCACCTAGTAAGCATAGAGAGTACAAGAGCTTTTTCAGTAAATTAAATGAAAAGATTATTGTTTTTGCCCTAAGCAGACATTACAGAACATGCCCAAGAAGATAAATGTAGAAAGCAAAATACAGCAAAAGATTGAGTACTTGTCAAAACCAAATTGAAGGTAGTAGGCAGCAAATTGGATTTTCTTTTACAATAACATGCGGTTCACATTCTACTACTGTAATGAATATTATAATATGTGCTTTCTAATATAATATCTAGTGATGCATTTCTAGAACTATTTCTCAAAGCTTAAGGATATTCTTGCTATATCATGGCTCAGTACATAGTAATGATAAGTTTGTCCTGTTCACTGCATAGCCTTAAGGATATTTTTTCTGAAGAAAGGAAAATATTAATCCCGAGATTTCTATTTCAGTTACAGTGAGGTAAAGCTATGAAACTCAGCAGATATGCAGCAATGTCATCACACTGGCCAGCTCCCCAAACAGCAAAGTGGTTGCTTTGAAATCCAGCAAAGATATGATAAAAAAGCATTACATCTTCCCTGAAGTTTAGAAGTAACATTGAATCACATGGCTACAAACCCAGTTTGCAAGTAACCAGTCTAAAACAACTTGATTCTTCTAATTTTATGAAAAATCCCAAAGATGGGTAAAGAAGACAGGCACGATCATAAATCACTGCTTCCATTTTTAGATGCACATAAACTCAGGCTAAGATCACAGGGGCCAGTGGGCAGTTTTCTTGGGAAAGTCCCTTGGTATAAGTCAGCTAGCCCAACTCCCACTGTCGGGAGCAGGCGTGACGTGCTGGTGGGAAGGCTCTGGGCACCATGCCGGGGGCACCCAGCCTCCTTGCACCGCGGGTGCCCAGCTGCCGCTAAGTGACATTCCCAGAAAAGTCACTCTTTGACCCAGGAATTGAACCCTGCTCTTCTGGGTGACTTTATACTTTTTACATTTATGGGAATCCCTTTCATCTTGCTCGTGGATAGGGGGAAGAGGAGGATGGGGAGTGTGATGTATATAATGAAAAAGAGGGGAGCAGAGGAATAAAAAACTTTTTATACTAGAGATTAAACATCATCATATATTCCAGAAATAAGAAATACAGACAAAAAAAGCAGTAAGGTAAAAGGAGACAGGACCATGTGGGTACGAAGGGATGCTTGGCTGTCATAACAAAGCAATACCTTTCAGAACAATCTAGATCTTCAGGGAACATTTCTTGCTGAATTTGGCTTAAAAATAAGGCAATCACAAAACACTGACATGCTGAGTCCCAAAGTGATAAAAACTGTGGAAGGATTCCAGCCTTGGGGATTACTGTATATGTTCCATATCAGATAATAACTGAAAATTTTGTTCTGTATAAATTATATTTAAATTAAAGAACCTAGGGAGCTATACTAGTGCCTTACAGTCAGTAAGGATGACGTTACCAACTGTTAGTGCAAGGGCTCCCACAAAACGCTTCTTGAAGAGAAGCAAGGTAATGCAGCAAAACAAAAGAAGATCACTTTAAGGAATTTAGTCAGTGTGTACATAGAACTGCTCTGAAGAAGTTATAAATGTTCTTTACTTTTTTAGTTCCTCTTGGGAATAGATTTAATATTTAAAAATACTAAAAATTTAATTGTAGTAATTCTGAAAGGGAAAAATAATACTTTGACAATATCTATTTTTTCCTTCCTAAACAAGATTCCTTTAAAATATTTCTTCAATAGAAGCAGGCTAAGGAAGATAGCTTGAGCCTACCTCAAAATTCCAACAAGTCTAAAACCTGTCATGTAATATGTGCAAAATACTTGTAGTACTCTCAAACTAAACTCTATGCTATCTGCAGTATTTCTTAAAGTTTTTTGACCTATGCAATGTTCGATCACTTTTTGTTTCACACCCTTCTCCACAACATAGTTTACTGATCCTTGTGGATTATTCGGATCTTGGGTTTAGTGTGTTGCAGACACTAACCTGATGCCTTTATTCCTAGTAGTAATCCTCCCGGGAGCTCATCTGAAGCTGTGCCATCGTTCATTTAATTAGTTGTGATTTGAAAACAGACAGATGAAACTCCTGAAAAACATTCCTGGTTTTGTTCCATTTTGTCCTGTGAAGATCGCGGGATTGAGTTGCCACTGTCAGTAAGGAACTACGAAACAGATTGAAAACTCACTGTGAAATCGGGGAGGGTGGCTATCTCCAGCTGTGCTTCTCCAAACACAGCAGGTACTAATGATAAGCATTTTTCCTCTTTCCTCAGTTTCCTGAAAAAACGCACATTTTGAAAAATGTCAGAGAGTTGCCTGCAATATGGACTTGGAGTGGGCTAGAGGAAAGTGCCCGACCACCTCCCCTTCTCTGCTGCAGGGAGCACCCTGGCCAGCAGCCGAAGGCGTTGCGGGGAGGCAGGAGGGGACCCCAGGCAGCCCCGGCCGCTGCACGGCGGCATTTCGAAAGAAGGAGGTACGAAAAGAAGAACAGCACATGAGAAACCATGACTGGATGGTTAGGATTTTCTATTTTCATAGAACTAAACCTTCTTCTCAAGGCATGATTGAGCAAAATTGGGTGATTTGCATAGAAAACAGTTGTTTGTACATAATCTCAGGCAGCTTCTTTAACCTGCCGTACCCTCTTAGTTACATGCTCTCCAATTGTAGTTATTACAAGCTTTCTCTTACTGCTACCACTAAATTACTCAGGCTTCAGGATGATGAAAATGTTACTAAGAAATTAGGGAATGATTTCAAATACGGAAAGATTTAACACAGGAAAAGACCGAAAATTTAAAACCATAATAGCTTAAACAGCTGCAAAACAACTTCGAAACCTTTTCACAACTGCCATATTAGCTTCCAGTGTTAGGAGAAACACTAAAACAAAAAACCTGCGGGAGAGTGCTCAGTTAAAATCTAAGTCTTTACAAAAATCTGTGTTGACACAGAGAAAGACACAGACAGTAGAGAATTATGTATAGTTACCTAGGCATCAGTATAAATATGTTAACTAATGAGCTGCTATTAAGGTTTTGTGATACAGATTCGTACAGCTAAAGTGCTTTTCCATTACCATTTGTATTGTGGTAAAGTCATTCTATTGCAGCAAGCAAACAAGCAGCATTTTGCTAATGAACTTTTGAACTCTTTTTAATATAATTTGTGTTAAAAAGAGACAGCTATCCAGCAAAATAGATATTTCAATGCTCAGGGAGCATTAAAAATAGAAAAAATCAAAACAGATCAGGAAACCGGAAAGAAATCCAAACTTAAAGCCCAAAAGGAGAGTAATACATTTTTCTTTAGCATGTTAAAAGACAACATTAGGGAAAAAAATCATATTCTTACCATTTAATCTGTGTTCAGGAACAAAGATGTAACTGAATGCCTAATTTTGAAGTAAGTGCATCAGTGAAAAGAGAAAGAAGAAGATAGAGATAACAATATAGATCATAAAAAATTATAAAGATGTGAATTTTAGATAGCCTTAATAGATGTTTGAAACTCATGCTGTTTTGTTAAACAAAGCTAATTTACTTGTCTGTAACTCAATATTAAACTGTAGATTAGTATCGCGCTATAATCTATATAACTAGCTTCTGAATTTAACCACGTCCATTTGGAAGAAATGGAGAAAATTTTCTTTATAAGCAGACAGAACTAAATGGGCATAGAAATAGGAAAATATTTTGGGCTAAGTGTCACAGCACACAGGCAGCTGGGTACCTAAGTGCTTACTTAGATAAATGGGAGATAAATAACAAGGCCTGTGAGCAATTACTGTTGTAGAGACAAATTATCACATTTCTCCAATCAGATGATGTGGCAAGAAATCTCATGAAGTTTTTATAAGGTAATATTACATGTACACCCCTGCCACACATTCCTTTTTGTAGCCCAGGCCAGCACAGCACTGGTGCCCGGGGCGGCAGGGCTCGGTGTCAGTGCTGCTCCTGCCGCAGGGCAGCCGTGGAGGGGAAAGCCAGGCGAGAGGCTCCATCCTCCTCTGTCCTTCTCCCCTTGGCCCTCCGGAGCAGCCTGGAGCTGCCCAGGGCTCCCACTGAAAACCATCCGTACACTGTAGCAACCCCCACCGAATGATTTGGCAAGAGATTTGGTAAGTTATGCAATGTTTTCAAAATACAGAAGGGGCCAACTAAGAAGCCAAGACAAAGCATGGCGGTCGAGCACCATTCTGCATGGAGACCGCTTGGGAGACGTGGCTGCTGGTGTGGCCCGGGGTGCCCAAAAGCCCCCAGGAGCCCGCGCCGCCGGAGTCCAGCGTCCTGCAAGAAGCACTGAGAATTTAAAAGGTTCGAAGGACTTTTCTCAAAAGTCATCTTTCTGCACTAGCATCCCAGCTGAAAGAACCAGGCATGCCTATTTTGTTCATCATATTTTTATAAGTTACAGTAGCCTGAGGCAGTTTTTCCCTCCCTCCTTCTCAAATGCAATGAATTGAACCGTAGGGTTTTGCAGCATCTGATCAATATTTACTTAGCAAGACAATTTTAACAAGAACAAAAATATTCTCTCTCCTGCACTGATTTTTTCCTTAACTTGTCAAGATATCCGTGTGGTTCTGAAGTAAGACTTAAAGCCTTTAATGAGGCAAAGGAAGTAAATGAGAATTTGGAATTGATTCATTTTGAAATGTTCACAGCGGTTCAGCATACAGTTCACACGGAATAGCGTTCACATTCAGAATATGTACTTTCCCTACCAAGCTGTAAAACCATCCACACAGTGCTGAAAATATATCTCCTGAAACATATAGCATAATAAGCCTCAGATGCTTCTTTACAAATTGTTTGTGGTAGAAATGTGATGGCAAACACTTGCAGTGGGCTATCAAAATGTCATTTTTATATTTTTGTATTAGATCTTCTGTATGCATATATGTACTTCCTTCAAATAAATCTCTGCTAGATAACATTTTTGAAAAAAATAAAACCAATCTCTTGACTTTTCTGGATGATATAGCTGCCTTTTTTTTTGTAGATTGTTTTATTTTGAGAAAGCGCGTCTGATTTGCTCAGCGCCTGATGAAAATAACCTCTGATCACACTGGTAGTAACTTGGAAAGGCAAAACAAGTTCCTTTTCAAATGTAGTTTTTCTTGATGTCTTACATATTCTTCATGTCGACTGAGAGCTAATTATAGGCACATTTCATTTAACACTGTGAAGCTGGATGATAGTAATTCCACTAGAATAAATTAGAAAAGATAAATGTAGTGATGTTTTGTTATTGAGAAGAATATAAATTTGTAAGAGTTTGGCCTTTAGGTTAACTTTTCTAAAGCTTGCAAAACATTTCTTTACTTTAAAATAAATCAACCATGGTAAATTGAAAATGAACAGCCAAAATTTTGAACCACTTTTGCAATTGAAATGTTATTTAAAAGGCTAAAGTTTCTTTTACTACCCTGAGAAATGGACATGTGAAAAAGCACTTGGGAATTCCCAGAGCCTAGAATGACAACAATAAAATAAAACCCAGGAAGTCTGATCTTGTATGTTCCCTCAGCTCTCAACCACTGATCCCCATCACCATTTTGCTCTCATTTCTTTGTAGATGTGGGTCCGGACAGATTCATTCACTCAAATTGGTCTGCAACTGTTGATTTGTATGAGAATTAGCATCTCTAACCCACCATTCAGAAGCATCCTCAGTCCAGGGCAGACCACAAGCCCAGACTCCAAACAGTCTTTTCATTTCTTCTATCCTTTTCCAGAAGCCATAGTCCTTCCTTAGAGAGGGCATACCTACATCTTAAATGCCTCCATGCCATGTTCAGCATGCCCTGCTCTCAGCTAGCTATATGCGCAAGAAAGCAGCTATTTCTGAGGTTAGTCATAGTAAAAGATATATATTTTTTAAACAAAATATTTCCTAATCCTTTAATTGCTGTGAGTCCTCTTGAGTTTTGCTGCAGGATATTAGCCAGAAGCTAATGGTGGATTCAGGTAAGTGAATCCTGGAAACGCAGTAGATGAGACCACAAGTTAGCAGTAGATCTTCCTGCAGAAAGTGGGTTATTATTTGTCAAAGCCAGCATGGGTTAGAGCATCAACTGTGGAGTTACACTGGACTTTCTCCTACAGCTTCGGGTGGCTACTAATAGCCTTTTAACATCAAGTAAGACTGTGTAGCTTGGAAATTGCCACAGGGTAAGGAAAGGGTCCTCAGTGACAACACTGAGCTGCAAACGTGACTTTTCCTTAGGGGACAGAAAGTACAGAAGAATGGGTTAATGTATCTTTTAATGTTTCAAACACTTTAGAAAATAAGAGAAAAAATAACTGGATCCAAATGCTTTGGAAAATAAGAGAAAAAATAATTGGATCGAGAACCAAGAGCACATCAACCCTAAGCTTGATGACTAATTGCCTCGCTCTTCTGCTTCACATATTTGATCCTCATTTCCACTACCAGATCAAGACTTACATCCACAAAGACTCCCTATTTATGTTTTATGAAGTATAAACCTCTTTTGGATATTGAAGTTTTACACGAGTTATCATTTTCCCACAAGAAAGACAGATTTTCGAAGTACAGCAAGGCACCTCAGCTTCCAGCAGCTTGATTTCTGCGAGGCGCTTGGGGTCACCCCCCAAAGAGCCACTTGTTTCAATGCCACCAGGCTGCTCTGCACAGCAGCGGTGCTGGGCTCCACGCATGCCCGGTTCGGGAGGCTGGGAAGCACGGAGACGGCATACGGAAAACACAAAGCACCAAAGACAGAAAGCGGGCATTTTGGTAGGCACGAGGGAGAAGCAATTACTGTTTGAACATTTTTGAGCACCTATGAGCTTGTTCTTCCTAGTGGAAATGTTCCTTGAGGAAATTAGGCCTTTGTTGAACGAAGCCCTGTGTTCTCAGAGTCCTGATAAATTTATCTTACTTGCTTAAAATAAACTGTTCTGCTATAACAAATCTCCTTCAGACTAAGGGGATTTTTATGCAAGGTTTATGTGAACTGAAATGAAGACTTAAAGTCACAACATAACAAATCATTTTCTTTCCTAGTATTATGTAATTAGAAAGTGCAGCTCATTTCAGTTAGTTGCCATCCATCTTTTTTCTCTCTTTCTTTCCTAGCCAAGGTTGAAGATACAACGTAATTGGAAAAGGGAGCATTAGTAAATAACTGCTTGAAAATAGATTTCTTAAAAATCTTTTAGTCCAGATCTTGCTAAAACAATGACTGGCCTTAAGAGATAAAATGGTAAAGTATTAGAATACAGTCCTTGACACTATCATCTGATTCCAAGTCTGTGGCTAAAAAGCTAGAAGCCTTTCCTTTTTCCTCCTCCTTTTACATTAAACATATTCCCAGGAAAGTCTGTCCCTTAAAATGTGAGATATTTTTCCATCTTTAAGCACTTTAGCATTTGAAACGACCACTAAGCTTATGTTACTGTGTCCATCATAACACTAATTCATATTTGTTTCCAGCAAGTTGCATTGCATGTGTCATGCCAGGAGCTCCCGGTGGCTGCTGGTACCTGAGCCCCACAGGCAAGCAGCAGCATGTAGCTGCCCATATGCAGTTACCACTGGCAGACTCTGGAGGCAGAGGAAAGGGGGCGAGGAGGTGTAGGTCTGTGGTGGTAGGAAGGCAAACAGTAGCTTGGAACGGCAGCATGCAGCAGAACGCAGGTTACAGTCTCGCTTTGCAAAGTGAGTGACAATGGATACAAAGGAAGAGATGGGATAATGCATTGCCATAGAGCTGACCCGTAATTTATATCACCACATTAACCCCACAAAGTACACTTGCAATTTTTTCCTGTATCTTCAAAGTGTTCAGAATTTTCCTGTCCATTGGCTCTTCACCCATGTGCTCCAGAATGCAAAAGTAGAACCCAACTACAGGCAGATCACTGTTTGCTTTCAAGGAGTTGCATACAATCTTTTGTAACTTATATTAAAAAAGAAGATAGTGCCTCCTACTATATCTTCCCCTTATGCTAACATGTTCTGAATTCTTCATTAGAAGCACTAATTATTACTTAGCCAATAGGAACTTAATTAAAAACAACTCCTGCAGTGCTAGAAATTTAGTATATTTTTAAAGTTTATTTCAATCTTGGAAAGTATATGCTCACATAAATGTATGAATCTATATACTTACGTACCTAGGTGTATTTACTTTTCTATAAATGCAGTTTTTTTCTTTCAGGCCTGAAAGAGAGTGAAGGTCACACTTTAAGAGTAATGTCACCACAGTAAATACTCTGTCATAAGACATCTAAGCATCAGAGTGCCTTTCAATTCCATTTTAAATCTCTGTGGTTAAAAATTACTCTAGTAGTATATGAAAGTATTACAGTTGTCTTGCAGAAAGGCAGCTATGATTTCCCCACACCTACATGGTGCTGCTACTACATATTAACCTATTCTATCTATTTGCTTCCAGTTGAAGAGAATTTTAAAATTATTATTTGCACTTTACACTTTGAATTTGAAGTTACTTTTGTTCTATACTCTCCTTCCTTCTCCTTCTCCATCTGCCTGATATACTGAGATAGATGAAAACATTTTGGGGAGACCAGCAGTTGATTCATTCCCATTAAGAGGTTATCTGACCCTGTTGAACATTCCCAGAACAGAGAAACAATAAAATGTAATAACAAAATGTTGGGGAAAAAAATGAAGCCAGAGCTCTTCTTCTCTCTCTGTCTGTTGACAAAAGAGAGGAAGGAAGGAGATTAGATTCTCCAGTTCAGGTGAAACCCAGGGTATTGATAAAAATACTTGTGATCTATCTTAATAGAGCCAGATTAAATGGTAATTTAAATTAAATTGTAGTTTAAATTAAATTGTAGCTGCTAGATTGTGGAGTTATCAGACCACTAAATTACAAAGCTTAAAGTTGCTGTAATCGTTAGATTTCAAAACTATAAACAAAAAACATGGTGAAATCATACTTTTGGTCTTGAGACAGTTCTTAAAGCTGAAGGTGAACCATTACTTAGACTACTGCATACATGCCTTTGTCCTGCTGAGGTATGAATTATAGAAAACAGTCACAATAAGAGCACTACCAAAGCAAATCCTGATGTGTCCAGCAAATACAAAATTCTTACTTTGGAAGGCTTTGGTTTTTTTTTGTTTTTTTTTTTTTTTAGAAATTATTATTAAACTGAAAAAGGACAAAGGAGTTTAGATAGGTCAGGTAAGTACAGGATTTTCTATTAAAATACTCATACAGTCTAGTAGCACAATTAAAGTTTCCTTATGATTAAAAAAAAAAAGACACGCATCCCCATCTCAGTGTTTGTCATTGTCTTCACAACCCTTCCAATAGCTAGCAATGAATGTTTTCACGAGTATAAACATGATTTATATGGTTCTCAAGCTATAACACATTGTGCATTGATGAGGACTTGATGCAATAAATCACACTGGTTTGTGCTGGGCAGAATGAAATGTGCATTGTAAGACTATGCTGATTATTGGCATGCTAAACATTAAGTTTTTCCAGGTCTGTCATCAAGAGGTTGCATTCACAGCACCTTTGCACATCAAAGGCTAACAGTGCAACAGCGATATTTCATTAGCACAGAAGTTACATCTTACTCTGTTGATAGATTTAATTATCAAGCGTCAGAGTAACCAGCATTTGCTAGGGATGCTTTCACTTCCCTGGGATCCCCAGTGAGAGCAAATCAGTCTGGTAGTTCAGTTCACAATCTGCAGAAAACATCTTGATGCTAAGCCAAAGCAAGTCATGCTGTTGTTTCATTTCTTTGCATCTGTTTCAAAACACATGAGAACTTGTTTCTTTACTCTGAATTAGATTAGAATGAATTTGATTTTACTTCATTATTAAAGTGTGTTTGGGTTAAAAAGTAATTTCAGGTTGGTCTCTTAGGGGACCAGTAAACTCCATAGTACATAATTCTCTGTTAATCATTTTCATTGGGCAAGATGTTTCCATGAAGGTGCTAGACCTAGTTGAATGTTGTTTATACAAGCTGGTAGGCTTTTCTGGGGGTGGGGGGAGCAGGAAAGGTCTTGTAGTTGCCAGGAATTAAGCAAAGCCACTTCAGGAAACAGAAGGATACAGAAGAGACAAAAAACAGGGACCCTAGAAACTCGTAACATACTACTACCTTCATACCGAGACCCTGCTTTCAAGTGCATTAACTTTGCTAAATTGCAGCTCTTTGGGTTATTTCTATGTTCTTTTATTATTATTATTACTGGGACATATTTAAAAAATGACTCAGCATTCAGTGAATCAAGCTAGAAAAAACACATGGTTTTGCTAACATCAAATAGATGTAAAAGTGTATCACCACAAGTCTCAAATGCTTCATTTTTTAGAGCATCTCTCAATGGTTAGTCTGGGTCAGCAGCATGCCTTTTGCCATCCCAGTGAAATAAGTTATAAATCACAGCAAGCTGTGCTTGCATAAATTCAGAGTGCCTTCTCAAAGCCAAGCTTCCCAATACTTGGTGAGTCAAACATGCTCAACTTAACAACGTAGCAGCAAGAACAATAAATTCTGTGGTTTTCCAACAAGAGGCCAAATTCCAGCTGTACTGGTGTCTTTCAGTTCTGACAACCAGGAGCTCAAATGCAGTTGATCTGTATACACCTGAGAAAGAATCTGCAGTCTTGTTTCTTCTTTTTTCCTTCTAATACTCAATTGTTAATTTTAATATTTAGCATATCTTTAGAGGGTGGTAGACATGCTGACTCTGTAATATTCTTTAAAATCTAGTCTTGTACTGATGCTTTCTTCCAGCAAGAAGAAAAGTGTCCTACCAAAAGGTAGGGAAAAGAATCAGAACTTTCTAGAGATTTTCGGATCTTAAGCAGTCTTTGCTGTTTTCTTTTCCTCAGCGAGACATCAAAGGCTAAGCAATATTGGTACTGTCAGAGTTCTTTCTGGATGGAAGTTGCACATGGAAACTGAATCCAAATATTAGTAATAATCTCATATGTTAGAAGTGAAGTGACAACTCAAATTAGTGTTTTAGGAAACAAGTATGAACCCCTGGAGAATTATTTGACTGAAAGACAAGTAAATAATTAGGCTCAACTCTGAGAGTGAGACTTCTCCCACACAAAAGCTATCTAAGCTGTTATCTCCTGCTATAATAGCTTAGCAAAAGGATAAAGCAGAGTTGTTTGTACAAGCAATAATCTCAGTGTAGGCATAGCTATGGGGCAATTTAGCTGGAGATAGAAGTGTTTCTAAACAAGCAAAAAATAAGAGTAATGCTCGTGTCTCTCTGTATTCCAGCCATTTTCTCCCGTGCATTTCTCCTTCTTCTGTTTTTGCTACTGGTTAGAAAGTGACTGCAGCATTCGCATCTGGGAAAGATGGACCAGAGACATTTCTCAATAATTATTTGATTATGCCATGTTTAAAAGTTTTAGAGAATTTATAGTAAAAGAAATGTTTTAGTCATAGAATCCTAATACAAACAGGATTAAAATGCACTTCAAGAGCTGATCTAATATATTGCTTTGTCCCCAGGCTGGATTAGCTATAGTAATTATGTTATTTGAGGTGGGTGTCTTTCTAACCCAGCCATCTTTCCTTGCCAATTGCCTGTGTTTTCCAAACACACTTGCAGGCATTGCTAGCAACCCACCTCCATGCAAAAAATCATAGCCGGAGCCAGCACCTGCATATAAGCAGATACCTACATGGAGGAACCCACCCAGCAGCTTAGACCAGCACCTGTCAGGATGTGGTAACAATCAGCTACATATGCTGGAGTTTAGACAGGCTTATTCTTAAAGACCTCCAAGGGTGGGGATTTTGTAGTCTCCATACACAGCCTAGGCTGGTGCTTCTCAATCCTTAGAAAGCTCCCTAATGCCTTTCCTCACCACAATTTAAATGCATTAGTCTCAGCCTACCCACCACAGACACAAAAAACAGACTTTTATTTTCTTCCTTATGTCAGCCATATCTGAAGCCTTTCGTCTCTCTTCAGTCTTTCCCTGATTAAGCAAGCACAAATTACTCAACATCTCCTTTCTCTCAGACTCTGGTTTTCTGGATTTCTAATCATTCTCAGCAGTCTCCTCCAGAGTTTTCCTAACAGCACTGAGCAAACTCAGACATCCGATCCTGTATGTGCTATTCTAACTGATCCCTTGCAAGCTGCTGGGTTTTTGCCCTTCCCCATCGTGGTTAGCAGTATGACATTGATAACTCTTGTTTTCGATCTACTGCAACCACCAGATTTTCTGCAGAACAGCGAGCGGCCAGCTGTTCCCTCGCTTGTGCCCCTTCTTCCCTCATCTGCGCTTGCACAATTCACTGAACAACGCCAGAGTGCAGATCCTCATCTGTAGGGAATCACTTTTTCTTAATTCAAAATACCCTGCAATTTTGAATACTAATCCTGTTTTCTTCAGCCAACTGCAAAATAATGTTTTTCTTTTTAGAATGCTTTTTTTCCTGTTTTTGCTAGAGTATCAATTCCTAAGTCATGCCAGAACACTCTCATCTTTTTAGATTTTATTTTAATTTTAATCCTTTGTGCGTGGGTGTGTAGCAGGAAAGCAGCTTTGAGCTTTCTTTGACCTCCCCCAACACAGAATAATCTTTCAATGTCACTATGCTTTATTTCTTCTTTCCTAGATAAGGAATGGTCATGCTTTGCTCATGTGAGAATGGAAAGCAACACAGCAATAAATACAAAAGTAAACAACATTGCTATTCAATCTGTCACTCTCCTATAGCTTTACCAAGTCTTTCTTCACATGCCAGAGCATTCAATTTTTTTCATTCACTCCTTTTCTTTCTTCCTGACTTGCCCTCGACTCATTGCCCTTCAGAAAAAATTCGGTAATTAGCGGGCAAGTTGCAAATACATCTCTGCTGATTTTCTCAGAAGCAGCATAGCATTTAACAAACAAACAAACAAAAAGCCCTTCTATTTCACGAACACATGGAAACAAACGAGGAAATGGAAATTATAGCCAAGATGCCCCATCATACCATATGCAATATTCCTCCCTATTGCAGATCAGTCTCGTCCCTAATGCAAAAACTTAGGACAGCTAAGTTGTCCTGCCATTTTTGGCCGCCAATTGTAATGTGATTTCCAGCAAACCAGTAATCTTACTGCACATGAAAAGCTAAGGTTTCACACAACTTCTCTGGTGATAGCTGAAGCACCCTGCTGTCTCCTATTAAAGGGGCTTCTGCACCCCTGTGCCATCACACTGGGTGGCACTGACACCTGTCAGTGCACTTATCGTAGTAAGCTGAAATAGCTGAAAAACAACAAGAAAAAAAAAAAATCTTTCAGCCTTCACTGCTCAGCCATTCCACATGGCCACAGCTGCCAGTGTGAAACCACAACCAAACTTGCCATTTTGGAGAAAACAAGGAAAACAATGCTTGTATCAGAGTGGTTCATGGGCTTCAGCTGAACAATACTTCTCAAATGCTCTGACATTCCTTCCATTACGAGATCCTACACAAGTACCCCAGGTTGTGAAGTTATAGATACCCTGCGCATACAAGGATCCTAATGCCTGGTGCAAAAAGCAATGCACGATGGAGCAATGCTCCGCTGCAGAGCTCCAGGCCAAGGAAAGGGACAGGGCTGTGGAAAGGACGGGCTGTGCCCAGTTTTGCCTAGATAGTGCATAATCCAGCATCCTACCTGTGCTGTGCCCAGCTGCAAGAGATTTCTTTAGAAATTGGTAAATGTTAACACCTGGCATGCCACAGTGATGGATTTATGTTCACACCTTTTTTTTTTTTCCTCCAAATTTGGGGCAGAATTTGCCTTTTAGAACAACGAAAAAGCCTCTTTGAAAAATTGTATCTCACTTCTTGTCTTCAGGTAATACTTGCTGAAGACACTATTTTCTTAACTCCTTGATGGGCGAATGAGCTGCATTTTACCCAGAGTTATACAGGATTATAAATCAAAAGGATTAATTACTTATTTTTACCTTGCTACAAGAGGCCAACATAAAAGATCTACGTTCAAATCCCTTCTGTGCAAAGCAAGGTCTCCCACTTTCACAAGCAGCTACTTGATGAAAATGACACTCCTGCTCTGTGACAGTAAGTATTTCAATATTTAGATGGAATAGAAACATTTTCCCAGAGCAACCAAGTGGCCATGTCCGAGAGTAGCAGACAGGTCACTGGGCCTTGGCACTGAACTGAGAAATGGTGAAAGTAAGAGTCGCACTTCAGTTTCTACTTCAGTTGGGAAAAAATTACTTGAATCCATGACTCTTCCTTCTCAGATATGTCTCTTAACCCTAGGGATATAATGTAACCCTGAGTTTTCTGAACAGCAGCTCTGTACATCCGAAAGAAAGTTCCTCCCTTAAGGAATTATCTACAAAAAAAACACCCATTCTAGATCCTAACAATATTGTGATATCCCATCATGGCCAGTTTCCGTCATGCAGAGGCTGAGACATGAGATGGCTCCATTCTCTTTTCCTGTTTGGGTGTTTTAGTCTACCCACTCCATATATAGAACACACTCTTAAAGAGCGCTAAAAGAGTTGAGGAAAGAGGAGCAAATGACATGAAGTATATGTAGTTTAGGCTTAGTTTTATTGATCATGGTGAAAATCCAATTCCCAGTTAGCAAATGTTCTTTTAAAATATGAAAGGCCATGAAAAGATGTTACTTCTGAAAGATGTTATAACATTAGGGAAGAAAAATTGAGAGAAATGAATTAACGCTAAGTGCTGTGGCTTTGAACTATTGAACATCAATTAATGTGCACCACTGATAGTTTAATACACTTCCAATACTCTTGCAGAAAGGACAGCGATGTAATTACAACCTAAATTCTAGCCCTCAGCCTCAGGAAATACATTCAGCTTCACAAACGGCCTGAATCTTTTTAGCTTCTCTGAAACTTTCAAAAACACCAGTGGGACTTGGCAGTCAGCAAGGATTGCAGAATAAGTCCCCAGAGCAGAAAAAAATATGCAGTCCATAGGAAAATTTCAGTAAACTGTCTGTCCCTCCCTCCGGAGGCAGCTGCAGCTGCTGTGGGGAAGGAAACACCTACAGCTATGATTAACTACAAAACTGAAGGTCAACTTTGAATCCTCCAAATGTGTTAATATAATCTAATGCTTATGTTAAAAACATGACATATTTCTAACATCTCTGTGGTGGTGTTCAATAAAAAGCTTAAAAAAATCTAGTTTGATTAGCTGTGACACAAAGACATCTTAAATTCTTTTTTGGTTTTTGTTTTAGTCTCTGTGATTTTCCAAAAAGTGCATATATACAGGGTCACAGCAAAAAAAATGATTTATAGTCTAACTTCTTAATTTTCCAGTTCATTAGCAAGTCCTCATTTACTTCAGTACCTTATTTTTCTCTGTCCAAAGCATTATCCTTTGTGTTTCCGATTTCATACAAGTATACCGTAATATCCACAGAATATTAGAAAAAAATAATTACCTGTAATCTTTATGAAAAACAAATCATTGCAAATAACCCACGGTGATCGTATATTAAAAAAAAAGAAAAAAGGAAAACATGGTTGACATTCATTAATCTACTAAGAAAGCATATTTGTTTCTTTCCAGACAATTAAAATGATAAATTTGAGGCCTTAAAGAATACTACATAATTTCAAGAACAATAGGAGAGCATTAATCTAAAATTTTGAAAATACTTCAGGATATTTTCAATTTTTGCTTCTTAGAGCTATATTTTAAACAGAAAGTCTTATAAGCAGACTAACTGCTAGCTTGCTGGATACATTAGCTCTCGAGTAATGTCATATTACACTAAACCGTACGAACATACATTCCAAAGAGAAAGAACTGGTAAAAGAAATTCAAATACCAGTTGGGAAAATTTGACCCATGGTGAATTTTTTCTGTAAAGGGATAGTTCTTCAACTGATGGTGCTATGCCAAGTTATACCAGAAACAGGATTATTCTGATCCTAGTTATGCACCTAACTCACCTGCTTTTACACCAACTCCCAGTCAAAGGCATCACCGTTCAAGGAGCCACATTCTTCACCTTCACGATACAGGACACTACCTGCGCAGATGAAGAAAGAACTTTGTGCCCCAGAGTCCTATTTACTGATGGATGAAAATATTTAATTGTCCAAAAATTCATACATAAATTAATCTTCTGAGTCCTGAAATATTAATGATTTATAAGACTAGCTGCCTGACAAACACATGAGGAAAAGCATTCAGAATTAATACATAAAATGAAAAATACATGCCAGATGTTTTAACTGCTACCTTCTCTCATTAGTAAAAGGTAATTACTTTTAATTCTTTAAGAAATCAGTTTAGGAAGCATATGAATATGAAAAACACCAAAATAAATGTAAATGGACACAAATGTCATTGAAATCTTGCTAGATTAACAGAAAAAATGGCATATAGCTGAAACTCTGGCTCTGCCTAGTGACAAGTCTTCTATTGAAGCTAATATGTAATTAATTAATACCATGTTTTTTTGTGGAAAAAGGGCCCTAAAAATCAGAAATAAACACCCCCAAAAATCTCTGGGTATCCTGTCCATAAGTTAAAATCACAGCCTAACATAAATTATCCATCTCAATCCATGCTGTAGTCAACAATCATAGAAAAAGAAAGAGGAACATAGGTTTGCTAAGGTGGTCATGGGGTTGCTAAATCTCATTTCTGTTGCATGTTATTCTTCATAAATGACTTATCGCAGACCCAGGAGTCGAAGCCAAGTTCCAAGCCCCAGTTCTCCTGCAGCCATACTATCCGGAACCTTACTCCCTTTCTTTCACTTATATTATGAAAGCTCATAATTGTCTTTGCAAACTTCAACTGTGGTTAATGTTCAGCAATCTAAGAAAAATTCTTGAGGTGCACTGGCTCTAAAACATAACAAATTATTTCTTATGATCAATATCTTGAATTCCATCCAGAAACGGATTAAAAATCACAGAAGGTCAAAAAGCGTTGGTCAAGTATCTACTCACCACACATATTAATGCTCTAACGGAATTATTTTGCAGTCTTCCAGCTTCTGAATGGGTCAGGGATGCACTTTCCTACAAATGACATCATGGTAAGCTCATCCTGAGAGCAAATGGACCTGGATAATCCTGCAGCAATAGGAAAACTTCACTCTCTTTCCCGAGGCTGCCCACGAATGAAGTGCTGCTTCCTGGCCCTTGCAGGAAACTCCACCGCCACGTGGACTGCCGATGCTCAGACCTTTTACAAACAGCACCTCACCTTCTTCCATTTTGAGGTACAGAGAGCATTTCCACCAAGAAAAATTTGACATCCTTTCCCAGGCTACCCCATTAATGCAGTGTCCTCTAGACTGTGGCACCAAGCCACTGTTTGCCCAGAGCTCAAGTCCATCAGGGTGCACCATTATTCTCAGCAGCGGGCAGCTGGAGCTGACAGGGTGCCCAGTGCTCTGGGTACCGGGTGCTTGGTACTTGGTCCCAGCACACCAACAGCCACAGCCCCCCCTTCGCCAGACCAGTCCCGCCAGAAAGCCAGTGCTGCTTCCCTGGCTGTAATGGCAGAGGAGACTGGTTCACAGTCAAATACGATGCGATATTCACTCAAATTCACAGTCAAGCACAGCATTTGGCTATTAGGCTATCTGCAGCTAATTAGGGTATGCCTATTCTGTAATTTTTGGTATATAGAATCCTGCTTACCACACCAGCAGCTCCCAAGCTTCCTCTAAAACAAACAAAAGAAACCCCCCAAAACCCCTAAACTCTCCAACATAAATTTGCTCCTGCTGTTAATTATCTTTATATTTTTCCCCCACTGTGCTGTCCACCTCAAGTCTCTTGCCTGAAGTACTGGCTCAAGATGACAAACTATAAAATGAATCAGCACATCTATATGTAGTCTGGGGTCTTTTCTACTGCTGCTGTGACACCAAGCTATACAAAGTATAATAACAACATTGTACGCCCATTGTATAGACTGCAAAAATTACATGTGAGCCAGAGAAAAGCTACAACAGTGCTGTATTCTTGCTGTGTTACATATATATGTATGTGCTGTATTATATTCCTGTGTTATGGCTGGCACCTTTTTAACAGGAATATGTATAGAAAACCGATTTAGGACAGCTTCATCTACTAAAGCATCGCTACTTCCAAGCAGTCTTGGGCAGCTGAATTATGGAATACACATACTTTTAAATTTCTCCTGACTGAAGAAAATTGGAAGACAGTAATGTAACATAACCTTGGCTAGAGCAGGACAAATTGGAGATTTGGTTCAAATAAAGCATAACTGCATTGTTATTTTACATCAAGTCTGGCTCTAGACACTACAAAATTAACTATCACCGTTACTAAGAAGAAGTCACAGCTGAGTGGGGAGCCCCACTCCAAGGCACTTTCTAGATCCTCTCAAATGCTATACCTAAAAGTCAAACGCAGTAAAGCTGGATAGGACGTGCTAGCTACTACTAGTTTCTTACCTGCCTGTCACCAGTAATAAAGACGTTTGCCTTTATTGCTGTGACAGTGAAAGGTGCTCTGCTGTTTTTGTGTTTTCCTCATTAATCTCTGGCCCTTGTTTCTGATCACTTGGCATCAGCTTCTGCTTCCAATGGGCTGCTCTGCCAGGATGGGCCCAGGAACTGGTCATTCAGGGAACAGTCGGCAGCTTCTTGTACAGGTCCCACACGTACAACAGCCTGATCGCACCTGCGCAGCTGTATGGCTGCAAGTCCAGCATTTCACGTAGTACTAGCCAGCACTTAAACTGCATTTACTGATATGTACGACTCAGACAATGAGATATACTGACCTTGAGAAACCCGCTATTAAAGATGAAGAAAAATGTTTCCATCAAAACATGTTTCAAAAGGAAACTTCTGATTTATTCAAACAGGGGATTTTCATGCAAAAAATGTCTGTATTTGCTTGATTTTTCTTGATAAAAATATTTTAAAAATAGAAGCATTTTCATTTTGGCATCTACATAAAAAAAAATCTAATTCAAAATATCCTGGTTCAAATCTCTTTAAATAATGAGAAATTTAGGATTAGTACAAAGGCAAAAAAGAAAGAAAATGAACTTGGTTAAAAGCAATACTTTATGAAATCATTTTCCAAAGTTTTTGGATTTCTGATTCACAAAAATTTTGGGGGAAAAATGTCAGCCTCTCAAAAAGTTCAGCTTTATCTATAGCCTGAAGCTATCACTCATCTAGCTCTGCAGAACTGGCTATTATTTAAAAATGCTTGATATAATTTCATTCAAAATATTCAAATTTGTACATGAAACATTTTAGTCCATATAAAAATTTATGTCTAGTCCCATTAGTAGCTTTGGCATGTTTTTAATTCCCTGGAGGTAAGTGTGCATAACATACGCGGCTCCACAGTAAGTATGAATTACCAACTGGTAGACATTTTTAGTAGAAAGCTCCTGATATGAATGTGTATGATGATGGAATGTCCTTTTGTTTTTAAAATAAATCTCCTCCTCTGATAGAATCATGGATTCACAGAATAATTTAGATGGGAAGCAAGCTCTGGAAGTTATCCAGGCAAGGTTACATTGGAAGCAGATCAGGTTTCTCAGGGCTTTGTCCTGTCAAGTTTTAAATACATCCAAATGACACAACTTGACCCTTCGACATACATCCCTATAGCCTGCAAAGGCCTCATTTGTTCAAGAGCTTTTCACAAAGATAGACACCTCCTCTACTTCCTGTCTTGTCTGTAGCCTAACTGCAGCAGCTCTAGCTATACAGTCTGGTCCTCTCTTCCTGATGCAGCAGAAAAACAGAAGAGATCTTATTATGCCTAAAATAAGCATCTCATACACATAAGGAGAAAACTTTGCTGCTGTTGTCAAATAGTCTCCCCTGATGCAACCTACAAGAATTATGTGAATAATATCACACTCTCCTCCTCACTGACACCTGCAGATTTATACCTTGCAATGTTTCCACCTTCTCCTAATCTATTTCACTATAAGTAAAAATAGAAACAGACCTTTAATTATTTAAATAATCATTAATTTTTGCCTTCGCTATATGCAGTCACAGAAAAGATTTAGATCTGCCCTTCAATAAATCAATGTGCCTCCACTTGGACAAGATCCTAGTACCAGCACAGCTGGGCACGTAACTTCACAGACTTAAACAGAATAATTCTTGCATATCATGGAAACATTAAGAATAAATTTGGTCTAGTATTTCAGAAGAGAAATTTTTAGTAGGACTTTCAGGTTTGAAGGTTGAGTCAGAACTTTTCTAAAATAGTATTGAAGTCTATGTCTTCAATATTATCTTAGATGCTGCTGAAATAATGTCTAAGTCAAGGAAAAATTCTCCTGTCTTGTCACTTTTTGATACTTTCTGGATATATTAATCTGGCTAATAGCATTGTGAAACGGCTTTTTTCTGAGCAGGAATAGACTATTTGTATGTATTCATGAATGGTTCCATTCCAAAGCTACCGAGTTTTTATATTTTCTCAGTTACCCCCATAGTTATGGTTTATAGGTCTATTTGGTGAAACTCATAAAATGATTCTTTTTGTGCATTGGCAGGTGCTGTAGTGGCAAAAAATATAAAAATTGCTATCCTCATTCATCTGGCATAAAAATGATATGTTCTGAACCACTTGATATCACATGAAATGTGGCTGTTACATCTTCACTGCTACCATAGCACTTAAAAATGCACCTGAGAGAGCATTGACAGGTCGCTGACCTGAGGAGTTAACACTCTAAACAGGATGAAACTATACAGTTAGAGGATTAGACGCGAGGGAGCAAGAGATACATGCCGGGAGAATAGAGATACAACAACGGGTGGGTGAAGGGAAAGAAAAATGAAGACCATTTAAAAACTGTTCAAAGAAAATGTGAAGATGAAGCTCAGTGCAGGGCATAGGTTTAGGAAGATGAGATGAAGAGAGCACTGGAGGGAGACACCACATGTGGAAGAACATTGTAATCAGGGGAACATATTCAAAAGAACAAGTGATGTGCCAGAAAGAATAGATAGAGAAAGATTTTATGTTTAGCAATCTGTAAATGGGATTTGATGAAGCACACATATGGAGATTTAAGTAGCTCATGAGAAGGCGTTACTGAAACTAAAGACTCTGTGCATGTGTGCGTGTTTAACAGAGAGAAATAATTATATTTTTGAGTGATGAGAATCCAAATAATGAAGATAGCGTGTGGAAGAGCAATCCAAGATTGCAAGTTTTTTCAAATTTTACTGAATAAAGAATAGAACGTTTCTGTCAACAGCTAAAAAAGGAGAAGAGAATTTGTTGATATATCATGCTTCATTATACACCATTAATATGAACTGTAAGGGAGCTCAGATTGCATTTTGTAGGAAAAAAGGGAAAACTAAACACATACAGATGATGTAAAGAAAAGGACGAAAGTCAAACAAGTTGTTACATACTTTCAAAATATGCTAGAAGAATTTCAGCTTGCCTGTTTTAATGCACATAATCACAGCTTGCCTGATATTCTTGGCAAATGTTGTTTCCTACTAGAAGTCTCAGACTGGATGAGAATCTTAAATGTAAATCTCACACTATCCCAAGTGTGCTGTGGGGGATTTTTCCTCTAACACATATCATTGCACGTCTGAAGTTGGAACTTTTTCCAAGGACTAGCTTTCAGTTGGTTTAATTACTCAGTCACGGACAGTATCACCCACAATGACCTCGCATGTCAAGAATTAACGCATTATACCACTTAAGGCCACTGGGACTTGTGTTAGTTTTCATCATTTCTTCTTAGCTGACAAAACAACGCTGTTCTCTGCTTAAAGTCATAACGGACAATTGAGTGGCTTTTGTTGGAAGATGGTCAGCAAAAAAGCTCTGCTGAGCTCCGAAGCCCTCTGCTCCAGCTGCTGCCCAGTGCCTGGGAAGTCAGGCACGTCCTAGAGGAACCCCACTGAGAGGGCAAGCAGGCGTCACGTTGCCACTTTCTCTAAAAACCTGGGAAGAAGGCATCGTTACAGGGATGACCAACTGCGAGAGTATTTTCTGCTCTATGGTGATAGATGGTTCGAGTTACACCAAACTTGCGGCGCATCTGGGATTTGATCTCTCAACCACATGACTGCTATTGTAGTTGTTATAGCAAACACTGCATGCTTGCACACAGCGATGAGAAGATGCAAGTGTAATGCTATTATCAACATCAAGAAAAACTGACAGCTGTGCTCATTCTTTTGCTTGGCAAGAATAAGATGAATGATGGATACATAGATCTTGAACTGTTGAAACCGCTACCCTCACATGTGCTCCTCTATCCCACAAGCATCCAATTTACATAGGCATTTGTAAGCTCTCTTCACAGTTCATATACTCTACAGTGTAGTTTGAATGATCTTTATCGAGTAACTTTACACTTATACCATTCATAAATAACATTACCCTCACAATCACAATGCTTTCAAGCATTAATCTTACAGGTATCTTAACAAGTTTATTGTCAACAAAATACGACTTTCCTAGCACAACTAAAGGCATTTCATCCTGAAACATTATTTCCTCAAATGACGCACTTTCCAAGCAAAAAGCAATGTACCATAAAGTTAACTATTATTCTTATTCCATTGAAAGAAAAAGCAGACTAGTATAAAGTATAAAGGTGCAGCACTACGTTCTTATGCCTATGGTACCATACTTATTTTTTTTACATCAATTCTTTTGTCTGTCAGAAATCAGCAAAACTTAATCAGGCCTCTCCATAGCCTAATTAATTCTTGTTAGTCTTCCATATCAACATTTACAAAAGGCCTTATATAAACATCAGATACTTTAGCCTAGCATACAGGTATATACAGATAAATATAGAGAAGTGATATACATAAATTAGGTCAAATTCTACTGCCCCCTCCTGTCACTAAATAGAAATTGAACCAAAATGCAAATTATTCATAGAGTAAGATACTACTGACCACCTCCCTTACAGGAACCTCTCAGTAAAAAAAAAATTTAGGTGCCCACAATATACTAAAAGTTTTTTCATTTGTCCATCAGGCCCTATTCACTATTGCCTTTTCATAGAGAGACCACTGTTAGATTTTCTTATTCCTTATTTGCCTTCATTTCTTAAACAATCTCTGTTCTCTTAAATCCTGCTTCTATTATTATTAAAGAAATGGCCATGAGGATGACTTTCAGAGTGCTGGTCAGATAATGCTTCTAAATTTTAAATTTGAACATTTAAAATAGCCCTGAAATTTAAAAAACCTGACATTTAATTTGTGGAGATGATTTTCAATATTTTTTTATTTTGATTATTCCAATTTATTAAAAAATGTATTTTTAACATAAAAATGTCTTAAATTTAAAAAAATTTTAAAAATGTATTTTTAACATAAAGCATCTACTCTCTATGAAAATTCCTAGGTAGTAAAAAAAAAATCTCAAGATCGAAGAAAAAAAATTTAATAGAAATTTTATAATCTTTTTCAGTCATTTATGCCTTTTTTTGTCATGAAAAAGCAGCAGCATTCAAGATATTCTGTCATCCATTAGGACTTGTGGAAAATGGTGGCGGTACTCGGAATCTACAATTCTTTTTCCAATACTGCCAGCTTTCTCCAAAAAACCCCACCAACATTAGTTCTCCACATGAAGTGCAGGAATGATAACGCTCCTGGCCTCTGGTTCTTACATCCCTCAGAAAATCTCTCTCCAGTCTGGCATCCTAAAACTTGGCCTGAGGCAATTTTTCCCTGTAATGCCTTAGGGTTAAATCATAATATGGATTTTATGAGTATTAATACTTGCACCTGTTTGAAGAATCCAGCACCCTAATCTAATTTCTTTCATGAACCTGCCATTTAGTTTTTAGCTATTTAACAATAAGCAACCACATAAGCTCACTCCTCAATTGTCCCTCACAAACAATGCAGAAAATTGCCTACCTTTGGATGAAAGTGCCATCCAGAGCACAAACTGTTATCATTATGGTTACTACTAATCAAGACGGATAAAATTAAATGTTATCCTTTAAATTCTAATGCCTCATCACATGCAAAAGAAGCTGGGCTGCACAGTCAGAAACTATTTTCATGGAGAATATCCAGAGCTTGACTCTGGGCCTGAAGGAAGGAGATGGTGATCAGTCCTAGAGAGGAGGGAACCACCAGGATACATCACTCTTTTCCCCCTGCTGCTGTCGGAAGTTGGATCGCACTTGTTGCTGTTTCAGGCAGCTTCCCTCCCTCTCATCCTGGCAACGGAAGCAGAAGTGGAATTATTGGCTCACGGAGAAACAGGGGCTATTGCTGCTGCAGGGCAAATAATCCGCAAAGCTCAGTGCCTTGCTTGCAGACACAGTAAAATCTGCAAGCACCACACCGCAGTTTCAGTGGACCATTTTATTGTTTAGTTCACATTAAGCTGAGTTCATGTCTGTTCCCACCGTGCGACCAAGATGATGAATTGGTGTGCACCTCTGACAGTTTTTGTCAAATGGAGGGGAAATGAGCTGAAATCCGCAGCTCAGAGCAATGCAAAAAGATCAATTTCCAGTGCATGTGTTATTCCGGCACTGCTTATCATGCATTACAAAAATTTGCAATAAAGCTCTTCAGTAGGTAAACTAAAAATTGGTACAGCATCTAATATATATCACAAAGTTTAGGTTCTTTTTTTCAAAATTATTTTTCTGTGAATGCAGCCAGTGATATTTCTCAGTTCATCGGATAAACTGAACATCTGCTCTTTCAAGTGTAAAGACGACTTCAGGGACTGAGGAATATTTTGCTGACAACATTTTTCTATAATACATCTTGCACATAGTGTTTAAATAACATTGAGACACGGCATACTGTGTAGATCACCACTTGATTTACACAGCATTGTATATTACACAGAGGTGTTAGATTTTAATGGGCTAACAAAATATAAATAGATGTAACATTTAAGATATAAATAGAATTTCTTTATATGACTGAACTGATATACTTTTGTGTATGTCTTGTTAGATGGAGGATTTTCTATTCAGTATAAATTAATGTTAGTTGAACATGCAGAGCCCAATCCTGCATCTACTAAAGTTAAAGTTCCTGCTGTCTTCAAAGAGACGAGGTTCAAATTCAGAACTTATGCAACCAGTTGCAGCACGTGAGCAAATATGAAAATATTATGATTGTTTGCTACTTCTGTCCCTTTTGCATTTTAGATGACTGAATTTATTTGTTCTTTCTCTTTCTATTTGATTATATGTAACCATTTGGGCCCCCCAAAATGATATGAAAGTTACCTCAAACTGTCTTTAGTTTGCTTCCACCAAAATCTGCATGGATCAAATTTTGTCCAAATCCCATGGAAGACATCAAAAGGCTCTGAAATCAGTTGGTACTTTCTTGTCAATAAGTGTTTAAGACAGCAGTAACCACTGTTATTACAAACTCCAAAAGTACCATAAAACTATATTGTAAATCAAATATTTAGTGTCCAATGTAAGATAATACAACTAAAATGTTTGTTATTATGTTACGATAAATAAGAAGCTTTGCTTACAATTCTGGGAACAGGACTGTATTCCAGTTTTATGCATGCAAATGAAGAAAAAAACTAGATGAATTAAGTAGGCAGTGGTACAATCAGATCTATTCCTAGTACACACACACACACAGGAGGAAAAAAAAGCACTGAATGCACACAGATTCCAGGCAAACAAAGGACTAGTTTTTGCAACTGATTTTGGTAGGATAAGGAGATACCTTCAGGAAACATGTGACTCATTCAACTTGCCCGCATTTTTAAAGTATAACTTAGTGCATAACTAGCGTATACCAGTGTCTAACCATGGATAATAATGCTCCTATTGATTAATTCCCAGTCATAAGTAATCGTAATATGCCACAAAAGCCTGGTGACAAATGTCACTACCCTCATCTTGTTGTTACCTGTGCAATCAGCAGTTTGGGAAGTCTGCAGCCCTCTCAGAGAACGACACCCTATGTGCACTGGCTGAGACAGAGAAAAGAAAATTCCCCAAGCAAGGACAGCCCCTGCACTTTCTCTTTTCTTCATAGAACCATAGCTAAAGCGCCTTCAGTTATTTCAAATATTCTTACTTTGCAAACCAAGACCAATGTATTCTTGCCAGACATTGCAGCCCAGTCTAAATGTCGCACACCAGTACAACTGCAAATGGTAGGTTACACTAGCAACTACACACAGAATACAGCAGCAGGAACCAAGACCTTGCTTTCTACAGCTAACCGTGCTGAGCTTCAACCCCAAAGCAAAGCCAAGCTCTGTGAGTAGAATACTATATCCATGACAACCTGCCCAGCTCTTGAATCCTCACACACCAAAAGGTGACTATTCTCTGCCTCTACGTTGTTATTTGCTCAAAGTTGGCAACAAGAAGAATGACCACGGGTTGCTAAACTAAACATTCAGCCACTCTCTCTAACCTCTATCACTAACATTCAACGAAAGTTCATCATGAACGTGGTTGGGGTTAATAGACTTTTTAAATAAAGAAAAGTCTACGCGACCGGTCAGACAGAATAGAAGAGAGAAAGGATCTGCAGAACTCTCTCCCTTTCACCGAGTCTTTCCAGGTAGGTCCTTCTTTCCGGAAAATGCAAATGCACTGTCTTTTTCACTGACTTGTAACAAGTTCCATACTGTCCTAGCTGGTCCGTAGGGAAGTCCGTTCCATCTCTGGAGAGGCTTTGACTGGTCCCAGATCCCTGCTGGCTCTCTCTTTCCAATTCACTGCTTTGAGTCTTTGCAACATTTTCTTCCTTGAAAAGGCTCTGCAGCTTATTAAAGGAGCATTTTCCCCTTTCTCCAGGGTATCTGACCTCATCCACTCTTTGTCAGGCAATATGAAAAGATTATTAAAAACAAAAAAAAAGAAAGTAAAAACCTCCCATTCCCATAAATAATGCCTGTCACAGAGGCCCACACCTTTTTTTCTTTCACGGACACACGTACTGCAGAGTGCTGTTCTAGGGCTTCTTTTATTATTATTTTTCTTACTGAGAAGACAGAATTACTTCCTAGATTCTTTGATTTATGTTTTTTGAAAGTGGATATTCTTCTCTCTTGCTATACTTTTCTTCAAAAATTATCTACCGATCCTTTACAGAACGCAATGATTATGATAAGTTCCATCTTTATGCCCGTATGTCTCATTTTAGCAGTAGATCTGAGGTAATTATTGTCTAAGTTCATAATAACCTGAAAGGACCTTTTCTGTTTCAGGCAACCGAACAAATGTTATTTTATTTCGTCATTTTGTCTGTCAGCTCCTATGGCAATTTTATCCAAAGCTTTTTTCTCTCTCCTCTGCTATAACTAGAGTACACTGAATGTGACTTTGATGACAAGGATATTTTCACCAATATTTCCTGTGAGAAAGCTTGATGCACATAATAGAATTGCTTTTTAAATTACTATTGCAGGACTTAATAGTTTAAATTGTATAGGGCTAAAGCACCATTTTCATTTCCATCTTTCAACTGCTTTTTAAAGCAACAAAAAAACCTCCCTGTCTAGATTGTACTACAGGACAGTGTAAGCTCTACTTCTGCAGAATATGTAAATATATAGCTTGGATGCAATCCAGCAAATGAAGCGTACTGTAGTGTTAAAGCTTACTGAAGTCATTGGATAGACTCTCCTGACTTAAGTGGGCTCCGGAGCAGGATGTGAATGTTTCAGTTTTCAGCAGAACAAGAATAATTTCCACTCTGCTTTCCTGACTCCATTGCCTTCTTGGGTTGTGTCTCCCTCCCTGAAATGACATCTGTGATTAAAATAATTAGATACACACAACATTTTTTCTACCTTACCACTTACACTGCTGTTTCTGAAGGTGAATTATAGTCTATTTCTACAATGGGCAGAGGGAGAAGAGTTTAGGACCAAAAGCAAGATTCTTCCAGAGGATTAGTTAATACTTTGATGGGATATTAGACAAGATATGGTTTAGGTGAGGGGATCCTGGATGATACTGCAAGTGTCCTAGGTCTGTAAGTATCTTCAATGGCACCAAGAGGAAAGTAGGAAGGTCAGGGCAGAGACAGAGAGAATAACTTGGGGCTCACACTGCTCCTGCTTGTTTGTGCAATGGACATGTTTATGTAAGAACCTGCAGCTGATCAAGTATACCTCCACTTATAAATTTTTGCAACTATGAATAGCCCAAGATCTCAACTATGAATAGCTCCAAGATTCTCCCCAACACACACATACACACACGTCTCCTGTTATGGTGCCTATTTATTTGTAGCTTGGCTTTCTTTTATGAGAGTCACTGGAAATGTGTCTTACTGAAAACAACAAAGCACTTATTCTTTTATCCATACTCTCTCTGTCATTTTCCATTAGAGAATCCCTTCATTTCAGGATAAAAGGGAACCGCTTGGAACAGTCGAGTTTAGTTTCCAGCATTTTTGTTTTGCTTTTGTTGGTCGCCTGCCTCATCCTAGGCACTGAACACCCTCACCCTTTTTAAGTCTGCGTGCAAGTTTGATGGCCTTCTGCTTTCATAACAACACTGCTGTGTCACAAATACGTAGGACTTTGACACACAACAAGTAAGAGTCAATAAAGGACTCAAAAGCAGCTGCAATTTACTGAAAACCCTTTACATTTTTAGCCCTGTAGGCAGTCCTTTGTGGAAGGGCAGCTGCCACAGTCCAGACAAATGACTTCTTGATCATCAATCTGCATCAATGTCTCTGGGCTACTGAAACATTTTCTTTTTACTGCAGATGATGGCCTGTGGTTCTGATTATTCTCTTGGCTTACCTGCTATTTGTAAATGGCAGAGCAGTGGTAAAGTGGAAAGTTTCTGTTACTAAAATCTAAATAGTTAACCAAGGCTAAAAAAAAAGATTTATTTATTAAATTATTTTCATTAAAAATTGAACTATCCAAAAAAAGAAAGTTTACTCCCAATCTTTTCCAGTGTGAGTTTCCTGAAGAATTGTGTAAAAAACAAAAGAGCAAGAGAAAATCTTTTGAGAAAGTGAAAACAGGTCAAATTAAAATTCTATCAAAGTCAAAAATATAATATTATGTATTTTTTAAATTTTATGACCCACAGAGATTGTTACCTAAAATTATTCTAACTCTCAAAGTAAAGTGCATGCAGCAGATGAAAAAAGCTCAGGTCATGTATCTTCTTCTGCTATAAGTTACCTAAGATTTTGACAATCAAATCCTTTTCATGTAGAAACTTGAAATGAGATTTTTTCCTGCCTCATTCTGAAAAGAATGATTACTATCAAAAAAGTGGCCTTACAAACTAGCAGTAGGTGTCAGCATTTCTGTTTTGGTGCAATGGTCTGCATCCAGAAATTCTGTGCTGCTAGCGTGCAGCTGGGAAAGACATCCTTTTGTAAGAAAATGTAAACCGAGAATAAATAAGAATTTTCCAGATGGAGGCATACATATGAAGCCATATTGATGCTCAGTATGAATGTACTCAAAATCAAGATTCAGATAATATGGTTTATACACAACATAGACGATATGAGAGAAAAAAGAAACTTCTAACTTAAGTGAGCTTGAACAAAGTTGAGGACAGCCATTTGTCTCTGTTCAATGGTCTTCCAACAAGACAAAGCAAACCCTGCTTGGGAGAATGCAATGGCTTGCAGATGCTAGAGCTGTGTAAACCTACTTTCACAGAGGTCATTGAAGGAAAAACTGTCACTGACTTCAGTGAAATTAAGATGTAATCCAAGTATTTCCTATGTCATGAGGTCTTGAAAGGTGATAAGGAACTGAGACAGAAAACTGATCATAAGAAAAGCCAGGTTAAAAGAATCAATCATATCCCCAAATTACTCGTCTTCTATTTTGTCCCCAGAGACACTGAATGAAAGAGAAAAAAAATTATGAGACAGAGATGAATCCTCTTCCAACCTTCAGCTATGTTACTCCTTTAAAATATCCAAAACATTTCAGTCATGAGGAAGATGAGAAGCATTATAGGCTGACTCAACACAAATAAAAATGCTTTGCTGAGATCAAGATTCTTTAAGTGCACCTGTTTGACATCAACACACCACTAAGCTCAGATATCTCTGGGCTTGATCTTTGGTTAGACCACACTGACACATCATGACCTTCCGCCAAGAAAAGTAGTGGTGGGCCGCCATGGCTGTAGTTTGGCCAGAGATCTTTGCTTTTGTAGTAAGATAGGCACATGAAAGAAAATGAACCAAAAACACAGAGCAAAACAGAATTAACATGATTTGCAGGTCAGTGTCAAATGGACCAAAGCATTTCAGTTCAGAAAATAAAACAGTATTTTTCAGTGTTTTTCATGGGGACAAAAAAGATTACATCAAAAGCTCAGAGTTATAACATCAGTGGTCAGCGTTATAAAAATCAAGGTTTCTTGAATTTTGTATTTCACTAGAGAGATGGATGTTGGGGTATTCTTGATCAATAAGGGGGGATACAAAAATTGTTAAAACATTAGTATTTCCAGTGAAATGGCTATCTTTAATTATCTCTACACAAAAATATTTTTTCCACACTACCATTTTCTTCAAGATTTACTTTTTTTTCCCTTTTTATAATCCCAGTGAAATGTGAGCAGATCACAGCCTTGAGAAGCTTGATTTTTTTGTCAGATAATCCTGGTCTGAAGGGAGGCACAATGCCAGGGGAAACCTAACCCCAGATGAAGAAGCTGATGTGAAACTCATGAAGAGGATTTTAAATATCTAGTTGGCTGTAGCTGCTTTCAAGAAAACAGCTTTATTTATTTAGTGTTCAGGCTTCTACCTTTGATTAGCACACCGGTCTCTGATCTCATTCTTATCTTCTCTGGGATAACAACAGCTCTGATGAAAACTCTTGCCTTTGAGTTTGAAATGGGTTTATTTTCGAAGTTGCCTTTTTTTTTTTTTTTTTTTTTTGAAAAAACTATGCTTCACTGAAACTATACTACATTGTTGAAATTTCATCTTCATGGAAGAAACACTGGCCTATTTCCTGTTCAGCTATCTGAATCCAAAGAACTGCTGCTGACATACATTTGATTGATTGCCTCTGCAGTTAAAAATGTTTTCAGATGCTATATAACACATATCATCAGATGCATATCATCATATACCTATTACCTTCATATAATTACAGACATCTACATGTATGTGTGTATGCATATACCTGTAAACACTAAATAAAAGCAAAAAGGCCAATGGGTTCCCTTTACCCGTACCACTGCAACACATGGAACTTAAACAAGAGGCTTCTGAAGAAGCAGAGTCAATTAATAGACCGGAAGAGAAAGGACATATATCTATCATACTTGAGATCAATAACAATTAAAATATAATTTAAGCAAGACCATTATTAAAATATGGCTTACAGTACTGTCTCAGCAAAATATAACCAAAAAACTTACAAAAAGCTTTGCAACTTTTAAAATTTGCTTGAAATGCATATAATGTTGAATCAAGACAGCATTTCCATTGCTTTATCTAAGCTTACTTTTATCCATTCTTGATGTAAGTCATTAAAAATGCATATAAGGAATACATTAATAATGATATGCTATTTAACTTTTTTTATTGCAACAGGCACTGAAAACCACATTTGTTCTTTTTGTTTCAATCCTGACAATACTACTTAAGTACAGAAAGATTAACAAAGATGTAGAATAATGTCACATATGTGAAATCTATATATTTTATTATCTAATCACATAGCATCAAACTAAGCTAGCACAGTGATGTTTTTGTACCCTATTATACAGATATTACTAGGATAGCTAAAAAGCTTTAGAAAAATCATGATTTTGCTAATTTGGACATAAGCGTAAAACACTGTGGTTTTATTACTGTGCTTTATTACTATGGCTTAAAAGCCAAACAACAGCCAAGATTCCTCACTGTGATTAGGCAGAAAGAGTCTTTTTTTTGGCTTTCTATTTATGCCATGGTGTTCAGTCAAACAGCACTTGCATTTGAAGTAAAATGCATCAGATCTCTCTACAGAAAGAGGGAGACAATATCTGACAGTTAATGAAAGACAGACAAAAGGAACAACACAGAAGAGATGGTGTAGTATGGCAGAGAGAAAGGAGATGGATCAGGAGGAGAACAAAGGGAATGTAAAGGGAGAACAAGGAAGAAAAAAGAGAGAGAGAGAGAGAGAGAGAGAGAGAGAACACCAACATAAAATTTATATTTTAGGGACTACCTCCGCAGACCAGAGAAGCAGGAATATGCCTTATAAAAGGTCAGGTTAGTCTTGACATCCTCCTAAAAACCCAGAAAGCCGAACTCAAAACCTGACCAGCTAAAGACCTGGCCTGCGTACCACCACTATCCTTTGACAGCCATACTCCAAAGAGATTTTAAAATAGGGCAGGCTGTGGTCCTATCTGTGTGTGTGGTAGATAAAGCCTTTTTTCTTCTCACACAGCACAGAAAAGAAATGGCTTGTTTTACAAGCATTTCATTTGTAGGAGGTAGAATTGAACTGCATAGTAAGCCCATCAACATCACTGGAAGGCTAAATAAAACCTGAAAAATAAATATGCAGTCCTTATATCGCTATAAAAATTGATCCAGCTGTTGATGGAAATGTTCTTCCTGAAATATATTTCATGTGTCATGCTGGAATTATGTCAGCAATTGCTTCATCGTGACCCTTCACCAACGTGCTCAAACAAATCGCACGACCCACCAGGTTAGAGGGCATGTAATTACAGGTGTATGTGGTAATCAGTTCAGGCTGAATAGGCAGTACCTAGAAACTGTCCTTTGCTATTTTTTTTTTTAAAGCAAAACAAGGCTTAAATAAGCCTGAAGCTGTACATAGGCTCTGCACTGGCCTTTCAGGAGGAGGGGAATTGCACTGCATGGGAGTTAACCACTGCTCATTACAGAGGACAAAGGAGCTTGGGTTGGGCTGAGCAAGGGAAATCAATATTGCACAGACAGCTATAGCTGTTTTCCTGTGTTTGTTTTTAAGGCATATGTGGATGTTACAAGCCAAAAGTATTTTGATATACACATTCTTCCAGTCAAAATGCCAGTCAAGAGCTCCATATCTCATGTCCACCACTAGTACACAGCCAGTTCTACACTTGGGCTTGGCCAGACTTCCCAGTCATTTGTAAGGGTTATCCTAGGGATAACTTATTTATTTATTTTGATGGAGCACAGGAGTAGCAAGAAACCTGAAGGCGATATTGGATAGAATTAACTTTTATCTCCTTAAGATTTTATAGGATTGCTTAAATATCCTATTTAGGGAGAAGAAGAAGGAAAAGAAATTGGAGAGAGAGAGAATACAGAAATGAGGTATTTCTTTTAATATTTAAATGAAAAAGAATTACATTTGTGTTACCAGAGAAAAGAGATATTGCTGGTCAAGCTAACCCTAATTTTAGCTACAGACCAAGAGGACAATAAAAGCAAATACAGGATACTGCATGTGTGTGCATGTTTGTGTGAGACTCTATAACATATGTGCTTGTATCTAAGTCACACTTAAGGATTCTGCTTTTGCAAGAAAACCACCAGTGTGTGCCTTTTTTTTTTTTTTCTTTCTTTTTTTTTAGGGCTGAAGAATTGCTAGAACTTGACAGGGCAATTGCATTTGCAGCGTTGGTAAGAAGCTCATTTTTAGCAGATGAATCCTGAACTATAATACAAGATCTCAAATGTACTTCAAAGTAATAGGGCAATGTTACTCTAAAACCTATCTTTCAACTTCAGGGCTATTTCAACACCAGAAGTGTCCCTGGATTTTATGAGTTTATCTGAAAGCACGGTGATCTATTTTATATATATTGCCAGAAAGGCTGCTCTAGATTTTTGCTGGCATGGAAATTTAATTTTTTCAGGGACCATGCCATTATTCTAGTTAATCATAAGACAGAATTCATTCCCACTGTACAATATTGTGTCTAAAACTCACATAAGTTTAGAAATCCATCCAAAACTACGCATTCTCAAAGTAAACACATTTCTTTCATGAAACCTGATGCATGGAGAGCCTTTTGCTTGGAAATACATTGCAACACTGAAAAACAAATGAACTTTACTCTTGTTCCTTGGGTATCCATCAGTGAAGTACAACCACTTCACACACAAAACACAGCTTCTTCCAAAAGTTCCAGAGCGCAAAAGGTGAGTAAAATTGGTAGAATTTTCTGCAATACATATATGGCTTGGGTACATCTAAAGGTTTTATCAAATGGACCTTGATTATGAGGCATGTCTTGAAATGTTTACTTACTCATTTATGCCCTATTCAAATGCAGTTTTTCCATTACTCAAGGATGTTCCGCAGGCAAAAGATTTTATATAAGGACAGGGACAGGACTGGGACCATCTCTGTTTTTAAATCTATATTATTGAAATAAAGAAAACAGAAGAAACACAATCTACCTCTCCATCCCATGCCCCATATAGATATTTCAGCCTCACGAATTGAACTACAGCCATGACGTATTGATTAATAACTTGGATATCAGAAATGATTTGAAGATGATTCTGTGGCTGCGGATAAATTTAGTATAAAGTTGTAGATGGGCTGATGGGAAAATACGACAGTGAAAAAAAATGGATCAGTGATGATCCAGTAACACAAATATTCTCGGGACTTTCAGAATCTTTAATTTGAGTGTGTTGCAATTTACATGGAGATGTGGAGAATTCAGTAAGGGTTGCACCCCCCAGAATTCGGGACCTGGCAGCTCAAAAGGAATGGAGCACATAAATAATGTATTTCCTGTTATTCTTGGTCTGCAGCTGATCTCCTGCTGAGCACTGAGAAAGAGTTTTAGATCCCTAAGAGACAGCTGGTGCTGTCTAGCATGTTTGAGTGATTTTGTGAGCAGAGAATGAAAGACATAAAAGGGAAAAATGAGAATGTAAAACTAAAGAAGTATCTTCTCTTATAAGAAAACCTGGAAGGTTAAAAGCTGTGCAAGAAGGAAAAATTAAGAATTATCTGCTCTAAAGTATCATATTATTTGACAAAGTCTCAAGTAGATTGGACGGAAATCCAAATGTTTGCAGTTTTGTCTGCAGAGAAACAGACTCATGTTCTTTTTAATACACAATACTTTGCACTTGGTCTCAAATGCCAGGAAGCTAATGACTGTAAAAAGATTTAGACCACTTGAGAGTCTGGACCTACAAATACGAGTCACCAACTGAGAGCTGTTGAGAAGATCTCCAGACCCCGACTCTCCCTCTGCAAGGCCAACAGCGAGCTTGGCAAATCATCCGGCAGAGCCGCCAAAGGGCCGCCGTGCTGTGGCCCCAAGCAGAGCCCGCACCAGCATTTCACGCAAGCACAACTTCACCTTCCTCTCCCACACCGGCTCAGCGGCCAGGCACTGCCTGAAGCAAAGACAGTAGTGGCAAAATTTCTCACCTCCAATAAATAATACCCCTTTCGTACATCAGGCTTCAACAATAATTTCTTTTAGCTCATTACATCCTCTCAATTAACAGGTTTCAGGTGTAAACCCCTGGGAATTATCCCACTAGCAGTTGAATTTCCAGTATGCTCATGCAAACTCAATGTACCAGCTGATTTGGCAAAAACTCCTCAAAACATGTCCCAGCTTGAAAAGTAATTTCAAGAACTCAAGAAAATGAGACAGAAAACTGCTGCTTCTATTCAGTTCTGAATAGAGCTGAAATGTATAAATCATGGCTCATGAAAGAAATATGAGGAGTAGAATTTCACAGCACCACAGATGATGAATCCTGGGCAGATAACCTTCAAAAGATACACACAGCACTATCACAGGGAGAAAACTCCAACAGAAAGCAACCTTATACTCCTTATGTGCCACTGTAATCAGTCAGAAAATGAATTAACATAGCCCAAAGGACAAAGTATTATCAAAAAGGGTCTTGCCCACTGAGGCACTTAATCTTATGCTTAATATTAAGCACCTGAGCTGTTCCATTACGTGACATATGTATGTGAATCAAGCTTGGACCAGCACTAAAAATAACTAAAGTAGTTTCTAGCAACTTACCCATTTACTTAATGCAGCTTCTTGTTCTATACATAAGATATCCATGACATCATTTTTCAAACTATATTAAATTATGTAGCATTATACATGCATATTTCCGGCACAAGTGCTTGGGCGTGCACCACTCACAGTTGGTGAAGTTCAAAGTTGTTATGAAAATGTTGATCCAGCATATATTATTTACAATTAATGAGCCATACCTTCTTCTCAGCGACTAACAGACTATAGCTTTCACATACTTTAATAAGTTCAAAATTCTCTAACATGTATATAATATTTGCTGTTTCTGCAAAAAATGCTTCCCTTAGTCACTATACATATTTATAAAAGGTGGCATAAATGCAGTCAAAGCACATTATTTTTCTTTTATCTGGGCAGACAGATGCATTTTGTTTTTTAAATAATATTTACCATGCTCTACTTTACATATTCTACCAGTTAATGCACCAAAATATGAAGCACATTTAGGATGATATATTATGAAAATAAATGCTCCTTAATGAACAGGACAGTCAAAACAGTAGGGCAATAAGGAAATATTGGCAACAAGCAGGAAAGAAAACTTAGAAACCTGAGAAGAAAGTTCCCACTTTCAATATAGCAAGATAAAATGCCAGAAATGTGAAACATTGATAAGAGCAAAAATAAGATTAGACAGTCTCAAGATTGGCTTGAGAATCATTCACCTTTAATCAGTAACTTGTAACATCCAAGGAAGGAAGACAAATAACTTTACGATAAAACAATACTGTGATACAGAGCGGTCAGTCTTTCTCTATATCGAGTTAGGTTACGCTGTTTTGATTCAATCCAAGGTGATTGAAGCCTTCTGAACAATTTAATTTTGCTGCCGCAGGAGGCAGGACTTCGACCAAGGGTTTGGTAAAAGGACAGCGGAAGTGGCAGAGCAGGACGAGGAGCCCGGGAACATGGGGCTGTGGCAGGGCAGGCTGGGACGAGCGTCCCAGGCATCGACGCCGCGGGACAAGAGCGATGCCTGGCACTAACACGGGCGACCTCGTATCGCATCAACACATTGCTGCCTACAGTTCCCGCAGGATGCCTCTGGGGAATGAACTGCACCTGCAGGTACATCATCAAACTACTACCTGTGGCATTCAAACCCACTGCACTTGTGGACCTGTCACTTAAAACAACACAGCACCAAATAATTGTGTAGCTAGATAGGTGCATTTAGCGTATGTACTAAAATGATGAACATACCATGCAGTTATTTTCTACTACTTCACAATGCCTCTCAAAAATCAGTATTATGAAGGCTCCATAACTAGACAAGGTTTCTGGTTGTTTCCTAGATTGAGGTTCAGAGCTCACATACATTGCAAATTAAATAAAACATTGATCTGCATTACCTTACTGGGAAAAAATACACCAAAAGAAAGGTCTTGGCTGTACAGCGGAAGCCAAATCAGTTACACCTGCTATAATAAATCTTCATTTGTAGTGAGATTTGGAAGAATTATTTAAACAGCCATGACACTATCAACCTCAGGGATGGGAGCGAAGGGTCTGATTCAGCAAAGTACCCAGGCATGTGCTTCTCTTCATGCTTGCCAGTTTTGGTGAATGTGGACTTATGTGTAAACTCTAATGGCATTATTATTTCTCACTTCTCCAGACTTCCCCAGTGAAGGCAATAAGAAAAAACTTTCTGGACTAATCACAGCTGTACTCATCTGAATATAGTCACTCCCTTATTAGAGGCTTGCTGGAACCAACTGAAAAGGCTTTTGAACAAAACAATCCTCATATTTTTATAAATTATGTATTAATTATTTTTAAAGTTACTCAACACAAAATCTTTTAATGCTATGAACTTTAGAAATTATGTATAGCTTAAAAAAATAAACACTGTAAAGCAATGATTTTCCATTGTATTCTCCAATGGAAGTTTCACCGCAGACTGCATTAAGCACTGAGGCTACCAAAAGATATCTCTCCTTATGCATACTGTTGTATCTTCACCCTTGTGCTACTGCTTTAAAAATTAATAAAAATGACATATTTGCATCCTAAGATAAGCACCGTTACCCCCTCCCCGAAATAAACCTCCAGTCCATTTCACTTTTAACATGTAGACGCTGAAGTAATTTTTGATTGCTAGCAACATTTCCACTTTCTTTCTTTAGCTTATTTATATCTCAGCGCTGCTGCTTGCAGATGGAGTGACTGACAATGTTCACCTTCTGTCTGAAAAACAAACCACCTACTCCATTTTTCTAGCATTTGCCTGTCAAAATTCTTTCCTTTGCTGAATTAAGCACCCTTGGCAAGCTTCACAAAGCCTGAGAAAAGGAAACGGATACCTGAATCCTCAGGAGATTTCTTCATTCTTGAGCATTCATCCTTAAAATGCATCAGGTTAGCTCTTCTTAACCCATCACTTTGGCAAGCAAAAAAAAAGTGGGGACACTTTGTTGCTTTCTCTGTAACTGGAGCATTTCAGCAGCCATTCAACATCCCACAATCCAGCAATTACCACTATACTACCAGTAAATGAGATCTTCTTTAGTATACTATACAATGCATATTTACATAATGTGCCTAAAAATCCATACGGTACTTGTAGGAGGAAAGACAAATAAACTCTCATATTACAGTAAAACAAACCAGAATGCTTAGCAACTAGTAATTCAAAACAAATGTTACTGCAAATGAATTTTTATATCTCACAGTAGTATATGTCCACCGAAACAGAGAAGCGTTCACCTCAAAGTGAGGAAAAAAGCTCCCTCTCCCCAGATTCAGAGCATGGCTCCTTTATACTGAATCTCTGCAGCTGTGAGTAGGGTGGGCTCACCAGCATCTGTAGGGGAGTACTTCAACTAATTTTTGCTGTTTTCTTCAGAAGAACCAGAATGAAATATGACGCTGGCCACCCTTTCAGACTATGTCAAAATCAAATTCAGGAAAATCAGAGGTGGGACAATCTCTCCTAGCCTTTCCTCCCCATTTAGTGGATAATCATCAGAGAAGATACGCGACTAGTATCTACAGTATTGCTGCTATTCAAGAATAAGATGACTGCTCTTCAAGGAAAGGAGTTAAATTCCTATTACAGACATGAGAGCCTCAGTGCTCAGTAGTGAGACCGGGGTCTTGTCAAACACTGCAGTGCTCTTGGGTGCTTTCATCCAAGTTGCTTTCATCCATTTTTGCTTGGCAAGACCCAGGTATCTCCTTCAGTTGTAAATCTCATGCATTTATGCAGATACACATTGTAGGCAGTTTTTCTGAGGAGATGCAGCAATGGCAAAGACACAGAATACGGCTAGCTGCTAATTACTTTCTGTAGACAGAACTTGCTTCTACCTGATGTCTATCCTAATATATTTAAACTTTAAACTATTCCTGATACTGATCTGGAAGCTGACCATTTCAGAGATTTCATCTCACAATGTATTCGAAATAACTGCAAATTGCTGTGATAAAGTTGAGCACATTTGCTGAGAGAATAGTTTATATGAATAACTCCTGAAATGAATAAATAAAGGAAGTGCAAGTGCAAAAGAGGTTTTAGTGGGGTGATCTGATTACTGAAAGCTGCAGAGAAATTTCTCAGCTAGGACTACGAGATGTGCCCCCTGTTGAATACGCTTAATCTTGTAATGTTTTACCCCTGTGCATAGTGGAAGTAGAGTTGGGCTAATGAGGAGCTTGGAAAGGATGCATCCCAAGTGATGAATTCTTTACAAAGAAAATAAAAAAAAAAAAATCAGTAAAAATGTCTCAGTCAAAAGGTCAGATAAGCAGAGTACTTGCAATCACAGCACAAAGTCTACAGACAGTTAAACAACAGCTGGAACACGAAAGAAACGTAAAGACTCAGAGAGGACTCTGAGAGATGTCCTTTACCACTGATTTTTGCTGCTAAGACGGGGATCAGAGCGGCAGGTTCACAACAACCATTTTACCTGACAGTCCGGGATTCCCACCAAACAGCCTGGGGAACAGGATGGGCAAGAAACAACTGCCTGGATCCAGCTCTCCATCTGTCTCCGAACACGCAGGGGCAGAGATCTCCCCTCTGTGGTCTGCGATGCAGCCAGACGAAACCGTGGCCTTGAAAGATCGAAGTGGAGAAGCTTGAAAACATTTTAAGATTTTACCTATCCAGGCACAGATAACACTTAAGAGAGATAATAGGCGCAACTTTTCACTGCTCGGCTGACCGCAAGAGGGGAGATGAACAGTCCATACAAAGGGTTGGTTTTAACATCTTGAAAATCGGGCAGAAAAACTCTTGAGCCATAAGAACATGCATCTTTTCCTCTCTTTGAAACAAATAGGGAAATTACATAAGAAATTAAAATACAAAATTAAAACCACAAAAATCCACTGTCAGCAAAGGAGATGGTAAATTCTATGGGGATTACTAACTTCTTCAATCATATTAATAAAATAACAAAAAAAAGGAGGAGAAAATAATTTTCTACAGTGATACTGGAAATTATTGGAGCGTGCTAACAAAAATCCCTGGAAGCAAGGGAAAAGATCCAGCATTGCTAAGCAAACCCAACAGTTTAGAAATAAAGAAAAGCTTTTTGCTGGAACATTCTCTTTTGCTGTAATAAAACATGTTTCACACTGAAGCTTTACTGTTAATATTGTTTTGGTTTTGTTGTAGTGGTTTTTAACTAAAACTCAGTGAACTTCATGGAAAAATATTCACAGCCTGCCTGGACTGTTTTACTAAAACTCTGCCTTAGGGGAAATTTAGGATAAGGTAGAAGTGCAACTGCTCAGAAATGAGAAAAACAAAACAAAACAGGCATACCTATTTCCTATTCAGCAGTCTCAGCACTAAACTTCCCCATAAAAAATCTTCCTGTCCATGACTGAAAAAAGAAACAAAATATACAGTCTGAAGAATGTAACCTTAAAACAATATGTTGATTTGCTGTCTATAATTTACATTCTTGACTGAACTAGCACAGCGAAAGGTTATCTGAGTAATTTGAGAATTAATTCCAGAAGACTAAACAAAGTTGTTTCTCTCCAAAACTGCAAGCAAAATTTTGAACTGATCTACATTTCTATGTCATTGCTTCTCAGAGATTCTCAAACTACTCAGTCTTTGAAATTTATTTTGTAAACAAGGCTAAACTTCATTTTTTTAAAAAAGGAAATACCTAAAAAAAAAAAAAAAAAAAAAAAAAAAGGTAAAGCCAATGAAAGGAAATATAATTTGATATTTTCCCTTGATCTCAAGTTTTGGTTGCAGTTATCATAGCTACTGTATTTACCAACCCACTTCAAATAATATAATTCAAGGCATGAAAATTATTATTTTTAGTGCTATATTTGAGAGGCATTACTTTTGCTTTCTATTTTTCACCCCTTTAAGCCTTAGCATCGTTTTCTAACTTTTTTTTACAAAATGGAAAATGATCGAAAAAATAATGAAAAATACAATTCCCCAAATAATCAGATGATTCCACGAGCCCATTACTGAAATGTAATGGAGATGCTTAGACCAATAACAAAAAGATGAAAGTCAATAAGTAGTTAAATAGCCACTCAAGACTATTTTATATGCTTTTAAGTGAATATGTCTTTGAAAGGAGTGAATGCAGTTTTCTCAGATAAAAAAGACTTTTTAGTTCTATTAGTTTTGATCTCTGAGTTATCCTTCTGGAAAATTTCTATAGAATTTCATTGAAAAATGATATCCATTCCATATAATGCTTAGAAACCTTACAGCAACATTTGCACTTTCTATTTAATTCTCTGATTTTTTATAGCTATTTCTATTGAGGCAGATTACATTTCTACTGAACCGTACAGGCTTAATCTTTAAAATCTTTAGGCTTTTTCAATCATGGTATACTTAGAATGACATACTTGAGAAAATATTAGAATGAGGAATTATAAGAAATTTCAATCTGTATGAAGAAGCAGTGAGACAATATGGATTTGTTTGTGCTTTGCTCTTGAACAAAATTTATGAGTATTCAATACTATGTTGTAAAACTAAAATGAGATCAAAAGCCCTATTTTTATTGAAATTGCCATTAAATTCTCTATTTTCTTCACTGAGAAGGTCTTATTAAACAGAAATGTATGGTATGTAAGGAGGATATCTTTATTTTCCCTCTTGTGTTCTGACAGAATATAACTATCCAAAGTTGAAAACTTACTCCTATTGTGCACTGAACATAAATACTTACCAGCAAGCTTGGACTACAATACACATTGAGTTATTGGAAGGAAGACGTCGACAGAAACCTCAAATACTACTGTGCTTTACTGACCAAAACGCATTGCAGTAGAGTCTATGGAACCTGGTTCATGAAACAGCACCTTATTTTGCCAGTTGTTGCACAAGGGACAATAAGGCTCAACAGACTAACCCAAAAGCTTGACAGACATGGACTTTTTAAGTGAACATCCCATACTGTGGATTCTTAGGCACCTCCCTTACAATTTATTTTGCCCTCATAGGGTAGCGTTAGAGGTAGTGGGGCAATGCAGTAGAGCTGACCTATATAGCTTAGGAAACAATCTACCATGAAATCCAGCTGTTCAAAGGAGATTTATTTTTATGCTGCTGTAAGTTATGTCAAAGAGCATTTCGCCAACGCGTTGCACAAGAACCGGGGAGCACATACTCAGCTTGGCATCCTCGTCTCCCCTTGCCCCTCTGCTGCAGCACATGCAGGCAAGCTGTTTGAACCCAGAGACCCTTGGACAGTCTCAGTGCAACAAACAGAGATGATATATGGCTGCTCACACACCTCCTCATCTGTTGCTATGGCACTTTGCCTTCTCACAAGGTGATTGGGCAATTTTACTAAGAAAGTCTGCACCAAAGATCGAAAGCTCTCCCTTGGCACCATGCTGCCTGTGCCATCTGTTTTGCATGATGTTTGACAGGTCTGGGGCAAACAGATGAGAAGGCGATACTATGCCACACTTCTAGGTATTTTTCCTCACTAGCAGGTATTTTGTCCCACCTTTCTCCCACCTGCTACTAAGAAAAGTGCGTGCGTGCGTGCGTGTGTGTGGCAGGCTTCTCTTCTTTGAAAAGAAAAAGCAGACCACCTCCACCAGGTGACACTTCAGTCTGTAACACAGAAGCTTATAGTGACTCATAAACAGAGACTAATAGATATCATCATACATGTAATTACTTCCAGTACCCTTTAGGAAACAAAGCCAAAACCTACCAGACATCTTGGGATGTCCAGCTGTGAGCTGAGCTGTGCACTGGTCCCATTTGCTAACATATACTGAATAATGCAGAACAGTTAGTTGAGCAGAAAATTTTCATTTAGAGCAGAAAACAGCATGAAATCTTTCTGAAAGAAAAGCATTGGGGAAAAAGTGGAAAAGATTCATTAGCAGCTTCTTACAAACAGATTCCTTGAGAGACAGAGGTGCAACAGCCTTGTTGGAAATAAATAAAAGTAAAGGGGAAATGAATGGCACATGTTTCAATCAAATCAAATGAGAACTCCCTGAGAAGCCATCAGACAATCCTAACTTCAGGTGCATGAGTACTGGTAGCAAGATATTTGAGATGTCATTCATCTTTACATGAGAATATTACAAAGACCTTTACAATGCCATTTTGAAGGCCCTTGATAACAGCCACTATTTCTAGGCATACTATAAACAACAATCTTGATGGAAAATTCCTATTTATCATCCCTGGCCCTTCCAGATTCCTAAATGTTCTCACTGTAGGGGCTGAAATGAAGACACAAATATTTTTCTCACCACAGGCAGCTGCATATTTCCACCTCCCTGTGTGGGAGAGTTTTTATGTTACCAATGGATATGCTTGCAAACCAGAGCACACAGGCGCTTCTTGGGTCCAGATGAACTGTTATGTTCATGTTCATAACTGTTATGTTATGCGCAAGAAAACAGCTATAATGATGTAGCTAATAATACAGCTAGTTCTCCAAAGAAAGGCCTCATTTCTAAATTATTCACACATGTTAATTTTTTATCCCCATACTGTTACGCATTTGAATTGTTTTTTTGCTCTCATTTACAGCAATACGCATTATGGCTGAGATTTCTCAAAACCATGAATCCCTTCAGTAGCTTTGAAGATCTAAACCTAATCTTTTAGTTTATACTCATTTACAGTGGATTTGCAAAGGAAGACACTTCTTCATTACAGCAGGCAGCTAATGCAAATTAGTTTTCATTATCAGCTACCCATCCTTCAGTGTTGTGATTAATTAGCAGACTAGAAAAATTGTGAAAAATGTGTTTTTAGTTGGTGATTACAAAGGGCAAAAATGGACACAGGCTATCTTCAATACACAGTTGTGCAGAAACTACGTAATCGATACATTTACTTCAAAATAGTTCTGGATGTACAATGGCTTATTTTACATTAATATGATAATGGACATAAAGAGATTTATTTGTCCTTTTGTATAAAAAAAAGCTGTAGTACATTTCATGTTAAATTAATACTGCAAAATATCTGGTAATGTATACTAAGAAATCCCAACAATGACCCATGCTGTGAGAAGAGTTGTTTCATGCTGCTTCCGAGCATTACCATGTCAAAATCATCAGTCTTTCTGAGAAAGAAAAAAAAAAATCCTATTCTTGTTCTTTCAACAGGTCCAGGAAAGAATGAGTGAGAAACCTGTTTGTAGTGGACGTACAGCTGCTCAACAGCGCCTAGAAAGACTCCCTTAATTTGGGATCGGCCTGAGCAAAAATTTGTTCTCACAATCAAAGCTGGCAATCTTGTCTAGAGCCATTCCCTGAGAAACACTACTAGCAAACTCTCTTCCCCCCCGGTGTTTCCCACTTTGAAAATAACCCGCTACCATCTCCTCTTTCCAAGCTTCTTATCCACCTTATAATTCTTGTGTTATTGTCCACCTTAAATAAACAGTACTTTCCTATACTACATACTATATCAAATATGGCTACTGTACGGAAAATGGCTAAATCAGGTCCACTGTATTACTACCAGATAAAAAAAGTTAGTCTGTGACTGCTCTTCTAAAGGGAACATTAAATTAGTCTTACATGATCCACGTTGGGATCAAATGTGCCTTTCCTTCCTTTCTTTCAATTTAATTTAGCCATCATGTCTTTCAAAATTGGTCTATAACTCTCTGCAGTACTGGAGTCAAACTACTCGGAGGAAGTAGCACTCTCATTCCCCTCTTTTTTTGTTTTCATAATGGTCCTATGTTTCTTTTTTTTACTCATTAAGTACCACTGACAGGTTCATTAAAATTTCCCTCTTGTGGATTTATGAATTCATGTATCATTATTTTGAAGAAGTGATTATCTAAGGCCTCTTGATTTCAGCACAGAAAATAATTTAAATGTTGATCCTACTTTGCTTAGAATAATTTCTATTATCATTCCCATGTGGTCCTTACTATTAGTTCACATCCATAATCATCCTTATCAAAAACTGGCTCAATTATTTATATAAAATTTGGAATATACTTAAATTCTTAATCTCTGCCCTAGCTTCTGTACATCCCTCCTGTTTTCTTTTTCACTGAATAACCTATTGCCACTTTCCCCAAATACTTTCAGACGTTACTTGACATTTGGTTAAATAACAAAAGTGACTACTAATCATATATCTCATAACTCCCAGAATACAAAGAATCAAGAAGTGCAGAATATTTTAAACAGGAGAGCAGCTAAATCTCGTAACTTTAATTACCGTGCAGTAGATTTGCTGACTCCAGCCAGTGAAGGTGTATTACTTTGCTTTGTCACACAGTTTTCATTTACATTAAATATAGAAGCATGGGGAACTTCCTGGTGGGCTGCAGTTGATGCAGGTTGCAGGTCTCCGATTAGCAGCCTCTCTGTGCTTATGCAGTATTATGTGATAGCCGTGGTGGGACCTCTGATCGCTACCTGCTAGCTGGGAGCTCAGGGATAATCCAAGCCTTGACGGAGTGGCCAGGCAGCCTATAGACATGCTGGCAACAGGTCACTGCAGCCGAGCTCCTTCCCCAGCCCGGGGACGGGGAATTGTGCGGGATTGAGAGTCCAGGCCCTTTCTCCTTTCTAAACAAATCCATGCTAGTTTATTCTTCAGATATGTATTTCGGGTATGAGGCATCTTTTAACAAAAGCTTCCAGTAGCTTCAGAACCCATCAGAATGTTGTTTTATTACAATCCAAATATAGCGCACTGTGAAGTAGCTAACTTACTGTGGGGCACCTGAAATAGTCTGACATTTGATGAAATACTTGTGACTCTTTTTAGATGATACAGAATGTGTCTTTCAGTTTCATATTTCATTTAATAAAAGGCTGGCTTCTCAGTATGAAAATGCATACTACCATGTAATATGTAACTTCATCAAGAAATTCAAATCTTTGCTCTCTCAGCTTTTCTTTCTGAAATAATATATTGGCTTCCAGAGAATATTCAACATTAGCCCTTGATTGTTTGCAAGAATCTGCTCACTTTATTAGCACACACAGACAAGTATTTTTTCTTTGACACATTTTCTTAAACTGGCAGAACTTTTAAGAGCTTTTGTTAGTCAACATTTTGGTTGGTAGGAACTTGTTTAAAGCATGAACAACACCAAAGCTCAAATATACTTTTCTTTTTTGATTTAGCACAAATAACCCAGGTTAAAACACAATATATGTGTCACTTTGCTGAAGAACATGTATCTGCAAAGAATCTAATTAAAATGTGATGATGCCATTGGCTTTCTCCTTTATCTACTATTAAGTCCAAAGGTATATCTTATTTAAGCCATGCTCTAAAACTTGCTTATGCTCTGATGTCCTTGGACCCGATCATTTTTCTAACAAAACTAATCTCTATACCTTATTAAAGCATATCTTTCCAGTATTCCTAAACCTTTAGTGCAACTTCTTCAATATAATCTCATCCTTTATGTTGAAGTTTTTAATTTGAATCTGTTTTGCTCCTTTCTCCTCTCTGGTCTAATTTAATTCATTGTTAAGGAAACACCTTTTTAAAACCAGCATTTTTGTTCCAGGATTTTAGTGAATTGAAACTGGTCTTCAGCTGAAGATTAGGTTGCATAAACATCATCTCACCCTCTTACAGTGTTCAAAACCAATGATAAAACACTGCCCTCTAGTTCCTCCTGACAATTTATATCTATTCCAATCTATGTTCTGCCTCAAAGAGAACTATTTCTAAATCTTCCAGTTTCTACTTCTGACATGTGTCATTTAAGCTTGTTCCAAATAATGACCCACTCTGCCATTCCTTCTTTCTTTGAAGCTTCAAATCTTGCTACTTCACCTCTGAGCTCACTTCAGACTTCTCAGCATTCAAGTTTCCTATACTTGATTTCCACTGATAATCCAGAGTATGCCTGATATTTTAACTCTGAAGTTTCATCTCAGCTGGTCCAAACTGAAAGTCAGGAGCTATTCAAGAGTAAAAGAGCAGTATAAAAGTGAAAGGGAAATTTGCTATACCATGAATCTTTAAATAGTGTGAGCAAATAAAGGAAAAAAAGAAGGAAGCTCGGCAAAGAACTGACTTCAGAACTAAATGTTGACTCTAATGCCTATGGAAAATATTAACATAAGAAATTAGATAGAGTTAATCCTTTTGGATAATTAGACACTGCATTTACATACTATAAACGAGACTCCAGTCCCAAGTAAAGTTAACACAGTTAGAGAAATTAACCCAACAGATAACATGATATAGTTGAGGTTGCCTCTATCCAGTACAGGTATATGGGCTATTGGAAAGTAGGAATCATCACTTCTACACAAGCTCTCAGGAACTGATGAAAGGGGGAGAGATTCCCTTCTTTTGTGAGAAAGCTTTTAACAGGTGAATATCAGTCAGTGGCATATAATAGCATAAATGAATGTTTAGTTAAAGCAGTGAGTAAAGATAAAAACAATAAAGACAGGGAATGGTTAAGAGTGAAAAAAAGAGCAGAACTAACAGGAGTAACATAATTATGTAAATATCTTAACAGTTTCACTCTGTTAAAATATTTCTGCTAAATCAGACAGTATATCCTGTGGCGTTATCCCAGACAGATGGATGTAAGAAGACATACAAAACCCTGTGCCTAACTCTGACTGACAGTACTGAGTTGATAACACAGTCAATACAGCTTCAGGGTACATTAAATTATCTGAGTATATTAGCCTAATGCGAGTCCACATATGGAAGTAAGTGTGTCAGGGAGACAGAGAGACAATGCGTTTGAAAAGTTTCATGCTGATATACATGCCTGTATAAAGCAGAAAAATCGAGAATTAAGCTGAATTCCAAACAACCAAGGAGATGAAACGCCACGGAGAAACAAATTACTTATGCCAATGTCAGCTAACACATACATGAGCAATCTGAATAACTATCAAAATACACACCATTACCATTTCAGTTTCCTGAGGCAAGTAATGTGATTTAGAAAAACTCAACCTTTTTCTATTAATCTTGCTACAGAAGAAAAGAAAAAGTAAACACTTAAAAAAAAAAGTGTTTTGTAGCTATAGTGTTAAACTCCAGGAGATCCCATGCATTCACTTGCTTACACTTTGTCCCCATGCTTCTGAGTCACCACTTCCATTTTCTACCCAGTCTCAAATTTTCCCTCTCTCCTCCCAGAAGACCACCCTATCGGCAGCAAGGGGTTTCCACCTCTTCAGCCACATGATCTGGATCTCAATCGCATAACCCTCCTTTAGAGGCTTCCTTGATGAGCCAGTGACGGTCAGTGTCTAGCAGCATGCACGGATAGGCAGGGACGTGCCTGTGGCTGACCCGCCTGGTGCCCGCGGAGGCAAGCCGCTGGCTCGCACACCTTGCTGCTCGCAGCCTGTTCCCCTCGCCCCGCTCTCTCAAGGAAAAGGCAACCAGCCAGCAGGACTCGTGCCCAAACTGGGATCCAGCCGCCTGGCTGCCGAGGGGACATGCAGACGGAGGCTGTGTGCTGGATGGGGGCATGCACAGGTACTCCCCGTTTGCTAGAGAAGGAGGGTGACTCTGTACATCACAACTGAACCTTCACCAGGACAGGAAGGTTCGGGTCACTGAGCCACATCTCAGTCTCTATTTTATATTATACTGCACCTGGCTCCTCTTATTCTGAAAAATGACTCTGAAAAGAAGTCATATTAAAATGACTGTGTAGACTTTATATGTGCTGCCAAAGCCTGTTAAATGGTCTTCTTCATGGCTATGGTTGTACCTCAGTTTTCAAGTGGCAACATTCACAGAAATTGATAAATAAGAGCACCTACAGTTTTTCCTTTGGGCAATACTAGTAGTGTTGTAACTCTAGTTCTCTCTCCTTTTAGTTTTTGTTTTGGTTACTAACACAGAGCACTCTAATTTGCTACACCAGAGCTGCAAAGTCTGCTTTTAGGTGCTGGTGCTCCAAACACACCAGTGAAGCCAGGAGAGGGACTTCCAGGTCAGAGGAAGCTACTATCCACATCACTCCAGGCAGCAAGTAGAGCAGGAGGTAGATCAGCCATTACAGACCCTTTAATGCTGAACAAAATGCAACGCTAGAAGCTGCATTGTAGAGAATAAATACGAACAGTCAGGGCTGCTGGCCTGGATGAAGCCTTTTTTTCCCTATAGGTTTTTTCAATAGACTTTTTTCTATCCATAGATTTGGTGATAAGCCCAAGGGGAAAAGAAGGAGCTAGAGGCAATGTTTAAGTACTGTGTAGCTCACTCACAAAACAGGATTCCCAGCGATATACATGTCAGAGATGCATCTTTTCTCCATCCTGCTATTGCCTCCATTTTGGACAGACTGACACAGCCTAGCTCCAGGAGATAAATCTGCAACTTTATTTTGAGGAATCCATTACTAACTCAGAGCTGGAGTGTAGCGGAGCAAGTTGGAACAAAACTCCCCTTCCCAGGTAAAAAGGTACCTAATGCTATCTCATAACTCAGCAGCACTTAGACCCTTTCAAGTATGTAGAGAATTTTGAAAATCAGCAATAGAACTGATATTTTCATGAACAAACACAACCATCATGTAATAAGCATTCACATAGTTACAGTGCAATTAATGGAACACTCCTAAAAATTGAAAAGTCCATTAAAGAGTGGATATTTGTTGGCTGATAAACTTACCTTTGATACAACAGTCGACCAATGAAGTAGGTGAACTAGAAATAAATTAGATACAGATCTGGTCTACCTTAATGAGCATTTGACATTGATCTTAGAGTATATAAAAAGTGAATTTCACCTCTTTCTCCCTCTCTGCTTTCTTCAGTACAGTTTTAAATACTCCATCATGCAGGATAGCACAATGGCATTTCCATTAGAAGGTAAATAAAACTCAAATGAGTACAAATGTCACTGCACCTCCCATTTCTTGTCACAGACACTAAAATATCAAGGAGATATGCTTATATTTAAGTATTGGTAACAAGCTGCGCTAACTTATAGGAAAAGAAGATATATATTCATTTGGAGGAAGTCGAAAGCCAGTACAGAATAATACTGTAAAAAACAAGTGATATCTGATGCCATCACTATGTACTATTATGTCAAACCTGTCATTACAAAGAAGTGTCAAAGCTATCTGTATTAAAGGTACCTTTGACCTGCAGTTCTCAAAAATCAATTCTGTAAGAATTGCAGGTGCTAGTTCTTAGGAGACTAAAAATCAAGCAATCTATAACATATCATAGATATATCTTGAGGAAGGCCTATTAAGTTTTCTAGGCAGAAAAGTTCCCTTTATTGTTTTACTGAGTGTTTCGTCCAGTTCAATGATAAATAACTCATTGACTGGACTTTCAACTGAAAATTCTCTCTTCCCCGGGGTTTTTGAACCTGGCTTTTAACTTGAAGACCTACCCATAAGTGGTATCTTCTTTTTTTTTTCCTGAACATGAGTGGTGGTTGCACATAGATGGAGAAAAGCCGCATACATTTCCATTCCTAAAAACTGTTAAATATTTTTAATGAATTCCTCCTGATCTCACAGACTTGAGAGGAACATTGTTCACAAATGTGTCCCTACATTTGCAGCGTGAAAGTTTGAGCATCCACTTGCTTCATCCTTTCTGTGAGTATGCGTGCATATCTTCTGGAGTCAGAAATACATCTGGCTCAGCTACGAGGGAATCAGAAAATAACTTGAGTCAGAGACCACTGGATCTGCTGCTCTAAACAGCTTTGGGCCAGGCTTTGTATTAACATTTTCTTTCCACCAGTCTTATGAAATGATGATTTATGACCACTTGCCCAGTGAACTTCTAAAATATAATTGAAATAACTCATTCTATGCTCCTTATTTTAGGCACATTGACAAATCTGTTTGCCTTTCTGTTTGAGTGGAGGCACAGAACACACAAAAAATGCTAACCCATGCTTAAGAATAAATTGTTTATCTTAAAAAATGGAGACCTGTGGAAAAATAGTGGGTCAGTACTTTAATCCACTTTCACACAGGATCTGATATAACCTTTCTACTGTCTTTAACAAACGTTAGATTAAGGTATTTGGAATCTACATATGCAGACTGCCGTAGCTATAGTATCATGAGGAAGAACCCCTGAGTGCTCATGTACAATAATATTAACATTGAAAAATAGTAAAAAGAAACAATGAAGAGATTAATATATTTTTTATAAAACCCATTACTAAACATTACTTAGCATTTGCTCCTGAGGCTTACTGTTATGCTAAATTAATGGTGCTATGGTCTTTGTTCTACAGATTCTTTTCAAATATTATATAAAAGATGAAAAAGCACTCTATAGTAACAATGCGAATCATACTTAATCAGACGAAAAACAAGCCCTTATGTCTTTATTTGGTAACTTAAGACATTATAACCCAAAGCATAGTCTAAGCATCTTTTAATTTGTCAAGTCACCATTAACATACATAGACACTCGCACAGGTGTGTAAATATAACAATTTGAGAATACTAAACACATAAATATGAAGATAGGTGTGATACAACACAAGAGTCCATGATGTATAATACTCTAATCCATTAAAGACAACTCGATGATTATTCCTTGACTTTAATAGTGCAGCACTGAGCACTTTATGAGCATCCTGGGAATTTTCAAGAAAGGGCTCTCCTATGTAATGGGGAAAAAGCTTTTTTTCATCTATTTTGTCCCCCTTGCTGGTGATGGTCACTGGTTATGGGTGCTATTAGAATTGGCAAAGCTCTTGGAGCATGCGGAGGGTTAAGGAAAGCAGAAGACCACAACATCCAACAATTAAACTCTGAAACATTCAGGCAATCTCAGTGAAAAGATGCCACTTCTCCTCAGTTCCAATTTACTGATGCAGATGCTGCCTGGGGGAGCTTCCCAAATACACTTGCCAGAAATGATTGGTACAGACTCGCTGGAAAGCCTCATCATTCAGACAGTCTCCCACTGTCTTGCTGCGTGCCAAGGACACGCCACCAGGCTCTGCTCCCTAGAGACCATTCCTTCCAAAGCAGATTTCCAGCTGCATTTCTAGCTCCAAAGCTACATTAGCTTAACAAGGAAATCCCCCCTGCCCTCCTCAGTATTAAGGGTGCTGATCTATCAGTCACTGCTCCCTTCACACTAAAATGTCAGTAGTTTGCAAACTTCACCAGAATTACTGCAAGTGACTTACAACAGCTAAAGGATTTGAGCAGATCTTAGGGACTGCTTAAAATGTAAGCAAACATAACTGTTATTGCTAAAAGAATTAAGTGTTGCCACAATTCCAAGTATAATTTATATACATAAACTTCATTTCAGAGTAATACTTACACTGAAAATAACACCTCACACTTGTATATATATTGGTTGTGATTCCTTGATTCATTAGTTGCTTGTCATGGAGATAGACATGATAGTACTCAAATGACTCTGGACTTGCTGCAAGTCTGGAAGGACCTACGTGCAGCTCCAGGTCTGGAGCAAGCCCTGGCAGCTGCTCTCCACCCTGCCTGTGCCCCTCTCCAACCTCTTCTGATGCTTGTGTCCTACCTGCCGGACCTTCACACTTTATCTCAGCAGTGCTTCCAGATTTTGCTTTCCAGATTTTATTTATTTATTTACTATCATGTGCCATGCATGAGATTCACTTTTTAATAGTCATTAAAAAAGTATTTTGGTCCTTCTAATTCCGACTGTGTAAACTGATATCACACAATGGTGATCTTTAAGAAATGTCTGCCATCATCCACTGGTAGAAGTTATATGAATTGAGTTAAGGCGACTTTGGGCTAAGCTCTGGGTAATACTGAATGCCCAGTTCCTACTGACTTGATCTGGCCTGTTACATACCATAAATTTAATTTCAGACAAATTGAATTTTAAACTAGTTGACAGAGTAATGAAGTTTTCTCTGCAAAGTCATTCAATCAATTCAAATTCTGCTCATCCCCAAGCGGACATCTACAAATGCATCTGTGAAAATGAAATTCCTTTTTTCTGACAGTTCTGATGCTTTCCTTTTTCTTATTGATGGGTTTAGATATACTGGTTATAGTGCCATTCTTTGGTTACATTCCTTTTCTCTGGAAAATTTCAGTTTTCTCAACTTATTTGGGAGACAGTTGTTACAAATGCATGTTATTTAACAATAACAACAATAAAAGTGTTGAGAATAAATGAAATCATATGACAGTCTAAAAATCAAAAAGGAAAGGTAATATTTTGTGCAATGGAACAGGCTAGCAGATACCAGGTGATCTGAAAGTAAATAAAAAGCCCTGAGGCTAATACTAACCTTCACCTCTCCTTATTTAGATATATATCTAATTTTAGGGGGAGGGGAAAACAATCTAGGTCTCCAGAGACCCACACTTTAATTAGTTTTTAATCCATTTCTTCACCCAATGCCTCAGAAGGTGATTTCAATTTTAAATACATACAACTGGATGTGTTTCATTTGAGAAAGTCTACAATATGCATAATAGAACTACTAGAAGTTAAAGTACAGTTATATATTTTAATGTGTTTATATTTAATTTAAAATTCAGTAAACAGGGTTTCATTCTCTGCTGGAGTAAATTGGTGCAACTCAATTAACTTCAACGGGACTGTTCACAGCGTTCAGCATATGTGCAAGTCTTGAATGACTGGAGTCTAAGGACACCTGCTAAGCATCATTATAATGCCAATGAAAAGAAAATATTTCTCACTCTTTTTGCAATACCTCTGCGAACTTCAACTTGGTGGTGGGAGGGAAGCAGAAATTGCCTTGCTGTTTCATTCATTTCATTGAATGACTAATATTGAACTAAATTATTGCTTAGTATTTCTGATCAAAATGTATATTTATTTGAGCTGAGGACAATAAACTTCATTTCATAAATTTCACCTCTCCCTGCTACTAATTCTGTGTGGATGCATTGTAAAAGTACTGATAGACTGGAATAGTCCAAGCAAAAGAAAGCTGCTGCAATAGAAAAGTTACCACTCAAAAATTTTTCTGCATTTAAACAATTCATTAAATTGTGCATCAGTCTTGCACATGAGCCTTCTCAATGTGACTTCATATTAAAAAAAAAAAAAAAAGGTAAGATCTCGGTCTAAATTAATACTTGATTAATTACATAAATCAGGCAAAAACATTCGTGCTCCCTAACCAGAGACTTTTCTACCTTATCCATTAAATTAGAAACTTCTTTTGAAATAATCTGAACTAAACACATAACTGAAAAAGCTATTATTGGTTGACTTTGTATCTAAATTTTTATGAATGACTACACAAACATTTAAAATTTTTAATATTGCAAATATCCTTTAAAATAAATTTAAAAATAAAAATTGATCTTTACAAAAATTGTCAATAGTTCATAAAAATTTTGTAACAGAGCCTAACACCCAAAATATCTCAAGCTACATTTTCACTCATCTTCACTTTTCAGTATTTGGGTTATAATTTTCTTGTAGAAACATCATTTTGTACAGAGAAGCACATACCAAATAAGACTATGTAAACTAGGTTATTAGGAATACAAATGTTTATTTCTGAGTGCAAAGAGGCATGTGTCCTTCTACTGGAACAAAATTAGAAGCTATGTCCAAAATTGGGATTATTCACTCGCACACCTACCTGCTTTTTTGTTGTGAGCATTGCTAAAGAATTTATCTTGATTACAGATTTTTGATATACCCTAGAACAAGCTGCTCCTGTCATCAAATTAAAATAATTACCAATCAGCATAATGAAGCGGGGGTTTCTGTTTGGACTCTAGATTTGTATTTAAAAGAAAAAAAAAAACCAAAACAGAAACTTTTCCTCCTAAACCATTCATTAGTGTATGTCCTTCCGGCATGTCTCTCCTCATTCTCTCTCTCACTCGGTCTTTCTAATTCTTCCATGCTTTAACTGAAAAAGGATGCAAGCCAACTGAATTGCTGTTCTCTAGATTAATATCCATATTCCATTTCAGTGAGGCAATAAGACTGCTATGAAAAGCAAAAACTAAAGTATGATAAATATTAAAACACCATTCCTTGTATATCTTAACATTTCATGGCAGTAAAATTATCATCTATTGGATTTAAAGCAGTTTTTAAAATGGAAACAGAGCAGCTGTTTTTCTGTCAGGGGCATATATAACTCTTTTTATTTAATTTCCTGATTGTATTTGCTTTTCTAATGCTGTGCATTGATTTGTTATTTGTACACTTAATTATATAACCAAGTTTAGAATAAACTTTAATTCAGCAACCAATCTTTGATGACGCCAATAAACTTCATAAAGTGAGCTTATATACAACTAGGGAGAACAATAGTTGACAGATCTAAGACGCTTGAAATTTAATAGCCTTTCCGATAAAATAAGACAGAGGACTATACATACAGCACAATGCAGAAACATGGTAGCAAGCCTTAAGCAAGCCCTTAATGTCTACACAGCACACACAGAGAGACATCTGACATGCAACACAGCTACTTTATCATGGTTTTGCATTTTTGCATGATGCTCCTCTACCGTATGCATAGAAAGGCCCAAGAAATCCTCTTGACTCTAGAGGATAAGTACCCAAACTGTTTCTTTTTGTCTTATGCACAGGAAAATAATAAAAGCTTAATATGAAAATAAGTAAAATAAGTAAATAAGTAAAATAAGATATCATATAATGACCCTCTGCCAATGCCCAATTCTTGCCCCTACTTGTCCTGGAGATGAAATTCTTTCGCAAAACTTGCAATATCCGGGTCCAGCTGCTGCTCAGTAAATTCAAAGCATCCACCCGCGCTCTAGAGGAGCCTAGCACGAGTGTACAGAAAGCAGCCTAGCCACAACAGCTTTGGGTCTTAGCACTAACTGATTTACACCCCGATAAAAGCGCTAACACTAAGAACAAACACCCAAGCAACCTGCAACAATATCCCTGTATATTAGGAGAAGGAACAACTCAACTAGCAGCAAAAAAGATAACGTCTCACTCAGAAAATAAGAATCTCCCTAGGAGGAAATCAGGCTAAGTGGAGCTACATGGATGCTTCCAGGCCTCCAGTTTCCATGCTATTATATTTAAAGTTAGCTCGAGTATTCTTAAATATACACCACAGTCTGCAGCACCACATACCGTAAGTTGCTCTGAAGATGCTGCTGTTCCACCCAGAGGAGGCAGCTCCAATTACTGCAGTTTGGCCTGCTGCTAAATGGAGACCTCAACACAAGGGAAGAGCAGAAGCAGCCCTCCCCCTTTCCTCAAAGGAGAACTGCACATAACAGAAACGTCCATGTCAGGCAGCGAGAAGGGGAGGTGTTATACACTAGCTCGGAGTTCACTTTAAACTCCAAAGTAATAGCAAGGAGGTGAGAAGGGCAAAAAATCTGGATCTCTGCTGTCTGAGAAAATGGGTTTTATAAAATAGAGGTTCTGAAATACATTTTCATTTTGCACCAAAAGAGAGGAAGACTTCCCCTGCACACACTTTGCTCTTCCCCCCAAGATGAAAGTTTGAGAAAAGCCTATCCCAAAATGGTCCTCTGCTTCCTAGGAATGACACTCATCCAAGACGCAGACAAAGCAAGACCAAGACTTCTTCAAGAAATGAAGCAGAGCAGGAACTTCTGCCTTCTGTCTTACATCCCCAGGCCTTCACCAGAAGCCTCTTGGCTATTCATGTCAGGTCACTCTCACCTTATTTGAACTAGATGTTCTTTTCTTTTTCTTTTCTTTTTTTTTTGGACAAAAATCTTCCCAAACTGCCATATATTCAGCAAATATTTTGGTTTCAGTGAAAAGAAAGGAAAAAAAAAATCCTCTCAGTCATCACCCCTTATTCTCTATGAGACTATGAGAGAAGAGGGGAAGAGATGGGAGAGGGATGCTCTCTTTGACCTTCCTTTCCTTTGCCTTTCATCAGGATAACTTTCAATCTATAGGCATATGTATCTGAAAATGTGTTTATATACATACAGAGCTACAGTACTCTACCTTAGAAAATTCTCCAGTGCCTCCAGCTTTCTTAAATTGTCTTCACACAGCCCAAAAGGAAACTGAAAAAAAAATCTTTTTTCAGTCTGCGGACATATCAGCAAGGTAGCCAAAGCCACAAGAGAGGAGGACTCTCAGGCTCTCCTCAGAGCAGCCCCAGCGCTGTTCGAGCCCCTGGCCACTGGTGCAAGGAGCACGAGCCCGCGGCACCAACACGGCAGCTCTCCACTCCCCAAACCCTGCCATCCTGCCCTGGCAGGCACAGCTGAGCAACCGAGAGAAGTGACAGCAGGGTTACAACAGCGGCCGCTCCTACCAGATCAGCCAAAACGGTATCCACCCATCACTCTGTGCGGACAATTTGCACGCATAAGGGGGAAGGAAAAAAAAAAAAAAGTCCACCACTTGAGAGCTGTGATCAAAAAAGAAAATAAAACGAGCCCAACAGGCTCGACTTCGAAGCATGGGGCAGAACCAGACTCACAGCTGCTACAGCCTAGCGAAGGATGGCAGCCCTCACTGACAAGAGTAAAGCTGCAAAGAAAAATACATATTAATTGTTCCCCCACAATAAAAACCGGGCAACAGTGTATCTCTTGAAATTAAAAAAGTTGTCTAGCTTAGTGCGTCTTGCAACTAGTGTTTTTGGAAAATCATAATTTAAAGGATTCTTATTTTTCCAACAGGTTTCTCTGTTAACTATATTGTTCATTGTTTTAATCTACACAGTGCAGTTGCCATTCTTATTATTATAATGTTCCTTAAAAGCATTTTATTTTTCTTAGCTTGACACTAAACAATATATGAAAACAACTGGTATTCATCATTTGTATACAAAAACTAACAGGGGGTAACAACAGCAAGGCAGCTAATGGATCTGAAAACACAGCAGGAGAATAAAGAAATCCCAGTTTCTAGTAGTGTATACCAGCAATTCCCATGGGCCAGTATGACACAGTCATGGTACATAAATATTACCTATAAACATTCTTGCAATGCTAATATGTAAAGGACAACAGAGGGACCAAGGATAAGTTATTGGCAACAGCTTTGTGAAGCACTTTGTTGAACATAAGATCATAATCTTAACTGAACAAGAATTAGGATGGAGATTGCCCTGATAAGGACATGTGCAGCATGACTAAATCACCTACAAAAATGGAATGAGAAAAATCAGAAGGATGATCTCAAAAAAGTGGTCACACACTGCAATAGTGGTAAAATTCAAATGGATTATTCTGTTACAATGGGTCTATTTTCCCATGTGTACATGTCACGGAAACCTTGCTGGGAAACTTAGAAAAACTTGAAGAACCTGTCCGTTTTGGGAAATTAAACAGAGAATACAGTGGATTATCTCCAGTCATCCTTTTGTTTCTAAGCACACAAACGGAGGAGCTTCTCTTTATAGCATATTGTAAAAATGGATGTAAGCCTATAGTACTTACACGGGAGAGTAAATTTTTTCATATTATTTAGAGTACTAGGCACACACAAGATCACTCACACAGATAAAAATATTCTAGTCTTGTGCTCAGTGACACAACATTTTCCTCTGGAAATAGCTAATAAAGTTCGAGCTATTCAGAATAAATCTGGCCAAGTGGTATGATGTTTCATGACACTGTTCTGCTGCTCAAGTATCCTTTAGTAGTCTGATTGGTTTTGTTAGTTTTTCTGTGAACGTCACTGAATAAATCACAATATCAGACCACATTTTCTGAATTTCTGCCACAAAATGAAGTGCCAATAATAAGCAGCAGATATCACTTTGTAGCAAAATAGACAGATGGTCAGTTAATCTTAGGCCTTGGCAAAGTCCAAATGAGAATATTATTAAATAATAAAATAAATGATCATATCAAATCCAGTCTGTCTTAGTTTGGATATATAAATTAAACTCTATTCATGTCTTTCTAGTCCAAATATCATGAGTATGTTACACCAAATAAATTCCCAGAGAAGCATTCTCTCTAGCCAGAATTAAACTGTTCATATTGTTGTAAAGTAACTGCCAAGCACAACTGCTAAAAATATTTAGAACACAGAGGTGTTCCTTTAAAGGGAATCCTCTTTTAAAATCTAAGCGTACTCTAAAAATGTACTGACATTACCCAAGAAGGTTTGAGAAAAGGCTCTGTGATATCAAATATACAATAAATGCACGTACTGAAAAAAGTGGTCATTTTAGACCTTGATTTACATGAACTGAGTTTTCATTTCATGGAAGTGTTGATTAAAAAATATTGAAAAACATCAGAATGGAATAATATTGTTGAAAATACTCTGACATTGAAGTGTTAACTTCTAGATTATTTTTCTCTCTTCTCTTTTGCCATAAAATTGCAGAGATCAGGCATGCAATGTCATATGAGGTTTTTACAGGAATACTCTCTGAGAGTAGGAAAAAAAACCCAAAACCAATTCTATTTGGGATATTTTATTTTCTTTTTCTCTACTCAAAGTAGCTGAGATAATAAAAAACCTCAGTGTGAATACAGCTATGTCCATGAAATGGAGAAGATACCATTATATGACCATGGCAGAAGCAAGGTTTCCAAAACAAAGACTGATTTAAACAGGGTTATGTACCCATATATCAGATGCTATATCACTACTTGTTGCACTTCCATATATATATACATATATAAATATAGACAGAAGTAGCTGGTGTCATAGCTTTACATATAAAGATAATACTGCTTGCTCTTTTCCTTTTGTTTTGTCTCATTTCTACTTTCCTTTGTGTTGTATCACAAAAAACAGTTATGCCTATGAGTGTGGATACACCACAAGGCTCAGAAAAAAAACAGAACAATGCACTCAAAGTCCAAATCACATATGTAGGTGGATAACACCATGGGGAAAGTATTCCATGCAGAAACCCTCCAGCCATTAAGAATATGCAAGATGTTATTCATTTTCATGTACTCGAACTTTATATGTATTTCTTTTAAAAAACAAGTCTGTAAAACAGAAGAGGTAATGTTTTATCTAGCCAATGTATCTGCCTAGAATGCCGGAACAAATCTATAAGAGGCTTATAAACATACATATATATATATATATACGTATACACACACACAGAGCTTATATATTATAAGATTTATGATTCATCCCTTAATGAACCCAAGTTTGTGGTACATTTTTCTGGGCTTTTTCCTAGTGACCTCCATAAAGATGCCTGAATAACTATAAATGAATAAATACAACTTTTATTAAACCATACACTACAATAATAGGGTTTTTTTAATAACGAAGATTCAAAGGGACTTGCAAAAAACAATAAAAAAGTGAGGGTTTTATAAAAAAAAACTTCCCCCATGCCTGTGTGGTCCTTGAAGGAAAGTTTGTTTCCAAATCTAGTTTTAACTATGTGATTGTATTTTGAGTTGCAGCAAATTTTGTTCAGTCCCCTTCAAAAATTCGGTAACCTCTGAGGCCTGGCTACCATCTCGCTGCTCCTCTCCAAAGGAGGTCTCTGATTCATGGGACTGCAGGCTCCCAAGTGCTTGCTACGCCACTCATCTTCCCTGCCATAACCTGTCGTCCCTGGAAGCTGCCCACTTTCGTGCCTGCTTGGCTGCTCCTCCACAGAAGGAAAAATATTGCCCTAACTCTAGTGGCCTTCATCTCACCCGGTTATCATAAAGCAAGAAAAACATAATTGTTAACAAAGACATTGAAGAAAAAAAAGCCCCTCCAGTCTGGGATGGGTGGGCATGAGAACTTGCCCATTTAAGTGTTACACACAGAAAGCTTAGCCAAAGGCAAAGGCACATCCTCAAAGGGCCATCACATTGTGAGCTGGGGTCCAAATCAACCACACCACCATCCAGCTTCTCTTGAAACCATAAATCACACAGAATCACAGAATGGTTGATGTTGGCAGGGACCTCCGCAGTTCTTCTAGTCCAAGCCCCCTGATCAAGTAGGGTCACCTACAGCATGTTGCCCAGGACCCTGTACAGACAGCTTTTGAATATCCCCAAGGAAGGAGACTCCACAACCTCTCTGGGCAACCTGTTCCAGTGCTCAGTCACCCTCACAGTAAAGAAGTTTTTCCTCGCGTTCAGAGGGAACCTCCAGCGTTTCAGTTTGTGCCTGTTGCCTCTCATTCTATTGCTGGACACCACAGAGAAGAGTCTGGCCCCACCCTCTTCACAGCCTCCCTTCAGATACTTACACATGTTGATAAGATCCCTCCCCAGTCTTCTCTTCTTTTCAGGTTGAACAGGCCCAGCTCTCAGCCTTTCCTTACATGATAGGTGCTCCAGTCCCCTACTCATCCTTTATGCTGGGCTGTCTCCAGTAGTTCCATGTCTCTCCTGCACTGCAGAGCCCAGAACTGGCCACAGTATTCCAGATGTGGCCTCACCAGGGCTGAGTAGGGGGGAGGATCACCTCCCTCGACCTACTGGCAAAAGCTCTGCTCTTCCTAATGCAGCCCAGGATACCATTGCCCTTCTTGGCCACAAGGGCACATTGCTGGCTCATGGTTAACTTGTCCACCAGGACTCCCAGGTCCTTCTCCATAGAGCTGCTTTCCAGCAAACAAAAGGGAATATTATCTTTTTGCAGTTGATACCTTCTATTCAAAAGCTCTTTTCATGTGCATTTAAAACTATAACTAATAATTTTGCTACAGGCTTGAAAGTGTATCAGTAGAGCTGCCTGGAACAGACATGCCACTGAGTCTCACGTATAAAAGCCCACATACAATAATGTGTTGAACAAAGGTCCCTCATTTGGACATTTGGAGGATCAAAACAGGTCTGAAAAAATGTCATTTTCAGAGACTATGTATGCCATAGAAAAACCTAACCTGCTTCCAGTAGAGCATTTGAGTCTGCAAGGCTTCTAGAAATAGCACAGAAGACATAGAAACATGCCCTCAGTTCATTAACACCTACCACAAAAATAGCAGACTTAAGCCAAAGTTGACTACTATTGAAAATTCCAGTCTTTACATATAAAGTATTGCGCTGTGAGTAAAATGGATAATTCAAAAATCTAGGGCATTTGCCCTGTCTTCTTGGTTCTCTACAGTGCTGGAAAAGTTTTCCCTTAAGCTAATTGAAGTATCAGATAGATTGACAATATTAGAACAGTTCTGACATTGCATTTCATTGACATGTACTTCACTGTCAGTCAAAGATAAGGCTAATGCCTTAGCTAAAATTGCTAGGAGAAGATCTAAAGACCTACAGCCAGAGACTAAAATTTAAGGATGCAGTTGGAATAACTAATAAATCTGAAAAGCTGTCAAGAAACTTAAGAGTTTCTAGAACGCAGTGTCTGAGGTACCTCAGAAGCAAAATAAATTGTATTGTTAGATATGTGGCAATGTTGACACTTGAAAATTGACATGGAGTATGCATAGTTATTATCTTCTAGTGTTGCTTAACATAAAATATTTATGTTTCATCACAAATAATTAAACTTTATTAGTCAGTATGAAAAATTTGATACTGTTTAAAAAAAAAGTTAACTAAAATGAGTTTTATTTTTGTGCCACTCTCAGAATTAAAAATATATACATATATATACTATTCCAGAGGTTCATCCATACTTTGAGCAGGATTTGAACTAGGATTACAATGGGTAAAGCGATCCCATCTTTCTCTCAGATAATTCCTAATCTGAAACCAGGAGGAAATCACCTGATGAAATAAGAGGCTCAAGTGCAGAGGAAAGAAAAGGTTCTCAAAAAACCTTTACCTAAAAATGCCCAGGCTGAACTGTCAATCTTGACCTCAAATATGGAAGTAGAGTATCTGACTCTGAAAAATTCCTGAGCTTCAGCTATTTTAGGGGCAGTCTGAATAGTCAAGAATGAACTCTCCTCAGCAGGTAGAAACCAGAGCAAATCCTGATTTCCTTCCAGCTCTGGTGGAAGAAGAACGGAGCTTGTCCGAAGGAGCAAGCGAGCACCAGTCACTTGAGGGAAGTAGCTTTTGTCACGTAAGACAAGGTCAGAACGGGATTTTAGAGAGACACCAAGAGCTGGGGAAGGCTGGAATACGTAGTCCTCGGTAGCCATTAGAAGAGCTGCCAATTCATATTTACTAGGAGTTTTGTGCATAGGAAAAACATATGCTGGTCAAGAGAGCAGTCAGTGAAGGTCAGTTTTTTACTTGTTTGAGCCAACTCATGAAAAAATAATAAAAAACTCGTTCCTTTCCTCTCCTACTCTGAAGGGAAGCAGCATACTACAGTTTTTAAAGAGCTGCTGATAATCTTTAACTGTGGACACTCTCTTTGACATTCTGCCTCTCCTGCTACATAGGATATTTCAAATTCAACCAGCAACTGCTGTAGGAGTGTTTATCACACAATGTTGCCATTCAGCTGGATTTGCATTTCGAGTAAAAGAGTTGGAGTACTTTAATTACTTGTTCTGGCAAGCAAGAGATTAATATTAATTATAGTCTTCCAAGTACCATTTAGCTTCTTAGCCTTCCTGGTGCTGATTGCTTTGTAGCACTTTTGTGCAAGGTGCTTGTTTTACATTTATTTACAGTACCTGAAACCCTGGAAACATGTCTTGTGTGTTTTGAATCATAAGCAAAATGATATATGTGATGCATAAAACATAATGTTGTAATCTATTTACTGCTAAAATATGCCAGTTAATATGGTCTCACTATAGGCATGTCTAGTTTAAAGCCTCTGCACAAAACAATGTATAAGTCTAGAATTAACAAGCAGTTAATTAAAATGCCAAAATGTATCCATCTAGCAGGCAGAAGATAAATTTCTTAAATTAACACAAGATTTATAAGCACTTCTGTGTCATTACCCTTTCAAAGCCTGAAGATCGGTGATATTGTCTGCATCTGCATATTGGGTAGAGTATACCAATATCTCTTCCAAAATGACTATTCTATCAGGGACAGTAGGGGAAGAAAAAATCAGACAAAAACAGTATTTTCAGGTCCTCCAAAACCAGTACACAAATAATGTTCTGTCTATTTAAACAGACATGACAATATAATACTAATTCAGGGTGGATTCATTTCAAAACAGTGGCATTTCTACTTTTCATTCTCTAGGCAGTCAGAAACCATAACAACTGTCATGACAAAAGAAAAATAGGAAGTTATTCTCAAATACTGATCTATTGTCTATTCTACCATGAGCCAACTGTCTTTTCTATCAACAGCCAAAAAAGAATGCCGCCCGCCAACATTTGGACTCCTATACAAACACTCACAGTTTGATTCCAAAACTGAAATAATATGGGTTTCCTAAGAACTGCAAGTGAATCACTGTTCAGAACATTAGAGTAAAAGAGGTATAAAAAACCAGTGATAAATTTCAGATTTAATGAACATATAATGAAGTTTTGTTTTCCACTAAGAAGTCCTCCATGAATGAATGCTGGAGTCTGGGAGGAAAAAAAAAAAGACCTCATCAACAATAATTTAATCCAGAACAAGAAAAATATGGTGATTTTGTGATCAGGGAAAACATGAAAACATTTCTAAAAGAAGATAAAATTTTGGAAAAGGATAACAAAACTAGACACTTTAGAAAAGTTTCAGAGGAGGAGCAGGAGAGCAAGTGAATAAAAAAATATCAAACCCATTTTATTCTAAGACGTATGGACCACAAGCAGCATACATGCCGTATGTTATGGCAGAAGGAAGGAACCTGTCAGCATGCAAGTTTAGCCAAGATAGAATGAAAATACGTGATCTCAGATAATGAAGTCTAAGAAGTAATTTTAGGAGAACAGCATCCAGCATTAGATTAAACAGTACAAAATATGCAGCAATGAATTAAATCAAATGAGAGAACAGTTCATGCCATAAATAACAGACTGAAGTGCCCTTCATACAGTTGAAATGTCAGCAGCAAAAGAACAGCAGGAAAAAAAATAAGAGAAAAAAACAACATAATTGGAACTATACACTAAACCTAACATCTATCAACTGATGCTATTGATGAGGTACACAAATCACTTTGTGAGACATTGCAGGTTGCAGAGCTGGTAGCTTGTGCAATCATTGAACAAATTCTCTATTACAGAGTATGAAGTCAGAGGAAGTATTATTAGGTATCATCATTTTATAGCCTAGTGAAAAGAAGATTGAGGAGACACAGGATAACAGCTTTCAAATATCCCTTCAGCAAAGTAGAAGGAGATAATGAGATCTCTACCAGTGACAAAAATAACAAGATTTGAATTGCAGCAAGAAAGGTACAGGACAGACATTAGGAAAAGCCATCTGTATGTATTGAGAGGTAAGTACGGGAATATGTAGTTTAGAAAGGTCGTAGAATCTCCTACATTGAAGGCTTTCATGGACAGATTCAGCCATTCCTGACTTGATATTTAGCTAGGTATATCTGACAACAGACTGGAGTGGGAGCATTAACACCCTGACCTCTTAAAATCTCTCAGAGCTCTATTTCTGCTTACTTTTCTGCTCATTACCATCAGAAAAAGTAATTCTACTCTGCAAACTAAGCAGATACCTCAAGTCAATAGTTTCAAATTGAAAAAGCCTTACTACTTATTTTATTTAAAAAAAAGAAATCTAAGTTTGGAATCTATATGCAAATAAGATGGTCAGTAAGCAGTCTTAACTATAGCCAATACACCTAACCCTGCCGGTTCCCCTTAAGATTTCGGAAAAGTTTTCTAAGCTAAAGGGTAGATGCCGAGATATAGCACTGCAATATTTTCTTTCTCATCAAATTATAACATAGACTTGTCACAGGAATTTCTCTTCTTTGTCATTCACCACCAGTACCATGAGAATAAAACTTAATGAAACGATTCAGGAAACACTAAGAAAAACATTTTCACAATGACACTTGTTTGAATTTTCACAAGCTCTCTTCTTCGCAACAATGCCCATAGCGATGAAAGCAACAAAATACTGTTTTATAGCTTTAAGACAGAAAAGCAGAGTTCCCACTTATTGAGATGGCATATTAAAAATAGAGTGCGTGAATCATTCATACTGTCTGAAGCCACAAAACAACCACTTGATTAAATTTCTTCAACAATAAAAAATAAATTATGTGCCAGCAAACATCTAGCTCAGTATTGCTTAAAACAGTCCGCAGAGGACTTGCACTGAGCACATGAACTGCAACTGTTCCGTCAGCATGAGTTGCAGCTACAAGAGCAGTACTAAATTCGCTAAGGCACATCTTAACTGTTAGATGTAAAGGGAGTTCCAGGCACCTGTCTTAAATAGGTACTCCCCTCTGGTACGTCTGCTCAGCGAGAACGTCAGCTTTGCACAGGCTGGATACCTGCTCCCTCGCCGTGAGTTTCCCATCTCTACGTGGCACATTGCCATTCTAACTTTGGCAAGGTAGAGGAAGGCAGCTAAGCCAATCCTCCCTCTCATAGTCCGTCCATCTCATACTTAACTAAGGAATGATTGATACACTTTGAAAAGGTAGATGAGAATGGAAGGGAATGTGTCTGAAACGTAGATTTCTTTTACTCTCATCAGTGGCACTGAAGCTTAACAGTTGGCATAACGGAGACTTGGAAAGCATCCTCGCTAAGAAGATCGCTTCTTCCCTCCTACTCCAAGAGTAGGTCCCACAGTGATTACCTATGTGTATCTATATCTTCCATACAGATTAACTTTACAAAACTGCCATCTACTACTCTACAAGCAAGGCTGAATTTGAGTTTTCAGTCTGCAATTACTGATGACTGGTGTTTCAACTGTCAAGTTTTAATAAAATGCAATGTGACCGATAACCCTTTCTCCTCCAAAAAAAACCCAGCACAAACATTAGGTATGCTTGGTGGGTGTTCTGATTGCAACAGAAGATTATGGGAACAAAAAGACTGAGAAAGAAACTGGCAAAGATGATTAATGTAAGTTTCTGAAAGAAATAATGCTTAAAGGTTAGCTGCTGCAAGGATAAATTGCCCCTAGAGGGGACAGATTCTAGGTACAGAGAAATGAGCTATCTCTTTTGGATGGCTTAATTTATAAAAGAAACAAACTTCTTAGCCTGGAGTTATTTATAGAGGTATACTACAAAAAATATGTCCAAGCTGCTAATAATCATGAAAGAGAACAAGGAGGTATAATGGTCAGTTATCTATCAAGAGATAATGTGGGATGAAACATCTTTTGTTTAAATCAGCAGACTAGCTGTCACTCATTATTTTATAAAGAAAACTTCAAAGGTTGGAATATTTATTCACTTAGAAATGGTAAGATTATCATATTCATTACTGATGGCAGTATGTCATTTGTGGAAGTACAGTGCAGTATGCTACATTGAGAATAACGTCAATGAGATCTGTGAAAATTACCTGAAATGCACATTTTGAAAGTCTGGTGAAAATAATAAGGTATTTTTCTAGTCAAAGCAATCCTGGAAACAAAAAAGAACAGCTGAAAGCAGCATGCTGTGGAACAGGCATCGTGCTTTTAAGGCTATAAAGTATTCTCTGTAAAAGGTATCCTTTGCTCTTAAACATGAAGGAAATCTCCCAGCCCTAATCTGGAGGGAGGGAGGAAGAAGATGCGATACACTTAGCAAGACCAAGAACCTCCCTTAGAACAAATCACTGCTAGCTCTATTGTCCTTGCACTTGGGAAACAAAGGCCAAAGTCGTAGAACACTTTCCTCCACCGACAGAGAACAGGGTCTTGAGGGTCTCGAGATAGGGTAATGATCACGTGGGGAATCAGATCTCTTGAACAAGATGGTCAGTTGCTATCGGGATGGTGACGGGATTCTCCATTGCAAGGGGATCTTGCAACAGCATCTTCAGTTGGATCAGGAGGGACTCCCCAAACCTGCTATCACTTCATCTGTTCTCCTGGCAGTGCATGGTAATATATCTGCCATGGAGCATGAGCCACGAAGCTTACAAACCATGTTTTTTACCAAAATGCCTCAGACCAGGCAATCAGCTACCCCAGCCTCACTCAAAGCTGCCTTCCCTTCTCTTCTCCTGTCCCTCGTCTCTTCCCTCTTTCACAAGGGGGGTGATCTGAATTTCCTCCAGCAAACCACAGACACCTTCCTTTAGCTCTTCCGCTGGCCTAGGCAGAGTCCTACAGTTCAGAGGCAAAAGGTGGCCAAGTCATTCTCAGACCAAACAGTGTTGGGGCAACACACTGTTGGGCAATACACAGACACAGCTACTATTTCTTCTGAAGCTGTCCTAGGAGTAAATGGAGGGATTCAACTCCTTAGTCTGTTGCTTTCTCAAGCATTTAATTTCTTAAGATATTAAAAATAAAATAATGAGTAGCTGACAAGTTATTTTAGCATAATTGCCTCAGGTTACTGCCATCTTGTCCAGCAAAATTGAGGAACACTATAAGCACAGCTGAAGGGAAAAAGCAGCCAAATTGCAGAAAGCTGGTGATAGAAACTTAGTGTATTATGAAGCCGTTAAACTTGAATTATTTTCTAATACTCTTTCCCTAATATTCATGATGAATTTTAATGCATAATATGCCAATATCTGTTCATACGAAAATCTAAAGATTGAAAACACAATAGAGTAACACAGATGTCAATGTAGAGAACATCAGTGACCTTTAAGTAATAAAAGCATAGCATTTTACTTTATTAGACTCTGGCATTATTATAATTCTGTCCTGGTTAGCCACAAAATGTAAGTTATTACATATTTTAACCGGGTCAACTGTGCTAGGATGAGGATTCTAAAACAACCAGGAAGAATTTTAGTAGATTACACAAATCATATTCAGGATTTGATAGGTCTGAACTGCAAAAAGAATTATTGAGTCCTGTTAAGAAAGGACTTGCAAATGCAAAGTGTGAATGTAATGATTATGTAAAAGTCAAAGAATAGAAAGGATTTGAAGATTTTTTTCTTTATGTTATTGGTAGCTCCTTGAAGTAAATTTTCTTCTCACCTGGGAGGTAAGATGACTAAATTGAGACATAGCGCAGCTTAAGGTATCATGCCAGGCAGACAGTCTCCAACCAGCCATCCCCGCGTAGCACACACTTGCACCGTGTTAAGAAGCAGCTGCAAATATGCTTGCTAAGGGAATCACAGGCACAATCTTCAGCATACTAATATGCTTTGCATGCTGCATGAGGAAGGCAAAAGTTCAGCTCTCAGTCAGATCAGACACATTTTTGTTATTTACAGTTCCTGGAGTTACCACTTGCCACAGGAAGCCGCCTCTTGCAAGCAGCCCTCCCAGTGATTAGAAAATTGAAAGCAACTTTTAATCTTGAATCCCACCGCACCATGGCTTGTGCTAATGGCTTGCTTAGGGTATCCTGATGCGCAACATCGTAACCCACTGCAGCCCCGGCACCCTGCTGACCCCTGCGGCAACAGGGAGCTGAGAAACACCTCCCGGGAGAAAGTGGAGAAGTCAGTCCTGTACAGAGCATCCCCATACAGCACACATCTCCTGCACCTGGAAAGGAAGCACCACCGCACTGCCAGGCACAAGGGAATCCTGTTGGTGTGAGCGTAACAGAGGAAAGTAATAGAGCAGGATTTAGCACTTTGCTTTTCTGAATAAATTATACTTTCTAGTAAATCAACACGACCATCTACCATACAGGTTACGCAGCTAGATGATTGTAGCCTGGCCCAGCAAACTCAGTGCTTTGCAATAGCAAAAATTGTTTTACCCAGATGAGTAACTATGTTGACATAGGTGGTAGTTTGGGAGTGTGGGTACAATTACAAACTCTGGTTGTGATGTGACAAAGCTGTCACCATGACCATCACCACCTAACAGAATGCCATACACAGAGAAATAACCCACTGTCTGTGACAAGGTTTATTTCCAGACGAGGGACGGCTTCGGTTGTTAACTGTTAATCACCCATTCAAACTGGAAATCCTTTCAGACAATGGAGTGGCTGAACACAGGAATACCAAAATTGTTCCACCATACTACAGATAGAAATGGGTGAAAAGCCCATGTATGTTAAGTGCAGCCCCCAAGAATTATTCCTGAAGAGTTAAACTGCGAACATAGAGCATAAGCAGAATTCAGTCAAGTTTCATATCAAGTTTCAATTGAGAGTTGAAAAATCAGGCCTGTGCAGTCAAATTAGTCTGACAAGTGTCATAAATTATACATTAGACTACCTGACTGAAAAACAACAAGAAACTGTCATTTACGGTAAGTGCTTTCTACTTATATGTTATCTATTACCTCTGTAATTTTACGGTCTGAAAACGCATCTCAATCACCTAAGGTATTTCAGTATCCCTTTCAATATCCTTTGTAAAGTACCAAAAGGGAAACAATGCAGTTGCAAACTAAGTGCAGCAAATTTGAATTAATGAGCAGAAGAGTGTACAACATCTTTCCTACTGCATCACACTGTCCTTCTAGAAGCAATCCCAGATCACAATGTATAGCACATGTACCCTTGTAGCATTCATAATGCTACCCCAAGAACAGAACCTCACTGTTGCCAATAAGATTTTTTTACTTGCATTCCTCAGCACATATATTTTGCCCTTTGGAGTATGATTTGCAGCATTTGCAGAATAAGCAAAATCTCAAAGTAGCAAACTGGAAATACTGCATTTGTATTGTCTGGAATGGTATCTCACAAGGATCTAAAAGGCTTATCCTCTCTTAGCCTTCCCTATTTCCCCTCATCTTCTGTTTAGTATTACGAAATACTACTAATATGAAAGGGAGGGGGAAAAAAAACCACAAAAATACTTTTGACAGAAAACTTTTCCAGGATGAGGGAATCTTTAGCTTTCTGATCTCACTGACTATATTCCTCTCATTTCTCTGTGCCTCTTTGCAAATATTCCACAGAGCTTGGCATTTTTTCTATATCTTTTCTCTGAATAATTTAATTTGCAAACAAACTTGAATCACCATCTCTGGGTGCTGATTCACACATTCATCTCAGTCTCTACTATCGCTGCCTTGTCATGCTCTCCCTGTGAATATAGTTGTCACCTCAGAATAACATGATTACTGTATTGCCGCATCAGTCATGCTGTCTTCTTTCATTAATGTTCTGAAATCATCATCCTACCTATCCTTGCAGTCCATAACTTGGCAGGATCTATGCCTGGGACTTGTCTAAAGCCTCACATCCAGACTAGGTAAAACCATGGCACAGATATCACTACCTTTCCAAATCAGCCCTTCACAGCTAAAATTTTTCCCCAGGATATCATCCCACATTTTATTCCTATAATGTTCTTTACTCTTGACTAGATAAAAGCAGTATTTCAACTGCATTTTTCAGTATTCAGAAATGAATTGAGCAGAATTATGCTGCAAAGACCAGAGCTTGGATCACGTGTCTTCTCCCTATGCTTCCCTCCACATCTCTATCTTGGTATTCAAAATGGTCTGAAAAATCCAGTCTTAATTCCGGCAAGGTCCTGAAAGAAAAGTCCCAAAGTATGTTAATGTTTTCCTCAGTGTTGCCCCTTTCCCTGTGAAAGAATTCCTCACCAACATCAAAAAAATGTTTTAAAAATTTTCCTTCGCTATGTGGTCACTGTAAACGATCCGAAAATGAAGAGTAGGTGTAATAACAATGCTAACAATCTGTTCAGGATGCTTATTATACCAGCATACCAGTACCGACATACTGTTTCTTCATCTCCGCACTCGTCTCCTATCTGTCATCTCTCATTTTTTACTTCAAACAAACTCTCAGGGGCAGAAGTCCTTGTTTTATGCTATAGACAAACTAGAAAAGCAGTACTGTATTCGCTAATACTGACTCATATGCATAATGATCAGATGCTCAGGGAACAGCTTCCAGACACTAATAGGCAAGAGGAATATCGCAGCAATCTCTCTTTTGGCAAAGAAGTTAAGGGGAAGCAAAATCCTTCTAATTCATACTAACCATTTACCCACAACTGGAAAGAAGTAAAGAGCACTTGCAACTTATTTTCCTTATCGTAAGGTCACTCAAAACAGTCCTGAACAGAAATTTAAAAGTGTACTCGTCTTGGATTCCTGCATTTACCTAAAGGATGTATCCTTTACTTCTGATCTTGTTTATTTTTTTGAAATTTTTAATATCTGCACATCCTGAAATCAGTTCCTGTATGAGGGAATGTGATCGTTTGACTCAATTCACAGTAACTATTATTATGACAGGGAGTCAGATCACTGACAAATTTAAACAAAAGTTTCAAGGAGAAAAAGAAAAGGTGCAGGGCTTAATAGTAAGACTAAAAATATATTTTTCTGGCATTACAAAGGGTGGTAAAGATTACTGCCATAATAGAAAAACATTTGTGACTTTCAATTCCTGAATTAAAGTGGCTCATCTGTCACTGAGTAAGTTTGTGGTCCTTTTGCTAACGCAGGTGGTAACAAAGGTGTAACAAGCAATCATTACTACAGCAACAAGACTGAATACACAATATGATAAAAGTTCAAATATTTTATGAAATCTCAAGTTTTGATAACTCCCCTCTCCAGAATAACATTAATGTCACTGCAGCTATAAAAAAGTCAACCGGCCTGGACAGTCCCTACTTTACTTCATTTCGTGTGCTGAGAAATCCACCAGCACAGTGTGCCAGCATCGCAGAAAATTAGTGTACCATATAGTAGAGGCAAGATCAAAATATGTTAACGCCTAACTAAATGGCTATGTTTCCAGTAAAAACTTACAAAGATACATTTTTCCAGTTTTCGGTCCTTAACAGGAAAATACAGTCAGACACGCATTTGAAGCAAGGTTACAAAACACAGTAACAAATAACATACGTTGTCTATAAATCAGCTTTTCCTCCCTTTCCGGGGCCGAAAAGTCCAATATCTATCTAGATATAAACCCTTTTCTTTATTTACCATTTTCTGTGGGTTACCTTAAGAAGGTCCCCACTTACTTGCATATTATTTCTACAGCATTCAGATCTCCTTGAGATCGTACATAAAATTTAGGGTGTTAAGTGTTCAGGGCTTTTGAGTTCACCTCAGAGGATGGATGTCTCTGTGCGACTAACCCCTAACTATCTTGAGTATGAATGAAGAAATCATTGTAAAGAAATCATTTCAGGTTAGAAATCATCTAGTCTATTCTCTTCGCACGGTAAAGATTTAATGCAGAAAGTTAGATTTCTGGAACAGCAAATAAAGATTGTTTCAAAGAACAGTTGAAAACCTATTTCTTATATTATGATGATGAACAAATTCACCTTCTTTCCCCACACACTGCATGCTCTCATCAAAGATGAATATTACACAAAAATGAAATAACTTAAATATAGTTTTACTCACACTTAGCCATCAGTCACGTTCCAGCTTGGCATGGTTTACCTCTCATCTCTTTTTGTTTTACTCCCTAAACAAAAATATTGAAGGAAATTGTTAGTTTTGTAACTCACAAGTGACGTGCAGCAGAATTTAAACAAAATAAGTTCTCCATAACCCAATGATCAGCCAAATGCATTTTTGCAACATTAAAACCATAGGAGGTGCGGTATTTAAAGAGATTATTTCTGTAATCATTTTGTTACATCTGACCTCACATATTCCAATGGTATTTTTTGATGGGAAAGAAGGAAAATTTAATCAGATTTGTATTTATTCATGGAAAAAAGATAATGCATATGGAAAAATCTTTCAACTGCCAAAAAATTGATAATTCTTTCTTGATGCAGATTATCACTATATGCAAAATAGTGATTGACCTACACTTATAAAATTAAATTCTTTCAGTAATCATCAAGATTGTGCCTTAAAATGCATGTCATGAATTTTTTTAGTTGACTCTTATATGGTAGAAGTTAAGATGCTTCATACAAAATAGAATATTTTTCCATATTGTCTACATGATGAGATTTACTTTGAATTTTCACAACTGGTATATCGCTTATTCATGGAACAGTCACAGTATGAAAGATTTGATAACTTTAAGTCACACTCTCCCCCCCCCCCCTTTTTTTTTAAGGTACATCACTACATTTTCGCTCTCAGAATAGACGGATAAAAGTCTTAACATCGGATTTTCAGTGTGAACACTCATGGCCCCAAATCACCCTTCCAGTAATAATACAATATTTACTTATAAATTACAAATATTTATGCAACCATTTTAGGCACCTTTATGCCTTGATAGGGGTTTCGTAGAGTACGAACAAACACGTTTTGCTAAAAGTGTGAAAACTTTCCTGGGGATATTTTGCAGTGCTTGCCCGTCAACTACTGTCAAATGTAATCATTTTAGGAATGCAGAATTCAAAGCCCTGCTACAAATTACCCTTCATTTCTCCTTCTCTCTCAAACAATGTATTTTGAACTATCAATCCTTTTTTTTTAAGCATTGCTTGATATAACTAGAAACACTTCAGACCTGATTCTGGACTCTTAACTATAATGTGCAGCAAGGTAACATTGAATATATGCCTTAGATATTATTTAAGCATGTTTTATGGGTAAATATTCTTTTGAGGAGCATTAACTTTCATGCTGCCTATAGAATTAAGTTCTCTCTTCAATTCACGATGCATCTTTTAAATGAATTGTATAGTGCTAAATCCTCACACAACATAAACTTGATTGATACACAACTTGATTGACTTTAGTAGACCTGTCCTGATGTACAGTACCTAAGCATCAGGTCAATTGACCAGTCGTCCCTGTTGGTGTCAGCTAACAATGATTACAAAGATCATATGGAAGCTAAGGAGAATTCTCCTTCAAATTGTTATCTCATCCTAATATTGTTTGGTTCTGTTGAATAAGATTTTCAAATCAGAGTTTACAAATATTACAGCAAAATACACACCTCTGAAATTCATGTGTGAAATTCCAGTATTTACAAAAGTCATTATTAGTTGAATTATATTGAGAAGTCTGTATTTTTTCCACAGAATTCTACTTAGGACCACAAAAACTAGAACTAAATAATAAAGTGAAATAAATGAACACAATAAGGCTGAGAAAATATTTCTGCTACAGAAACATAATGAAAATACTACATGGTTTCACTTGTCTCCAATTAAACCACTAAGCAATCACTAATATTAACACATTCCTATGGAATACCTGGACTTAGAAAAAATACTGTATAAAGAAAAGAAAAATTTTGCCCGTTCTCAGTGTAATACACTAGTAAAATACTAGTCATTCATGGTGAAAAATCACTCTAAAGAAAAAAAACCCCACAGAACTTCAGTGTCCTCAAAACTGTTTAGCTTAGAAACATACCTCTGCCAGAAGCCTCATGTTTCAGAAATATACATCTGCATTTCAGTTGTTTTAGCTTCCCTAATTTACTTTTTATATAAAAATATGAAGTCAGAGATGCAAGACAAGAGTTAAGGTCCCCATATTTTCATTTTTAAATTAAAAAACACAGCATCAGCTATTATACTCTGTTGAGAACTGATTTACTTTTGTGTTTATAAATCAGGCATATATGAGATCATAAAAGGATGTAAAAATTTCAGTCAAGGCAGGGTGTGTTGATTAGCCAAAAATATATTATGCTACAGCCACGTAAAAAACGTCACAGAAGAACCTTTGCATAACTGCTCAAAAGTCCACTAGCTCCTCTTTGTACCTGTCTTTACAAAGAAGGTTCAACATCTAAAGAGCCTTAAATCAAAATATGAATTTTTACTCCCTGGCAGGATCTTTTTCCACTTGATTTTTTTTATTTAAAGGATAAGAGGCCACATTTTCAAATTCCAGACCAAGGGTGTATATTTGCCTTTCTTTTCCTCTTTGCATTTTTCTCAGAGGACTGCTTATCACATTCTAACTGTTGCAGCTGTTATAATCTTTTAATCTGTTTGCATATTTTCTCCATTTTAATTGTAGAAATGTGTCATGTCTTTAGACAATGTTCTAATCTGCAGTGCCAACTCATTCCAAAATATCTATGTATTCCATTATCCAGAGTAAATAAAAATTAATAAAATAAACAACACTGACGATTACAAAACAGAAATTATGAAGCATATCATAATTATCATTCACCAAACTTGCTCAGTGTGACATTTCATAAATGAAGTGTAAAAACACCAACTATCTTCTAATGAAATTCAAATTCATTTATTGTTACTGGGAAAACACCTCTTGGTTAAATGTAAATAAAAGTATATGTAAGAGTAATGTCACACCTATGGAACGATTCATGCATTTACTATAAATAAGATCATATTAAACACGCAAAAGCCATTTGGAAGATATGAATAAAGCTAGAGCTCACTGCTCTGTATGTGTCATATCAGCTGCCTGAAACCTTGGTTTTCTAATCAAGCTAATAACAGCTAAAGGTCATTGGGCAGTAAAGTTCTTTACTTTGCTTGATATAAGTTATAGCTTTATATTGAAAGTAAGATCTGGTTGATCAACAATGCATGCAAGGAAGTAGCTGAAATATTTCATGTTGACTTAAAAGAGCTATACGTAATGTGGTCCCACAAGTGGGAAGAAATACCGTCTTCAGATTAGAATTTAAATGACCTTCCATTGATATTAACTTGATTAGAAAAGCAAGGTCTTGGGATGCTGGTACCATCCGTACAGAAAACAGAACTCAAGTTTTGCATACACCTTCTAAATGTTTTTTTAACATTGCAAGAGCTTATTAAGATCCAACTTACAGTAATTACATGGATTTTTCCTTAACTATGGCATTGCTCCAACACAACATTGTTCTCTTCCCAGCATTTGATTTGAACAGAGAAAACTGTTTTTGATAGAGGTGCTGAAATAACAGAAAATTGCCATCATAGATCACTTCCACATTTACATGGTTGCCCTCTAAGCAAGTTTAGCTGAATGTCCGTGGTGTGCACTTGCATGATGAATAGCTTGTAATTTCTGATTCAAACACCAGGCAATTCTACACCTTGTGACTGACCAAATATTTGGAGAAGGGTTTACATGCTCAACTTGAGCATACAAAACACGCATCTTCTAGAGAAGACACTGAAAGAAAGGCATTCTACTGAGGGGCTCAGCTTCATATGACTGATATTCAACATGGTCATATTGCAAAATACACAGCTGGAAGATACCAAAAACTATACTAATGCTATGAACAGAACAGTAGAAGGTACCAGCAACACTGCAAGCTTTTGTGTTTCACACACATACCCCTGCATTAATAAAATATATCACAACTAGACTAAAAAAAGATGCTTTAACTAGAGAATGCAAAAAGTCCATATACTATATAGCGGGAAACTCCACACTGAATGAAAAAATCATAAACAAAAGCAGAAACAAAATGAACGGACACTAACATTGTATAAGGGTCTACTTGGGGTCCTTAAAAATATCACACTGAAAGTTGTATAATAAAACTAGACATTGATCTATGGGACTGCATGGAAGTTCTTCCTGGCAAGGAGGTAAGATGACCTTGAAACAAAAGCCTTTGCATAAATGACAAAGGTTAAAAGTATCAACCTGGCAAAGAAGAAAAAGAACATGACCCTTTATCTTCATCAATGAACATTAAACTAAACACTCACTGAAATGATCAAAAAAAAAAAAAAAGAAAGAGTAAAATGGGAAAAGAAAACCTAGTTTCAAGGAACACATCCTGAAACTTACTAAATTCTACAAAACATAAGGAATAACTTTGGTATCAAATTCTTCTGTCATTACCGACAGAATTACATGTAACATTCGTGGTCGTATTTTCAAAGATGACACAACAACAAAGTTTAACTCAATGCAATTTTTCTTGCCTTCCATATGTTGGAAAAGATGTCCTTATAAATTGTTTTTTTTTTTCCCCCCCTCAGCTACTCAAAGGGAAAATGTTGTCTGTTGTAACAGCAGGTGGTCAAACAATCATGATACACTAATACCAGCTTCCCTAATGTTTAGTTACTTACTAGAGACCACTAATGATACTACTTCTATCCTGGTGGCAGAAGGGTAGCACAAAAAATGGAAAAACCTTGCTCTACATGAAAGCCAATATTTTCAGCCAGTGAGAAAACACCATATGGAAAATTGTTTTCTTCTGCATCATCGTCAAACAATTTCTAGATGCTGTTAAAAGCTTCTCATGATTCAGAGATTATTTTTATAGACATATACACACGCATACACTCCCACATTCTTGTTGCAATTCCTAACCAGCTATTTATTTAAATTATTAATCACACAATTTGTTAAATTGCCAATACACATTGCTTTTTGTAGGCACCAAAACAAAATTTGGAATACAAATTCTGCTTGGCATTTACTGGAGGAATTTTCTACTCCTTATGACACAGATCTGTGGCTGTTTCCCTTTCTCTGTCTCCGTACCAACCCCTACATTTTTCATCTAGGTTGTATTGTCATTCAACACCAGAACACGAAACATACTCTTAACATCTGTTCAGCATTTTTCTGAATGCTTCCCTCAATCTCCTTCGCTGAACTAGAAGAGGTCAGCCTCTCTTCAGCCTTTTATTTCAGCACAGGACTCCTTTAGCCTTCTTGGCTTTACATGTCCCTTCCAACAATCAAAATAAAGCTTTTACGGCTCCCATCTTGTGTAGACAACCAAAGATGACATCTAGATTTTCAAGAGTGCTCAGGTCCTAGCAGCTCCTATTTTGCTGAGATATTCCAAATGTTTTTAAAAAAACTGGCCTTTCAAACTCCATGTCTGGAGAGAATAAAACTGAGTAACAAAAAAGTAGTTTAAATTAAAGATCTACTTGCAGGTTTTTCCCTCTAAGTAGAAAACAAAGAAAACCAAATAAAGCAATAACTCTTTTTCACAAATAATGTGTATTAACTGCAAAGGACTGAACTCAAAATATATACTTTTTTTTCTTGAATTAGTTATGAAAATAAGGCAGCATACTGCAACCATACAGCAATAGTGAACCTGCAGAAAGTAGTGCTCTGCTCAGGGAGAAGAGAGGGTTTTTTCAGTCACAAAGTCAATGAGTTATGGCCTAGTATTCGAAACAGCAAAATACATTTTATGTTCAACACCACTATTAGAGGATATTCAGGTTTTGGTAAAACATATGACACTATACTTGCCTTTTCAGACATTTCAGATTAGATTTTCAGGGTTTTTTTCATGTTTATATGAATTGAAAATATGTTCTAACAAAAAGTATTTCTATCCTAAATCACAGCATAACCAGGAAGCATGCCACTCTGCCTTTAGCACGTAAAATTCCTAGAACCGCTATTTTCAATGGAGTGAATTCATTATAGCCTCCAGCAGATATTTATAGCTGCTCATATTGTAGACTGTACCTTGGGATAATCTCACTGAATTTTTATATGAATAGATTTACGTTAGGCTGAATATTACTTCAACCTAATCTTCTGTCACTAAGTCTAAAATGCTGGACAATGTCATTAGCACAATTAATTAAGCAGCTAATACATTGTGCAGAAAATATTGAATTGTATCACACTGGAATTGCATTGTATAAAGTGTCATAACCAGGTCAGTTTGAAATACTTGTATCCATCATTAAAACATTATTCAGTACAACAAAGGGAACAAATGAACTAAATTATCCAGTGGCTATCCAGCCACAAATTTTCTATTTCAGTCTAGTTTGAGCCATATACATGTCACATCTCCTGACTTCCTCCTCAAACATACTTTTTAATTGAGTACTTAAATGCCAATGTGGTACAATGATCACACTGGAAAATGTGCCTGCATTTTCACACAGTCTATACCAATAAAACCCTTTTAAAAAAGAACTGAGGAATATACTGCACTGGAAATCTTTCACCGGTGCTTCATAGTGGTTCAAAGGCAAACAGCCTGGTTGGATGTGGTTATCAAAATTACTCTGAGATAGGAAAATATTGCTCCATTGCTTAGAATAAATCTATGATCCTTGAAATGTTTATTTTATCTCCTTTCCGGAGATTATTGCAAACTACAAGAAGTCACAAAGCCCCAAATTATTAAGCAGTGTGAAGATCACAGAGGTTAGAGATATGCAAATAAAGTTATACATTTATTGACTGGCAGGAATGTAGGTCACAATCAGCAAGGTAAATATTTCTGAATAGTATTCAGGAAACCAATTTGGCAGTGACATTTTAAGCTTTTACAGTTTATGCTGTATTAGGAAATTGATTTCTGCTATGCCTCTTCCTTTCTGAGGATGCATGAGTAATCAGTAGTGGTGGTTACAAATTTTCTAGTGTAAACTTCTTCCTCCCCAAAACATTTTTTTTCCAGTAAAAATTGACAAAAATTATGATAAATGGTCAATTTCAACTTATTTTCCAGTGTGTGCTTGTTTTAATATTTTACTTCTAACCTTCAGTAACCACAGTAAGCATTCTGGTTGACTTGAGTGATGGTTATATTTTGAAATTTTTCTCCTAAAAATTTTGAGTAGGCTTCAGTCTATAATAGGTGAAACATTCTCAGCTGTCAAAAAAGAAAAACAACCTCCCTCAAAGGCAAAAAAAAATACCTCTGCATTGTTTAATCAGTCCATTTTATTGCTAGTAAAACAGAAGGCAGGTACCTATATGTGCATGAGTGGAAGAACAGCGCATTGGCAGCTTTGCATTTTTAAATCCGTTGATACCAAAGTTTAGAGAGCAACACGATTAACATGTACAGTCATTTGGCTTACAGAGGGATAGAGGAGGAAGCTGAGGGAAGATAATTCAAAACTAATTCCTGGTTTTTTTCCTTCCACAAATGGTTTTGTATTTAACTGGGTAGTTCTCTAACCTAAAGGATGGTAAAGTTCAGACTTTCAGCTATTTTTAGAGCTCTTCAAGGACATAATAACCTAACTGGATATTCGGTTCTCAGGAACACATGCAATTTTCCAGTTAACATATTTCATGGTTTCTGGTTCTAGTTATGTAGCACTCGTTCCCCAGTGCCACCAGTCATGAAATCTGCACCTCATTTAACACAGGATGGGAATATTTCTGCAAGTCCTGCAGTCACACGTGGCATTTATTTTTACCACCTTGCTACATGTTGATTCCAACTGGCGCAAAACAATATTTCCTAATTTTTCCAGTTTTTTCTAGAATACTGTCCAGCAAAGATTTGTGTTTACTTCTCCCATCATACTCAGTAAGAGACTAAGATTGAAAGAGATCTCCCAATGCGCTGAGCCTGGACTTACCCTCTTGCAAGCAAACTAAAACCATAGTTCATCAGTACCTTCAACAGTCTCTTCTGCACTTGATAAACACGTTAGCATAGTACGCACTTAGGGCAAGCAATTTTAAGGATCAGGAATATAAGGGAAATTTAACTGAAATGTGATTGCATGAGTCCTGTGGTTGCTATGGCAACTCAGGCTAAATAAAAACAGATCTAAGTGGAACTAAACCCGCTTTCTTTGTGGTTCTCAACATAGGTGAACGGTTGCATCACCACCTTATCAGCAGCACGGCTCACTCTATTAGAGTGCGTTATTTCTGCTTAGGGATGCAGCCTTATTTTGTGTTCTGATCAGACTAACTTCAGCAAATGCAATCACTAATGCCAAACGCACTGGGGCGACGTGGCTGGCCATGCAATATCGAACTGCTTGGGTTCTGGTGATGGAAACATTTTAAATAGATGATTTCTGATTGCCGCAGAGTTATCTTCGTTCACAGAGAAATACTGTAACGCTCTGAAGAACCCTCCTTTGCCAAAATTCTTTTTTTTCAATAAAAGAACAGTCAGTACTTGATCATTAACACAAGAGTAGGGGAAAAATAAAAAAGCTGAATTTTCAAAGTGTTTCCAATATCCTGCTATCTCCACCTGCCAATAACTTGATTAGCATCATGAATATTATGGCAAGTGTCTTAAATCAGAATTCTAGTAAAAATTAATGGCAATTGCAATCTTCAAAAAATAGTTCACATAGATATTAGAAGACTTACGATATATTTGTGTTATCACACACCACATCATGCTTTTGACAGTTTATGAGCCACAATTTAACAATGATCTATGGAAGCAGCTTGCAAAAATAGATAAGAAGCAATGTAGATATCATAGAATCTGATTCCAGTCTTTATTGAGCCAAAAATTAAATGGTAGCTTCCATAAAGACTACGGATATATGCCTGATATAGAACTTACAGTTGGAGAAACAGTGCAGATGAAAATTGTTGCTGGAGACTTTTATAAAGTAATTAGCAAATAACAGCAGGACAGAGGAACAGTGAGGACAACACTGCGCTAGGACACTACAAAATGTGGACTGAGCTGTTCATTGCATATCGACTTCTCTTAGATTCAAAGAAATGCAAATGTCCTTCACAGCTATTATAGCAACTTATGTAATGTTATTCTTAGTTATATCATCTGTAACATAAGCTAATTGCTACTTTTTTTCTCTCTAGCCATGATGAAGGATTAGATGTTCTTTAGTTCTGAAAATTACTATGGGCTGTCCCAACACACACCAGGGCATATTACAGTGCCGATTACACTATGTTATAAATCACCAAAATATAGGACACACTATGTACAGGTGAGAAAATTGCTAGTTCCAAACCACTGATTTTTAAGCAACTGCTGATACACAGCAACACATTTGCCCTGGGGTAGAACCATGCAGACAGACAAAGCTGGCATACAATTAATTGATTTGTCACCAACAACGTCACTTGCTTATGGGGCTCCTCCTTCGCTTTTTGGTTCCACTGGCGCAAAGAAGATGCAATTAAAGTGACCCGTTAGAATTGGAAAAGTGGAAGGATAAAGCATAGAAATACAGAATTTTCTGGAGGCTTTAAAGATTAAAAAACATATTTTCTTTCCTCTCCCAGTAAACTAAAAGCTGGGCAGTTTGTTTCACTCCTTGTAACAGTGAATTCACCCAGACTAGACTAAAACTGCAGTTTTACATCCAACAGGACAGATCTATTCAAAGAATATTTGAAGCTTTCTGCTTCTAAAAGTTACAGTGCACAGAAGCATTTGTCTTCTCAGTCATTACTTTTACAGATTTGCAACTGCTTTCTGTGATTTTTGCATCTGACTCCCTTTATGGGGTTCCAACCTTGAAACCTTGCATTGCGGGGCTGAGGTGTAGGGCCAAGCATTGGGGCTGCTAGAAGAAGCTAACAGTCCCCCCAGGAGGTTAGACTCAAGGATGAAATGCTTCCTAGGGCTGTTGGCCCTGAAAAACAGCTCAATGTCACACAAACTTCACTGGGGGCAAGATTTTACTTGCCTTAACCCCTTTCTCTCAGGGGGGAACCCCTTTCTTTCACATATGGAAAAAAACTATTGTCATTCAGCTTATTGGCAGAGTTTGTTTTTAGGGTTTTGATTGGTTTGCTTTTTTGTTAGTTTTTTTACAAAGAGTGGCCTTGAAAACATCTCAAGATATGTTCTAAATATACTTAGTGTGGGCTACAGGTTATATAAGTGAAAAAAATAGACACAGCTTTTTAAGGTGGAGAAATCTGCTGAAGTTATTAGAGATTTAAAAATCCCTCCTAAAAAAAGGATTCAGTTCCACAGTCAAAGGAAAGATCTCCTTGTGAAAACTGGAAATGAAGAGATTAAAAAGGCCTCCCATCAAGAGGAATGTTATCATTTTTAGCAGTCCTTTTCCTGTCTTGCATATTAAAAATTAGAGATTGAGAAAGACCCTTTAAGTCTCTTGTCATAGTTACTATTTAGACAGTGAAATGAACTGTGAATTAGTTGAAAATTCAGGAAAAGAAGATACTGAGATTCCCCAAATTCTGGCACCAGCTCCCCATAATGGAAAACATTTTTAGTTTTGCTTTATATTATTTTTCCTGCTACTTTATATAAAACAGCAAAAAATCCAAACCAAACCAGACTTCCCTTCAGTTGCTTTGGCTTACACCAAGACAGGTTATGGGCATTTAGCAGCTGTTAACTTTCTTACTTTCTGTAGCAATGACTACCTACGCATGCTTATATAGCTTTTGGCATTTCTGACAAGTGCAATATAACTCATTGTTGAATTTGTTAAGACAAACAGCTTTGTTTGCTAAGACAAACAGATACTTTTTCAGTTCCTCTACAGATCCCCCGAAGACATAGGTATTTTTTAATCTCTTTTAACACTGAAAAGTCCACAATAAGGCTCACTAGTTCAAACCACCACACAACCCCAAACAAACCTCCTCCAACATCTGAAAGAATGACTGGAACTAGGGTTAATTCTTATCAAATTAACGTGTTTTGTTTGCTCATTTCTTCCCATGCAATGATGATGTAAATGGGAATTTTTAGAGTCAAACACAGCAGGGATGCAATTAAAATTCTTTACATCACGATGTGGTCTGGAGGTGGTAAAATACACGGTGTTCAGTGTAAGCCTGGTATCAGGTCACCAAGGAAACAACAAAGTGACTATCTAAACTCTGCGCTTATTTGCAATCAGTATTTTGGCTCACTCACTTTCAAAGTACGCTTTGTGTAACAAATCAACATTTATCATCTCGGTGCTGGTTATTCAGCATAATGGCTGATTAAACATTTACATCATTTGAATAACAAGCATATTCTCTAAACTCTAAATTCAAGAGCTCTGAGCTCCAAATTCAGCTAATTTTTCACCAAGCAAATCTGCAAAGATTTCTTTGAGAAAAATGCAAGGGCACTAGAAAAAACACACCAAAGAATGGCATTAAACTGCTTCACCTATTTGAGGGCAAACAGAAACTTTAATTGAAGTTGCAAGGGGTCAGTGATTCTGAAAAATGCATAATCAGTTTTGTAGTTGTCATAATTTAAAAGTTTATTCAAGCTCGCACAAAAAGGGCAGAACGCAAAACTTGGTTAGTTGCAGCTGTATTTGTAGAAGTCAGGAATGAAACTAGGATAGCATCCCATTTTTGCTGATGCTTGGCATCTGCGTGCTGTGAGCAGATGAGCTCACAACACAAGTCAGGACTATTCATCTCCTGGCAGACATTGTATGAAACATTACTATGCATAACACTTACTTTTACAGGCAAGTTGCTTATTTGCTTTTGTGACAACTTGAACTTGATTGCAGTATGCCCTTCGTATGAACTGATCAGATGCTTATCAGCAGGAATCTGAATGTATGCAGCATAAGAGTAAAAGAAAAAAAAAGAGCTGAGGCTTTTGTGTCCTTTTCAGAACGAAGCAGCATCTTCTGAGCAGCACATCAAACACAACAAATCTAAGTAAGTGAGATTAACAGAAAAGACTGTTGATTCAAATACATATTTGAATCAAAGTTCTTAGCATGCCACAAACTATGTTTTTTTTCAAATTCATACAAGAAAGGTACTTCCTATTTAAAATTCCCCTTATAGCTATAGTTATTAAGCTCACATAATATTATGGCACCTTTATTCACGTGGAGCAGTACCTTACTATACAAACAACTAAACCATTTCAACGAGATTTTTTCCAGAGCGGTATCAAAACAGTTCCTGACAAACAGTACGATTTAGCAAAAAAATTTAGGGTTCTTTTCTAAATATCATTATATATATTTTTACATGCCTGTTAGCATTGATTAAATTACAAGTTATTAAATCAAATGAGATTTTCCTGCTATTTCACTCTTTGGAAATGCCATCTTTTTTGTATTTGCTGCAACTGCAGTCAATCCAAACTATCTTTAAAGCCCAATAAAATGGCTGTTCTCTCAGTGTGTTTCTGATTTAAATTTGGAGTATGTATATCCTGTGTTCTGAAAACTCAGTCACATGAAAATTTCACATTAGCGCAAATAATACTCTTATTGAGAAACTGCCTCTTGCTACTGACACGGAAGATCCTGCATCAAATTCTGTTCAGTTAAATGTACCCAAACTCGGTTTAAAAAGCTGCTTTAGAGAGCTCAGGAATCAGAATAACCAACTTGACAAGCTTTTTCTAACTGATTAGCTAGATTTTACATTCCACATTGCTGTATTAGCAATATCTGAGCAGACTGAAATGTAAATAGTAACTCTCTGCAAACAAAATATTTTGGTTTCCAAGAATTTCCAAGAATAAGGGTCTTTTGGAAGAAGAAGCATTCTCTTCTGTCCTCAGAAGCCATAGCTCCACAGCATGTAGAACACATCTTTATGATTAATTAGTCTATCCGCCAAAAAAATACAGAAAGCCAACAAAAATTCAGATAATGGAATTAGATATCCATAGATTTCGTATGTCAGTATGAAATCCAATAACATCTGATCACTAAGTCAAATTTCCTTTTATCCATTAGTCTCTTCCAATGTTGCAGTAAGAGAGGAGGCAAAAGACAAAGACACGGATGCTATGCAGAACTTGCTCAAAGTCATTTGGGACCCTTTTTTTCCACAGAGCTCATTACTTGGCATTTCTGCAGAAAGGATTCTTTTGCATTTGTAAAGAGGGGAAAGAGGTGGAAAGAACTGGATAGAGGAATTCTTAAACTGAGCTGTAATGGAAGCCGTAGGTTTGTTTCTTAGAATGGAAGAAGATAAACTCCAAAGTTTCATATCTCATAAGACTGAAATTGGAAAAGATAAGTATGCAACTAAAACAACAGGTAGATTTTCCTCTGGCAGGGAAGGAGAGTAGCAGACGGTCAGAAAGACTGGATACTGGAAATCAGACCTATTTCTCCATTGTTATGTTGGACATGCAACATACATCTTCAGAGAAATGCAAACGGATGCCAAACTGATGCTCTTTTTAAGATGAATGGGAGTTCTGCCAATATGATGAGGTCCATGTTCAGTAGAAAAATCAAATATTTGCAAAGACAGACCCAGGCTGCGTTCCATCGCAACCAGCATCATATGAGTAACTTAAATTGACGCTACTAGTCCTTTAACTGACAACCCTGGCAAACTCTAAAACATGAAACTGTATCCTGTGCATATGGATGAAGATTCCAACATTTTAGTTCCATCCTATTTAGCTGCTCATATCTTTGCTCTGTATAGTATCTGTTTAATCTCTTTAGTTCTGTGACTTCTTTTTTTTGCATAATACATTAAAAGCCAGTTGTAATGGGATGTGACCCTTTCTTCTTTGACAGAACAAAAAGAACTTAGGAATACGCCAGCATTAGGTAAAACATTTTGTTCCCTATAATTGCTGTAGACAAACTGTTCAACAAGCTTCTCATTCTGAATATATTCAAAGTTCTCACTGACACAAATGACTCCATCTATGTCAGTACAAGAATGTTGTTTAGTCTCATTAAAAAAAATAAAAAGTAAGAAAACCAATATTCTCTTCATTCTTGCTTCAGTCAAAGATTTTCAGAAGCTACTAACAGGTCTCCAGACTTACTTTCCCCCTCTCTTGATTTTTGATAAGTAGCCTACAAGAATTCAAGGAACAGAATCCTACTCATTTAAAGTTAAATTGGAATATACTCGGACACTGAATAAGCTAGTACAAAAAGGATTTTTTTTTAAAACCTCAGGGAGTATGCTTCAAGTCTCAGGGTGAATAATTTGCAAGTGGCACTTGTTCATCTGACCTGAGAACACATTTATGAACAAGCCATGTGAGCAGATGGAACTGGGTATTTTGGCTTGGGAGAGGGGAGCAGGCGTTCTCTAACGAATATTGAATTGTCTTTCAACTGGAAACAAATGAGCCTTCCAAATCAATGCTTAGCTGATCTATTGGACAACATAAAGAAAGCCTCATCATTTTCAGCAGGACTGATATGTAGATAAATAGCTATGTCATCAGTCTAAATCACAGAAGTCCTTCCTCTTCTGAAACTTGTATTTATTTATATTAAGAGTCGTTCAGAAACATTTTCTGAACCAGAAGTCCCATTTCTCAGTGCTGATCTCAAGACATGAACTAGAACCAACCAAGGAACAACACTGAAAATATTACGGTATATGCCAAATGAGTCAAAATAACATAACACAAATATTACACGAAAGAGATACACAAATAGTATAGTTTTATAAAAGTAAAGAGTCTTAACACTTAAATTCTTGAAAGCTTTAAGATGCTAGGAAACATGGCTATGCAGCTGGCCTAAAAGCATTGCCCAGTCTCAGACATCGAAGGCTGAAGGCCATGAGGGTCTCCCTTCACCCGCACAAATGTGAGTTCAGTGACAGAGGAATACTGTATTATGGCAGAGCCTTTCTTCAGTATCTAGTCATTAATATAGAGCTGCATTACAAATGAAGTAAGTGGGTAAGTGGATATTCTTAATTCATCACCATATTTCTAAGGACACCCAATTAATCTTTTACCAAAAATTCTACATTTGGTGGTTCCCTACGTTTTTCCCTGATTTTCTCTGCAGTTGGTTCCAGCTGTTTGAATGAGAAATGTATTCCTTCTATCACCTCTTGCTTATGCCCTTTTCCTTTGACACACTCCTCTTGTCATCTCTCTCAGCCTAACTCGGACTAAAAACCTTAAGTTATTCCAGAACTCTCTAATATGTCCACAAAAAGCTTACCATCCCTTCTAGCATTCCCTCCACACATTTTCCAATTATTCCTTATATTAAAACAGTCTTTTCACCTCATGCTTGTACAGGAATTTTTTGCTCTTAGATGCTGCTGGAGATCTACATTAAACGCAGCTTCCTCCAAGGGTTATGAGCTCATTCCTTGATCTCAGGTTGTATTTGGTCCAGCATTCAGCCCTGCGGTCTCCCAGTAACTTGCCAGAGCAAATTCCTCTAATACGTCTCCAAGTTGGAGAGTTTTTGTTCAAAGGCATGCATCTCTAAGGAACGCATGTTTTTGCTCAAGATAGATGTACCTGCTTTTTTAAGAGGGCAAAAAAACTGTTAACATAATTTTAAGAGTGCCATGATCACCTTAACTGATTTCCATTTTATATTTAAATTATCTGTCTTTATATGCTAATATTTATATTTCAGTTTATATATATCCAGCACTTCCTGCTTTTTTCCTCCCTTTTCCAGGAATTTTTTCCCTGTAGAGTAGCAAACTGTTTCTTTCAGAGGATTCTGTACTTTGTGGGCATCCAGAACTGGAAGGGTTCCTCACTAGCTTATTTCCTATTCCAGATGGATAAACTGTCATTCAATTTAATCATGTGTTGGATCCTTCTAATGCAGATAACTGGTGTGCAATGCATCTATTCTAACAACATCCATTCCAGATTCAAAAGACATCTAAAATTTGCTCTTTATGTCAATGCATGTACAAATGGACACATAACAACCTTGAGACAGTGATTTTAAGATGATAGGCCAAAATCCCATTAAAGCATAAAAAGGGGAAAAAAGTGTCTTTTATTCCCGAGACAAAATATGTTATCAAATGATGTGGTTATACAATATAGAGCACAGTGGCTTCAGCCCAGACACTGCTGTGATTGAAGAGCGGTGTCAAACATTTGGTTTGACTGAAATAATCAAGTGGAATTTTTGGTAATCTTCTACTTGGTTTATATTTTAACATGGGGGAGTAGACAAAATGCTAGTTAATGAGATATACTTTTCTTCCTAAGCTAGCAGGAGCAAAAATTATTACATCCTGGAATGTTATGAAAGCCGCAATAGACAGAACCTTCCTTTTCTGTAGATCAAGAAAAGTTAATTTCCTGTATGAATCCCCAAAAGAATTATTAGGTGTGTTCCTAAAATCCTTCTCCCTTGATTACCCAGCCACACACACCTCTAGCCTTAGTGTTTGCTTTGGATTTATAGTTCAAACTGAGCTACAACGAGGAAGTTCAGACAAAACTAAAGAGGTTTACTTCTCTTACAAAATAGTTTAACTTGTGTTGTTTAATTGAGCGTGTAGGTAGATGTCACCCAATTCAGTTAGTGATGAGCAGAAGGCAATTGGCTAAAGCCACGCGGGAGAGGGAAGCGGAGACCCAGGGTGCCCCAGCCCTGGCCTCCACCAGCCCAGGCTGACAGACTAACGATGGAAATTTCTTCTATTCCAATTAATTTCATTCCCAGTTTAGAAGATAATAAGGAGGGCTAATGACTAGTCAATTAACCTCCAAAAGCTTGCATAACCAGCAAAGCTCTAAGAAATATAATGACCTAATTGCTTTCTTCAGACAACAGAATAATAAACTAAAAAATGGATCATGCTAAAAAAAGTGCAACCCCTGGGAAAGAGAAGACATCTGTGCTGTCACTCAGGTGAGGGGGGAGGAAGCTCCGTCTTAAATAGAGAAAAAAAGGGTTTTAATGCAGTCCAGACTTGTGAAGTTGTTTCACTGGACTGCCATAGGACTTCCCCTCTTACAGTTTAGCAAGTATTTTCACTTATAGTCTAGTGACAAATAGGAAGAGTTTTGTTCCTGTACAAAGCACATTCCATGGTTTCCGTCAGTGCTAAGGATATAGTTATTTATATGATTATAATCTCAGAAGTTTGGGCAAAGCCAGGCTTTTTCTGAGATGGACAAAAAAAAAAGATTTTTTATGATTTTTACAAATTGCAAAACAACTTTTCTCAACAAGTTCTTTCCACAGAACGACATAGACATGGCAGTGTGGACTTAAAGCTATGACACCCACACTGCTTTCTGAGCTCCTTCTTACCAGCTTTCTGCAATTGCTCTGAATCCTCAAAGGTGATGGCAAACATAACCCTGTCCTGCTTCATGGCATAGCCTGTAGCTTTGGCCCCCTTCAAGGCTCTCCTACTATCCCTACATCCAAGTTTCATTACTATGGAAACCTAGTCACTGCAGATGAAGAGGGAGGAAAAAGGGACAAGGCAGGAATGGCGCTTGCTCTGGGTTCAGCAGTTGGGGGCATGCTGTCAGTTTTTTATTCTCTCTGTAAAGGCTTCGAAAGTACACCTTTCATACCAAACAAAACATACCACAGGAAAACTCATATCCTATTATCTTTACTCAAAAAAGCCCTACCGAAGTTAAAAAGAATACAGAAGAGTATAGAGGGAAAGGAAACAAGATTAAGAGGACAGTCTGGTGGGACACAGTAAAAGGAAGAGAAAGGACTTGACAAGTTAATAGACTTATAGAAACCTATCTGGCAACTCTTAACGCTCTTCTGCAGCTGGTCTTTTATTTGAATCTCTGTCAGGCAAGAAATAGACTCCTTTGATATTTCAAACTAGATATGCCCTATGATTTTCTTTTATAAACTCAGTTTATCCAAAATCAAATCATTTCTGTAAAGGCTGTCACATGCCCAGTTTACCAGGATAATTATGTTGACAGAAATAGTTCCTTTAACATTTAAGCCCATTTTAAAATGGAACAGAAAAAGCAATAATATTAACAAATGAGTTCTGCAATTCTTCTTACATTTCTCAAGCTATTTCAGTCTTCATGTCTATGCAGAGATGACGTATCCCTGAAGCAGGTTTTCTAACTACAGGGCAACATATTCCACAGCAAGAGAAATTAATAAAGGATTTGCTCAGTACTGCAGGCAATGGCACTGTAGGCATGGCTGATGGTGCAAAATTACATTTTTGTTGCTATCATCCATTGCCTGCTGGAATGCTTGCAATTCTGCTTACTTCTATATTAATAAAGAAATTTCATTCCTATCCTGAAGCTTGCTGTAAGAGATTGTAATCCAGTTGTGTGCTCCTTATCCTGTTTGCTTCTGGCAATTGGATGCTAATAACCAGACTTTTAAGCTAATGCTTAAGTAGGAATCACCACAAAACACTATTGTTAGAGAAGACTGTTCATCACTAAAGTGATGAAGTTCTGAAAGTCAAGAATATTCTCAAATATTCTCATTTTTAATCATTAAAATGTACAGCTTTTGAGGCAATTAAATGTTAGAAAATCAGTCAATAAATCTGTAAGAATTACATGTCTAGCTGACTCTTGGCTATCCAGATCTTGATTACTTCTTTACATGCATTTGCAGGCAACGTCTTTTTTTATTCTACTCCTGAGGAGGGAGTAAGTGAGCTTATACTGACAATTCCTGAAGGCTTATACAGAGCTCATTTAAATACCTGGTTCCATTTTTAAAAAGACATAACCTGTTCGGCAAAGCAAGACATTGCTTTTTTTATGAGCTCATTCAAACAAGAGGAGCCAGAGAAAGTTTTGCGTGCATGGCGTATTTGCAGTTTTGCAGAAGGAGAGATACAGCACAGCGATAGCTTTGGAATCAGAAGTGCAGAATGCATTTTAGAACTTTATCTGAAGGCTGCAGAGCTCCTCCTTGTGAGCTAATTTCCCTCCGCCACCCTTTCAGGATGCAACGAAGCCTTGCGCTCCCCCAGGCTCCAGTTTCCCGTACCCAGTCACTCAGTCAGCTAGGTTCAAGCAAGACAACCCACCAAGGAGGTACGCTAAACCCATGAGGGTCCCCAAAGAAAGCAAGGCAAAGAAATCCTATTAGTTAGTGGAAATTAGCAGAAAGCTTCCCTTCATCCAACACGCTTCCCACACTACATTATCATTCCCTTCTGGTATGTCCAACCCACGGCAAACCTTCTCGATGCAGATCATTTTCTGCTCAGCCTGGCTGGGGCCGAAGCACTTTTACAGCACTTACACAAGTGACTAACCTGAAACTTTGGAAAGCGCAAACTCCAATTCACATTTCATGGCTTGTTCTATGTATGTTATAACCCACACAGTTTGCAAAAAAACAGCACCAAAGTTACATTTCTTTATTTTCTGGGCTGACTGGGCATTCTCGTCTCTGCCTCTGGCAGTTATTTCATTCTGCAGATGAGAATTAAGGATTCACTGCAGCAGAAGGAGAGCACGGGAATGTGTACGATCCCTTAACCAAGTGGCTGAGGCATTCATTCGTGTTTGGAAAGAGATGCCAGACCTTCCCCCAATGTCCTCAGGAGGAGATTTGCGTCTGCCTTCCTTCACATTAAAAAAATAAGACCATGGTAAGAATGTGCAGTATTTCCTGTGTAAGGATAAGATTCATAGAGCCTACAGTTCCTATTTACCCCCCACGTCTGAATTTTGCTATGCTATGCCAATTTATAAACTCTCACTAGTTATAGGCAAACTGAAATTCTCTCAAAGAAAAAAATCAAAACTATACAAACACACAGAGTATAACAAGTTTTATAAACAGAATGACAATTTCTCAGCTGCTACATGCCTTTAAATATTCTCTTATTTCCATATAACCCTGAAATGGAAGAAAAACAAAATTAATAATTCATTTTAGAATGACTTTGCCCTGTAATTGTACTTGCCCGTCAAAGCACTGCACTGCTGCTTTCTAACACCATCTCCTGCGTTTTTGGCTTATGCTATTCTTTTCCTTTACACTTTGCAATAAATCTTTGCCAAGAGTACTACTATGGACATTTTTGCCACAGCAAAGGAATCGTTTTCTGACCAGCTTCTCCTCCTTCTCCATCCTATGCAGTGTCTATGTTATGAAAACTTCTAGGAAACACAATGAAGGACAGAGCAGCCATTGGGCCCCACTGAAAAAATAAGTCTGTTTGTAAATAATTTCAACATTTATTCTTGGTGGCTGAGAGAAATAAAATGAACAAAACCTAAATAATCTGTGTGTACTGTAGTTTATCTAGGATGACTGTCAACTCCCCAATCCAGAGCAGAGAAGATTATTTAAAAGAGCCACTACTTCCCAGGTTAAACAAAATATATTTTTTGTATTCTAACCTGCCGTGCATCACAGCATAATTCAGGTGGGAAGGAACCTCAGGGGGTCTCTAGTCCAACCTCCTGCTCAAAGCAGGGTCAGCTATGCAATTATAACAGGTTAGGTAAAATAGCATTTGAAATCTTCTCACCCAAGATGCCATTCCAGTTCCCTGGTTGAGTGAATTGACAGTCTGGATAGGAAAGTGCAGCCTTAGAAGAAGGTGAGGAGTTTGGGCTTCTGAAACTGGTAAAGCAGGAAGCAAACTCCATTTCCTCAGAGGCCACATCTTAGAAGGGAAAGGAGGGATACTTGTGGGAGCACAGCCATAGTCTGAGGGTTAGAAATCTCTGGACACTTCCCCCTTGCATTTAATCTTCACCACGTGAGCTATAAAGAAAGGACTGACCACACTGAGGAAATTACTGTTAGATAATTTTTGTTTGGAATGGAATTGATATACCGTGATCTAATTATCCCATTTCCCATATACATTCGTATAATTCTTCTTCTTGTTTGTTCTTTTAATATGGTCTGTTCCCACCAGCACTGCAAAGCCAGGTGGATGGACTGGGGCCATCTCGTAACTGAGCCTAGTGCAGGGCAGCGCAGTGCTACGCCCCAGCAAATTGTGAGTGTACAGGAGCAAAGTATAACGCATACAGTCCTGCACAATTACAGCATTATTCTGTGCAGGATGCACCAGTTTGTCTGAGCCTAGCTTGGATGTCTCTTACATACCATGCCACTGTGCCAGGTGGATATTCTCTTGGATCTCCAAGGAGTTAAGGAGCTCCAAGATTGCTCTAGTTTGGACGAAATGCAGCTTGTTATGCCTTAACTTTGCCAAACATTTTCCTGCATCTTCCTCAGGACTCTGTGGCATAGCTCTAGGGTTTAAGAGAGGACAATAGATGAGAATAATCCAGCATGGCATTTCATATATTTGGACTGAAAAGTGAGATATAGTTCATGCTATTTGTATGTTAATAATACTCCTCATTAAGTAGCAAGGGCTTATGAAAATAACACAAAGATATTAGGGGTCTGAAATTTTTTGTTGTATAAAATTGCATTATTTAAACCATTATTTAAGCCATTATTTTGACATTCTCATTATCTAGGAAGAAGCTACTCCCATTGACTACACGAATGATAGTATGCTACAAAGGATTATAGAGATTCAGAGCAGCAGACGTGTATAAACTCACAAATAAAAAATAAATTAATTAATAGTTTTAAGATAAAAATGACACATACAAAAAAAGAGCTGTTCACTTTTCATTTGACAGGTGTTTAGTTTGGGATCGGGTGATGCGCAAGCCTTCCTGTGAGTGGAGCCCCAAGTTCTCCCGCTCCTTCAGGAGAGTATTTCAAAAAGACAGCTTAATTACTGCCTGTGGTCACCAGTTTTCTGCAGGCTATGCACACTCTGCAATTGGCTTAGGGATATCTAGCATTTGGCAAGGAGCTTGTGTAAAAGTAGCTTCGGTGTCCTGCCCTTTGAGAGTATTTATAGGTACCTGAAGATGACAAATGAAAGCTTTATCAAAAATTGGGAATTTGCCATCATCTAAATAAAAGAATTTCTGGGTCTGTTCCTGAAATGCACACCCTTTCTCATGAGGAGATCAGAAATGGCATCACAGAAATGAAGGCATGCCCTTATTTCTTTTGAAGATAGATTCTTTAATTTACAGAAGTTAATGGTGTTAAAGGAAATCTTTGAGGAAGCTGCTAAGCTACACTTTAAATCCAGTGCTTACTTTCCTCCCTTGCTAACTTCTTCATCATTCAAAGGAAACATTTTTGCACTCATTGCTTGCTAGAATGGCAGCAAAAATGGATTTCTCAAATTAGCTCTGTGTGCGTTTGCTCCTGAGCAGAGCGTGCATCTGAACCACAGCTCCTCAATGCAGAGGTAACTTCGGTCAGCACCACAAAGTGCTGACGCTTCGGTGACCACCAAGCTAGCAGAGACTGGCTGTGCTACGTCCACCACGCTCTCCAGGTGCAGAGACCACGGCTGCGAGAACCAGAGCCACAGGCATGCTGCCAGGGCTCACTAGCTCCGGCACACCACCCTGCAAATGCAAGTATGCAGCATCAGCACTGACTTACGCTGAATTCAGCTGAGGTTGTCCCCAAATCATTGTCCCAGCTAACTGCTTCCAGGTCAACAGCACCCTATGTTTCTTCGCATCCCCCCAGTAGACGTTCATGTGATTTCTCCAGTCCTGGGCTGCCTGTCTATCAGACTGGTTTCCAGATCTCTAGCATCAGTTACAGCATCTGAGAGATGCTGTGAATTACACCTGTAATAACCCGTGTGTTAGAAATCATGGTAAAGCACCACAACATTTTTAAAGACATTCACTTTACAGGTCATCAGAAAAAAAGCAGACAAAGGCTCCCAGTCATTCACCACACTATCTCACTCTGCAAAGTGTTATAGCATGAAATGCAAGCATTGACAATGCTTAGTGTTTATCTATCAAGCAGTGCCATTGTAAATATGACAATTTATTGCACTTATTAAACTGTTGAAAGAGTCTGTTCTGTTGGCATTTAGACTTGCATAGTGGCTGAGGCATGAAAAAATTTAACTATGGCAGCACTTATCAAAGTACCACTCCACAAAGCCCATGTTCTGTCGACCATCACATTGCTTCCCCCAGGAACAATGTTGTTTAATTTTTTAAATGAAAGCACAATATATATGCTATTTTGGCTAGGGAGATTAATGTCACTACAGATGAAGGAAAGGTCAAAATAAAATACAGCTCCAGAAACAACTTCAATTTTTAATACCGCTCTGAAAGCTCTGTAGGATATTAAGGAGGAGAAAAAGGCCAGTTCTTTGCAACGTGACAACAAAGTGTCGCAACAATCAGCTTTCCATAAGGACTTCAACAGGGATTCAGCAATGCCCAACTCTATGCTGAGATCAGCCGAGATTGTTTGGAATCTTGGGAACATTATAAACCAACAGCGCAAAGTTTAGGACTCTCTAGGAGAATTATATATGTAACTATGAATGACAGAAGGAAATCACTCTGTTTTACCCTATTATTACTGAAAAAGCAGGGGAGTGACAAATAAAAAGATGGCAAAACATGCACCTGAGTTGTTGTTATTGTACTCATTATATAGTTGACTTCTGCAAATAAAAATGACCAACAGGTTAATCAGTTATCAGAAAATCAACATTTACGTGAATAGTGAGAACATCTAAGATATCTGCATAAAGACTAATGGGGGAATGACCTTTCCTACATCAGGATAGAAACTTCAGTAAATAAAGACTGTGATTCCAGGGATGTTACTCTAGATGTACTGAGTTGACTGTGATTGCAAAAGTAGTTATTACTATACCACAGAGCAGCAATGATTCATCTAGTCTCATATTCCCTAGCAGCAGATATTTCCTGAGGTTAGTAGGAAACTCCTTCTGGGTATATTCTCTATGCAGATTTTATATGGGGCTTACAACTTTTTCAGAATTTGATATGTATCACTACCAGAGGTTAAAAGACTAGATTAATTTCTGGCCTAGTCACTTCATTACAGCTGTGTTCAGATAGCCAATTAAAGGAGCACGTCTCAAGAACAATGCTGCAGTACTGCTCTTGGCTTCCTCCAGAACAAGTATGATCAGAAAGTGGCTGCAGTCCACTGAGCGCTAAGACAAAACTTCACACCCTTGGACATGGGTTACCCAAAAGGATTACATGCCTAAGGACAACATATCCTCAAGAAAAAAAACATACTTAAAGCCAACACAGAAGAACAGGATAGCAAAAGGTACAAAGGCAAACTAATTCTAGTAACTGGGGGTATCCAAAGATGTAGCATTGCCCTGACTTGACATCTTATACTCGAGAAAAACACGTACGAAACAATCAAGGTTTTAGGGAAAACATCATTTTGTTGTAGCTGACAACTTACCATTAACAGAAGGATTTATGTTTATTTTTCAAACTACGACAGCATATTAAAAGACAGTTTATTAAACATAGCATGTCTGCTCGAAGGCAAACTTAGGGCATATGCACTCCCAGTAGCTGCTATTCTTTTACATCTCCTTTCATGCCAGAGAGAAGTCAAAAGTACTCAAGGCTTCTCTCCCTCCCTAAATCTTTTACAGGATCAAGATTCTAGAGTCCTACTGTCGTAAGATAGTGTTTTGACCCAACTTGCCTGTGACTTGCCAGCAATGTTGTATAATTGAGAAGCCAACACTTTGTTCTCCCCCTACAGATACATCCAAGTTTCAGGCCAACTTGCAGAAAGACTCAATCACTGTTGAAGATTGCTGTATAAAATGCAGATTCAAATGGATTAATTTCATCACAGAGTAGGCACTGCGGGAACCCTGAAATAATCTTCAATAAACTGTCACCTTGCAGGATAACCAGCACTTTCTTCTTCGTATCAACAACCCAGGTGAGGTCCTCAGCCCAGCACATACTCTATCTCACTAATTTGCATTATTACCACGTTTGTTAGGCACTAAGGAGCCACTTCAACCAAGCAGCTCACTTCTACGCAGCCCTTTGTGAGGCCTTCCCTTCTATCTTGTTTAAAAAGCCATGAGGACAACACTACTGTCTTTTATATCTTATCACTTTTGTTGTTTTATAATGCAGATTCATATGGCTTGAATCCCTTGTTGGTGTAGCGCAGCGACAGAAGCCTCAAACTCAGTAAGCTGTATTTGAAAATCAGCGTAAGAGAAAAGAACCGGGGCTGCATCCATAAGGGGCCAAAGCTGAGCTCGGACTGGTGGTCAGCATCCAAATGTACAACTGCAGAAATGGCTGCAGCCTCCCCCCACCCAGGGATAAGCACAGACCGATCCTGCACACTGAAATGATCCAGATCTTGCATTATGCTTTCCCTGTACTACAGGCATGGGGACAGTTAGTAACATCCTAAATTATTATTTCCGTAGTCCAGTATTGAAATCATCTATTTGGATATAATTACCTTTACTGACACGCTCCTTTTCTAAGCCAACTTATTCTAAAAATTTGGGGGGTTTCTAATTTCTCTGGAAACAGTGAACCTAACAAAACCTAACCGTGTTAATGATCATGTTCCAAAAGACTGAAATTTGTATGACTGAAATAGAACTATGAGCAACTTTTTAGTTTTACGTGCAAAACACCTTTGAAAAGTAGAGTACTCTGTTTAGGTGCTTTATAATAGCCTTAGAGCCTTAAAGAAAGCTGGTCACTAACATCCTTCAGGACCCAAAATTCCTTGTAGGTGAACCAGGAAATTTTAGATTCTTTTCTAGAGTTACCACCACAAAAAAAACCAACCAAACAAACAAACAAAAAAAACCAAAAAAACCCATCATACTGTGCCTCTATGGACAGGCTTAGTCATTTATAGTAAAACTCCTACTGACTTCAACAGCAGCGAACTGAGATGATTTTTAGTAATTCATAACTGTGTGCATTTATTTTCTGTTCATTTATTCTTGGCATTTTAGAAGGACAATCTTTATCCTGCTCAGTTACACAAAACATGAAAGTACAAACAGACCCCTAGAAACAAAACACTGTGACAGGTCAAGTTGCCCTGAGTTCACTGCCCTGCCAGTCCTGGTCCTCATTAAGGGCAATTAATGCAAACCCAAATTACGTGAACGTCTGAACCTGATACCCACTCTTCTGGGCAACTGTAATTGCCTGTGAGGACAGACAAGATCTGACGGTCACTAAATCCAGATGTTAATGAGTCAAAAGGTAGCAAATTTCAGACCTAAGGATCTTTAATGGATAGTCCTGCAGACTTTTCAAACAGCAGCCCTCTTCTGAACAGCTCAGGTGTTATGGGGTAGCATGGAAAGAGAGGTGGTTCCTTCTTTTAGCTGCAGTGATTCAAAAAGCTAGACATACAATTGTGCCATTAAATAAACCATTACATAGGCTGCACCTTTTCTTCTCAGAGTACTTATATTTTCACTGGAATTTTAGGCTTCGGGTGTCATATGCAGAAATAATACTTAAAGGAAATACAAAAGAGAAAAGGACTGGAAAGCAAGGGAGAAGAATGAGACTTTACTGAGGTATATCTGAAAAACAAATGATTTTTACTGAAGTTATAATTTTTGTTAGAAATGACCAAAAATACAGTGGAAAAAAATCCACACAACTTCAAATTAATTGTCCCCTTGATATCACCTGTCTCTAGAGTTCCCTAATTTCTGAATAAATAGCCAGATGTTTTACTTCAGAACTGATCCCTTACGGAGCAAGATGGCATTTGAGAAGTTAATATTTAGCAGAATATGGACCTTGCAAAATGCACCTTTTGATTTGCTATTTCTTCTTTCCAACTACTGGTTCTTCTGCTCTCTAATTACAATATTTTATAACTTGTATGCTGAAGTAGACTTCATATAACACTAGATTGAAGGGCTTTTCACATTTTGTAGGAATACCTCTACATTCCTGCAGCAGATACCCCTCCTTCTCCTCTTGCTTCATTGAAAGTACATTTTCTGCTTTGACAGGGAACTTTCACATAGGGTGAAAAGATCGTGGATTACTTCCTTTCTGTGCAGGTCCCTAGAGCATCTCTAACAAAGTGCCTTTTCCTTTCCTCTCAGGGAGACAGAGAAAGTAATGTAATATAAAATTTGACAGAAGTGATTACAAGCTTGAACAATTTTGAATTTTAGATGTGAGGAGCAACTTTTCCAGCCAATTGAGGATTACAGAATAATTCTGTTAAATATGATTAGAAACAAAACTATTGTTGAATATGTGCTGCTGATAACATACTTTGATAATATCTAGAACTTGGAAGAAATTGAGTAATGTTTTCTCTTTCTAAATTTATACTAATGTTGTACTTCACACACGGGCCCAAAAAGGGGCATGTGTTCTCATAAACTGCCTGGATACAAATATTATGCATTGAATATATAGTACTACGTCATCTTGTTCTTAAGTTACTTCTCATTACAAACATGTTCCTTTTAGTTCAAGAGTGGCATTGCTTTGCATACTTTTTCTCTCACCAAAGAGAGCCCCTCTCCCAGGGCTCTGTCAAAGCGTATCCAGCTCCATTACTTGATTTCTACAGGATCTTCTTCAGAGCTGTCATTAACATTTCAAAGCCACCTGAAGCCAGTTAGTTTTGTAAATTATGTTTCAAAAATAAACTAATGGGATATCTAATAACATATCTTCATCCAGCTTTCATAAAGTTACAGGACAAGAAGTTATGTTACATCTTAGTTTGCTCCTTTGTCTTAGAGTAGCCACTTCACCTCTTTACTAAATGTTTTTTACAGTTATGAAATACTCAAGCTTCACTGCAAGACTCAGTTACCTGCAGCAACTATTTTTTGCTCTGCATTCTTTCCTCTTCTCTATATATGTTATCTTTCAATCTTTTATTTTGTTTGACCTTGCTGTTCATATCAGTCACCTCTACTGCTTTTGTGGTAAGTAAAGGCAATAGCAAGCCCTTTTAAATATTTAAACCTGAAAAGGGGACTTAGACATTCACCATGCATTGCATGCTGTCACACGCTGGTTTGTCCTGTGTTCCTTTACATGACAGCCTACTAATAATCTTTTTTTCTGTTACGTACTAAAAGCAAACAGTTACTGATAAAGCCATCCTTGGTAGCATGACTGATGTCAACAGCATCTAATAAAAAAGAAATTTGAGCTTTCTATTTTATTAAATATCCATTTCTCTTCTCTAAAATTTAATTGTATTTATAGGAGGCAACAACTGAAAAGAAGAATCCTAAAATGGACCCAAGGGGTACAGGTTAATGGAACAGTTTGGGAATGTAAGCTTTTATTGAACATTTCAACAGAAAAATATTCTGCCTACTTTTCAATTTCCCACTTCCAATTTTGGGAGAAGCAACTTAGTTAAGACCATATCCTGCAAAGATTTCCAAGTGCTTAAGTCTGAGTTTTTGAGGATTTGTATCAACTTCAGTGGAACTGAAGTGTTTCTGTAAATCAGAAGTGTATTGTGTTAAAGTCAAGAAAAAAATATGTTCATCTATGTTTCCTAAGCATTTTCTATGCAAAGTCACTGTAATGAACCTGCTCATAAAATCAAGTCCACTAAAATCAAGGGAGCATTCATTTTTAAGATGAGTACAAGTTTGCACAAAGATGCTCTGATAGACTAAAAAAATAGATAAATTCATAGTCAATTCTGAAGTCCTGTCAGGGTTCCAGAGGTCAAACCACTTGCAAAATCACAAACTGAGTTTGAAAGATGTTGAGCACCAACCTGGAGGCTTACCAGAATCAGATTCAGTTATCAGTGGAAAATTTTAATAGCATATCAGTTGGTTCTTTCATTGCATGCTTTGCATTTTTCACCCAAAATCTAAATGCCTTGAGGCAAAACTCTTTCATGAAATTATATATACATTGAAAAGGATAAATACAATAGAGAGACTTAGACAGCAGTGTTGCTTCTGTGGGCAACATGCCAAACTTAATCAGTTTGCTTCCAATGCCTGTCTGATTTGATAAGAAATAAAAGCTACTGAGGGTACCTGATAGAAAGTGGTACTGCTGATATTATCTAAGCCTTTCTCTTTCTTAAAAAAAACCAAAAACAAACAAAACCCTCCAAAAAACTTATCAGAAATATTTTTCATGAAATATTTTCTGCTAAAAAAAAATACTAAAATAGGATCCATCAGTAGGTAGTAAATATATCCGATTTGAATCCCTAAAGTTTAATTCACCTATTCTGGTGGAAATTAAAGATGCCTGGAAGACAGAATGGGACATTCTCAGAAAAAGCATTCTTTTCACTACAGACTTATAGTGACAAACTAAAAGCATGCTAAATTTTGGAAAAGCAATTATTGGTGTCAGCATAATTCACAGTATTGTAAGTGGTTTGACTAATTATCATTTATTTCCACCAGAACAGCTTCCAACTCTTTGCTCTACATCTGCTTCCAGGAGCTGATTCAGTGCCAAATAAAGTTTAAGGAAAGATCCAAATTGATTTAGATGAGTTTTGTCTCAAGAGTTTATTCTCCACGTCAGCAAAGACTGGAAGGGCAATATAAGTACCTGTGGGATCCTTCCTTTCCTGCTGAAAGCCACTTCCCTAATGTCACGGATATGTGCCTAAAGGAATGTATTGCAAAAAAACCCATGTACATCCCCCTCCTTCCTCCTCCCCACATATATATTTATAACTAGAGAAATGGACAATTATGGTTAAAACAATATAGATTCAAACGGATTATGTAACTCGTGTTTATTCTAAGGCCCCCTACACTATTAAGGTGAAATCCCCTATCATGCTGGGATCAGACTGTACTGAAACAAAGCCATGCACTTTTACCCTCAAAACACAAAGAATTTGAGTGTTGTCAAATCCCAAGCTGTTGTATCAATTGCTTCTCTTTCATAATAAATCTCCTTTAATTGTTCTGTTTGATGCCGAAAGGCTGGAACCAACAGACCATAGTTAACTTAATATTTTCATTCATTTGGATGGTACTGCTTCCACTGAGTCTTATACCCATACATATAGAGAGAGCGAGTTCTGAAATATCTGTCTTTCATTAATTCTTTATAACTGGCATGGGCTTAAATGAACTCAGAATTAGGCCCAGTGAGTCAATAAAAAAACTGAAGTTTTAAGTAATAGGATTTCTGATGTGACTAAGAGTGCTGTCTCAAGGACCTTCAGATGTGGATTTCCTTTACGGAAGGATTAATAACAATGCCAAGAGGAGCAGTTTGGGATCTGGCCCTCACACGTACCTTGAGGAATTCCAGTCCTTTGGCAAATTTCATAATTGGAAATTACCATTTACTTGATCGACAGTAAGAAATCAACACCCGCATAAACAAATAGCAGAAACTCTTCAGTACTCTGATCATCCATGCTGTGTCTCTGCCACCTTATTTTTCAATAACCCTTCCTTTGCTTGCTTCCTTATGTCCCTTGACACACGTTGCACATGGTGCGAGAACCTGCCTCAGGCCTCACACTTGGGTGGGGAAAAGATCCCATCCCTGCACTATTTGGACTCTAACCCCAGCAGTACTGTGAATCCAAAGCGATTCCTGCCATATTCAGATATGCACTGTAATGTTTTAGAACATTAACTTCTTAACTTAGGAGGTTCATATGCATGCCATATGCGATTTGTACCACTAGTTTATGTTGCTAGACAAAAACAAATGTCAGTACACTAAAAGCTTGCTAGAAATTCACATTTAGCATTCAGAACTAGTTATGACAATAACTGATCAACAGTCTCGTAGAGAAGCAGAAAGTCTTGCTTTAGGGATCTTGGTTCAACCCAATGCAAACGACAGAGCTGGGCATTATTCAGTATCTGCTGGAGTGGGTGCCCAAAATGATAAGCCGTTTCTGGCCGTACAGTGATTTGCTGCTCCTGCTGCAGCTGTAAGCATTAGGTACAGAAATGTAGCAGGCAAAAATGTAAAATCAAAAGGATGTCATTGCTCTACCTCTAGCAAAAGCACCGGTACTGTCATTCCAGCAGACTGCTGCTTCTGAGAGAATTAAACATTGACAACTTTGTTGATTCCCTATTTGAAAGACAATTGAAGCCAGATTATATCACAGCCACCTCTAACTCCACCTCCCATTCCACTATAACTCCCAACCAAAAATAAATCTTGAAAACATAATTGATTATACAGGAAAATTCCAGCTTTCATTTTCATTTAAGAGCCGAGGCGGCAGACTGGACAACACCGATGAATACTAAACAGGCTGCAAATGACTTTATACAACTATTGTGCCAACCCTGTAACATACTGGAGTACATTAAAAGTAGAAGATACACGATCCATTTTAAAATATATGTAGATGAGTGCAGTACACTGGGAGAAAAAGAATTAATCAGTTCATTTCTGTTATTTAATTTAAAGACCCAGCCCTCTTTTAAAAACATTTTTAATCTTATTGATAACAGCATTTCTCTAAGGAAAAGCTATTTAATCAAGTTTTTAGACATGCTTTCCTAGTAGATAATTGTTTAATCTTCAGGTGAACCTTTTTAAAACCTCATTATCAACTATGAAATAATTCTTCAACATGTCTTGCAAATGACTTGTGCATGAAAATATCAAGAATTTTACTCTTCCAGATAATTTGTCACCACTGGTCCCCTTCTTGATCACTGCTCTAAATTTAAGCTTGCAATACCTTTGATAGTCCGTCAGGAAAGAGTTGAGGTTATCAGCTGCTCAAATCAACTGACCAGCAGTGAGCTACTGGTAATAACTTTCCTAAAGTGTAGTGAAATGGATGCTAGTCATCTCACAATGAAGTGCTGAAATATCTGGTGGGATAAATGCAGCTAACACAATTTAGGATTTCCATTCAATGATAAATGTCCTCATTTTGATGAGTTGGGTTTTTTTTTCTTGCTCCAAGTGGAACAATAAGTTGACATTTGCTACAAAAATGAAAATTCCAAACAACTTCATTCAGGAAACATAGAAATGATCTTATTTATGTGATTTATTTTGACAAGATGAAAGCATATCCCTTTTTTTCCTCCAGTTATAAAATGCAATGGTCAAATTGAAAAACAAAAAATTAACTGTGGTGAAACAACGTATTTCAGCAGTGCTTCATGAAAAAAATATTGAAATAAACATGATCGCTCAAAACAGTTGAATTTCATCCAGTTAGCACACTCTGATGGAAAGCATTTCTTTCCAGTTTGGACAGGTCTTCAGGGAATGCTTTTTGTCAAGTGTAGTCAGAAATAACATGAACCAGCAGAAATAGTTAGAAGTCCTTTTAAAACTAACAAATATCCTCACCTGAACCTCAGAGTATCTAAGGCCCAGCATACCCGCAGGAGACAGCTCTTCCCTATGGAAATGCTCAAGCATGTGTGTGAAAGGAAGAAAATGTTATTTAGGGGAAGGAAATGTGGCATGCAGGAGTGGGTACAGCCCTCGCTAAATGAGTGGTCACAGCTGCAAGCAGCAACACAGGGGTCCCCTCCCAAACCTAAGAGAAGGGGGCAGGAGAAGGCACTAAAATCCTGCACGTGCCACTGGAGAATCCCTGCCTGAAAGAAGTTTCGAAAAACCTATCAGCAATACAACTGTCTTAACAAGTAGTATGTTTCCACAGAGTAACCTAGCACTGTGTCAACGGGCTCAAATTACTGCGATGATCTATCTAACAGGAGACAAATAACCTTTGCTGCATCACTTTCCTGCCAACCTGTCCCAGCTCCCATCCTTGCATCAGGACTTAGTGAAAGGTGGCATGTGTTACCCTTTGCAGATGCTCCACCAAACTGACACTCTTGTCATATTTTCAGCGAACAGCTGAGCTGCAGAATAGTAAGGGATTGTTTCTTTTAAGAAATAGTGTGCTTTGCTTCTGGTATTAGATTTGCTCAAAATTACTTCTCTGGGGAAAAAAATGCAAAAAAAGAAATTGGTTTTAATCAGTCATGACTAAAATGAAACAGAATTAAATAGTTTTCTCTCTCTTTTTTTTTTTCCTTCCCCCCAGCTCTAGGTTAAAGCTCCGTTCCCTAAATCAGTCAGAGATTTCACCTTTCTAGACATGTCAGAGGGGGCTCCTTGGAGTTTGTTCTACTCTGCTGCCTTAGCCCAGCCAAGGAACAGGGGGGGCAGACTCCCCTTTCTAGTCAGGTAACACCCCAAAATGCAGCATGGGTCTCAACTGCCAGGAACCCGCATGACTTTCTGGACAGGCGTACATTGCTCATGAGAAAGTCCAGGCTTCATCAGTTAAATACCAGCTTAGGTAGACATATAAAAACTGTAGTGATACTGTCTGAGCTGAGATAGCAGAGTGTAGACATCATCATACTTTAGGTCTGTGTTACCAAGGATGGTCTCCTCACTACAGACCCTTCAGGTGCCCAGTCATCCACTCAGTTCAATCAAATCTGATTTTGTATTTAGTTCTCCTGACTCCCCCAGTGTCATTTTAGGATGCTGAACAGGAAGCAAGTGGAGATCCCTAGAGATGCCCCCTCCCGCGTTTACCAAGACTTTACCCTGCAGATGAGAGCACCTTGCCTTCTAGGGCTGCTACCCATGCTACAGGCTGGGCGGCAAGCTCCCAGAGGTGGAAGAGCTGTCTGGCAACGTGGTCACCAATAGATGGGAGCAAAGAGTTCTTATTTTCAGAAACTTTGAGCTACAAGACTGAAAGGTGACCAGAGATAAATTTTACATTACACAAAGAAAGAAAAGAAACTGATAAAAGGACACTGGCTAAAGGAATAAATGCATATTTGAGAAGACATCATACAAAGGAACATATGGAGGGGAATATGACATGGAAAGTTTGAAATACTGACCTACTTCCAGTTTATTATTACAGCAGTGTAATAATAAACCAGTATCCTGGAGAAAGATTAATTACAGCTATAAATAGTTATAAAGTTTTCTGGTTTTGCAGTGCAGATCTAGTCCTCACTCAAGTAAATCTTCTTTAAGAGTTCTTCTACTGTATTATATCTTGTGAATGCTATTTCTCCTACCATCCATTTTTCAGCAGACCCAGGAGTGACTACACAATTAGGCTGACAAAAAAAGAGTGCTAGTGTAACTGTCTGGGTTTATCCTTCTGCTGCAGAAGTGACTAGTCAATAACTTGAAGACAGTGAAGGAAGGGCACCCTAGCTTGCTCAGGGTTAGTCATTTACACTTTAACAGCCAAAGAGGGGGTCTTCAGCCACTCTTTCTTCTGTACCTCAGTTGTTCTGGTTAGAGAATTTCTCATAATTACTATTTAGAAAAAAATAACATTTCCTCCATATGTTGAAGGTAGTTAAGCATTATGTTGGAAAAATGAATGTTGATACAATTGATTACTTCCATAAAGTTTCCCAGATGTGTTTCATGAAAAAAAGAGAAAACAGCTGAAATTAGGAGTTTGCCTAATAATCTCCTGTAGATTCTTCCTTCTATGAAATTTGTGTGTTATTTTTCTTAATTGCCTTTCAAAAAGATTTTCAGCAATCCAGAAAAGAACGGTTTTAGGAAAGGTGAAGGTTAACATACACATTTTTTTCTTTTTAACGATTATTTCATTTTAAGGCAAATTCCAAATACAAAAAAGTAGGACAGAATAAAATCAAATATTAATTTTACAGAAATAGATCAATATATTCTAATGAACAGGAAGTCAATTAATATTTTATGATAGTCCCTGAAATCAGCTTTGTTCAGGTAGACTTTTCTGAACTCACCTAAAGCCAACAAAGTACCTAAGACTGTCATGGAGCAAGATGTGAGATCACCAAAGGCTCTCCCCCAATGACTGCTGAAGTCAAAGAGAGATTACTGACTTCTGTAGGTCTAGAAAAGGATTCAAGAACTGCCTCAAAACAGCAAATTATGCATGTGTTTTGTCCCTTAATGCTGTTTTAAGTTTGGGTTGAATGTATTTGAATTTAGAAAGAGGCAGTTTATTCACAATTTTCTCAGAGTAATGAGCACTGTCTATTATTGTAACAGTCATCCTGGCCTTCATGATGGATCTGCAAAGAGAATTCCATCATTTCCTCAATTGGTTTTAATGATCCACAAAGCAACATATGGTGAGGGTGGGACCTGTATAATATGCTGAGATACAGAAATCTATTTTCCTTCTTTCAAGCTTTATGCAATCTATGTTGCATGAATTGCATACTTTCAAAAAAAAGAGCAGGGGAAAATGAACAGACAGAGAATAAGGCCATTGGATGTTTGAAGCGTACCTTGATTAAGCTCAGTTGGAAATATTGTGTGCCTGTGTGTCCTGTGTGTATGAAATTAGCTTTAAAAGGAAAATACCAGCCTTCCCCATCTCCATTCACGTCAAAATTATTTTCTGTTCAGCTAAGTCTATTATCTTTTACTCGGAGACATGAAGTACTTCCTTAAAGACAGTGGAAATAAAGCTTTTATTTTGTGACAGGGAAGGTTAAATTGAAGCACTCTTTTCTGTATTTGACATTTACAAATAGCAGAACTCATAGAGCAATAAAATAATAATGAAATTATAAATAGGTTACTCTTCATTTGAATTGCAAAGATGTACTTTTATGCTTTTCTCAGAGCTCACACATGTTGGTGTATAACGACCTACTGAAAACAACTCCTTAGTGACAGCTAAAACTAAAAGTTCATGGGGTAATATACTATCCAATAAAAGTTTCACCTAATAGCCTATGTAATTTTAGAGTAATATGTATAACTTCAGTTTTACAATGTCTTTTATGTTGATATCTCAATCTGCTTAACCAGTGTTAATTAATTCATCATTAAGATCCCCGAGAGATTAAATAACTTGACCAAAGTTACAGAGAATATATGGCACAGTGAGAAATAAACTAAAAATACTGAGGCTTGAAACTTAACTATTTAAGTAGTGGAAAGAAATTCTCATGCATAAAAGAGAAGGAAGCTCATGTCGTTATATGTTTTTAATATTTAGCGCCTACTCCTGTTTATTTGAGTAGATGCCAAAACACTATTCATATTATCTGGGCCTGAGGGATTCCTCTGTGAAGCTCCAGCAGCGGCAGAGATCCCTCTGCCTACTGTGGTCCCTCTTCTCACACACACGAGGCACATTCCCACGCAGTACTGCTCCATGCAAAACATGTGATGGATTTTCTATTCTGGTCAAGTAAGAGCTCAGAAAGAACTGGAGAATCCTGTCCTGCATTACAGGGAAACTATCCTATTACAAAAAAGCACATTGTCTATTTTAGAAATTTGTTTTTTACTTAACAAGTATTCACGAATATCATCAAGCTCTCATGCATCCTATGTCAGAATAACTGACCTTCAGGCAAGCAAGGATACTTACTTAGATGACTAGTATTGATGTAGATGCCCAAATATAAAGCCTGATTTTGAAAGTTCACTTTCCCCTCCTTTTAATAGTTCTTCATAAATGGTAGATTGAAAATAATTCTGGAGAACCTTTGTATTGCTTTGATATGAAGAATGTGGTCACTGAAATATGATGATCTGCATAATTTGAATACTATATAAATCTTTTATAAAAGCATAGTCATGCTTTCACTTCAAGCAACAGGTTCTCTCAGTGATACCAATGAAATATAAAAATAAATAAATCACGCATCTCCTGTCAGAAGAATTTGTAGTTTTTTGGTTTTAAGAAAACGGAATATGCTGAATATCTGATTTTTTTTTTAATAGAAGAAAAACAGGAAAGATGTTCAAAGATCTGAGACAACATTCTGGAAATACTGCCTTCAGTTTTAAAACATAACTTAATCTTTTGTGAGTTGCACAAATTTTCAATTCACCTGACCCAAGTGCAGAAGGGAGAAAGTATTTAAGAACAGTGTTATTTTTAGGCATTTGCATATCTGTCTTTCAAATCAACATCCACTTCTGTAACTTCCCCATGCCATCAGAGACTTATACCAAGTCATTTCCAAACCCTCTTCTTTCCTTCACTTCTCTAGCTGGGCTATTTGAAAGGTGCTTTTCAGCTGTCTTGCAGTACAAAGAAAGAAGCAGAGCAATGCTTAGAGTTCACTCATTTTGACATTTAACTGTGTCCTAATTAAAGCTGATCTGCAGAAGCGGAGCTCTCTGGGCTTCAGCTCCCTAGAGCCGAAGTGAGAGTACCAACTCCCAGCTTCTCCCAGCTGCAAAGCCTGCTGTACCTGCTTAGACTCCAAGCTTGGCAGAGCTCTTTTTTGCCAATATAATTTATACTTTCCAGTTATTCCCCTCTGTCCCTCCAAAACAATTAAACTCCACCAGCAAGTGCCGCTTTCCTGCAGGGAGGTTTTGCTGGCCCATCCACCTGGTGGCAGTCATGCTTCTTCATAGCTCTGAGTATTTAAATACTTTAAAAGACCTCTATTACAGACCTGTGTTTGGCTCTGACCTCTGCTGCAGCCTCTGCCTCTCCTGGTGCAGTGAAAGACGCATCTCCCTTCCCCGCTGGGGACTGAAAGCTTCCTCCGCCTCGAAACGAATGTACCTTTCTCGGCGGAAGGTGCCTACAAAGCATTCGTTCTGGCCATGGCTCTGCCCAGTAAATCCCTGCTGCACTCCTCTTCTCCTAATCCTACATTATTGCAATTGCACTGAAAATTTATCTCCTATTTTAAAACTCCTTGGCATATATGCCAAATTTTTCCCCTATCATGTTGCTTTTAGAAGATGTTAAAACTGTCACTTGAGTCAACCAATTGCTTCTGAATAAATTAAGTGGTTTGATTTTATATAAGCTTTTTATACAAGCTTCCCTCAACAATAAACAAACAAGCATCATAGTGCTCTGCCTCTTGCATCTAACAAATTATCACCATAGATTTGATCCTCAAAATTGCTTCACAATCATACGTCCAGTGCAAGAATACATGTTGCCAGGAAGGCTTAACGTTTATTAGCTAAATCTTATTCCCCTTTCTTAAGCATCTCCAGCTTTGCTTTTCTCCTCGTACCATTTCACTTTCCCAAGCTTACTGATCCTGGCCCACACATTTCCTTTTAACGTCCTTCTGTATAAAGCGCCAATAGTCTCCGAACTGAGTTCTGAAGGTGGCTCTTGCTTCCCCATCATGGATGAAAGAGGAAAGCCAACATTTTTTTCATCCTTTCAGATTTCAATGTCATATTTCTTCCTCCTAGGCAGCTATTCCTCTAGACTTGCTAATTGCTTACTCCTTGCAGGATATGTCTGAATTGCAAACAGCAGCCCCCAAGACAGGATGACCCAAAGATGGAGAAATTTACTGACAAACCCAGCATCAAAGGGTAACACGCAATCGTTACTCTATAGTCTGCTCCCTGAGTGGAAGCACAAATGGACAAAGGGGTATGTCCGGTTCAGGATTAACACAGATGCAGAGTGAGTTACAATAAAGTGATATAACTATGTTGACTGGCAGAGTTCAGATTCTTTACTGATTTAACTTGCACTGGAAATGTATTAAAAAAACAGACAATTTTCCCTTTGCTAAAGCCTGGATGAACCTTCTTATACGTTGTTACAGTGAAGAACATGCACTATTTCTAAAATCCCTCCATCCAGACATGCCAGCAGCGTTTGGTGGGCTCCCTTTCTCATGAAGTAGCTTTGCCATAACCCACCTCTTCTCGCCTGCTTAGAAAAATATCCATGTCAGTATGAGCATACCAGAGCTCAGCTGGGCAAGAGGAAGACAGTAAAAAAAATAAGATGCTTCAAAACAGTATTCATATATATAAATACACATACATATATATACACACGCACACATATGCAAACACACACATGTGTGGGTGTGTAAAATGACTTTTCTGGCCTCAGAAGTCTGCTGGAGAACACATCACACATTACAATAGAGTCCAGTCATAAGTGGGAGCTTAAGTTGGTACATACAATATGAATGAGTCCCTAGCAGAGCTCTCACTTGGGGAAAAACTGCTCTATTTAAGAGTACACAACCACAGCATCTTTTTAATAAACAAGAGTGAAGAGAAGAAAAAATAGAGCCATAATGAATAAATGAATGTTAAATAAATGCTAAATCAAATATTAGTGAACTGCCTTTTCATCCACCTTTCTGGTCACAGCACACACTCCTGGCTGACACACACTGAGGCTGTGGAAGCGTTGTGGTGCTGCACACTTCAGCATTTGTAAGGCACACTTTGCATTTACATCCTTGCTATGAGTCCTGACATTCAGTCCCCATTCCCCACAACCACCACCCTGGTGTCTCCACTTTCTTCAGCCACCTGAGAGCTGTGAAACCTACTCTGGAATCATAAGCAACATTAACCCATTCCTGTGGTTGCTTTCTACTACTTGCACTTGCATTGAACTATCCAGCCCAGGGTTTTAAATCTTTTTCAGTAAAATAAAACCAGGCAAGCAAAAAAGACTTACTTAATCCTGGCATGAGAAATTGCGTGCTTTCTTTAAACAAAAATCTACCACAGTTCACCAAAATGAAATATTTCAAGCTTTGACTATACTGAAAAAGGGTATTGATTTTTCTAGTTTTTCTATTGTGAGAGCTCTTGTAAGCAACAGAGACCTTACATCACTCTTTTAGTCATCAGGATCTTTTGCAGAACATTTCCCAGCTGCAACCTGTTTTTTTAAACTGATCGCTTTTAAAATCGCTCAGATTTCTTTCATCTATTTATATCTCTGATGGTAACATTATTGAATAACTGAACACAGGTATTACACATCTGGTATCCAGAAGCAAACAGCAGACACCACCCTTACTTGTCTCTGCAGAGAACTCAGGAAGAGCCTGAACGACTGGAGGCCTGACTAGGCGAGCAGAGCTGGGATAACTCACCTTATGCCATATGGAGACAAGCACCAGGAAGCACTTTTAATTAGCAGCATCCAATAATCAGATTTTTTAAAACTGTGCAAAACGTCTCAATCCTCAAGCTCTGTGGTTATCTCCTAATTGTATTCAGGAGTAACTTTCAGACTTGCTCCGATTCTCTGCCAATATGAGATCCTCCAGAAATCTGAATTCCTTTCTCTAGCTTCATGTCTCTCACAACCTGTATATTTACTTTGCAGTAAATATTCAAAGAGACAGAAACTCAAACAGGAACAGGAGAGAACTAGAGGAGCTGTGATGTAGTTTCTTTTTCTGTTGATTGTTGAGGATGATGCTGTTGATGTTTCTGTGGAGTCAGTAAAAGATATCCCTATCTATTTGCAACCTTAATCTCTATTTTTGTTAGTGCACACATGTATGTATAACATGGTGTGTTGACTATATGGTTTGCTATGAGAATACAAGCTGTCCTAACTCAGATCGATAATATATTTTTCTATGATAAAAGTTGCAAATAACTGCCTACTTTCTTTCCATGTTCATCATAACACTATAATGAGATGAAAAAGGAGGTCAAAATTTTTTCTAAAAAGCTGCTATAATTGAATACAATTTGATGTTGGAAAACTGGGATTACCGAGATGGCTGCAGGGTACCTTCTCTGCTACCTTCTTGTGCCCAGCTCCCAGTGAAGTCATAAAATTATCTTGGAGAGAAATGAGGTACAATATGCTTAACGTTGGTATGGTTTTGATTTACAACTAAACCTGCACAAATTTATGCTTGTTCGTTTGTAAAGCCAATCTGTTTTTGTTCTTTTATAGTTCAAACATATTATTCTTAGCCAATGCTGATGGAAGATGAAAGGCTGTGACCATTCCTTTCTGCTCCACACATTTAAACACACTGTGGTGATACTCAGACAGAATGTCTCAGCTGAAGGCTATATTTTATCTAAGCATTTGAATGCAGCAGTGCAATTACTGTGGGAGAACTGAATGCTACGTTCCCGGAAAGTTCAGATAGCAGTGCTTGGAGCACAACTTTGTAAAAAGCCAGGAAGTATTCCATGAAAAATCAATCTTATATCCAACTAAAATGATACCTACAAAGCAATAAGGATAATCTGAGTAATTAAATTTCAAGTGAAAACAGTTATAAATTAACACGTATTATGTATTAAAATACATTCCCCTTAGGATATGGTCACTTTTTTACTGCCCTGTTACAGCCATACAAAAAACGCATTTGGAGTGCTAACCTCATCCACCACAATCCACAGCCAAAGGCCAATTAAACTCCAATGCACATCCACACAGCACAGTGCTATGCAAACAACTTTGGCATTTTGACCACCATCTGGTCCAGTCTGGCCTTAAAAAAGATTAATTCTAGGTCATCCAATTCTGCTACCATTCTCTTCTGACAGATATCTAGTATCAATGCAGGTCCAGCACGAAAAGCTTCAGATTATAGAATTTGCAAGAATAAGACTTTTACAAGAAAAAAGTCTTCCCCCCCCTTTTTTTTGCTCCCTCAATAAGTCATAAAAGTCATCAAGATCAAATCACCTTTTCAGTTCAAATAGTTTAATCTTCCATTCTGCTTTCCATATGTCAGTCTATAGCCACAGGTAAAGGAAATCTGACAAAAAATGAGGTCCAGAAATGGGAAGAGAGGAAAACCAATTTTTGGACACAACACAAGTCCAAAGAACAGAGACATTTAGATAGAAAGAGGTCTGTGCGGGATTATTTCTAGAAATGGAATGGAAAAAAGAGATTTCCAAAGAGAGTTTTCAGTGAATATCTGAAAGCTGCAAAGTGAGCACCCACGAGGGAGCTGATCTCGCAGCTGTTGTCCAGGGATTTTGCACAGCCCCAACAAGGATGAAAAGGAGTAGGATCAATACTGCAGCAAAAACTACATCACTGCGGCCAGTGTCTGCCTTTCTACTCTGCTCCTTTCCTAGAGGAGTTTCATCTTGCTTTTCGAAATGTTCAATAGAAATGTCTGTCATTGAACAAGAAGTCCTGAACTCAGAAAGTGCCCTGAGAAAACAGCATGAAACCCATGAGTTTTCAGGAGGGTCATTTTCCAGTTCTCTGGACAGAAAAGCAGGTTACCGTGCATTTCTGCTGGTGTGGAGAAAATTTGTTGCTGATTCAGAGCATTCAATGATCAAAAATGGATGGCTAATTTTAAACACATTATAATGATTGCACTAGGTGCTCTCTCACTTACTCATATACCAGCAGCACTTTAAAGTACACTCAGCCAGCAAGATACACTTAGAAAATAGACTTCGTTAGTGCAAAGGCATGGTGATGCAAGCAAAGACTGACTCAGCCTAGTAATCAAATAGCATACAAAGTGCCATTCATCATGATTTTGATATTGATAAGTTTATTAGTAATTTGGAATACCAGATGTAATCATTAACCATAATAAATTGTATTAAATTTGTTCTTATGAAATGACAACCTATGTTTCATCTAAGCAATTACCAACTTGTTTACACTGAAAATTCTGAGGAAACAAGACTGACTTGTATAAGCAATGAGCCTTTATATTTTGAACTTAAACTTCCACCTGTGTAATAGACTCCTATACTGTTTGCATATCATTTCAAAATCAATCTGCTTTTTCATTGAACTGTTTTTCTCTTACCATGCACCTCCATTTTAACAATTTGTAATATTTTATCCTATTGTAAGCATATTTTAGTTATTTAATTCTATAGGAAGAATGGAAAGATAGTGATCATGTCCTAGTAGTCTTTAAATTAGTAAGAGTTAACACTTTTCCCACTGAAGCACCATAGTAAGGAGGTACATCATAAAGACAATTCAGATAGAACTAAACTTATCCTTAAATTTATGCTGAGGTTCCTACAGGTACCAGATACAACATAGCTATATGAAAACAGAATTGCCTTGTTCTTTCTGATACGTGTCTGTATAAAGAATCTCTCTGCTCTTTTCTTGCCATTTTTCTTTTCCAAAGGAAACATCGACTTCTTGTCATGAGGTCCCCAGATAACACAAGAAAATTTGCAAAGAGATAACACAGGGGTGCATTGAGCACTGTGGAAGGTAAGTTTTTCAGTAAGGAAGGGTGCATTATGGTTCTCTCTTCAGGAATGCAAATTTTTTACCAATGCCCAACTTGCTACCAAGCAGGGCTATGACAGGACCTGCCAAGACTGATGACTGTACTAAGAACACATGGCACAATTTTCCTCTCTTTGGAAGAGATGAGTAGCACGACTGGAAAGTATTTAAGGCAGAATTCAGATTTTATAGCCTCTATTCTCTGGCTGTCTAGAGAATCTGCATCTGTAAATGAGGCCTCATAGTTCAGACATGAGACATCCATCCCTGGACTGGAAACTGCACCCACCCCGGTGGCAGAGCGCTGGCTGCCCTCCTGCCTGCCGAGACTCCTCAGCCACTCGCAACCTTTGCAGACTACACTGTGCTGCTTGCGCTAAGCGGCACGCGTAACTGCTCGGCACAACCACACGCACTACAGTCGCGTTCGTAACTTGGAATTCATTTGCGGTGATTATACCAGCACTTCATTTTAGTAATATATTACTATATATTTAATAATAATCTTTAATAATATTTCTGCAATTGAAGTTCAAATTGCCTAAGACTTGCTAGAGCAAGCACAAAAAGACCATGAACAGACAGATACTCACTATGGGATTTGAATAAACTCTGCAGTACTGCCAAAATGGGAAGGACACTGGAAGTCCAAAGTGGAAGAGGTCCTCGAGTTCCTGAAGGAACAATGAAAGCAAAACTTTCCTCAGTAAGGCAAATTAAAATTTTGCTCAGTTGTCAGACAGTGAATAACTTGGAGAAGTTGCCCACAATACTTTATAATAAGAAATTCGCTGTTAACAGTCTTTACCTCATATAACAGCTAAATCAACACAATCTAGCTTTCCTGGAAGTGGACCTATTTGATCATATTCACCAAGTAAAAATGATATTAGCCAAGAAACTGCTAAGCGTTATGGAGTTCTAGTTTTATATTATTATGTATGTCATAATATACAGCTTAATGAATTCACTGTCCTGGGTAGTGAAATAAAACATTTAAATACAGTGAATGCTGTTCTATACCTTGCTGATGATTCACTTGCATAATTAACATACTATTATTAATAGTGGAATAAATGCAGGTAAATGTAAATGTTATAGGCTATTAAAATTTGGTCTATATATTATTTGCATGTGTAATTTAGTAATTGAGATAAAAGACTACCAGTTATAATGTGACATGAAACAGACATAACCTGTTGCAAATCCTCTTAGAGCTATGGAAAAAATCCAGCTTTAACTGGAGACAGGAAAAAAAACATTACGATTTAAAAAGAACAGAAATGTTACCAAGTAAAGTCAGCCTCAGTTAACAGCGCACAGCAGAGTCCAAAGGGTTTTGATGTTAACAGGTTAAAGCATTATTGCATGGCTTATTATCTATATTGAGAAAAATATGTATGGGATAAAAAGGATAAAAGCCTTGTAGCACAAATTCTGGCTTCCTTTACTACCTCCAGGGCTCCTTAATCCACCAAAAGCATTTTTCTATTTGAACTGCTAATCTAGCAAAATACAGGGGGAAGTAGAGAGAACAATGCTGCATCCTCGATATGAATTATTTTTCATTCACTCCAATGTGTTGAAAATAAGGCCTCTGACATTTGTTGTTATGGTGCAGGAATGTAGCTTCTCTTCTTGTATTTTATACCAGCAAATTACATGTTGCTGTTAACATTTCCTTTCATTTCCCCATTCTTAATTTAGATGAGCTTGTACTTAATTTTAAAATAAACATACACATGCTAATATACCATACTTATAGGATTTCTTTGACATGTGTCTTAGTTTGCTTCATCGAAAATAAATGTGAGACTGTTGAAATACATTTATCCAACATTAAGTAACTCATTTGGTAAAAGTTACTCATTTCACAGTCTATGTTTTACAATTCTTTTTCAAGTATTAATTTTATTCAACGTAAAATCAGCTTCATCACTGGACTTCAAAGATTACTTTAAATTTGGCATCTTTTCTGCAGGCAAAATTCCAACACTCAGCACTAAGATGCCCAGACTCTGCATCAGCAGAAAGCAATGGGCCTTGCTGAAAGTGGCAATTCAGTTATTTTAAAAGGTTATCATCTTCCTAAAAATGAAAGTAATTTATTAGTTTCTTCTGAGTTAACAATAGTAGCTCCAAAGAAAATGTACAGGGTTTTATTTGGTTTCTAATTACCTGAGGTATCTCTAATAGCAAACTTTCAGATTCTATTAATCTTTTGGGTGACTTATAATTGCATGGTTGGCCTGTATGAGCCCAAATTCCTCCTAAAACGCAGTGGCTTTACTCATGCTTGCATTCCCTTCAGCAGTCTTTACGAAAAGTTTACAGGATTATAATTCCATAGGTTTAATTCCATCACCCAAAACTGATTACTTTGAGAAGAAGTCTACATCTGCCTACTTGTGCTCACTTAACTGCATTCTTAAAGATCAGCAGTGCAACCGATCTGCTAGACATATAGTAGCACCAGAACAGAAAACTTAGAGTCTGCTGACATTTTCTTGTGTTCATGGCACCCAGACATATCACTTTTGAATGTTATTTCAACAAGTCTCGTGAGATAAACAGTCAGGCTGAGGCAATATTTCTACTCAAGGTCTTCAAAAGCAATACAAGGAGCTGAAGTAACCTCAGAAATCTAATAAACTTTTTTCACCAAGATATTAGAACCGACACTCCAGTACGGTTTGGGGACTCTAAGAGTAGGCTTGCTTTAAAAAGAAGTGCAAATGCAGCAAGAAACAAGACAGGAGAAGGAACCGAACAGAGACCTTGGCACTGCTGTCAGCTGTAGCCCTGACAATGCTGGGCAGGCGGCTGCTCTCAGCTTTGCTAAACTATTCTGAACCTTGCTTTGGACCTTTTTGTTGTTGTTGTTGTTTAATTGCTGGCTATCAGTTATTGAAGTTGCCAGACTGTTCTCATGGTCCCAAACAAGCTGCATGCTTTTTTCTGCTACCAAAAAGGTTACTGCGTGAACAGATACAGCGGCACAGCCTCCATTAAATTGCTGTCCATTAAATGCTTTTAATGAACCTTGTAACGTGAAAGAGAACTAACCCACCGTTAATAAATCACTTAAGTGGATGATGATGGAAGGTATTCTTCAGAGAGGTGGTCAGTTGTTTACATGCTGCGAGAAAAGTATCTTTAAATGTCTTTACTTATTCCAATGAAGAAGGACAAAAGCAAATTAGCTAACAGTAGCAAGTTAATGTTCTCAAACTTTTGTATTTAGCTGAAAATAAATCTTACTCTGCAGAAGACAAGGATGTTAATGTCATATGAAAGATTAAGATGTGTATTAAAGAAAGATCTACTAGCTGGTGCTTGACAGATTTTCAATTGTTTCTTTTCTTTCCACTTCTACCTAACACCCAGTTTTACTGGTACATGTAACGTGTGTTTTTATGGAAGCAGGTTCACTGCTGAAGAAAACTGTAAACATGTCTACTGACTGCAAGCTTAAGTTAGTGCTGAACAGGTATTGGTGCTTATTCTTTTTTATGCTTATGTTATTGCATATGCCATTCCACATGTTTAATTAGCTTTGCAGAGAGGAAAAGATCATAATTTGGAAGACGTAAAAGTTTGTGGTGTTCTATCAATGTGGCAAAGGAAATCTAACTGTGCTGGAATGCAATTTGGCAATGCAACATACTTTTTTCTGCTCCAGTTGATTCTTCTTTGTAGTCTTAAAGGGTTAACTTCTACATAGATTCTGAATCACAAAACATAACAATGCAAGTTGAACTTATAAAAATGGATGCACCAGTAGGACTAAACCCCATAACAGTTCCTTTATATATTCTTTTAAATAACCTATAAACTAAAGGTCACATAATAAAGACTTATGTAACAGAACCCCAAACACACATAGCTCTGGCAGGAGTGGAAAATAATGTGCAATGGGAAATTACTTTCCCATGCTGAAAAATGTTTGTTACATATCAGAAAAATCCCCCCCTTCCTGCATCAGCATGAAACTAAGACATTTCTAAATTCAACATTGGAAAGAAAAGAAAGATATCTACTCCAGGCTTCAAGTACCAAATGCCAAATGCCTAAAATTATATCCCTGTGCTGCTGCTGCCCAGTATCTGAAGTGAGACTTGTAACTGCCATGCCTTTGGTTTTGCAGGTGTGAACAATTTCTGGTGCAGTTCCTTTCCGGCATATAAATAGATAAGAAAAGGAGCAGGTTGTGAATCAGTGTTTCCCACATGTCATATGAATGCTAGCTAAAGAGTCAATTTTTATGGTGAATAAAATCTAATTCATCCCATGTTGGAAAGCACAGCCAACACATGAGCCTGATGGCTAGGATGTTAATATAAAACATATACTGGAAGGATTTTCACAGCATGCAGATATTTTTTCTCAACACAAGTTGGCTGAAGTCAGCGGTTGCTAAATTCAACCGCAAGCGCCATCATGGAGGCAAGGCTAAAACCAGAAGTTGGTCAAAACTGGTGTGCTTCTGAGAAAAGCTTGTTCAACCAACAGACATTTTCCTGACAAAACATCTCTTTAATCAGATCAGTTTCTGATCAGCTCCAGTTTAGGTACCTTGATAGTCCAGACGGAAAAAAATCCAGTTTATTCCATCAAGTGCCGTTGTTCACAAAATACCCATTTCCTTTCAGCAGAAGGGGCCAAAGGAGAAGACAGTGCACGCACCTTTTTTGAGTCTCCCAGCAGTTAAACCGTGAGAGAAAGGCTTTGGTACGTTTTTAGTCAGAAGCAAAGCCAGTTTGACTGCTATCACCGTACGAAGGGGAGACCAATGCTACAGAGAGATCCCTCTGCTTACAGGGTCAGTAAGATACCTAAAGTTCAACAGATAATCACTTCTCTTTAAAACTGCTACTCCAGTAATTCCCCATTTCTCAAGAATTTTACCACTGAACTCATTAACCATCTGACAGTGTTTAAAATTAACTTGAGAATGACCCACATATTATTGTCTGCTTTGAATTCCATCTTATCTCAGTTGATTAATTTATATATTTATTGTTACTGTATAAAGAGCAACATTATTGCATGCAATTAATAAACAAGATAGGCCCTAATCTCATTCTGTATTGAAAATATCATATGTATCATCACAGATAATTTTAAATTCTCTAGGTTACCTAAGTTTGACTTTCATTTCCATCCTTTATAACATAAAGTAGTTCCTCATTTTATTTTTTCTTTTAAAATTAATGGACCAAATACTTAACTAGATGGCACATTCAACATCTGGTTTAAAATTCACTGTGTGATGCCACCCTAAAAGGTATCAGCAACTGGAGGGGTGGGAGGGAGAGGTGGGGAAAGTCAGCACCCTCTCATATGTACCTGACCACATGGAAAATCCAAAAAATATCCCTCAGCAAGATTCCCATTAGGATTTGCCTGGGTAGTATTCCCAATATGATCTAGAACAGGAAACTAAACCTACGAGGAACTTAGGTTTGAATGCATGCATAAGATTTGTCACCTGCTTATCCGATATCATTTTTAAAATCAGTTTAGTTATATAAATGTAATCCCCTGTGTGAACAGATGTTGTTGATTTAACTTGTATTCAGTAAACTCATCTGTTTAGCTAAAGCTTTTACAAACATGAGTTTAATTAGTCTATCTTTGGTGTTTTAGAAAGACTTTTTATGAAAACTCCAATGTAGAGCTAGCTATACATCAGAATACCTACACCTAGGCTATTACATTTCATGACCCTAAGATTTCATAGCAAAAAAGATTCCATTCTATCACTTTAAAAATACAAAATTAATCAATACCTTAGTAATAAATAAATTTGAACCTGAAATTAACATTGAAAAATGTGAGTAAAACCAAAACCCTTAGCATTGAGAAATGCTGAATCCAAATTTCACAGCACCATTAAAATATTGTGGGAGGAAAGAATAAAGTTTGCCAAACAAACATTATTCAGTGTTTGAATAAATATGGAAATCAATTCGGTATTTCAATAATGCTTTTCTACAAAACTATCAGAACTTGCAAAAGCATAAGGCAGGCCACAAAGTAAAAGTAATATAATGGAATTACCTTTTACCTGAAAGAAAAATATGCTGCCATAAGATAAATGGTTTTTCTGATATTTTAATAAATAAGAGACTTTACCCCTTTTCTCACCATAAACAATGCAACAAAAGCATAATGTATGAGTCTTAGTTTCAACACACTTCTTCAGGCTTTTAGGAACAAGAAAAAAGAAATCACATTATTTCCTCTTCATTAAGAAAAGATTTATATATCTGAAACTTTTCTGAGAATCCACCAAGGGATTTAGGCTTTTGACAGATATACAACAGTCATCAGGCCTTTCATTCAATAAGACTGCCCCAGAAACCAAGAGACCTGACTCTTCTGACCACTTACTTCTTCAGAGCACACACAGCCATCATCAGGCACAACTACATTAAAAGGAAAATAACCAGCCAAGTCAATGTATCTACGTAAAAAAAACGTAGTGGAAAAGTTTGTCCCCATTTGAGGGAAAAGCTTTTAGGCCAGTTGTTATTCAAGCATAAGCATCTGGTGTTACGTTGCCACATTCAAAATCTGAATGTGGAAAATGAAGCTCCATTTTAAATGCATCCTGGCATGTATTACAAAAGCTTTATCCCTAAACAGTCAAGTGCAAACAGCTTATATGAACGGTTAGGATGCAAAAAGAGTTATAAAGGAATATCACACAAACCTCAGCACTTCCTCTGAGCACCAGTCTTTGGGAAGGGGCATATCTGCACTCTCCTGGGGTTGGTTTCACATCCCAAAATGAGCAGCATCTACCTACAGAGCAGCTGTAATCTTTGCCTAGTGCTGTCACATGACAACATGCTGTTTTCTTGCACAAGTGATTAAAAGCATATCAGACAAAGATACTATTCCCTTTAACGTATCCATAGCTGTGCTACCATCTGGTATGTCGTACCAACCAATGTCAGGAATGCATGGCTGTAAAAACTTCCTAGCTGGTTTGAACTCTATTGTGGCCCTTCTGTTTTCCTTTAAGTGGCTTTCAAAAGCTCCTTTTCCCTTTAGAGAAAACATAACATTTGCTAAGGAGACAAATGCAGAAAATACTTGCACTTGTTTTGGCAATAGCTAGTCACTGACTGAATTCCACCAAGCAAGAAAAGCTCAAGGATGATGGACTAGTGAAACGTCGGGGGCTTTTTTACACATATTTCATATGTATTGTATGCCTGGAGTGTTTCACTTTGTATGATACTCCAGAGTTCACGATAAGGCAAAGTGTAGCATGGTCCCAGCATAAAACGTGCAGAGATTTCTCCTGCGCTCACTTGCGCTGCTGTCCTCTAACACCATCAGGGCAAGAGCATAGTAAGGGAAGCTGTGTGGCTGCTTCTGCCATGGAGAAGGCTATGGGCAAAGTCTTCCTGATCCTTCCGGATCAGGCCGCTGCACCTATCAAGATCTTAAAAAGCAAAATCAAATAAACAAGCAAGCAGATGCCCTTAGAAGCTATCAGTGAAAGACATTTCTCTGATGTTTTGATGGATGTTTCAAGGCAAGTATTCAGCTGTTTCAGTGAAACTCCAAATCATCTGAATGTTTCTGTTCCCAAAAGTGGAGTTCAAAATCATGAGCAAACAGAAGTGATAACAGATGTTGGCATTTTAGTTTTCAGTCCCGGCCAAATCTACGTAAACAGGAACGCGTGAGAACAGCAGAAGACTGAACCATCTCTGCTGCTCGCAGGGCTGCAGACAGTGGCAGCCAGAGCTCCTGAAGCCAAGTCCTGGGTGGGCAGAGGTCCAGCCCACCGCAGTCGCATCCACCAAGCCCTCGTCCAAACAGAAACAAGGCTGTGGAGCAACTTAGTGGAGATGCAGCCGCAGGTCTCCATGGTCTGGGCCTGCCTGAACAGCCTGATCACATTACAGATGTCATTTAAATTTAATTATACAGAGTATCAAAAGTCTGGCTTATTTTTTTTTATTTTAAGAGCTCAGGCAATAATGTCAAAACCCCAGAGAAGCCAAATTAGACATAAAATCATTTTAGGTCAGTGAAATCACCCAGAATTAAATCTTGCACTTAGACTAGATTTTAGAGGGTATGTTAATTCATTCAATGAGCACCTTAGCCAAGTTACATTAAAATTAGTTTTCACAGTAACATTTTCCTCCCCCCTCCCCTTAAAGAAATTATATACACCCCATTTGGAACAAAACTGATATGAGAGGTCTTTATGGAATGAATTAATGTCACATCTGGAAGGCAGGGTGCATTTTAAAACAGCAGTAAAAAAAAAAAGCGTATTTCATATACTCCATATATATTGGTGTTGTCTTATCATGTAGCATATATGCAAATAAAAGTTCCTAATATGCATAGAAAAGCAAGCTCAGTAGTAAAGAGGTACACAACAGCAATCTATTTTTTGGCAAGCATGTTTCTGAGAGTTTAGGTAAGATGCATGAATTGTATTGCATTGCTATAACCAGTTACGCTATTTAGATCACGAGGTAATTCAGGATGTTCTGCGCTTCTCAAAACTCTTAGAAAAATGATTCCTGCCTGAATTACTTTTTTATAAATACTTAACGTGCTTAGAACATGGGCTGCTCAAAATCTTCACTTTTATTGTGAGGTCTTTGCTACTATATGTAAATTCTGAGAAGTTTTCCCTGCTCAGGACCTACAGGGTTTCCACTGATTTTTTTTCTTATGGCCAAATATTGAGTCAGTATAGCAAACCTGTTCTGCAGACATAACACTGAGCTGGGTTGTTTGTAACTGATTTCAAACCTTATCTTTTACATGTCTGGATAAAGAGCATTAAGGGATGAATCTGTTGCAGTCTGTGCAAGAGTCAAAGTACTTAACCGGTATGTGCCTTGCTCTACGGCAAAATCTCACCCCTGAGGCACTCCATGTATAACAAGCAGGGAGAATTAGCAGGGATGCAACCCTAGTCATGATGCTCTAAGTAAATAAGTAAGGCGAGGTTTTGGGGAAGAGTTTATGCCTTCATTAGGCCAATAGATATCATGCAGGGAAAAAAAAAAAAGAAAAAACCCCACAGCATCTATGCAGGAATCTTTGTGAAGCAGAATCAATAATCTCCTAAGCTGAACACAAGGTGTAAGCTACAGGGCTGAGTTTGCCAGCTGTGCTGGCTGAGAGAAGAGTCAGTTGCTCTGTGCAGAATAAAGGGGCAACCACATAACACCATAGCGTCAGCTGAGTTATAAACCCCAAACAAGGTCCCCAACAAGCCAGCATGCTGAGCAGCAGCTTTGCTGCATGGGAAATTACTGTGGTATTAGGAGGAAATTCTGATTTCTGGTGCAAACTCAGGGTGCAGAATTCAGCACCCTTCCACAGACTGGAGCTGTGTTTAAGCACACCTGATGCACAGATGTTACCGTTTGCCTCCTTTTATCCGAGGGCCAAAGCACACAGCCACGACACCAGGGAGCTGGGCTGCCTCCAAGCTCTGCTGCAGTGGGCCTTGGGCACCAACATGGTCAGCATGAGTGATATTTATGCACTCCTGGCTGTACCTTTTACAAGGTATTTGGTCTCCTAAGAAATCCCTTTGGCAAAGTATCAGAAGCAAGGGTTCCCAAGATCGATCAACAGCTCAGTGGGCTTTTTAAAGGTACAAGTTTTGGATCTAGGCAATAATGGATTTTCTGTCGTCCTTTCACTGGGATGTTCCTTTTCCCTCTTAAAACGAAAGCACAGATATTAGAGCTTCTTAAACCACTGTGGTAAAGAACATCCTGAAACTTCATGCCGTGGGCTGTCTTTCAATGCAACTTTGTGCTGAAATCAACTCTTTGCAATTCCAAAGTTGCAAATGCTACTTGCTGCACATGAGGCATCAGGATTGCTCTCAAAGAAAAATTCATTTGGAATGAGCTAGGACAACCTAGTTAATGCCTGTTAACTATCACAGTGCTTCCCCTTAAATTTCTTTCCAGGATGTTGTAAGAAGTGTTCCCTTCCTGCAACACACCAGCAATGAGTCAATAAATGGCAGAAAAAGGGCACATCTGATTTTACAGTGCACAGACATAAAAACTGAACTGTGGTTAATCCAAACAGCTTATTTTTCTTTCTTAAAGTATTTTCTTTCATAAAGAAATATTTTGAAGCTATACCTAAACAGTATGCTGTTGCTTGTTTGGAGGTGCTCTGAAGAGCTATGCACGTTTTTCCAGAGACCCTGGAGATCTCCCATACTCAACTCTTCTCTATTTTTCTGCCTTTTTGAGGTCTGTGGAGGCATTGCCAGAGGGAAATAATAATGGAAATTAGAAATGGAGTAGACTCTGTTAAAAACAAAATTAAAGACCTCTGAGAAATTACAGACTTGAAATTTGATTTTTTAAAACCGACAGCCTGGTGAAACTCGGAGAAAGATAAACACATTATGTTCTACTTCTGGGTATCTGCCTTACAGTGACAAGAAAATATGCTTTTTTCAAGAAAATGCATTTTAGAAAATAGGAATGAGAGACTGAATTTAAGGAAGGCTGGAATCAAAAGCATTTCAAAGGCTTTGACATCAAACAGTTTATTATCGTCTGCTTTCTAATTGCATCTGTCTAGATTTCTAATCTAGCAGAAATAGAGAGATTCTGAACTTCTCCAGGGAATGGCCAGGCCTTAATGAGAAATGCACATGTGAAAGTTAAGCTCTTGCATATGAGGGAAGAGCAGTGAAAACAAAGTAGATGGTGATCCTGTGAGAAAATGGGAAAAAATCTCCTATAAAATGTGTGCTTTCCAAGTGCAAAAGCATGAAGGAAACATAACTCCCACAGTGAATCAGCACTAGCACAGAAGAGTCAGAGCTTCTAAATCTTGCTAAACTAATGATTTAGAAGACTAGGGAGACTTTAAAAAATATATATGTATTTACATACAAACACATGCTTCTCCATCTTTCCACTGGATTCATTACAATGGAAAAGATTGTGTCCTTGGGCAATTCCAGGCATGTGGTATGAGGCATTCGTATGAATTCTAATATATCAGACCCAGAGTGCCTAATCAGTACGGAGTACTCTGCAAACTCAGAGCAAAAAGATGGTTTGGTCTTCAACAGCTTTCAGTCCAAGTTTAATAAAACACCAAATGAAAAAGGCAAATGCTGACAAAAATTGATCAGAATGACATGAAGCAGCCTGAGCACGCTTGTGCATTTAATGCTGATGCCACCTGGGGAGGGCCTAGACACAGGAAGCCAGAGAGGATGAAGTTAAGGATGGTATGCAGAATATGGCCCCAATAGCCAGAAGGCAGCATGTCCTGAACAAATGAAAAAGATGAAATTTGGAGGGTAAAGAACTTTGCTCAGTTATCCTGAATGTAAACAGATTGCATTCGGGCAGACGGAGACAAACGTGCAAATGAGAGGTAGATCTGCCAACAGTGCAGGTACGAACAGTGGCTGACCTCATCTTCTGAGAGAGAAGGTGTGAAGGGAGGAGAGAAGCCATCAGGAAATCAGTCAAATCTGCATAAATAGCTAGAAGCTTTCTAACAAATTCTTCTATTTAGAGACTTTGGAGAAAACAAGAGGCAGCAGCTAGCTTTGATAGCTCCAGTGACAGTAAAGAGCATGTTAGCTGAGCTTAGTGATGAGAAGAGAAGACAGGGTTTAGGGACTTGCCAGGGCCACAGGGTTTTAAGGCACAGAAGCCTGATTGCACTGCAGAGATTTAAAAGATAAATAAGGGAGGGAAGGGCAGTGGGCAAAAAGGAGATCTGGAGAGGACGTGAGTGTGGGTCACTGGGATAAGTGGTGAGGATTAGATTAGACACAGTATAGAAAAACTTCTACATCTGATGTCAGGAAATAAAAAAGCTGTATGTTTTAAGAGGGGAAGGGTAGGCAAATCAAGGAATTGGGAAGGTCAGATAATTTATGGTCAGTTTTCTCTTGCAAGAAATCAGAAAAAGCACATCAAGAGAGAGACGTAGAAAGGGAAAGTGATTAGAATTCAAAGGCAAAGAGCAGGAATTGTCTAACGTACTGAAAAAACCAATATGCTGTAGAGTAGGTAGACAAAGAGGGAGGACCACATTGTTTTCCGCAAAGAAGGTTGGTGGGGTTGATCTGGCAAGGGAGCCTTTGCTTCAATTCTCTGCTGGTTGTTTTTAATGTCTATTAATTATCATTTCTTTTCAGTATTCTCTGAATCTCCCCTAGCTGAAAAGATATAACAGCGAATAAGAGAAAATTAAGGGATTCATCAGTTCAAATATTCATAATTTAGGCAGGAGAGTTCCATGGTTGTTTTTCTTTGCAAAAACAACTTTGGTTCTGTCTGTATTTTATTTAGACTTACAAAAGCTATTTAATACCTATTAAATATGCATCATGGCAGGATGTCATACCATTGCAGAGGTAACACATCAGTAACACATTCACCACTTGACCTGACCTCCCGCCTTGCTTGCTAGCAAGTCACAGATTATCCTAAACAGATTACTCTTACGTCAAAAAAGGCATTTTTTAAAGAGGAAAAATGAGGCAGGGAAGGGATCAATATAGCACAATCCTCATCATGTTATACCAAGACAAGTTCAAGCAATTAGTGCTAATACACTAGGAATCCCTTAAAAACAGCTACCCTAAAATCTCATTAAAGACAACAGGTTTGGCAAATCTAGCAGCTATCCTAGGTCTCCTTCCTCCCTTTCTTACATGCAGTTGTTTCCAAGGCCCATACTGACTGATGAGCTTCAAGTTATTCATTTCCATCTGTTTCTCAAACTGCTCAGCTACGTTTCCTGCTTAATTCTGTCGCCCACGTCAGAAGGTCCCTGCCGCCCTCCCAGAGGAGGCACCTCAAATTCTTCTGGAGGACTCCTGCTGCCCCAGGCACGTGGCTCCCTCTCCCCTCACCCGTCCAGGTGGCAGCTCTTGGTCTTGTCTGGGGGAGCAATTCCCAGTGTCTTGGGTGGTACCACAGCATAAGCAGCTGGGGACTCCCTCCATCCCCCAAACAAAGGCCAGGCCCAAACTGCCCACGCGCATCCTTTCGCAGGTCAGCCCCACCAGAGCCTCCCAAAAACTGCTGCTCGCTTGGCAGAGCAGCGGTGGGCCCAGCGCAGCTGCGCCCGCTGCCCACTCTTCTATGCAAAAACCTAGCTGCCTCTAAGAAAATAAGGACAAGGTAATTACACGGTGCACTGCAGCAGCACAGTCTGCCTTTCGGCCATGGAAAAGCAGGAGGCATTTCAGAGCATTCTGCAGAAAACGGGAATATGAACTAGACACTAGACTGTTTTGCAAACAATTCAAATAAAACCTGTTTTAAGGGGAATACATACATAGGCATAGATTTCCTGGCTTACATACCAGATTAAACCCACCAGCCTTTATTGTGGAAAACAATGTGCTACTCCCTCTGTGTCAGCACACTTCTTTTAGTACATTAGGCAATTCCTGCTCTCTGCCTTTGAATTCTAGTCACTCCCCCTTTCCATGTCTCTCTCTCGACATGCTTTTTGTGCTTTCTTGCAAGAAAAAACTGACCATAAATTATCTGCTCTCTGAAAGAAAAATGTGAAAGAAATGTAATTACTGATTTAAAAAACAAAAAAAACAAGCTGATACTGTTTTACTAGATTTCTCCCTTGCCTTGCCAGACTTCTAGATTTCATGAAGGACACACTCTCCAAAATAATGTGTGTTACGACTTTGTTCCAGCGTGTTCTGTAAAGCGTTGCTAGAGGGCACTGAAGAGGAATTACACAGATACTTTTCAGTGGTACGTTTGTACTTTTCTGTTATGGCTTACTGAAAGTTTAGACTTTTGATATAAACTAATATTCAAACATCATTTTCTCTCAGCTTTAGTAAAGAGTAAGGTAATGTAACAGCAGAATAATTTCAACAAATAGAGTTTAAAATGCAATCTAATAAGCGTCAAAATAACTGAATCTCCTACCTGAGCAGTACATTGTGGAGGAAAATGCAAATTCATCCTAGGTTAGGTAAAAAAAAATCTACTATAATGAGAGCATAAATTCTTCCTTAAATTAGAAAATTAATCTTAATGAGGAACCAAAAATTCCAAAGGATCCATAGATGTAAATGGGTAAAATAAATTAACAAAGTGGAAACAGTTGAAGAACTGTCTGTTATACAAGCTTGTGGTAATGCGCATGAAATCAATGTTACATGCACTGCAACACAACGCTAATAAGATAAGTGGACTCTTAAAATAATCTTGCACAGTCAGTTGGTCAAAGTGCTTGCGCCCCTTACACCAAATTCCTTATTTCTTTTTCTATGTTCAGAAACATAATGGCTGAAAAAAGGCTGAAGGAAATCTAGGAATTTCAGTTCATAAATCATTCAGCACTTGTTGCACTGATTCAGCTAAAGTCAATACATATTGTTAACACAGAAAAAAAAAGTATTTTTGTTTCTGCTGTAGATGCTAGACACATTGGGTAAAAATGCCATTTGCACTGCGTATAGCTTCATGCAGGGATATTAACCCTCACAAAGCGGCTCCAGGAGTACAAGCACATTATGCACACTCAGTTTGCCTTCTACCCTTAGGCGCAGAACGTACGACTGTAAACTTAGAATATCAAGAGTGTTCGGTGATGATTTAGCACCGCTCCCTCTTAAGTCACTCTTCTAATTCCAACTGGACAAAACCAAACTAGTTAAACTCAAAGCTATTGCAAAAATCCCACTTAAGTGGGATTTTTATGTTTGTTTCTTCATCTGTTTTAAAGGAAGTTCTCAATAGGCACTAAATGCAGGACTCACCAGGTCAAAAAATGGTACTAAAAATGGTTGTCTTTTTTAAGAGGAAGTGGCCAGCTGACATTTTTCTAAACAAAACAAAAGAATATACACACTAGTGAATCTGGTTCTCACTACTGTGGAGCGATACTGGCTTTGTGTGTGTCTTACTCTATCCTGGGGGAACACCCCCTCGTCCATCCACTACAGCACCTCTTTTGGGTGATCTGCTTGTTCTAAGTAACACAGAATTCCAGGAGTCAGCCCCACAATTTCACTTTGTCCCAAACCTAAAAGTCTTTATACAATTCATATTAAAGACTGAACGCCAATGTTCCTATTTATAGTCCCTGAAGGCTGTATGATCAGTGACTTTCTCCTTCTAGGAGATCGAAATAATACAACCTTACTGATGTATAGAGGACGACATATAATTGCCAAGAAATGCATTACCATGAGTAGCTTTTCAAATTACTGCCACTGGTCATTTTAACTATTATTGGAATTCTTGCTTCTGAAATGTGCCCGTACATGAGAAAAGGAAAGCTCCACTTTCTACCAATCATTCTGGATTCTCTCTCTTCTAGTTTTTAACTTGTAGCATGAATATTTCAGAGAGAGATCTTCTCCAATGAGATTTTGCTTGATTTACACTACCTAACATCTTTCCAATATGTGTTACTACTAGAATGACTGCAAAATTAGAGTTTAAATTTTGCAGTAAAGTTAGAGGTTCTGGAAGAAAAAAATTGATTTAATTTTGCTGTCAAGAGTTAAGCGTTGTCAGAATTAACCCACATTACCTCTGATCCTGCTTTTGACGTTACAGTCAGCCATTGTCTGTGGCACAGAGAAGTATCGGTAATAGCCTTTATCTGTGAGTTCAAATAGCCTGTGCTATATAATACTGAATTCGCCTAAATCCCCTTCTGTCCTGAAGGACCGGAGTCACTTGTCACAGCAAGGATGCTCACTGTAGGGCTCTCTCTGTTGAGAGACATAGTGTGGGGTGCCCCACCATACAGCCAAGTTTGGCACTAAACTGGAATGCAAATCATAAAATCTAGTATAAAATTTACTTTAAAGAAAAAAAAGCCTTCAGCGAGAAAGGTTCCCTAGTGTATGCAGTTATCCCTATTCTTCTTCATTTGTCACCCAGGCAGTGGTGCACACATGTCCCCCCCTGCCCCAACACCTTCCTTAACACCTCTGAGACCTCCTGATCCCTCCATGGGCAGCCATCCGCCAGACAGCCGGTCTTCCAAAATCTAGAAAGAAATGACTGACACCTGAGAGAGATCCGCAACATTTGACAGAGGTGACAACACCCAGTATCTGGGTGGAAGGATCTTAGCTCAAGCGTAAAAGGTCAAAGACAGACAAATGCCAAACAAAAAGTGCTGCCAGCAATATTTCAGTGAGGAACCTGATGATAGCTCCTAAATTAACTGAAAATTATGAAAATACATGAAAATTAATAAGCAGTTTCCCAATTCACTTATAGTTCATTCAGTATTCTTTAAATATCTGTATCGTGCAAAGAGATTTTGTTTTCATCACATCTAAGGTAATGCAAATACTTTTGTTTCATGTGCTAATTGTGCTGGAACATGAAGACTGCAGATGGCTACTGAATCCCGCTCCGCGCTTGCCACAGAAGATGAACATTTTCCTCTCTCCTGTGCAATACCTCACAGGAAAAAAATAATCATAACCATTAGTTTTTTAGTACTTGTCAGTCAGAACAGAATTTACAATAAATGCTGCCTTGCCACACAAAGAACTGACAAGTATCTTCCTGAGCATAAAGAAAATGAGCATTTCACAAGCTGAAGGAGGTAAAAGCAATGAGAGGGCTACAGATGAGAGAAGGTAGAAATTTTACTTACCCATTTATTGCAACACCACAAAAATGGAAAAAAGGCTTTGTTTTCTTGTAGATATCTGGTACTGCCTGATTTTGTTATTCTGTACTTTCATTTTTTCACAAATTATTTTCCAGTTGTGACACTATGAATATGAAAACACTAATAAAAACCAATTCTATCAGAACAAAACCTATACAATAGTACTGACTCCTGAAACACTCAAAAATGCAAGAAATAAACCTTCTTTTGAAGAAGGAAAGGGATCCAGAACAAAGAATCCATAGATAACATACATTCATCTTTTCACTTTTTTCTGCTTCTGTTTTTATGATAAAAAAATTGAGTTTGAATCCTGCTCCAAATTTCTCTTTTTCTCCTTTTGAAAACTTTCTACCTACACAATGATGAAAGTGAAATCTCTTTAATAAATGTGTTTATTTAAAGGGCTGTAAAATAAGCAAAGTTTTCATTAAAAAGAACACGCAGATCCTAACTGAACCGCTTGCCTTTGACAGTACTGTTTATAGGAGGTTTTTTTGTTTTGTTTCTTTTTTTTGTTTGTTTTTTTTTTTAAGGTTATAGGGCAGGATGCTTGTATCTAGGTTTCTCGGTTTCTGCTCTTACAAACTGAGCATTCCCAGCTGTGAAAATCCCAAAGGATTTCCTGGAAAATGGCAAACAACCAACATTTCCTAGCTCATTCTGGCAAGGCCAAGCATCCTTAAGGATCCAGAGTGAGACACATGTGCAGCGAATGAAGCGTCCCTCCACTAATCTTATTCTTTTGAGCAACTCTATCAGATTACAGGTTATGCTAATAACTTTCTAATATCAAATGTAATAAGTTTTGTACTAATTAGGTGCTCTAAGTCAGTTGGGGCTAAATGGATGATGTAATTTGAAAAAAATATCACTAAGTACAGTGATCATCAGAGGAATCCTTGTCCCTTTTAATCATGTATTACAGTACCTCTGGGGAAAAACTTTGAAGCATCTATTTTGCTGGTGAAGGGGAAAGCTATTTAGTTTCATCGCTTATTTATACTTTTAGATGGGGAACTAGAATTATTTTTCTGTAAGCATCTGCAGGCAAAACAAACTCGATAACATAGCTGTTCTTTGCCATCTGTACGTACTTTGCACGTTGTCATATAGAGTCACTTTGATAGGAAAACAAATACAAAATTGCTGCGTTTCGCATGTTATGTAAAATGCTGTGCTTCTCCAAACAGTTCGTAGTGCCCTCATCTACACTGATGCAAAAATGTTGATCTAATTTTGACAGAAGCGTTTGCAAGAGGTAGGACGGGTTGTCTGCAAAGTTTTTATAGTAGCAGCAGTTTAAGACATGTTTGGGCCTTCTCGCTTGCACTAGGCAAACTTTAGGAGTACAGTAAACCATCTGCTTTGCACAGAATGAGAATGGCCTTTAAAAAGTAATCTTCCTGTCAGAAAGGGGTCAACGCATCCTCAGAAGCTTTTCTAATGGGAAACCTGTTAATCCCCCGAGGGAGCTGTCCTCTGTGGCTGCCAGAGAATTGCATTCTCTCTTTTCTCTCAGGTTCCTGAACAACCACATTGGTACAAGCATGACCCTTCGGTAGTTTGCTACCTCTGGCTATCTGCTCCCAAAATCTGCACCTTTCCTTTCCCCTACAAGCAGTGTAAGGGCTATCTCCCTTTGGTTCTGACCCTGCAAAGAGATGAAAATCAAACCTGAGATGTAGCTCCATGGTTGCACCTCTCTTACTGGACTCTGGAAGAGCCAGGATACATTCCCTGGCCAATTCCTTTATATAATGGTGAAATCTCTACAGCACCAGACCCCTCTCTCTCCCTCTCTTTCCACACATCCTACAGTGCCTGTACTGTTTTGCTGATTTGTGATATAGAATTCCTGCATAAAATAATAAAAAAAACCCTCCAGCTTTACAGATGTCTTTAACAAATCCTTTTTTTGTGAAAAAAATAAACATTTTTCCCCAAACAAAGGATAAGTCTTATCACTCCCTGCTATTATTGTACAACTGTCAGTCAAGATCAGATTAAGCCTTATAACATAATAGCTACATGATAGAACTGTTTGATAACAGACTGGGAATCTTCTGGACTAAAAAGAAAAAGAAGAAAAAAACCCTCACAGTCATAAAACAGATATTAGAGGAGAAATTATGCAATGGAAATTATTCTTACTCAATAGCACAATTTTTGTCTTTTTTTTTTTGTCTTGGGGTTAAGTCAGAAAGCACAACAGGTATCATATAGAGCATTTATAATGAACAGCGTGTGCTTGACATGCATGCAGAGCAAAGCCCAGTGAAGAATTCATTTGAATAATAGTGAGGAGTCACTCTTCTCTCCCCCTCTTCCAGTCCAGAAAGAACTAGCTTCTTTAATAAAATACATTCCCAGTGTTTAATTGAACACCTCTTCCAGCAGCTTGCTTAAAGTATCTTAGTAAGTATAATCAAGATCATAAAGAAGATATAATAAAAATCCCTATGATATGAAAACACAATCGCATACTCCTTTCAGATTCTTCAAGGAAGAACTTCTAAAGGACATAGCCTAGCATTAGCTTGGAAGCTTTGGTTGACTCAGGAATATTGCTAACATCTGTATTAGCATCATTTTCAGCCAGGCATATTCCCAATAGCAGCACTACCCTCAGAGCAGTGCTGCTTCGCTATGGCCAAGTAACGCGGGAAAGAGACATAAAAGCCTTTAGAAGGGCCATCTCCGATAATCATTATGTCAGGATTGTACTCAGGGAAGGCAACACAGAAGAAACACTAACATCAGGAACAGATAATACTTGGCCCTCTATGGTTATTTCCCAAATCTTCTTTCCCGCTCTATGTATGCTTGGCAGCCTCTCTTCCTCTGCTGCAGGAGTCAGCCACAGGCTTGGGGTACAAGAAGTCAAACTACACTCGCGCCTCCCAGCAGAGATCAAGAAGGCCATTCATATGCACACAGACAGGGCTCGAAGCACCTGACCACCAGAGGGAAACTTAACGGTTGTTATAGCTCGGCCCACCAATACTGAGAGACTGAAAGAGTACATAATAGCTGATGAGGTAATGAGAAATAGGCGGCACTTTTACTGGGCATATGGGATGATAAAAGCTACAATGTGCAGCGCAGGCTGAGAGCTCCGGTTAAAGCAGCAGACAAAATACACACCAAGGTTACAGGGGATCTACAAAATTTCCTAGAATCTAAGAACTTTCTCATTGCAGACCACTTCTGCCTTTGCAGATGGAAAAGGAGAATGAAGCAATTCTCAATCATGTGGTTATATTTAAAATATCAACAGAATATTCAGTAAAGGACAAGAAGTATGTGACACGCAAAAATGAAGTTATCCAAAACTCATGATAATAGAGCCTTGGAGCATGTGGTAGAAATGGATGTCAAGCTTTTCAATATAATCATGAAATACCTACAAACTGTAAGAACAGCCTCACAAGGCAAAAGATCTGCAAGGAACTTACCATACAGACATGCGCTGCAAGGTCGGGGAAATGGACAGTCCCAGAACACAAAACCCGTTCCATAAGGCTCAAACTGAAAATTGTAAGTTCATAGATTTTCAAGTTGAAACTGCAGAATCTGTAGATAACATTCGACCATTCTAATCAGTAACACAATAAAGTGAAGAATTGGCATTTTTTATGCAAGCAGGAATTATAAGCCTTCAAATGGAACCTCTTTCAGAGTAGAATCACCAGATTTCATAAGAAAATGTCAAGACGTCTAAATGCAAGGGGGTATCTTCCCTCTCTGGGAATTTTTACAGTGGAAGTAACACAAATCTTAAACAGTTATGTGTGAGCGCTCTGCACACAAAAATCCAAGACTCAGAAGTCCCAGCAAGATGTAGTTTTGGGCCATGCAGGCTTTGGCCTAAAACAAAGAATAACTTTTGGACACTGTAACTCCCCTCAACGTCAGCAAGGAAGAACATTACGTCTGTATCTATGGGATTTAAAGTTTACCGTCAACCCAACACTCCTCAAGGATCAGCATCCTCTATCTACAAAGGATTACAGAAAAGAAATACTTCACCGTTAGGCAGATAGCTTTCAACACAATGAATTAATGCTAGAATATTGTACCACTATGTGAGCTGAGAGCCAGATACTCTATTAGGTAGCATAACCCCTGACAAGGCTTTCTCACGGAAAAAAAAAATAGCTTTGTGCTTCGATGTCTAGGCTGTCTCTAGTATCTGGGGTATGCACGGATGTACTTAGGCAGGAGATTAATGCAAAACACCTAGAGAAACACAGATGCACTTGGAAGACTGAATGTGTGTAGGGAAAGAGAAATGAATTCTTCAAAAGTTCAATTGCAATGAAACTGTCATAAAGGATGCACGTTGTACCCATTAAACATGTTACTGTTAATGTCAAAACAACTCAAAGACATGCTCAAACACAGCAAAAGTGTAACATTCCTTAAATGAAAAGTCATGCTATAATGAACTTAATGCATTCACATACAGAATGCATCTTTGCTTGGAAAATTGACTCATTACACTTTTTTTTTTCTTATTATGAAAGGTGGATAATACCCTCATATGTCATAGAACATATTACCAAATGTCAGCTGCCTTTGTTTCTAGGTTTCTTGCCTCACCAAAGAACAGAGCCCAACCCAAATTCATACTCTAAGATCAGGCCTTAGTGATGTCATTTCTCAGATATAATTTAACACTCTCATCTGAACATGAAGACAAATTCACCAAGCTGTTCATAGAACTTAGGCATGCAGTTTTCATCTGGAAGAAAGGGCATAAGAGATAATTAGTGACAACAGGAATGGTTACAAAGACCATCCCTACTTGTAGCAACAGATGTGTCTTGGGTAGACAGAGAAAACTGATTATGAGCACTAGGTTCCACTGAACGCTCTTTGCCTGTGACAACTCTTAACCAAAGCACAGATTTTTTCCAGTTTCTGCAACAATTGACCTCAAGAGTACAGTGTTCAGGTGATGTTGAAATAGCTGTGAAAGCAGGCCGAGACACTCACTCTTTCTGTTCTGATGCTTATGATACACAGAACAAGAGGAAATACAAATTGCTTCTTAGAATCAATTTAAAGCATTGCTTTCAACTGTGTTCCTTGTTAGGCATAGAGCTGACAGCGCCATCAATAGTTTTGTGGAGTTTGTAAGGAATTCATATATAAAATTTTAAATGGCAAAAAAATGAACCTCCCTGATAGAGACTAAAGGAAAACTATGAACCCACAAGACTGCAAAACATTATCCTTTTGTGAAAAATGATAAAAGACCCCATGTTCTTCTGAATGTACTAATTATTTTACCAGGTTGAATCACAGCTTAGATGTATCATTATCATTAACTTCATTGTTAATTGTCTTCTGAATATATTATCACCGGGTGTTCCTTACAACCCTTTTAGTGTAACATAAAGGAAAACGATCTAGCAACTTTAAAGGCTTATGAAACTGGATCTTAACACATAGATGAGTGAAGAAGCCCTCAGGGGTTACAGCTAGCCTATGAGTACAACAAAAGGGAATCAAAGACATCTGGGCTGTATCAATAACTGCCCATGAAGAGAGGAGCAGTCTGCAGTCACCTGATGGTCATCGCTGCCATGCTGGACCTGATGCACACTTGGGCTCACAGGGACAAGCAGGTGAGGACCACAGGAAAAGTCCAGGTTAAATTGGCAGGAGACACATTGCACACCTGCCCTAGGGTGCAAAATTCCTGCTACATTCGTGTCCCAGCCATCTCACCACTGTCCCCAGTCTCGCTTCTCACCAGCCTGGGTCTGCTGCTAGATGTTGCCTTTGTGCCAGTCCCTGCCTCCTTGGGACCACCCTTGGTGGCCAACGACAAGCACCAGAGAGCTCACCAGCAACGTAGGAGAGCCCAGGGAATGAGGCTTTGGTGTTGGAAGGGAGTAGCCAGACACAAGAACCAACATTCACAAAAGACAATCACTCTTCTTAGCACCGCAGGACCTCTTGCTCCTGTTGTCAACAGTACACGGGCTTTGCTCGGGTGGGGGAGAGGGCTGCAACAGGCAGCAGAAAGCCAGTGCATACAGCAGACACACAGATGGTTTTGTAGCTCTCCTAACTCTCCCTGCTAAAACTCCCAACAATACCCAATACTGGGATCTCTTCAACTTCCTCACTTTTGGAAGGTGCTACTCAAAATGGGTATCTGCTGATGATGGCAGGGGAAATGATGATGGGGGAAAAAAAGTGGTGTCTCACCAGAGCAATTGCAGGACAACCATTATTTGCTTAGAGGTTTCATGACAGTCAGATTGTTGCAGTCTTGCTCATACAACTGTCTTTCTGCTAATTGCAGCTATCCCAGGCTCACTGCAGCTAAAGATTGTTGCTTTATAAAAAAGTCCCCACCCATTTTACAAGTCCACCTAGTCACCGGAAGAATATGAAGCTTACATAAAGGCAAAATAACTCAAAAGGACCTTACATTTGAGGGTGGGGTATGTGTATGAGGGGATCAGCATTCAAAGAGACATCAAAAAGCTTCATATTTTAATTAGTTCCCTTAGTTCTGTCTAGTGCTAAACTTGTTTCTGAATGAGTGGATGGTTCTACTCTCCTATTCCCTAAGCATTCAGTTCTCCTTTCTAATGAATTCACTTCTATTTTCAGGAAGTTTGGGGAGGCTCTATTCATTCCAGTTTGATAACTACATCTTTTCTTTTTTTTCCACTTTTGCTTTTCTCTGTAGTCAAAACAGTAAGACAAAAGCCAGAGAGTCATTTTAAGCATGTAGACCTGCTAAATTCTGGCATTTTGAAGAGCATAAGTACAAAGAAGGAGACTTACTGTCTTTTAGTCAGACAATAAGTCCCACCCATAACCCAAAATGATTTTCCTAATTCGGAAGTCTCATTCAAACCATGCAGTAAGACCTCCCACCCATCAAAATGAACAGAGAATTTCCTCTTCCGTAACCAGTACAAGGTTCACCAGATCAGAACAGCAGGGATAGGATTTGGGCTCTGATATCCTGAGATTTTCCAAATACAGCAGCCTTGGGTCTGCCATATGGTTTTCACCAGGAAGATATTTGTACCAAGGATATACAATCTTGAAGAACTACAGATGTACATTTGTGTTACAAACAAATAGCCCATGGAACTCCTAATGGAGCAGTACTCATTAGTGATGCAGCCAGCCGAGGCAATTAAACTCTTTCACTACTCTGGTAGCTATAGACTGATTATGGTGTTCCATTTTCTCTCCTTTTTTATAATTTTGCCTTTAACAATTATAACAGCTGCAATAACCCAACCCACAAGAAACAGTTCTGTTGTTAGCTAATCAGTTCTAGTTCATATTGACGCAGCTTTTAATTATGCAAGATATTTTAATTCTTCACAAGGGCATAACGTTAAAAAAGAAAAGATAAAAGAAATTATTTCTGGAACATAAAACTGACAGACTCTAGGTGGCAAAAAGCGACAGGAATAAAAACAAGGAGTACTTTGAAATTGGCTTTTAGGAAGATAATTTTTGATCCTGAAATAAATGAAAACAGTAGTCTAACATACTGATTTAATTTCTTCTTGACTAAAGGAAAAAAATGCTTGTTTTCTCTTATGAAAAATAAAGTATAACAGTAAATACTAAATAAAGGAAAAAAGCCTAACTCATTACTGTTATCTGCAGTGCAAATATGGTAGTGTACAGAAGCCTCTAATGATGACCAGTCAGGTTCTGTCCAAGCAGACAGTGACAGAGCCTTCCTCATCAAAAATTTATAATCTGAATTAAAAAAAAAAAAAAGTGAGAGAGCGTACACACACATATGTCTTCCTTGTCATTACTTACAAAATAACAGCTGACATTCAAAGACATTAAAGCTAATATTCTTGAAGATATGTAGGCACTGAATTCCCATCGAGCAGAATTAAAATTGTTTGCTTAAGACAGCCTGGCATACCACTGACATGAGTTGTCAAGCTCAAGGTGGAAAATAATTAAGATCTTCTCACTACATGTTCCTCTTTTCCATCTATCATTCCATAGGCAGGAAAATTTAGATATGGAAATACCCACTCAAAGACTCTTTTACACAGAGCATCTTTAAAACATAATATTTTTACAAAAGAATCTTTGATAAAATGTGTGTTGAGATTATTTCATTGGAAATTATTTGCTTTAGACAAAAAGCTGCAAAAAAACCAAACCTCAGAGGGTATGAAACTTGAAGAAAACAGTAATTAATGCTAGTTTGATGTTTAAAGTGTAACTTCTAATCAAATAGCAAGATGCGCAAAGATTATGCTTTTAACAGCTGCAGGGAATAGGCAACCTACTTTAAAGAAAAAATATGACAAACTTTTGCATGTTACTGGAGCATATTTCACTTCATTGGGGGGGGGGGGAAGTAATAGCTACTTAACATGAGGCCATCCACTCTCACTCTGGCCCTACACACAGACCTCCCTGTTGGAGGTCTACAAGACAAATTTGAGTCTGTCATGTAAAAAATGGTATATTTGTTATCCTGATGTTTTCATGCATCTCAGTTTATACAATGCATTAGTATTTAGTATACCAATAGCACAAGAAGCAAATGTATTTTAAATTATGGCTCAAAGGGGGAGGAAAATGAGGAGAATAGGGTGCTCACAAAAAACCTCAGAAAGTGCACAGAGATACATACATAACTGGGCTAACTATACATCTTATATTAAGACATAGTGGTCTTTGTTTCCTTCTTGAGGCTTCTGTGTGTGCAGATGCACAGACAACCAGATGCTTCTTTACATCCCCTGTCATCAAAGCAAGGGTGTTCACAGCAATTAAACAGGCAAGGCACCAGCTAGAGGCGAGAACAAAAGCTCGGCAGCTGAGACTCACATCCACATGATTAAGCAACCTGGAACAGTACAAAGGCTTATGCAAAACACAAATGATTATCTTTAAGAGAAACAATATCCTTTGGGGATGCTTTTTTTCCTCCTTCTACCAAATGACAAGATGATTTGAGGACTCATCAGACCAATATTTCTTTATCTCATTCCTGCAGAGAATAAAAAAAAGTCCTAAAAGATGGAGACCAAAATTTGACAAATTTTGCAAGATTGTCAAATGAATTATTCAGACAGCATTTCTGTTATTATTTACCTAGAAGGCCCGGGATCTTTTGAATTTATTCACAAGCCAGGCCAGTGCAGCACCCCCAGACATGCACGGGAGCACTTGCAGCAATGGAAATTGAGCGTTTGCTGAATCCGAGAGGGGAACGAGCAGGTCCTGTGGGACTCGGACGCACCACGGCCGCGCAGCTGCACGAACAGGGTATCACCTGGAGACGCTCGCCGTAGCACTGGGCCAGAGGATGGCAGCAGAGCTGTGTCAGCACATGTGGCCGGGGAATTGCCGCTCTTGTCCCTCCAAAATCACCTCTCCTCCCGCCCTCCGCCATGCCCGAGCACCAGTCCCATCCAGCGCCCGGCACCCGCGCAGCAGAAAATCCCTAAGTGATGAAGGGCCAGTAACATCTTTCCTCAATAGTAAAATGGGATACTATTGCTCGCCTTTAAAATTATTAGGTATTATCGAATATTCTCCTCATTAGAGCTGCACAAAACAGGTTTCCTGAAACCAACAGAGATGCTCCATTTCAAGTGTTGTGCAGAACACGTTGGTTATAGCTTTATGTAAATTAAACGACAGGATACATATTAATTTCAGGCTTGGCTACAGGTGTATTGGGATTGAGTTGCTTTTTAGGGACCAAAAACAAAAGGTGAGGTACAAGGCCTCCTTGAATAGCTCATAGATGTCAGAACCGTTTACCAGCCCGGAGACAGTCAGATCAACCTCTTCACTTGAAGACACTTCCCTAATGCATTTTAAACTTTTTTTCCTCTCTCCAAAGGGGGAGACTAGCAGATCCTCACAGTATGTGAATATTTACTATGTGAAGCGTGTGAATCCTGAGCAAAGCCATACGCATGGCACTATAAGGCGCATGAATCGGAACTGAACGCACAGGGATTCGGACAACCAGCCCTGCTGCTGTGCAGGACATTAATTCCTCAGAAACTCCCGGCGCCTACCAGCCACCACAGATCCTTTATGAAAAATACATAAGCCCACCACCCCTAAACTTATACTTTATAATCTAAATAATGCTCAGTATAGGGCTTAAGCAGTAATCCCCAGGAAAATACACAGCTGCGCACTTGTCTGAGTAAGATAGGGCTGGAATGCCTTGGGGTAACTAAAAGCCATCGGGTTATCAGTCAATACATATCACAAGTAAGAAAATCCAGACCACAAACTGCACCTTTAATGAAGTCGCAGCAAAAAGGTCATGGCATCTAAACTACCTCTTTTTCCCAGCTTAGAAATGAGGCATTACGGAGGGAGAGAGAGTTTAAGGAAATGTTCTGTTGCCATCTTTTTGGCAGCCGCTGTCCTGGGGATAAACAAAACACTTCAGTCCCTCCATTCCTGGGCGATAAATCCACTTAAGCAGCTTTAAAAAAGAAAAAGAAAAAAAAAAGAAAAGGAGGTAACAACCATCTAAGAATAGACACAGCTTAGAAGGAAAAAACACCAACAGACCTCAAGTAGGCAGTCTCCAAGACATCCAGGGCCTGAAAGGAAAAGGCAGCGAGTGGTGCGCCTGCACAGGGACCCGGAGCACGCAATTCTCGCTGCGCAGCAAACGCCCAACCCAGTGGTGACAAGTGGCTGAAACCACTTTTGCAGCCTTCCCAAACCAAGGCTGCTCCAGGAGCTGGTGTGTTTTGCTTTTCAGGATGCTTTTAAGGGCTCAGTCTCATCTACAGGCTCCTGTCCCATGGCAGTCCGGCTGGTGCAGAGCTGCTCAACAGCCTTCTACCAACGGCCCCCCCACCAGATCCTGCCCTTCATGTCCCAACATGCCTTGTCCAAATCTAAATCCGTGCAATCTGACACACAGCCACCTACGCCTGACCAGCCACAAACCCCACACTGAGAAATTTTGGTCTGGACATCACTACAACATTGCTGCAAGAGAAAAAGCCCCAGAAAAGACAGCTGCTGCACAGATAAAAATCTCATCTTGCTTCGTACTCTGATCCTTGCCTCTGAATCACTTCTTTAACTTGAATCCTTGCCAGGTTTTAGTGTAAAAACAGAGACAGGAGTTTTCATTCATCTGTCAGGCAACATACAGCTAGACTTAGGATGGAGATGTGCAACACTATCCTTTATTACACCTAATTCACACAGGATCATCTGAAAAGGCAAAGCAATTGCATGTAAAGCGTTCAGCAGTGGTTCTCTCTATATTGTTCCATTCCTATTATTTTGTAAAAGTAAACGGGAAATTCATTTGTATCACTCATGATCTAGACATTTTAGGAAACTCTTCTTTATTGTGAAAGGGAAGAGAAGCTTGCCATTCCTCCAGATAAGCAGAGTAGTAGAATAAAAAGGAGAGAGAGTAGGTGGAAACACATAATTAACTTCTCAGAGTTCTGACTGATAGGAGTTACATGCAATATTAAGCTGCTATTGTACACTCAGTTCCATCAGTAATAAGTCATTTCTGTAATGCAGCCATGGCCAATACAATATAATTTGGTTTTAACTCAAACGTACAGATCCAAAAGTGAACAGCAGTCTATCATTTGATATCATGTTTTTCCAAGCCTTAGGAAGGTGAACTTTGAATAATGGCTTGATGCCATGGTGTGGTGTGCCTGGATCTGCTCCTGCTGTTTGCTTTTTCTCTTAGTTAAAAACTGAACACACAGTTTTGCTGAATTTCAAAAAATTTCAAAATTTCAGAATTTCAAAAGTCAAGACGACCTCTCAAAACAAAAAGTTTTCTTTTCTTCCTACCTGATGCTAATAATACAACTAAGTAACTAATATCCAGTTTTTATGAGCCTTGAAGTATTAGCATAACAATTAACCAATTGCTCTGATCAGATCTCACCAACAGTTTAAAACACATGACAAAAGACTGGATCACAGTGTTCAAATCTAGGTGCACCAGGAAGTTTAGTGTGGGCTTTGCTACAGATAGAAGGAGGATATTCTAATTCACCTCAGTTTGGACATCTAAAAACAGGCAAGTGTCCACACAGACCATGAGACACGGCACAGCCCAAAAAGGCAAACACCTCAGCTGGGAAAGGGACCAGGGAACTTCATTAGCAAAAAGCCTCCGTCCACCGTGGCAGGAGAAACTGCACAGCAGACATTGCGCACACAATCCTTTGCAATAACAATAAATAAATAAAAACAGCACTATGAATTCCCTGATTTAAGATGCAGTAGGTTTTGCAAGATAAGATAAGTCATCTAGCATAAAAAAAAAAGATTACACAAAACCATCTAATAGCAATGAAAGTCTTTGATCCTCAGGGCTGCGGAAACTCAAGTGATCTTCATTAGCAATGGACTGCTATTGACGGTAGTGGTCAACAGCGCCCATGGAAGTGGTCCTACATATTGTCAGGAATATTGCAGACTGACAGAAATCACCAGAATTTGCATCAATCAGTGATACTGAATATATCTTAAACTTAAACTATGATTTTGTTTACAATGTAAAAGTAGTTTAATCTACACTATTAAAGACTACAGTGACAAGATTTTATGATAATTAAAATGATAATTTATTTCCATTAATGTCATGATCAGCTAATCAGATGTAAAGTTACTTTACTGGTAGAACTATCCACACACTAAATGCCTCCCCTGCCACACACACACTTTTTTTAAAGGTTAAGACCTTGATGTTTTAGCAAGATTTGGGTCATTTAATAACTAGAACCAGCATACCTAAGAAGTTTGACTATACAATTAACAAGCGACTTAAAGCTATTTTTATTCCTTATTAGTGCCTGAAGTTTCCTACCTATCATTTCTTTTCCTGTTGCCCTAAATTCTGATCATTTTAATTTCTCCTCAATTTTAATTAACCCACCCGAGGGCTTAAAAATACTGAAAGTTTTTATATTTTCTTTTAATAATTAAAACTGTTTCAATTTGTTTCAAAGGCCTGATATTTAATAGGGAACATTTTCATAAGCCCTCAGCTCTACTACTAATAAAGAACATAGAATATTTGGGGAACCACCTGTTCATTGCACTGCATTTTCAATTGCTTGCATCGAAGTCAATTAAGATGTGCTCACAGCTTGAAAAGGCTGTAATGCAAGGCATACTTATAACAAAATAAGTTTGTTAACCTTTCTGGAACCTAGAACAAAACTGCAGACCTTATCTGCTCTCAGGTCAAGTTCAACAAAAGCTATTAAAACAGACAGCTTCTCTAAACAGATTGTATCAGCAAATATCATAGAGAAGACATGGAAATCTTACAAAGCTTTATCAGTTAAAAGTTTCAGGTGGTAAATGAAAACTTTCAGCCTTGAGAAGAGAGGGAAGAAAGGGACCTGTTGACCCTGACACTTAACAAAGTTTTACTCAATTTTTCTTCGTACTCCCAGTTAACCTCTTTGTCACAATCTAATACCAGTCACAGCAAAATGGTCATTTTAAAAAAGCCACAAATTTCACCTAATGCTTGTTACGTCTTCACACTTACATACCCTAATAGGCATCAAACAGTAGAAAATGGAGGTGCGAAAGAAGAATTAACACCCATAAATTGTAAACCAGCAGGTCCCCTACCTCTACATTAATAAGTTATTTCAGGGTCTGACCAGCAGCTCCCAAGTGCCTCATTTCGGAGCTGAGCGCACAACTCCCCTACCAGCTCCAACCCCGCGTGCAGGCCGCTGCGTAGTGGGGTGAAGCCCCCGGGGTCCGCTGGCCCCTTGCCCCAGGCACCTGCGTGCCTATCCCTGCAGTGCATAGCTGTACCAGAGGATCTAAGAAAAGTCTGAGAAAAATAAATTGCAAGACTAATTGATATTTCTTTAGGAATTTTAGGCGATCTATTAGACGTTCAATATAAAAATAGCAGCTGCTTCTGTGGGAAATCTCACTGTTCTCAAGCTCATTGTAATATTGACACAATAATATTGCTTTTCAAGCAGGAGATGTAATCTTGACATCCTCTTTACCTTGGTTCCTCTGTTCGCACACGTCTATTATTTCTAACGCCCAGGCAGGTGCACGTTGCCAGCAGACGAGAAGAGACAGCTAGTGCAACAGCAGCTGGCAGCGACCTTGCCGTCAGTGAGAGGTAGGCAACAAGAGCATCCAAAAAACAAGGCTGCAAGTTTTCGGTTTGGTGGCCAGAACAAAGAATTTATATCAGCTTGGTCTGTCTTAAATAAAATTTTTTAAGGAAGTTGAATTAAATACAGTTTGGTTGGAATTAAATATTTTGCTTGACGCAGCTAGTAGAACTAAAAGGAGATCCAGGCACCACAGCCAGGAGAAGCTAGGACACATTATATGCTCTTCTAGGTCCCCCTTCCTCACCTAAGTGTTTTTAATTTAGTAATTTCATACACCAAACTCATGTGTGGTGAAGAGGATCATAACCTCAGCAGTACAGGGCTTGGAGTACTTATTTCAAGAAAGCCACCTGGGTCCTAGTCCCTGTCCTGAATAAGGACTAAGAAATGCTTAGCGGAAATGAACATTTCTGAAGCATTTGCCCAAAGTCTTTGTAAATAAAAAGCAAGCAGGATTTCAGCAAGATTCATGGTATTCCCATCTTTTATTAAGACTAGAAATACTCCAACAACTTTTCCATATGTTCAGTCTAAAAATTCACAGAAAAGTAAGAACACAAATAATGGTTAAGAAATATGCAGAAGGGGCTTGGATGATGTTGGGGGTAAGGGGGGTTCTCTTACTTCTATTTCTATCACTACAGGTTGTCAAAGTCCACAGCTGATCCACAAGTCCACAAACTGTGTTTCTTCCACAACTGATTAATTCATTCAATGAAGTCACCTTGTGAAATAAAATGCATTACAAAGTTCAGAATCACAAGAACCAGGGGAAAAGATTTGCTGACTGGGAACGTCTCACTGTAGAACATGCTCTCAGTGAAGAGGTGATTAATCCTGTCCCTGGTCACCTTTAAGAAATACCAAACGAACCTCTTCCTTCAGAAAAGCTTTCATACCAGAAAAGCTTCTTTCTGTCCCATACACCTGAATCCAAAAGAAAAAGAACAAAACCAAGAAAGAGTAAAAAAAAGAGATACAGGACAGTTTTAAATAATAATATGCCTCTCCCCTAAGTAAAGCTTTAACCTTGAGAAGGGGAAGCGTAGCAACTGTACAAAATCTATCTACTTTGCTATTGTACCTTTTCTCTTTAAACTATATAAAGGAGAGCACTCTAATGCAATAGTATGAGGAAGCAGCACAAGACTTTAAATGGATAGGTCAGACAATAAGCAGTTACAGCACCTGAAGGAAAGAAAATGAACTTCTGAATGTATATAATCTAGTATCTTTGCCTTAATCCTTTTACTGCGTCTCAGCATTTTTATCTGGGCTAGCCATAGCATAGCATAGCCCATATGCATATAACCTGCTCTGGCACCTCACTGCAGGCCAAGATGTTCAAACAAAAAAGAGAGTGTTTCCTCCTCTTCCCTTCACCCACCATTACATTCCCAGCAACAGCTTTCTATAAAGAAGAAAGTAAAATGAGGAAAACCATATATCTTAGTGACATGAGTGATTTATAGCCCCAAAGAAGGACAAAATGATCCATGACTAGAAGTCAGTGTTTTTATTAGAAATGATGATTCCTAGTCATGGTGCCTTTTAGTTATGTGCATTATTAATGTTAGCCTGTGAAAGCTGCCAATGATGCTCATCGCCAGTGGATGTTCTTATACAATATGCGTGGATTTGAATGCATGATGAAGTTTTTCTGTCTTTTGGGATTCAAAAGAGGAGTTTGTGAATAATGCAAGACTCAAAGCAAAAAAAAGGGGGGGAGGGGAGAGCAGGGAAAAAAAACACTATTTGCCCAGTGAACAGTACAGACAAGTGAGGAGTACAAAGCAACCAAAGAAAACCCAGACTTCCCATAAAATATAGAAGAATTCAGTTAGAGCTCCCTACAGAGCTTTATCTTAAACCCTGTCATCAGAACACCTCTGCTGGTGAGAAAAAAAGTCAGTCTGCAGATTGCATGTTTCTTCTTTTCCGAGTTCAGAGTGACATGCAGTGATTTGACTCTTCGTAGTATAGTTTTGCGCTAAATAGCTGTTAATTAGCTGAACTCGTGTTATGCTTACATATACTGTGCATATATAAGTCTGGTTATGTATGTTATCTTGGTTATCGTCAGGTGGCAAACAATTCTGTTAACTTCTGGGAATGTGTCTTAATGTACAATTTGGGGATTAAAGGTCTGTGTACTCAGCGACCAGTTGCAGCAGAGAAATATTCATGCTAGAAATGCTACCCAATTTATACTATATCACTGCATTAGAATTATACCATTTTAATTAGTTCCTTAATCACATCACTGAACTCTAGCAAAAGCATTCTGCTTTTGTCTTCCTCTCAAAGAACAGCTCAGCACAGGCAATACACTTCTCCCAGACTAAATACTTCCGTTTCATCTGAATAACTTCTTTATTATTACAAATTCCATACTGGAAAACAAGCAAAACTACTACTCCAGGAAGAGACACGCTGGCAATGGATGTTTCCAAGCAGTATTTCTTTTCATTCTACATAGCCAACTGCTTTTTGCATTTATCAAAATATTTACTTATGGGAATGGTTCTACTCAGTGCCTTGTGGATCACTGATTATACATTAAAGAACAAGGTCATAAAATATTGATAAAATCATTAACTACAGTTTTCTCCATTTACCATGGCTAAAAAACACATGCTGCCTCAATTTTAATTTGATTCCCAGGGAAATAAATTATTTCAAGAACAGCATTTAATTGCCAGAATACTTCAAAAAGAAGAGAAGGAAAGAAAGGAAAAGAGTACCTATTTCCCAGTTTCAACTTTCTGGTCACATATTTGCCTGGTCTGCATACCTCTAGTGAGGTGAATTAAATGTCCCAGCCCTAGAGCCTGAGTTTTATCAAAGTGCTGTATTCTTAAAATAACCCAGCAAGTACAGTGGCAGCTACTCAAAACTACTAGCCATTAGGCTCTGTATGAGTTTTGAAAGCGATTTGTTGAAGTTTTTCCTCTGGATATTGGTTGCTTTCTGGAATGTCGCCCTTCTATTCCTCATAGCAGATGTACAGCTGAGGGGACGTTGCCGTGAGGCCAGAAATGAAATGCTAATTTGGTTCTTTAGACAAAGCTCGTAATGTGTAGTTACTGTGGTACTTTTTCTTCTGGACAAAATTGTTTCTCCTTTTCTACTGAACAATCTAGTTCTTCAACACACACGTACATCGCCCTGCACACCGCGCATTTCAGACAGGAGAAGGAAGGCACAAGCAGGGTGGGATGACTGTTCCTCTCCATGCAGAGCTGGCACAGGGCATTGCTAGCAGAGGATCACCCACGGTCCGGCAAGCTGAGCACTCCACAAGGTCTGGGATGGAGAATTAGGTCCATTTCCCAAAAGAAAAAGTGAAAGATAAAGTCCTTGCTTTCTTGCACAGAGGAACTGTGACACAACAAAGGAAGCCAGGGGATCTGAGAGGAGAGCTGGCTGCAGCCACTAGGGCTTTGGTATGATTTTGGGACACCACCTTTCCATACGGACAAGAAGTCTCACTCTTAAGTACAAGAAATCTCTAAGTTAAAAAAAGTTTTATCCTGAAAATCCAACGTCCAGTTAAAATAACTGATTTGATAAGATTTGAAGTAAAATCCAAGAAAAAGCAAAGTCTTTGCAAAGACATCATGCAAAAGCTCTGTCTTTCCCTTGCCTCAGCATTGCCGGAGCAGAAGCGCAGGTGCAGAAAGCTCACAGCCCTCCTAGCCCAGCAGACGCCCACCAAGCCTGCAAGCAGCGTCCGCACGCTTCAGACGAGTAACCCGACGCAGCCGGATGAAAGCTTACAGGAGTTACCTAGGACAGCATAATCTTCTCTTCCTATATAATTTATTACTTAGGTTGTTTTCCAACCTTATTTTAAATCTGGTTGGAGATTTTCAGCATAACTGACAAGCAGCTACTTTGTTCCCCCTGTTTCACTGAAGTTGTTTTTCTCAGTTGGTTTTTGGGGCTCCTACTGAGCTGTTAATGAGCTGTCAATTATTTGTGCAAATCGGGAGGCCGGCAGTGAAAAGCAGCTGCACACCGAGAGCTATGTTCCCTCAAATCTTGGGAAACGCAACACTTGCTTTAAAGAATCCGCTCTACTTACGAATCTTCATCAATGCCTGTACAAAAGCTACCATATATATGTATATAATATAGCTGACCATTTAGAAGTAGTCCACTGTAGCAAAAAATATCCAATAAAGTACACAGAGACCTAATTTCATCTGCTAAGTTCATAGCAATATTTTGAAAAGGAAGAATAAGAAAAAAAAAATCTCTGCTGGACAGAGCGTTGTACCATAACCACAATCCAAATCACTATTATTCACTTTTAACTAGCAACCTGCTGAGTTTTGTTTTCATAAACAACAAGTTCACCTTTCTGCTTCTTATTTCAGCCTCTCTTTCTTGTCCCAATATCTAAAACTGACTAATTTCCTAGCACACAGCCACACGCACAGCTGCCTGACATTCAGTACCACCGATGGAAACAAACTCTTGGTGGGGAAGGACAAAAGGAGGATGGCAGGGAAAGCTAGGAACCTGTTAAGGCAGCTGGAAGTGAAACTTGCTCCACTGGTGGTGGAACCACACTGGACTTCTCCTCTCCCTCTGCCCTCCCACCACTTCATCCTTGGCTGCCCCTTTCCACCCCACAGTTACACGAGTACTGACCGGACGTGGCTACCCTCTGAGACTGGAGACCTGCAATCCAGAAGGTGAGAATAATTTGCTAACCATCTTTTTCATCTTGATAACCAGTTGCACTTACAAGACAGATTAATCATTTTGATCACAATGACACAATTTTTAAATCATCCTAAGAAAAAAAGAAAAAAGAAGATGTTCTAAGTTTTAATTATGTGAAGGGTTACTCTTAAGAGGATAGAGCTGGCTATTTCACATGCTTAAGTTTAATCACATGCATAAGTCATTACAGACTCAGAGCGGTATTTTTGCTGGGAGTCCCAACATCCTTGTGCTAAAGGACAACTGCTTGCCTTTGACAGCCCTCCCTACTCTCATGTTCTTGGAAATATGGATTCACACTTAGGAGACATAGCTATCCCAAAGAACTGCATCAGCCTGCAATGAAATTTTAGGGCTGGTCTAGCAGGAAGAGGGGAAAAATAGGTGAATTTTATCATGCGCTCCACTGAAGGGTACAAATAGGGGGTAAGATGAAAAGGTTTAGAAAACCCTAAGGATTAGATTATAAAAATTAAAATTAGTCTTTCCATTCTCCATCAGGGATTGGTACTGACTAAAAACATCCTATTTTAGATTCAAACTTCATAAAAATGCCTAAAAATTATTGATCTTAGCAGCTTTTAGTAATTTTTTAATGACAAAAAAGGATGGTTCACAGGGTAGGTAGTTTTCAGAACCATCTACATAGTCACAAGGAACAGGGAAGGTTTTATTTTTATTCTGATTGCACAGGAAGTAGAAGAGCTACATGAGCCTGCCCCGCTGAAGCACAGAGACAAGCAGCAGATTACATAACCTTCATTTTACCGCACATCTTTCCACCCAGCTACATGCATGCGCGCACTCCCATCTCGCATCGAAGCGATGCAGGAGGCTCCATCTGCCTGACAGGAGCACAGACCCTCGTGCCAGCTGCCAGCCTGAATCCAAGTCAGCAAGGTAGCGAACAGAAGTTGCTGCCATGAGCTCTTCAGGCTTTACATCCGTCTTGCAACAATGCCTGCTCGTGAAAGCTCCGGCTCTCCTGCTACTAATTTTTACCCTCGTTAAGGAGAGGGGACACCAAGGACCAGATGGGAGAATCAGTGCCATTCGCCTCCCTCCTTGCGCAGGGCTCTGCAATAGCGTTGGGTGGGAAGTGCGACAACAGCATGCCTAAACACCAAAGCCCGCCAGCATCTGAGCCCACCTGTCTATCCCTGACCTTTCACAAACAGGCTCACTTAAGAAAGGGACACAAAATGACCAACATCCTTTTCTTTCAGGAAGCTTTATTTTCATTGGCATCTGCTGAAGTCATCTGGGCAGGCACAGAGCCTCTGCAAAGATGCCAATAAAGCCTCCAGGAGGCTGGAGTGGGCCAACCGCAACTCAACCACCTTCTGCACTCTTTTGAAGTTAAAAAACAAAACACTCCCCTCCCCCAAAAAAACAAAACAAAAAACCCAGCACCTCACCCACGCCGAAACTAAGAAGTGTTGGATCTTCTACTGGTTTAGAAGTACAGTGGTCTTAATCCATATTAGCAGTGAAACTTAAGAGAAGTTACAGAATCAGTAACGTGCACAACGGATGAGGAAGCCAGTGGAGCAACTCTGTGTGTTTACTGCTATTAAATGAATAGCAGAGTTATTATCACCTTATCTGTACCACAGTCGGATCCAGAGGTCTCAGGTGACATAGCTTGAGGTGATGTAACTTGCCAGCAGGCAAACAGATGATGGACCGAATTAAAATCCGTGTCTCTCGAGTCTCAAACAAAACCCTTATAATTGCTGTTTTTCTGCTTACACCATCTGTGATGCTTAAAAAAATCATTTTCACTGGGAAAAGTGAACAAAAAATGAAGGTAAGTTATTTTAAATTAATTTCATGAATTTTAGCTTTTTCATACATTTCATAATTTTCTCTGACAGAACTGATATATCTAAAGGAAAAAATGACACTGTTACAGGGACATACTGTTACAGGGGCATCATCCTGCAATTTAACACTTCCTCAAGAGAAACCACAGACACTAATAGCACTAAGTCTCAGAAATCTGTGCATTTAAACTGACTACAGATCAGCTAACTTTCCTACCTAAACAAAAACCAAAAAGAGATGGTAAACTGCTAGAAGTATTTAAATAATGGGCTGCACAAAGACAAATCTGAAATGAAAACACACCAGGAAATTTCCCTGTAAGAAAAGTGTCATGCCTCTGATGGAAATCTGAAAGCAAGACCCACATGACCTTTTTGCAATCTGACAATTAGCAGTGATGACAAAATTGCTGGATTTTGTCAGCTGTATTTTAAATGAGTTTCCTACCTATATTTTCCTTCATAAAATGAGCACAGATGTTCATTTAAGCAGATTCAAGACATAAAATTATTCTCTAAAAGATCAACATTTTTCCTTTAAAAAAAAAAAATCCCCACTCCACCTCATGTTACTCATTCAGCAAAATGTCCACCACAGAACTCTGCCATGCAGACCACAGCTGAATACACTAGAGGAGCAGAGGAGTCAAGAGTACATGCAGCATCCTCCAAGACACTGCGAACAGAACTTAATGTTCAATTCCTAATATTAATAGTAATCTAAATATTCAGCTTTAGCACTTACATAGCACTTAATCTCTCAGAGCAACTAGGATGATGCTTCCTCAGGCTCTAATAACAGTGAAAAGCATTTTTCTGATCCCAAGATAGATAAGGTCTGCATACTGATATGCTCTGTTCTATAGACTTCCCACATCCGTGATGCGGACAGGGACAGGCTGAAATCAGAGCAATATAAAAACACAGCTATTAAAATGGAAACATTTGAAACAACTGCAAACAAATGCTCTCCTTGTGACATCCTACATGTAGGAGTAAAGTCTTGGCCGCATTGAAGCCAGGATTTCCTCCGAGGCATTAACAAATGCATCTGCATACTAATTCTCTACAAGCAAGATTCAGAATATGGAAATCACAAGTAAAGATATACATGTAATTCATGGCAGCTGGCACCTTTCCATCAACTTGAGTGGAAGCCAAGAAGGCAAATTCTGCTGTCAGCTGTCACGTATGTAGAGAAAAACCCTGCTATGTGTTACTCCGAACATACAGCAGTGCCACCCGGAACGGAGCCCGTAACACCATTTCCTCCAGAATGCCTCATTAGGAAAAAGTTTCTTCTGTATTACATGAATGCTTCAGTTCACCAGGGTCTTTATGATTTCCCGTGGAAGAGTATTCAGTGTGAATTTCAGTAGGAAGTTGATTAAATTCCCAGCTCACCCTTAACACTAGTCAAGTTAAAATAATAATAATAATAGTAAAATATATATATATACACACACACACAAAACAGATAATTTTGTGACCTCTAAAAGGAAGCGCATATCTACAATTCTTTCACAGGTAAATCAAACAAGGAACGAAAAGGACAAATGTCATGCAGATATATTTTTGAAAATGTTAAGTATTATGAGCCTTCCTTTGTACCACAAATAAACTTTATTATGGCACCACACTGCAATCAGCTAGGACTGCTTTTATTCCAGGAGAAATGGGCAGAATGAAACCCAGCAGCTGGCACAGTAGATTTGACCTTTGAAAACTGAACTCTGCGTTTTTCCCCCAACGGTTTATTAGATTTTTGTAACCTTTGGAAAGACACAGGCTCAGCACCCTGCCGGTTTCGCGGGTCTCGCAGACGGTTCGGTGGTGCAGTCTGGCGCACCTGTGCTCTCGCTTACGAAGCTGCTGCTCCCCTGCAGCCGCTCCTGGGGATCAGGATGTGGTCCGGCCACGCTCATGTCTTGCCTCCGCTTGCTTCCACCTCCGCACACCCACAGCGCAAAGTGGCAGAAGCCCCTCCAGGGTACGTCCTCAAGGAAATGTGCCAAAAAATTCAGTACAAATACTCTTAGCTAAAATGCAACAGAGACATCCTTGCTACTTCACGTTCACAGGGTCTTACCAGACCAACTCTAAAGATTTCTGTCAACGTATATTTGTGTATAACTATTCCCCACCTGTTTGCCTTCCTTGGAAATAATTACTTGTGGTTATGCCAAAATCTATGTCCCAGGGTCCCTGTAATAAGGCTTGAAGAACTGTGTGAAGATCAAGGAGGACACATCTTCCCCTCACGTGCAGCAAAGGAGTTTCTTTCTAAGCCGTATTGCTCCTGCCGAGAGCGAGGGAGCAGGCTGGGGTGCCCTGGGCTCCCAGTGCAGGGGGAGGCCAGGTCTGGTGATGCCCGCGTCCCTTTCCAGCCCCCACGAAGCTGCTGCTGCCATACCGGTACCCGGGGAAGGGAGGAGGAAACCCCAGCAGGGCTAGGTGAGCCACCAGCAGCCCCGGGGGCTTTTGGGCCAGAGCCAAGGAGGCAGCAGGGAGAGGGACCTTCACCAGTAGCCAGGTCTCCCTTCTGTCCTCGGTCCCCTGCCCCAGCGGCGCAAAAGCTAGAAAGCTGGATTTCAAGTTGTGGTGTAGATGCAATGTCAGAGCAGCCCTTTGCTGCCGCTCCAGGCAACAGCCTGCTTTCCTAGCCCGGACTGCAGAAATCACATAAACCCTTTGAATTAGAGCGGGATCCTTTATTCGTCATTGCAAAATCACTGCCCCTTACGTTCACCATAAAAGCCCTGAACCGAGCACGGTGTTTTCCTTTATGTGCCCACCAGCAGGTGCTAACCTCGAGCCCACGCCAGGACGGCACTCACACCGGTGCAGCACTTTAAAATTTGCAACCATTGCCTTTACCATTTATGACAGGAAGATCTTTAATATATGGGTAAATTTCCATTTGGAGAAATCAATACTCTTAAATAATAACTAAGATTTCAGGTCTTTCAGTCACAATGCAGAATAACCTACCATTAACTTTACAAATGAGAATCAAGTTAAAAGGCTTCTAGCAAATTACCAGTAAATCACCAGAATTTGCTTCAGGCAGAGATATTATTCCTAAATTGTTGCCAGTGATATACAGCTTTAGCATTTTTTACTGCTAATTTGCACTGGTTTCTCATACTCCTCTTCTAACAGATCATTATAGGAGCCAGATAATTTGTGCTGCTGCCAATAACTGTCTCGAGGTATGGCTCTTTAGGTAAGCCAAGAAGAATGCACGGCAAGGGGGAGTCTTCTAAAAGAATTCCAAATTAAAGCATTATTCTGTTAAGTGATTCCTATTTGTTCATAACAAAAAGCAACGTCCTGAATTTCTGCTTCAGAAAAATCACATCTTCTCAAGGTTGTCACAAATTTAATACGACCTTAATAATATACTATTAAGGGCTGCCTTTCTTGCTTTTTAAAATTCAGTTTACTTTATTGTGTGTCAGAAAAACATACTGGGTCACACTGTACTTGGAAATATTGCAAACAGTTACACAGACATCCAGAAGAATTAAATTGTAATACTACAGAAAATATACAGAATGACATACAGATAGAGTCCTTATGCTGTTCCAGACTTTGATCAGTTATACAACCCATCCTAAATCTTTAGAAAGCTGATCCGTTACATAAAGGCCAGTGATAAGTTAACAATTTATGGATCAATAAAAAAATGGTTTAAACAAAAACTAATAAATGCTCAAGTTAAGAAGTACTGGCCATAAGTGGTACTCAATCCACCTTCAGTAAGACCTCTTCTTTCTTTCATAATTTCCTCTGACCAGAGAATACTTTTCCCATGTGACAAACCTTCTAAATTCATTCTGGGAGGACGACTGAGTGGCATTCAAGAAAGTCAATGTTAATACTAGCTACTCTAACTTAAAGGACACAAGGGAGACACCTCCAGGGAAGCAGCTCAGAAGACCCAACCACAGTACCTAAGCAGCCCGAGTGCCCCGGGCATGCACCCCTGCAAGCACTGGGCCAGCTGCTGCTGGATAAAAGAGCAGAGGCAAAATGGTTTCTCTGCTGAGTATCCACATATGTGTTAACAAGCCCTGAAAGCCCTCTGCCCCATCCTTGACATTTGTTCTTGCATCTCCCCACAGAATTCAGCTAGATTCATGCAGAAGTAGTGAGACCTCTTTATAAAAAGGGAGACAGTCCACCTTTCCTTACACTTGTTCCATAAACTATTGGCATTTGTTTTGTCTGTGTTCTTAATATCTTCCGATTTTGTAAATTTAGAGACTGACTGATTCCAGACTCTTAAAAATAGGCACTTGAGAGTATTTTGACCTTACACTCATCTTCTGATCAGTAAGCAGCAGCAATGGCATCACCTACATTAAACATTAACTTGTAGCATCAATCATGTATTTAACAAACACTACAGCTTTCACCTCACCTGTTCTCTGGCAGGCTCTGGGCATCTGAAGACACTTAGCCAACAGCAAATACAAGGCACAGGGTGTAGGTGACAGTCAGGCTGTATGAAACTGGACCTTGCTACACATATGCATAAGCCAGCATACTTAATACTGGCTACTATTCAAAAGTCTCTCCTTGAAGATGATACTTTTACAATGCATTTTAGAGCTCGGGGGCTAGTGGCTCAGACAGATCTAAGGATGTTTGCTTTTTTGGTGGTTGATGTGTTTCCAAGGAGCATGGTGACAATGTGCTAGCCCATCTTGCAGTGATAACATTGGGGAAGAGACCCCACAGGAGTTCCGCTTGAAAGCTCCTGTCTTAGGGCAGAGCTGTATTGGCTGGGGACATGGGCAGTGGAAACAGGAGGAAAACTGACCCACCAGGGAAGGCCAATCTTATAAGAACAATCTTGTTTTCCTTCACCTAATATTCTTTGGAAAGGCAACAGAAGCCCTAGCTTGAGAATATTGGTGAAGTGTTTTCATATTTTGAGAAACATTAACCAATTTAAAAGACACTATTTTTAAGAATACTAGAATAAGAATAAAAGCCTTCAAAATTATTATATACTTTCAATTGTTTATGAACATTCAAAGGCATCAGTGTAAATTTATATGTTGGTATGAAATAACTGAAAATAATCACTTGGATTTTTATATATCTTAATTCAATTTGTTGACAAATCAATATTCAAAAGATGCATTTCTATCCACCAATACCTTAAATCCAAGAATAGTTCCCACTAAGGAATTCTGTTTAGCCTACATTTAACTACAGAAAATTGTTTATGTCCCAAAAAACTAGACTATAAAGAGAGAGAAAAATCAATACTACACTCATAAATCTGGGTATTGACAAGTACTGGAAGCCTATATTTGCAAATGACTTGCCTCAATGGCAAGATACAAATTATAAGGTGTAAATAATGCAGGATTCAGAAGATTTTCACAAGGAAGAACAAAAAAAATGCAGATCATGAGGAAGGAAAATGACAATTAACCAACTCAGCTTATTGCTTTTGTTAACTAATCTCCAGTTACAGAAAAATTGTTATCATGATGTAGTAATAAAAGTGTACTAGTAATTGTTATCATAATCTAAAGTGTAAAATAAATGAAACCAGCTCAGATACTAAGCAGTGAAGACTCTTCAAGTTTTACTATACTTTTTCTTTTTTTTTTTTTTTTTACTATACTGTTCCACCATAAATAATTTTAAACTTTGCTCTTTTGTTTGCATTTGTTCTTAACTGCAGGGTTTTAATTTAATTATTTCAAACTGTCTCAGCTAAAACTAACAGCAACAATAATGAGCTGAAGTTGCAGGCACTTTACCTGCACGAATATATACAAATGTGGTCCTCTGGGAGGCTCCTAATTAGCACCTGAATAATCCTGCTGGTTTTGAGCATCTAATTGGTCTTGGTTTCCTGAATAGTAAGGGAACCAACTGTTGAGGTTATTTTCATTTGAGCTTCAGGTATATTGACTGTTTTACCTGCCAACAACCATGGACCGCACAAAATGGCCTCCTTTTCAGTTAAGTGGCTTTTCTTCTAACCAGGGAAGCTAAAGGGCACATGGCTCACTGAGGCAGGGATGCTCTCACAACGGTAGGCATGAGACAGATTTACCTGCCACTGAGAGCCAAGATCAGCCCTAGATACCACTATGGAAATTGCGGAGGTGCAAAAGGAGTCAGCATCTCCTCTGCAGGTTAGACTTCATCTCTAGCCTAGACGTATGTCTCCCCTGTGGCCACTCCAGAGTGGATTACAGGATGTCAAGAATGCAATATATTGACGGAGGCACTATTGGCAGGAGGTTCAACACAAAGGAACACATTGCTAAAAGCAGTAAGAACTGGCTACCATAAACTTAAGTACATTTTGACTTGATTCATGAAACCATGCAAATGAGTCATAGTCTTGGCCTAGGTCCTTTCTCCAGCCATCCACCAGACATTGTAGAAATTGCCCATCCGCTGTCATAGGCGCAGAAACCCTGAAAGGTGACACAGTATTATCCTCCCCTTTTTTGCATACTTCTCCCACAACACGTTCATGAACTCCTGGTGCCAAGCTCCCCTTCGTTTCTTCTTCACTACCACAATGCTTGATGATAAGGGAGACCTTCTTCCACTTGCCCCTCTTGCCAGTGCCAGGGCTCACAGAAGAATGGGAGCAAGCAAGGATGAAAGATTTATCATAAAAGCACAGACAAATCATAAAAGGTGCCTGCCTTGGTGTGATAAGGTATTGCAGAACAGAAAGCTGAGAAACGACTGGCCCTTGTATTTAGGCATGTGCCCAAAGGCAGATGGAGAAGAAAGGGTTCTGGGCCCCCGTCTGTCTTTCTTGCTAAGTGCCCTCTAAGGTGCTCCTCTTAGAGGAACTAACCTCCAAGAAATAGCTCCCTTGGTAATTAACGCACACCAACAAGCCTAACAACCGCTAACGCAACAGAAATTTCAGGTTGATTGCAGCCAGAAAAAGAAAATCCAGCATGGAAAATGGCAGAAAGCTAAAACGCCTTAACAGAACCGCATCAGCAGCGTCACGCTGGTGCTGCGGGCAGTCTGCGCAACCCACACATGAGGGCTGGCTGGCAGCCAAGGAACAGCCACACATGAGATACGGTTCAAATCAAGGGAGGGAAAGTTAAATAGGAAAGAAAGACTTGACTTCTTTCTTTTGAGCCTCCAGAAAATGAAGCAAAGCTGAAAACAAATCATTTTGCCAGTTGGTCTCTGGAAAAAAGTTTGAAGGGAAAGGAGCTCAGAGACAACCCACTGTTCTGGATTACACAGAAAGTACAACTTTAGCCTTGAAAATCTTTTACTCCCTTTACACACCCCGAGGCCAAAAAGCCTACTACCAATACCTGCGCTGGCTTGGCCTATCAGCCGCTCTTGAACCGCTTGCCCTCCAGTGAAACGCGAGAGCAGTGCCTCGCTCCACGGCAGCATTGACAGCCAATTCACTGAAGTTTATAAAGCACTTTGGCATCTTTAAGTGGAAAGTATCATATTCGGGATCGTTATCTCATCTCTGGCAATATGATATGTACACTCAATAGCAAGCTTTGCTTTTATTGAAGCCTTACTGTTTTCTGCCTTCACTAGCTGCTATTCAATTGTTGCCAGCTTAACCCACAGCTGACTAAATCCACTCCTGCACTTTTTGTTATGTGCAAGACTATTTTAAAAGCAGTCTTAAAATTCCAGCTGTTTTCTTTTATTCTATTTTGAGACTCAATTCCACTTTCCACATGAAATTTATATCAGCTAGTTATCTGAAGCACCTCTCTAAATATACTACCATTTCATCAATGCATTTTGTAAAAATTGACATCACTGTTGCTATATAAGGACACTGCATTTCATCATATACCATACAAGTCATTCTATCTTAGCTTAAATTTAAATTAAACTGAAATTAACAGAAAGTGTCAATATGACACAGACCATTTCGTTCTACTGCTGAATGAAAAACTGCACAATGTCCTTAGAGCTATTCAGACTGGGTTCTTGGTGGGTTCCCCCCCCCCCCGATATTTTTTATATATAAATATATATATATACACACACACACACACATATATATATTTAAATACACTTGCTTTCTACTACAATACTGAACAAAGAGCAGATGGACCAAGAAAAATGAAAAACATTTCATTAAAATGACATCTAGTTCTATTGAATTTTCAGATTTGAATAAGGTTATAATTTGCTTGAAATGTAATAATGGAACCTTTTAAACAAATATTTAGCTATGCCTTGAATATATACTGAACAAAATGTTCCCTAAGTATGATTAGATGCTTCAGGAGCCAGAACTGTTGCAATATTCAAGTATTAAGTTGGAGAGAGGCATTCATTTTGTAAAGGCGCCAAGAAATGCGAGTAAGCTCTAAAGACCAAGCTACAGGTAATGGAACACTTTCTCTGAATCCATCAACAGTGATGCCTACCCCATTAGCCAGAGATAAGATTCATAACATCAAAACATCAGTAGGAAGAGCAAGAGTCCAGTAAGAATCTTCTTATGCTGTGCAAGATCAAAATTATTTTCACCGAGCAATACGGCAAATATACAAGGCAAACGAATGCTTCTTCATGGAGGGCCCAGCCAACCGCCAGTGCTTGTCTTTGACCATAACTTGCCAGGATCCTCTGAACTGCGACTTTAAACAGCAGTATTCAAAAGCTGATAAAGGAAAAGCAATCTAAAACTTCAGCTCAGGAGCAAGTATGCAAATTAACAACTGTAAAGTTTTAAAATTTAAGGTTTCAGCCCATGGGAACCTGTTTGAATAGTCTAGACTGAGTGGTTGCAACAAGCATGAAAGGTTAAAGAAACACCGCTGTCCTAACGTAGGAGGGATATACATACATTAAATATCTGCAAAATGATTTGACGCTGTAAAATCAGAAATAGATAAATTAGATGAATATAAAAGTGATAGGACATGGGATGAGATCCAAGTACGCACCCTTGGACATCTATCAGCCAACATATTTTTTGTCACAAACAGCATCATTAATATATTATCACTACTTGAGTTTTAAAAATGTAGAACTTCTACTTGCAAAAGTTGTATTAGATGAAACGAACATGGTAGTTCCAGGTTTTATACATAAATGGAGGAAAGCTGGCCTCCCTGAAGTCAGGATCTTTCTTCATCGGCTTCATTGAGATAGAGTTACTTTCTCATTGGTTAAGAAACAAAGCAAGGAACATTAGTCGAAATTAGTCAAATCAGAAACAGTCGTTTTTTTCCCCTCTGCCCTCCCCCCCATACTCTGAAGTACACATACATGAAAGGATAAACACAGTTCCACAGTGCTTATGGGACTAAGGACTAAAAGCATTGAGATATTTTTAGCATATAAAATGCTTTTAAGACAGTTATGTCAGTAATAAAGAACAATTTCAAAAAAAGATGCAAAATTGCTATTCTGGCATTACGATTCTTTTACTAATAACATTTTGAGTCATGGTGATGCTTAAGATATGGTAAATTTCTAGTACTATACCCTGAAACTAAGATGTTTGGCCATTAGTTCTCTTCTACCTTTTGTTCCTGAAAGGTGTTTCCTGCCAGAATATTGTATTCTGAATTTTTTTAATTTGTATATTTATTCTCACACACAAACCTACCCTACCAATATACATTAAGCAAAGGGAACTCAAAAAATGATTCTCTGGTATGGCTTCAAGCAAGAAGACTTCTATTAAACTGGAGGTCAGCAGATGGCTGTCCCTTTGCAGTTCTAAGCTGTTTGGATTAAGCATATTTTTGGACCCCTGATGATACAAAATGATACACATGAAAATTGCTTATGTAGAAAATACTTTTATATAATATTCTTCATTTATCCATGTGATTTAACTACCTTGCTTAATTTCATTCAGAACAACACAGATTTCTGTGATGAGCCAAATATTTTACGTTATTTCCCCCTGCTTAAATTATCAATAACAACAATTTCATTGTTTTCTGTTTCACAAATTTAAATGGGAATTTATTATTAAAATGCTTCATTTGATTCCTAACATAAGCTTGTTGTATTCGTTTCAGGATTTGTTCATTGACTTTTGAGTAAAACTATACAGTACTAAACTCTCAAAGCATATGGATCCTTTCTGTGAAATACAACCTTACAAATAATCGTTTTCACAATTTTATATTTTTTAGACAGTATCCAATGTATTTTCCTGGGCTCATAAAGCTGTTTTAAAAATTTATATTGCAAGTGTACACAAAGAAAGGATATTTCAGTACTGAAACCATTCAGTAACAAGCATATGCATAAGTTGGAATGAGAAATCCCAAACTGTGAATATAAACTAGTCATCTTTGCTATATACATTTAATCTACACTCTCTTTCCTTTCTTGCTTTCCTTACACAGTTCTTTAATAGTTTTTTTTTTCATAACAGAGCATTCATACTTTAAAATGAAAATTCAGTTGAAGCAGATCCTCTCTCAGTAGAGCTGTATTTCCAACCAGTGCAGTGCAAAGCTTGCAATGAAAACCTTACCAATGGGAATCAGTCTGCTCTTGTATGGAAAATATTTTCCCTGACTAACAATATTAAAATGACCTACAAATACTGCCATGTAATGAAAAAATCTAAATTACACATGATGTCTGCGCTAGAAGATCACATGTTTTTCACTTTGCTTCAAGAACTTTTTTTTCCCCTCAAAGTTTTTGCTTGGTATTAATTCAAGCATGATCCACCGTCTGTCACTGTCTCAATGATAAAACCTTCTTTGACTGTAGAAAACATGACTAAACCACTCTCTGATCACAAGCAAATACCAGCATGTCATCTGTACTACGAATAGATCAATGTCACCCCTAGCCACCAGATACAAGGGGCCTGGTTGTTTTGTACCAATGAGGGCAATGACTATGGTGTTTGCACCTAATGCAGTTATCCCTTTTAAGCTTTAAAATACTTCTTCTTGTTTGTTCTTACAGTATGAATTATCAGTTTAAAATGGAGAGTTCAAGAAAAGCTCAGAAGTGACTTCCATAAAAGCAGTCAAGACAACTGGTATTCAACAGCAATAGTTAGTGGTAGTTTTACAGCTCCAGCATAAAAGCTGAGTTGGGAAAGGGAAAGAAAATTGTTGCAAGGCACTTCTTTTAAATTTTGTTTCTACCTCATCCATGAGAGTGTTAGCAGCCAAGAAATCTTCATCAAAATGACTTAAACTAAATTTTTCTTTTTCTTTTTCTTTTTTCCTCCTCAGATGCAAAAATATAGATCCCCAAAATCTCTTCGGGAGCTCAATAAATAGCTTCTCTTTTACCTTCATTCCTTAAGAGATTCAGTGGAAAACCTCAAACATTTTACACATATTACTAAGAACTCTTTACTTCCCCCACCTCCACCCACAACAAATTCCCATCAGTGCTTCATTACTGCTATTTGTAAAACAATGGCGGGTAAAAGACTGATTTTGCCTGAGCAATCTAGTCACTTTCTTGATAAGAAAAGCTAAAACTAGGAAAATCAGTGCAATTCCAATGAAAAGTGAGAAAAACAGAGAACCACCCTGCTATGCCCTGTGTACCTGTGACAGATGAGGGCAGCACCCTAGGGACACCACAGATGCAGCCACAAATCCTTTCTATTTAAGGCTCTTTGGCATACCTGTTCTGATGGGGCAGCAGACAGGACTGTGATAATACATTGGTGCTCCACTACTGCCTCGAAATCTCAAAGGAGGCCTCTGCTACGCACGTGTGGGACCATTCTCCTAAACCACCAAAAGGCCCGTCTCCATCCCAAATCCAACAAGGATATTAAAGAAATTCAACTCAATAATCAAGGAGTAGATGGGATAAAGGTAACACTAACACATTATTGGAGTAGATAAAGTGCTATCACTAAGACAATTTACAAGTAGTGCTACTGAATTAGCATTTGCTGATGTTTCCATATTGTGGAGGTGTTTCAGATGCAGAAAGGGAAATATTTGCCTGATTTGACTGAAAATGGGAATTAAGAAGGAAGAGGGCAATAGTACTTACCCTGTGATTCACTCACAGAATGCTTGACACCAGTCGGAAGAGCAAGTAGGAAAATTGCAACTACAGAACAAGATTTCACAGAGTAGAAACGAACAGCTGGGCACTCTGTGGGTCACATTAGCTAAGAGCTGTGACTATTTAATGTTCATTTGAAGTACAGCCAGTTCCAAATATATAAAGAGTGAGCCACTATCAGTGGCTCAAAGATTAATGTTTTTCTTCCTATGAGAAGCTCCATTTTGAAAACACATGGGAACCTCTGCAGCCTATTATAAGACCTATTACAACTAACATGCAAAACCTTACATCCTCAAGTTGTACTCTTGTGCAATGTAAATAAGCACAGCGATCCCAGAAGCTCCTATGCTGAAACACAATCCTGCTGTAAATATCCTTGGTATCAGCTAATTATATATTCCCTGCTACAGCTTTTGAGTAGCTATAGAATAGATCATACTTCATAGCAATAAAGATGATGCCCTTTGGGACTGACTTTCCATCAAAAAGAGCTTTAATTTATTTATAGCTACACTTTATACCGCAAATGACACTGGGAGCCCAGATAAGCTGTTTGGAAGAATTGCTCTCTCTCTTTCTATTAAATTAGCTGCTATAGTTAACTGATTAAAATCTTATTGCAAAATAAAAGGTTCCAACAAGTATGCCTTGTAAAGGGGAATCAAAACACATTCTGTGCTAGGAGCTAGGCAGAAAATAACCACTACAGCAAAGATTTACTTTACAGTTTCTGAATGCATTTTAGGCCAAAAGAAATAAAGAAAGCTTCATAAAAAGAGTAAGAGAGCTTTCCAAGAAGGCTTTTTGTGTACTGAAAGATATACAGGCTGTTCCTGAAATCTTTTTGAGCAGGCTCTCAGTGTAGGACTGAAGTATAAAATGGCTTTGTCTGCTCCAGTTGTGTGGATGCTCTGTGGAGCTTACATGTTGGAAGAAAGTTTGTTCAAAAGCTTAGCAAATACTTTGCTTTGTACAAAGTCTAATTATAATGATTTTTCAAGCAAATACTGGTACCTGCAATAGCAGCAATTGCAAGCAAGATTAGCTCAGGATCTTGAGAAGAAAGGTCTGTGCATTGTCCTAAGAGAGGGTTCAAACAAACAAACAAAACATTTGCCATTCTCTGACCTAGGAGGTAAAGCCTGAATCTTGGACAAAAATTAGGTTATCAACCATCAGAATCAAGAGAGGACAAAATTAAAAGGTGACTGCAAACATTCTGTATGTAGCCTACATACCTATCCTAAAAAACATGAAAGGTAAGAGACATGCTTTGCATCTGCTGCATCTACCATCGTAAGGAGGATAACTGATTTTCACTGTAATTAAAATAAGTGCATGTTGATAAGTTTTAACAGTGATTCCCAAATGTTATGTTTGAGAATGTTTTTTTCACTAACACCTGGGCCCACTGTTACCTGCCTTAAATCCCTTGTATATTAAGCAGAAAATGCTGGCTTCAGTAACATTGGCCCTCTTTTTAATGTGGTACCCAGAAAAAATAATTTAAAATGTTTTTTTTTCTTTTTACTAATCCTTACTCTTTCTCTAGAATGCTTTTTTTTATTTTCCATTCATTGGATAATTAGTATTTCAGTATTTCTAGTTTGGAGTGTACAGATGTTTGGAAAACATCTTCCCAGTTTTTCATTTCCTACCATCACACACACAAAAAGCATGCACACACTATATTGTTTGGGCAGCAAGGGGTTTCTGGCTGTGTACAGCTTTCACCCACACACAATTTTCACTAGAAACCACCAATAAGTACCTACTGCTAGCTCAGGGAGGGCTCATGGCTTTCCACCCAGGTGAGGCTTTCCACCTCACTGCCCCATGAAAGTGACTCATCTGGGAAAAGGAAAGACGCACCTTCACTTTTAATTTGCTCCTTCTGTTTCGCAATACAGACAGCAGTCTATGAACCAGACCAAAAGCAGACCTCCAAGTATCTCATTTGGATGCGGACAATCAAGGATTTGACAGATGTCCAAGCTAGAGCGCAACCTGGCATTGCACCACGGCTCATACGCAAACAAGACTCCTCTCCACTCCTCTGCTACGCTCTGAAGCTCAGACTAGCTGGCACAGACTTGAAGAGAGCTAGGCTCCCCATGGCAAGTGATGGAGAGCTGGGGTCACTATGCTGGATAACCTTCCAGGTGTAACTCCAAGTCTACCAGTAAAGGGACATCTTTGAAATGGAAAGTGGAAAATGAAACTCGTTGGCTGCAACAAATCCAGGCAAAACTTCAACCAGTGATGCATCCACCTGCGATCCTCAGGAATAGCTGGTGCCTTTTGAGAGCCCCCTGCACATTTCTTCGCCATCCTTCTGAGCGAGCAGCTCTCTACTGTCCGTCCTGACTTCACACTGGTAAACCTCTCAAAGCCGTTCTTCCAGTTTGCTGATACGAGTCAGGAGGATGATTAGTGCTATCAAAATAGTCCTTTTCACTGAGTCTTCCTTTTATCCATAGGAAAGGCTTCCAAAACAACACTGAGCAGCAGAACCAAATTATCAGCTAATTAATCAGTTAGGAGTTTTTACATCTGTCTCTGACCACCCAGGTAACAGACAAGGATCTGGGGCAGTCCATCATGCTCTGAGCCTGAACAGTGATCTGCAAGACTTACAAAGCCATGCCTCTTCTGCACATGCAGTAAACTTGCATCAAAAATAAAAGCTCTAAGTCAGGGCTGGAAAGTTATTTTCCAAGGTTTAGTTTATTTATTAGGCTATTTAGCTTCCACACCTACAGTTAGGGACAATGTTTTGTTTTGGGCTTTAAGTATAAAAATCTTCCCTTTATACAACACACAAATGCCTCATCTAAAGGTTGGCATTAACAGCACTTTATTTACTAATTAGTTCAGCAGTTTATCACATTGAAATTTAAATGTACTAATCAAATGTTTATTTTGTAATCATGTTACATTAATGCTAATTAGTGATGTATTTATCACTTCATGGATTACATTTAAATTTAAATGCTCCAGTCAAAAGTTTCACATTAAATTGCACCTACCTAGTTAAACAGTCTCTAATGTATTGGCCAATTTTAAATACCATTAAACTAGCGCAAGTATTTCTTTGCATTCTAAGGATACATTATTTTAAAATGGCACATAGATAATTTGGTAATCATTATTCTGTGGACGTGATACATATTTCTTCCATAATTACAGGCATCATACTTATGAACCAAACATCTTTTTAAATATTCTGACTTGTTTTGCTCTTTCCAGTTTCACTTAGAGGAATAACTTTATAAAAATGTTTTAGTCCAGGCCACTGGGATGTACAAAATCACTACAAACTTCCAAGGAAAAAAAACCCACCACCAACAACAAAAAAAACCTACCTAATTATACCTAATAAAACTATACCTAATTCCCAGGCAATTATACCTGACCTTTAATTATTAATTATCAATCAGTTATTCTTGTTATTTCAAAGAGGAAGATGCAGCCTGCACCAGAAGATGATGATGAAGGACAGACCCTGCACGTTAAGGTAACTTTCCTAGCACAACCTCGTTCTTACTGAACAGCACCTTTTTGCAGCCAGGCCTTTACACGGTGCTAGTTCTCAGAGAGATTTAAGCAGATTTAAGCAAGCAACAGCAAAAACAGACAGATTGTCCAGCAATATGATTTGTGTAGGACATTTTGACTATATAGAAACAAACGCTTCTACAATACTTTGCATTTCCAACCTTCCAACTACTCATACAGTTTGCTGTTCTCAGCTGTCGCAGACTCCTGTCCGTATGCTCTTCAGGCTGGAACAACCTCTGATCAGAGTTCACAGTCAGGACACAGAGGCAAAAGAAAGTTAAGATGCAAAGATTCATCATCTTAGTGATACTGCTTATAAATGATGGAGTTCAGACACACTTCTCCCCTCCTAGATAAGAACACATCAGTCACATCCAGGATTAACTTTCCAAAGCGAGTGGCAGAGTACTTTGCTTTTGCAGACATGAGAGATTAGAGGAAAAATTGAAATAATGTATATTCAAAATCTGGGTGACTGATTTACTTCCTGACCTGTCCTTTGTTTTGATGCCAGCTGAGGCACAAGGTTTGCTTTTTGTTCATTCCTTTAATAACTGACAAATCATTTAAAAATTATTTACTCAGCTCCCATGATTTTTTTTTTCAAACCATCATCATCACCTGCAGAACTGTCAGGAGGCACATTCCAAATCTGATCTGATGTCACAGCATCCCCCTCAAACATTTTATTTTTCTAGAAAACTGCAATAAGGTAAAACTACTGCCAAATTCTTCCTTCTCTAATAACTTGTTGAAGTACTGTATCACAAAAGAATAAACTGCTTTTGCATTCATAAAAAAGTCATCATGCTTCACATCTCCTGCTTTATCTTCTCCCTTGATATGTACCACCTCATTTACTGTCAACTGAGCCTTTTAAAAACTCTTCCCTAAGTTTCTGTTGCTGCTGCAGAAGCAAAATTTTGCTTTTTTATAGTGCCCAAAATGGTTTGCCCAAGGCAACTTATTTGCCAGCGACAGAGTATGGAGCGGAGTGCAGATACTCAGAATCCCATTCCACCATCTCGGCTAGAAACTACGCCGCAAAGACCAAGATCACGTCAGCAAGAGGTGGCGCAGATGGCTCTGGAGTTTTGTGCAGAGCTACTCTAGTTTATTGCTTCCTGTATCAGTGAATGGTGGCTATTTAAAACATGGTTTTGTAATGGTTATAAAATTCTAGTTCTAGCCTATGCTGCTTCTAGTAAACCAATAAATGGAAGTGTTGGGCATTTACGGTAGAAAGTAGTCAGCCTAAATCTGCAATGTCATTGCCAGTGCATTTATTAGCATCTTTTGAATGAGCAGGAAGAATATTCTCAGCAAGTTAAATTATAAGAATTTAGAGATAAAGCTGAAAAGGTAAATGGCAAAGCTGTAACGAGGAAGAAAACGGCTTGGAGGCAGCCATGAAACAAAGGACTCGCATGTCACACAGCATGTCCAATGGTCAGAAAAGAATCAGTGAACACATCAGTTATTACACTCAACTTCTGTTATTCTGATGGCGATACAAGTTTGGAGGTGATTGGCCGCTGGGTGTGGGAGTACCAAGGCTTATGGTAACATTTACTGCACAGGAAGAGCTGACAGCAGAAGGGTAAAGATAGGAGAAATCAGCACCCTTAAATACATTCTGGAATTAGAAGCATCCGTTCCACAGGGGAGCACCGGAGCGGCGTGAGCACCACACCGGCCCGCGGCGCCTGCTGGAGGCTGAGCTCCCCTCGAGCGGCCCCGCACCCTTCGGCCCACCACAACAGGGGCTCATAGAGCCTTTGTACACCCTCGGCACCGATCCGGCACCAAGACAATCAACCAGGCTCTTGACTTCAAATCTGTGTTGGAAGAGCCTGACAAAATATCAATACCTAGAGGCAATTCTCGAGTAACAAGGCGGTGGCAGGGCCCTGCCGCCAGGGCAGCGCTCGCTGAGCCAGCCGCGGTGCTCGAGCTTGGGGAACGGACACCAAACAGCAAAAAGGAAAGATAATTAGGTCCAGGGCTCTGGTGTGCGAGCTCCTCTTCCTTACTGCTCTCCTCAAAACTGCATCAGGGCTGATGTCACCAGATGGCCTTTCTTAAGGAACCTGCTTTTTCTTTCCCCCAAAATAAACTGTCTCTTATATTTTGACTACAGTATCACATATGGATTGTATCACTTTTGCAAGAAATATCATTGCAAATTTTGTGTTGTTGTTGCAATGCCTAATTTTTTCATCCAAAATTTATTTAGCCTGTCTGATAATTTAGGGCTTTTTTTCTTTCTTTCCCAATTGAGTAAGAAAGAAGAATTCATGGCCTCCTTTCTTTGGATGTTATTTCTGCACACAACATTCTAATGTTTTCCCATGTTAACCAAAAGCAAAAGTCATTCTGTTCAAATGGATATTTTCTTTTGTTTTCAGGTATTAATGCAGACTTCAGTATTTATAAGAAAATACTGCATCTTAAGTAAGTCTTCTCTGGATCAAAGCTATTTTTCTTTCACAGTTAGGGTTTTTTTTAAATAAGATAAAGAAAATACTTTTTTGTTTTTAAAAGACAAAAATAGATCAGATTTCTATTTCAGAGTGAAAAAGGTTGCAGAACATTTTTATCTGCTAATTTACTGAATCCTACACAAATAATACTATATGAAGAGGTCAATCCCCTCTAGTACTGTATTTTAATGTTATACAGTTATCTCCCAATTTAAATTTTGCCTGCCAGCTGATTATCATCCACTCAGCTCTTTAAGCCATCACAGTTAATTTGAACATACAGTCTTTCACATGTTTTTTACTTCGTGTAAATATTCTTATAAATGACTCCAAGGACCAAAAAAAGAAAACAAAATAAAATCTAAAGGGAAATACTTCTTGGTTCACAACTCAGTAAACCATGAATATAAATGACTTTTGCTCACGAGAGCTGTCCTCAAGAAGGCTAAGATCTTGCCAGAATACACTCTAGCTGGGTTCTTCAGCAGGCATAAAGACATCGTAGATCACATCCATCAACACCAAGGCCGATGGCAGTGGAGCCCAGCGCAGGGCACAGGGCCCATGGTGGCACAGGAAGGGCTCAGTCACCTCGAGATCCCTGGCCTTCTCCACCAGGGATGGAGATACCATGGAAATCGCAGGCGAGCGGGGTGGCATAACTAAAGGCAATGCATGCAATCAGAATTATTTTTCACCTACCACTTCTTTGTTTGCACTTGATCCTCTTTACCTTAACTTCTTTCAGCTCATAAAGCTGCAGCAGCACTGGTGGATGGAGGTCAGTTTAATCTGAGACTTGTTCACATATGAACAACCAGATTGAAAGAGCATGGAGGAGTGTACACCTACATTGTCTGCACATACAGAACAAACTCTTCATGGCTCAAATGAAGCAAAGCATTTAAATGTGTGAAGTCAATAGTTAAAATCAGCTACAAGATTAGCTGCTTTGCTATATTTGTAGGTGTATCACGAGGCCCACAGCAAAAGAACTGATATGAAACTGAGACAGGTAGAAAACAAAATTAGATTTGATTTTTCAGTTTATGACACTTTTGGGCATTGGAAGCATTTACTCAGACTCTGTAAATAGGGAAGCTATTCTGAGCAGAGCTGCACAAGTGTGATGAAAATTAAACCCAAGGAAAATCCACAGAAATGTTGCACTTGTTGGTTATTCTCTCATTAAAAATGTCTAGACATTAAAGCAGGCTGGTATCCACTGCTCCGATCTGAGTTCATAAGGGCTCAAACAAGCCCGGTGCAATAGCACGTAATGAGGGTCCCCAGCTGTTAGGGAGCTGCGCTGTTTCTGTACTAGCCTTTCCAGCTGCAATCAGTATGTACAAGATTTGCTATCACAGGCTGCCTCCTTATCCCAGATGGACTCTGTAAAATATTGGTCCACCTCCTGCTTCCACCTCTCTACAAGACATCTCAGGAGGAGGTTTGTAGACTACATGAAGCCATGGCTCCAGCCACCTTTGGAGACAGTCACGCGGTGCCATGCAGGAGCTCAGACCCAGCCAGCCCTGCTGCAGCACCATGGTCGGAGCATGCCAGAGGGCAAGGGGAGCTCTGCAGAGCAGGAGGTGGTTCAAGTTGTCTGCTGGAAAACCTCAGCTGAGATTTATGTGCTTTTAGAGAACACAGTGTGAGGCAGTGTGTGCTCACAAAACCCACGGTCCATAAACCTCAGGCCAGAAGTACACAGATGCCAGCTCCCTGCAAGTGCTTTGCTCCGTCTAAGCTCTGGGAAGTTTTATTCCTTAATCTAGAAGTTTTATATGGCCACACTTTCTACCACTTTCCAACTATTCCTGACAGTCATAACCACCAGCATGTTGAGACCTGTGTGCTGCGTATCTGGAGCAGCTGCTGGGAGCAACAAGCTGCTCTAAAACCTCAGGTGGCCCTTTCCTGACACAGGGACACCACCTGGGTGAGCTAAGTTATGCACATGCTCAAATCCTCCCCAGCTTTGCAGCCACACAGAAGTTTTTACAAACCATGACAGATTAAGCATTGTTTCTGTGTAAAAATGAACTACAGAGATCAAATTGAAAAATAAATTATGCTTGCCAAATTCCATCCATGGAAAAGAAGGAAGAAAAAAAGCACCATGTAAGCCAGGTATTAATAGCATTTTCATACTTATGAAGAGAAGCTCCTCAAAAATGAGGATGAAAAGTAGAATTCAAGAGCTGCATTGACTACAGATTCCCTTGTTCTAGAAAAACAAACTGATGAGTATGCTTATTTGGTCTTAATATGAGTCATTGTCCATTGAAGTAGAGGGAAAAAACAAGATATCTTGTCAAGCACTTTGCACTTGTCCAGAAGACACAACTGCTGCTGTGCAGAACAACCTCCTTTCCTTTCTTCGTTACCGGAATCTCTTTTATAACGACTAGGAGAACTGGTAGCCTGTATGATGCACCAGACAATCAGCCCTAGCCATTAAAAAACAACAAGCAACATTACGAACACTGCATGCTCAAACTGACTAAAATGTTTAGGTATTTGGAGAATCAATCTTAATTCTGGAATTACTTCACATAAATATGTATATTGTATAAATAAGCATTAGTTCTAACAAGTATCTAACCCAGACATCTTTGGTCATCAGAAAGAGTACTGTTAGAAACTCTGCAGAACTTTCTTCTGAAAACTCATTCCCCATGTCCCTTAAGGAACATATGGTCTAAGTTTACCTGCCCCAGATGACTATTTTCTATGTTCACTGAAGCAGCACAGTTTCAACCACAGCACTTAGGGTTGTGAGAAATGAGATTTCAAAAGTATATTAATTGCCAAAAATGTTTCCAAAGGGGAACAAATGCAACACTATGCATCAATGTCTTCCCAAGTTTGCAGAAAGCCTGCAGTAGTCGCTGTGATTTAGCTGAAATATAAGTCTACAAATGTCAATTAATTATTTCCCTAGCAATCAAACTGCTAGCCTTTGTACCCCTTGTAGATCCCAACTAATTGCCATGGGAATTTACATGGGACCAAAACCTAGGCTGTCATTTGGCCCAAACTGATAGATTTCCTTCGCAGAGGAAAAATATTTCCTCTTTTCCTATTTAAATTCTATTGCACATTGAACTTTAAAACTAGATGGATTACTGTGTAAAATGATTAATGAAGTGTAAAATTAAAATAGGTACAAGAGGGGTGCTGTGTTATTTGATATTTGCATTTTTAAATCACTACTAACCTTCCAATTTTATATATCAAACAGCAGCATTATCTATAGGCTATGTCCCAGGAGAACTGTAAAACCCAGGATGATTTGTTGCAAAGATTTAATCAAGATAATTGTGCAGTATGCAAGAATCTGGTTTCCATCTTCAGTTTGTTTTCTGTGTGCTTCTCTTAGCTTCTAATTCAGGACTTCCTTCAGTAAGAGGTTGCCTCTCCTTTTTTTCAAAATAATCTTCCTGAAAGCTTTAATAAAAATTGTGTGTCTTTGAATTCAGTACTAATCTGACATCAATCAGAATATTACTGTAGAGGAGTAGATACAAAATCATATGCCCTAATACATTCATCCAAGGCTAGGGCCTCTCTTCCAAGACTCTCGTAATTGCTAAAAAGTTTAAATCCAGTTTTTATTTAATGGAAGCTGAATGTAATCTGTTTTGGTGTGACCTAAAGTGACTGCAGCTTTAACCAGGCTCATCATCTTTATTAAAGGGGTTAAGCTGATTTAATTCATATTAGGTAGCATCTGAAGTTGGCAGTGTTAAACTTCTCTGAATACTACTACCTTCTTAATTCCAGGAATAGCACTGGCTCTTGGCTAAAATAAGCCTCAGCATATGTATACACACATAGGCTCTGAATTTTTATGTGAACTGACCTGCATTTTTCCATCATATATATATGAATACACAGTCATCCATAACACTTGGGAAACAGTGTTGGTTATAGAAAGAGTTTTCTGCTGCAGAGATGCATATATCAAAACACACATTGAAGGCAGCAGTTAGCCTGGATATAAATTCTTCCTACTCAGAAAGCATGTGTGCAAGTTTTCACGCCCAAGCTAGCAAGCTACTAGAGACATCAATTCAACATTTGCACACTAACAATTCAGAGTCCTACTGAATGAAAAAATGAGCAAATTGAGTCTTTAGGCCTGGCTACCAACCTGTGCTGTGTTAGCAGCACATCAGAGCTGCCCCCATGCCATTGTGGGCTTCTGGAGTACTCAAACCAGATGGTGCTTGGAATCCAATTTTTTTTTTTTTAACTTATTTTAACTCTGCTACACATTTATCAGAAAAAGCCACTGCCACAATATGAAGAGGTTTTCTTACAGCCCATGGCACAGGGAAAACATCCAAGAATGAGGGAATGCTTGGGACACTTCTGTGTTCCTGTTTTTCTTGGATACCCAATTGTGCCCATCATGTTATACGGAAAACCTTATCACAACCTGTAAAGGACAGCAGGATGTTATCACCCTTGAAATTCACCATATCTACATATTGGGCTTAAATGTTTAGTGATTACTGTTCTCTGGGAAAAATGTGCAGTACTTCCAATAATTTATGTATTTTTAGGTAAACAATGCTTGGGTAAAGTCTAACAGTCTTGATTTCACAGGAGCTTTTGTAAATTAAAGAAAAATTAGAACAGCAAAGGTAGTCAGATCTTAACATTTCATCAGCTTTTACAATATAAATGTAACTACACTGATTTAATGTGGAAGAAGCATCTTAGCTGCAAATACCTCACTTGATATTAAATAGTAAGTTATTTCAACAGTGAGACAGGTGTGAAAATTGTCAGGTGTCCCCTGCTCATCTTTTTTCACCTGATTGAAAAGAATGATTATGGTTCAACCAAAACAATTTATACTGCTTTCTCCTGAAAGCAATATTTCAATAATAGTTCTTTACCTACCAGTATCTTCTTCCATCCCAAGATCCCAATGCTTTTTGTGACTGTTCAACCTGTAAGCTATCTAACCACCTATCATTTGTCTAAGGCAGCTATTACCTAAGTACCTGAGCACCGGTTTGTAGGTAGCTACTACGTTCCAGGCACCCTCGCTACCGGCAAAACAAGAAACTGAGAAAGAAACCATATTTTGCAGGGTCAAATAAGAAGCAGCTGCTGGTGACAATGCTCCTCAGTGACAAGATTTTGCAGAGCCTTAGGCGCCTGGCAAGTCCACGCATCCGGCTTACACAAAGTGGAGCGGGGTAGCAATCTCCCAAGGGCAGGTGGGCACACCGCTGCGGCAGACCCGCTCCCCTCCCCGTGCCAATATCCTGCAGGTTTACCCTGCAAGACTAATAATTGTACCAGCAGTAGCCACAATTGTGCAGACCATTACATCAACCCAGCACAGTGATTCTCATGCATCTCTCTCTTATGTTACTCTGCAGGCAAATACAACCACAGACACACACACACAAGTTAGCTTCTGTAGCACCGTTTCTGTTTACGGGCAAAAATGCCAGAAACAATCACTTGCTCTTATATGCATTTGTGCATAATTGAAAAGCAAATATTCTAAATAAAATGGTTCAAGACTGATAAAACTCATGTGAGTTATATGGACCTAGAGAGAGCTTATTTTTAAGGAAAAAAATGATATGGATAAAACATATGCTCCATCATACCTCAGTAAATCAGCTAGCTTTAATCTACTTCAGTGGAGTTGCTGTGGAATAACAGTAGTGCAGTTAATATAGTACTTTATCCGGGGAGTTTGCTTGAATACAGATCAAGTTTCATTTTTATATACAGCATTTTTCAAACCATCATTCACAGACTATGAAATAGAAGTGAAAAGTGAGATCAGCTAACAGAGCATCTCCTAATATATGTAGATATCTTCCACTAGTAACAGTGCAATTTTTTCCTAGGGAGATCATCCTTATGTCCCTTTAATTGTAACAATATAAATGTTTAATACAACTTTTACTATATGTTTGCCTTTAGTATATTGAAGCATTGTTCAAATAATGCCATAATTTATTAAGACAACAGGAAATTGACAGGGCAAAGTCACATAAGCTTGCTCTATTTACATTTTAATGCATAAAGTCCTGTCTGAAACACAGTTGAGAGTTAATAGCAAAATGTGTCTTCAGCAAGTCTTTGTTTATAAGATATTCAATGCACTTCCCAGTTGTTCTACAAGAAACGGTAAACGATAACAGGCAGTGCAATAAACAGTTATGTTACAAGAAACAAATAAAAATGCAAGTAATTGAAAGCATAATTACAGAACCATAAGCTGGGTAGCATTCAGCAACTAAACAAAAAATCCAGTTATAGGCATATCCTTGCTAGCCAGTTAGCTGGCACTTACTTCTTTGGATCAAACAGAAAACCACCTTTCTGCTGCAGGTCTCCAAAAAAGATTTCTCACGGTCTGGGTCTGAGTTTAAGCAGTTTGCGTAGAAATAGGCAGCAAGTGAAGCTCTATTGCTTGCAAATCCCGCAAAGACAAGGAAAGTCCCTAGACAACAGACTCTTTGCCCTGAATTGAGGGAAGCAAATAAACATTTACTACTGCATCTCTAACAGCCTCAAAACACATGCAGGTGATGGTGGCCTAGCCAGGGCTGCTCTCCCTTCCCTTCCCCAAACACTAGCCAGAATGCAGTAGCCGGTCCCAGGCTGGGCTGATGCCAAGCACGTGCCCCAACACCCAAACAAGCGAGACCACACCATCACTGGCGCAGGCAGCAGGATAATATTAGCAAGGGACTTTGGCATTTCATTGTCCAAAATGAGGCACCTGCTATCAACTGCACAGACTTTATGCACACGTACAGGTGCACGCACACACACACACGTTCTGTGCTTTCTTTTACTTCTAGGGAGATAGGAGTATCCTTTCCTGGTTTCTCTCTAGAAGTCAGTAGTCTAACAATATTTGAAATTAAATCCAGGACGGACAAACTAGTCTTGCTGCAGGTACTGCAGATCCTGGGCTTATAGTTTGCCCTCACAGGATCTATCCAAGTTCTGCAACATTTTCCAAACCACTGATGCAACCAGCACGGGAACCGCCGCGCTCCTGAAAACAAGAGCTGCCAGCATGAACAAAACAAACCAGAACAAGCAGAGGTCTATTCATTCAACCCAGACCTCAAAATTTTTTGCAGACCAAGTGATAAATATCCACTTACTGCCTTATCAAACAGACCAGTAACTGTTCAATTTTTTAAATCTTTCTATTGCAATTCCATCCTAACATATATCTTCTTTTGCAGCTGTCTGAACTCTATCACCTGCAGTACATAGTTTATGTCTAAAAATTTTCTTCCTACATCCTGCATCCCTTTCTCTTAAGTTTGTCATAACATCATGCCTGAACCCACATGACCAAAACAAAACACAAAACAAACAAAACCACCACAACAAAACACCCAAAGCCTTGCAGAGATCAGATAATCAAATGTTGTTTTCCCGCATGGTATCCCAGTACACAACATATGCAATCCTATAATCATTTAAGGACATTAACCACGGGAGTGGTTACAGACCGGTTCCTCCCCATCTGTGTTGGCAATGCTGCCGGAGGTGCCGGCAGTGCCCACGACCACTGGCTCAAGGCACAAGCCTTACTGGAGCCCAGCTGGCCAGGGCCAGCAACTTCTGGGCAGATCCTTCAAACACTGCCTTGTCTCAAGAGCACAAGGGGAATTTCATGTTTGATGGAATCCATATGTAAAAGCGTAATCTGTAACACGCTATCATTACAGCTAGAAATGTCATTTCTGTTACACGATGAACAAAAATCTTCTGTGAAATTTCCATAATATTTTATTAATTTTCAAGTGAACACATTTATAAATGCAACTTTCCAGTATAATACTTTAACACTGGTTTTGGGTAAAATATAGTTACAATTCCGACTTTTGCAAGATAGAAGAAATACTGATACTGACCACATTGTTTCTCTCTGGTATAGCTTTTCTTTAGGTTTAGCAATAATTGAAGAAATAAAATTGTGATAATTTTCTGAATGCACCTCACTTAAACAAGGGTATATATTCTATATATTACTCCACAAGATTTCTACTCTGTAATGTCATATAAAATTCACTGTAAAGACCTATAAACAAAGATCTACAAAACAAACCATGAAAATGAGTTACATCATCTCCAACAAAATTCAGATAACTCATATTGAACCACGCAGAGAAGATTAATTACAAGAGATAAAAATCTCATATACAAGAATTGTTTCTCAACAGGAGCTTGTTTGCAGAGGAAATTTAATTCAATAGATAGGTGAATTTTACATGCATATCACTTGACCCAAAGAGTCCTTAATATGAAGCTGAGCAGAAGATGAGGATTATTTTTGTGAAAGCTGGTGAAGATTACACTCCTCCTCAGGAGCCCTTAAGTGAAATAACCCTTGGAAAAATGACAGAAGCCCAACAAGGCAGTCCAATGGCCCAAAGTAAGTCCCACGTCTACGTTAGGTGAGAAGGGACTTGAATTTTGGTCTCCTGTGATGGAAGGGGGCCAATGTAATGATGAAAGTATTTGCTCTTCATGAGTGGCTCTTTCAAGGAACCTTACCAACCTTTTTAATTTGCCATGAAAAGGAACCCTTTAAAACAAAAAAATCAACTCCCCCCTTCCAAGAACAGCTGAAATCATTACAAAAAGAGGCTTATCTCAATTTTTGCATTTGTATGCTGGAGGCATCAGTCATCCTTTTAATATTAGTAGGTCTCCGCAGAGATAAGAGGCTGTTTACAATATCACACTTCATTGAACTATTGACACATGTATTGGCTTCCTGGCTCCTGGTTCATAAGCTTGACAAGCAGCAGCAGCAACAAAACAAACTGAGGATTCGGGATGCATCAGGCTTTGCAGAGATACTCGGACATTTAGTTACATACTGCCACCCGTTTATGTTCCTCAAATTGCTTTAGATTCAGGCAGACAGTTAAGCACAATGTTTCTTTATCATTGCACAAATTATATTCTGCAATCTATTCACTAGGTAATATCTATGTCACTTTTTTGTTTGTTTTAAATATTTGTGGATCCTACATATTTGAATATCAGAATAAAAGCTTGAATTAAGAATCCTGATCTACACCAGGAAAAGATTTCCTACGTAAATCAGCCTACACAAACTAGCACAGTGGCCCTTCCCAGTGTTCCCCCTTCCCACATACTAACACGCAAGGTTATTTAACCTAAAAGCAATTAATTCTGACTACTCCTCTGTAGTGTTCCTGACTCTTTGCACCTATCCAGGGCAGTAGGTACCATTTGAAACTTAAGAAATTAAAATAAGTCACATTATAAAACCCTTTTCTTTTGGTAACAGGTAATAGACCATATCATAACAATTAATAATGCTCGGATGGTCAAAGTTGCATAGTGTACACAGTATTTTTCCTGCTCTCCAAATTGTACAGAATATTTTAAATCTCTGGTCATGAAAAGTTAAAACAAAACCATTCACCTGTGTACATGAGAGCATGATATCCATGCAGGATCCTATTTTAAGGGTTCTTTTTGCAGGACAGGGGTCTATAGCAATAAAAGTTACTAGTTACTAAAGAGAGTTAAGAAAAGTTCTATAGATAAAACAAAAGATTAAGCTAAAAAGAAAATTTAGCCTCTTAAATTCATAATTTGAAATCCATTTTCACACATAAAAGGCCAATGCATTAATAAATGGAAGTCTTGCACATAACTGCTTATTAAATCATGTGTTGCAAAATATGGTTAAGAGTTCCTGTAAAGTGAACTAACTTATTCTCTGTTTCTTAGTAACAGTATCTTTCCAAACGATTTGCAAGCGTATGAAGTTTTTAAAAGAAGTTACAATCTGTTAATGAAGCAATGGTGTAACCACTGTGCTATAAGACAGATGAATTCTGGTATCAAAGGAGAGAATTTTTTTTCCAAAATGCAATTACATTAATAAAGGAATATGCATTTTCATCCTTTTCCTATAGCATTTGTATAGCTTCCTCCTTGATTATCTTTTGAGACATTTCTGGGCTTAACATTTAAAGTAAGGAAGATTTTGCCTATGGGAGAGTTGGCCTGCACTAATGACTTGTCTACTTAGTCTATGGTTTTGGCATTTGTTCCCTCATCCCCTCCCACCCCCTTTTTTTTTTTAATACTTAAAGCACTTAAAATAATATCCATCTTCAGTCTTAATTTTCTAGTTATTTAAATGGCTTAGCATTTCTATGCTTATGCTTTTAAGACATATCTGTATTAAAAACAAACAAAAAAAATCATAGACGGCATAGAGTGCCTGATCTAACGTCACTAATGGAACTTACGTGGTTCTTTTTGGCGATTTAGAGGGGTTTTTTGTAATCTAATACTTTGTAGGGCTCATATCTTTAAGAAACCCAACTGTAACATAAAAGCAGGCCTGAGTAAGGACAAGCATCAGATAATCTCTACTTACACATTACTCGAACAACCCCCAGCTCCTTTAAATTTTTTGTTAATTTAGGGAAAGGTACAGGAAAGCAATAGGAAACCAAATATTCTTGTCTCTATGCAATCCTATCAATTTCCAGGATGCTTCCAACCTTGTCAAGGACACCAGCTGGCGGCTTCTTACTCCAGGGTCATTAGGTGGTACCTTTAAACCAAGGTGTATAAGGACTTTTGTTTTGCTGTAGAACTTGGAAAATCCACTTCATTAGCACTACCCATTAGCCTTGAACTTGGACCAATTTCAAATCAGAAGGGAAGGAAAGAACTGATTATTCCACATGGACAAATGCGGATCTATTCCTCGGAGCAAGGGAAGAAATACAGGCTATCAGGAATTTTCTTTTTTTCCCTGCAGGGCTGAGTCAGGAGATGCTGGGGGACTTGATGGGCAAGTTAAATCTCCTGGTGGAGGACACCTCTGCTGCCCCTCTGACTCCGCGGAGGGATTCTGGACGCTCTGCATTTTGGGGGCACGGCGGAGCCGACTGCCGCTGCTAGCCTGGGGCACTGCAGCATCGCAAGAGAAAGCGGACTTTCAGGTAGGAACACCCTAAGTTATTAAAGGTGTACGGTTAAAACTGCCAATGTGCTTGGAAGCTAAGACATTTAAGCAATCAGTACCACATTCAGCTCCAGTGGATAAGCTGAAACTAAAGTCTACAGAAAAAAATAAAATCTATATTCAGGGAAAACCTGAGGGGAATCAGGGAAACAGGACTCCAACCCCAAAGTTTTTTTGCCGTTTTCATCTCATTTCAGATATGCTTATTTATCCCTATGAAAAGCATTTAAATACACAAGAAAACATTATTATGTTTGTGTTGTTTATGCAAGTGCCCTAAATATAAACCCCTGGAGTTTTGGTACTTCAGGTCTGAATCCTGGGATGAGGACAAGCAGTCATATAAAACACAACACAAACCTGCGTTCCTCACATAGCCTGGTGTTAGAAGCAGCATTCACTTCTGAAAAAGGCACAGCCAAGATGAAAGAGGAAAGCAAATAGTTTGTATACTATCATGTCATTTTCTGCTTCAGCCATATATTAATAAGTATGGGCCTGACCCGGCATAGCACCATTACCCTTAGCAGGACTGAAGAGAAATGCTGCTGAACTGAACTTGAAGACTACAACCAGGAATTTATGCCTAACACACACATTTCTGATCACTTCTAGCATGATAGAAAAAGGTCTGTCTATGGTTTGTCATGACCGGATGAAAGCATAGTGAAGGTCATTACACTTCAGACATCTTTACACCAAACACCATCTCTTTTGTTTGGTCACTTCATAATTTGACTTGTGAATCTAGCTGTTAGACTATGAATTTCCAGTTTCCCGCATTGTGATATTTAGGTACCATGAAGCATCAATTCTAAAAGAAAAACATATCCTATCTTGTATTTGTTGCTAGTAATTTTACTAATAAAAATTCCACTCATGCATTGAAATATAGCAGTGCCTAAAGAATCTCAGGCTTGCTAAGCTAAACTGTAAACCATAAAGGAAGCAGCATTACTGCATTTTTAATTTAAAATCAAGACGTAAATACTTTAAATACTACAGAATACAGTGAATGAAACTCAGAATTCTATTAAATATGCATTTTTAGGACTTGAAAAATGTGTTTTTCTCCTGATTCAAAAAGGAAACACACGCTTAAGTTCAGCTGAATTTCCTACAAAAATTTCCCCTTGAAATGCACTATCAAGCTTTTGTTATAACAATAGTACCAAAAATCTGCAAACTCTAATTATCAACTATACTTTAAGCCTAGCAAAATTTGTAAATATTTGCTTCTTAAAAACTATACTACATATCAGTACTATAAACATAATAAAAAAAATCATTAATGCCATTGTAATATGCCATACCCTTCCTGCAAAAAATGAAGATACATACAGAATGAAATTAAAAGAAATGCAATTAACCTGTGAAATCCTAGAAAAAACTCAACACTTCTGGAGGGATTGTAGTTAGTGCTTAAAATCAGCAAGCCTTACCCAAGCAGCTCTTATCAACACTCGTGCTCCTTCGTACAGATCAGTGATACAGCCATTGGTTTCTCCTCCACTACTCATTACTCTGTGGGTAGTAAAATTTGAAAAAGACTGAAAAAAGAGCAAAAATCTTGTGTTTTTAGTGGTAAACAACATCTGTCACCAGCTTTTTGTAGAGAAAGCGCTGCAATACAAGCAATGTGACCTGGTCTTGCCTTGTTCCTTTAGATTATCCTGATGCTAAGGTATTTCAGTTAGAAAACTTTGTTGTCCCTTTCAAGAAATCATCAAAAATCATAGAGTATTTTCTATTAGTTTTCAGATACATATGTAAAGTAATTCCATTCGACTTCAGGAGCAATAAGTGCAACACATTAAATATTTAATGTGCTGCCATCCATACATTTTATTTCAGCTCTGCAATAGGGAACATTTTTCTTCATTATCTAAATCAGCGGAGTCATCTAAGATTTCAGACAAAAATAACAAGTATCTCAAAAAAGTAATCTGAATACAGGAGAACACTTAATTTATTAAACTATTTCCCACCTGAACACATAAATATTCCCACAGGTGAAGGCTGCCCTCATCGAGAGCTGCAAGCTGGCTTTCCTGTGCTCACTAGTTACTGTATAACCTGTTACTGTATAATCAGCCCTGGCTGCTTTTGCCTCAGTGCCAATTTCATCATTTCTGACACAAATTTCACTAACACTTGGGATGCTCTTCCAGTAGCACAAATATTTTTTTTTCCTAAGGAAAGCAAAGGCCAAACTGGGAGGAACCAGAAGAGCAGGAGAACCCACGCCACCTGCCATAGCACCTTCACACCCACAGCAGACAGGAGCCGCTCCCGGCCAAGAAGGTGAGCGTTGCTTCTCCAGCTCCAGATGCAGCCAAAGTCCACTGCGGAGGGGAAGCATGGAGGCCAACAAAGCTGGCCAGGTTTGACACCAAACAGCAGCCCAGCTTTTGCCTACAACACAAGCAAAGTTTGGCAAAATATTCTCTCGATACAAAGGAGAGGAAGGAAAAACCACCTCATGCAAGGAAAAAACACAAAAAAGTGCAGAAGCTATACAAAAAATACCCAAAGAAAATTTACACAATTTTCAGCATCATATTTCCCATTAATCAACTAAAAAAAGCATAGTTGTGTTACTGACACACATCAATCTGGGTATATATTTTCCTGATTAATTATACATTGCTGTCTGTGTACTTGTCATGGAGCTTCTGACTAGAAAACAGTTCAAATCTTTTCATGCGGCATATTTCTACTGTTCCCATTAGCAATTTTCTCTTTAATTATCAACTTTCCAGTCCAACAAAGACCAGAAAATTTGGATGATTGCAGGGATCTTGACAAGCTCATGTCTCAGGTTATCTCAAGAGAGCATTCTTCATAAAACCTCAAGAATCTACAGTAAAATGTGCAACTGGCTATAGTCCTAAAAATCTCAGTAATTACTATACAATAAATCTCTTGCAGAGTATCTATAGTATCAAACCGCCCTTCCTTAAAGAGTAACACTGAAAATAACTAGAAAAAAGGAGTGAAAAGAAAGAACGCACAGACCATTGCCAGCCTAAGCTTTCTCTTGTCACAGTTAATTTTAACTGGAAAGCTTTATATCTCACATTAAGGGCCAAGACAGAAGCATGCCTACCTGATGTAGCCAAAGGGCATTCCCCCCCCCCCCCCCCATTAAATATTTTGACCCTGAAACCACTGTAGTAAGCTGGATGCCCCTGCTGCAGAAATGAAACTTGCTCCAGGTGCACAGAGCAGTGAAGCTGCACCAATTTGAGCACAGCAAACGGAGCCCACCAAGTGAGGAGGAGGCAGGGCCAGAGAAGGCTCCACAGGCTCCGCGCACCAACCACCTCCCTTGGGCTGCATGCAGGTTGGAGGCCAAGCCAGGCCCAGGAGCCAGGCTCTAGCTCTCACATCCTACCAGCTGCCTGTCGCGACTGGGCCAAGCTGCATGAGCACCACTGCGCCCCGGGAGATGGATCCAGCAGTTCAGCCCATGCTGGGAACACCGGAGTCAGCAAAACCAGAGGGTACAGTTCTGATCCCATCCAGCAGGAGACAGCAAACATATTTAGTAAGCATGCTGATTTTGTGCTACAGCTAAAGACTGAAAAAAACACATGCCAAAAGGGACCCAAGACCTTTCCCTGCTTTGCAGCAATCTTCCGTTTTTGTCGTGTTTTCTAATCCTTCAGAAACAGTTCCAAAAGCCTTGACAAACCAACTCAAGTGCACGAAGCAGACATATGATGACCAGATGGCCAATAGTCTTATACTTCAACATCCATATGCTTCAAACGTATTTTCAGATTTTTGCTAAAGACTTGTGGTTTAGACTTGCATAGATCCTATTTGGCACAAAGAAGCTTTACAGATGTTGGAAATACCCCTTTCACTATAGGAGGATCTCACTAAGAACATACTGTATTAGGAATTAAGCTGATTTGCTGCGTATCTCTGAGGTATCAGAAGATTTGAGTTTTCTGATGTCCCACTGATAGCATTTTTTTTTTAACTGCTATGAGGGGGAACAAGACTTTTTAAACAGTTTAATGGAAGCAAATTCCATTCAATTTTTGTACTTAAATTTTTATGACTGAATTGAATTCTGGCTGACAATACTGGATACTTCAAGGGAATTGATATTGAGAAATAATAAGATAAGTGCCTTGATGATCCATTTGTCTCTAGAAGAAATGCCAACTGTATTGAAGAAAGACTTATTGAGGCTTTTAATATTTTGAAAGACAATAAGAATTTTTGAGCCCTAAAGAAATAGCATATATTACAGAGAAATGAACATTATACAGGGCTGTCAAGGATGCCAAAATTTCAATAAAGGTAATGAAAAAATGTATTTTATAGAATCAAAACTTCATCTGAACATAAGTTTAAGAACTGCCTACTTTCCTATTTCAGGTAAGTCTTACTGAACCCACACTTCATAGGACTTGTAATAGAGGAAACCCGAGATACTGGTATTCAGGAGGCAAAGGACAGTAGAGCCTTTTTAGGCCAGCTGATGCAGTTGGAAAAAAGAACCTTTGAGCTTTTCCTGTAGTTTGAATGATAGAGCCACATTCCTGGGAACAGCAGTATTTGTCCTCAGTGATCTCATTAATTAATATCTCAGACTATGATGAGTATCTGACATTTATTGCATAATTGTTTACCTAGAATCCTTTTAAAAAACATACACTAACAGACACATTTAGAGTGAATTCCTGATCCTATTCCCACCAACAGAAAATTTCTGTCGTGAAATCTAGACATAGGACAAGAGAAGACAGAGTAAGTGTTCTCTAAATACGCTAGTAAAATGAATGAAGTAGTTCACTGGACCAATGTGGTTGTTTACAAAATACTTTAAAAGAAACCATGAAATACAAGATCTGTAGAAATCAAAAAAAAAAAAAAAAAAAAAAATCCTAACTACTAACCTGCAACCAGATATAGCTGGAAGAACATATTTCAAGATGTCAGAGATGGATGGATCTGACCAAAAGAGAGTGTCAGCATGTGAGGAATCAGCCTATCTCCACTTACAGTCAGTAGAGAAAACCAGGCATTTTTAGGACTCAATATAGCTGATCAAATGGGAACATTGCCTTTGGGGTGCCACTAATTACATCCTAGTTTTCACTGAATGTGTAGACTCCAGCGAGTCCAAAGGGAACATAACATGACTAACTCATCAACTGCTCCACTGATCACATCTTATTTATTTACAAAATCATGTGTTTTCAACTACAATACTTCTACTTTAGCAAGATGGAAATGTATGAGGTACAAACAAATGCTCAAGGGTCTTGGAGAGTAAATATCTTCAAAAAATCCTAGATATTAAATATATACTTTTATTTTAAAAGTATGTCAGAGAGATCAATAGTTCCTTAAAACAAAAATTAGCTAATGAGATAAAAATAACTGCAATAGCTCTCCAATTTGTGAATTATAAGTCATCTGTCAAGGAGTCTGTCATGGTTGGCCTAGCATGGATGAAAGACCATCAAAATGAAACAAAAAAATCATTCTCCATTTAAATATTATACAGAGAGGGAAACACTGCAGCACTGAACAAGAAAGAGGCCCAGGACAGACTTGGATGGGAAGCTCCTGCCTTCAGGGGTGCAAGAGGGGTTTGGCTACAGGGTAGGTCCCAGCCATAGCAAGTCTCTGCTTCTGAAGGTAGAATATTCTTGGACATGAGCCTGGACTCGAGAAGACTCTTCCCTTTCCCCTTCTCATTGCCCTTGCCCTGGACATGCATCATGTTCACCAGCACCTAGATTTCACAGCTACTGAGTTAATCCACAAAAAGTCTTTTATTCCTGAAAAGTCTGTATGACAGGCCTTCAGCAGTGAGTAAGGTCAGCAAGGGCTGCAGCTTCTTCCACTGCTATGGCACTAACAATGCATAAGGACTTTTCAGCACAGAGCATTTTAATGCAAACCAGAGTTGGTACAAATTAATAAACAGACTCAGTCTGGATCTCTTCCATTAATCTGTAATTATTTCTACTTGCACTCTGCAGTAATATTTCCATAGCACTGAAATAACACAGCAGATGTTAATGTCTGTAAATCCCCATTTGTGACTATTTCACTGCTTAATGTTCCAGTTTTCTAGATCTAAAAATACTATATATCAAAAGTTACGTTTATGTTACATTGAATACTTGTATTCCTATGTGACATAAGTGAAATATTAAGATGTGATTACATTTACAGTGAATACTTTTAGTCCTTTTAAAAGTGAAGTTATTACATAATTTTACAAAAATATATAGTAGAATTAGATATAAATTTAAAATTAAAATTAGCAAGATATTCTCAAAGAGATTAAATATATTTTTCATCCTCTAACAAGTGTAAAGAACAGACACAATTAAAGTACAAGTTCTCAGAAGTGACATGATTTTATAAATCTTCAACATATGGAATTTATGCTCAAATTTTGAAATGCAAAGTAGATTTTCAAAAGGAAAGTAATCAAACACAGCATCAAAAGCTATTCACCCCGAAGTCAAAACATCACCTTTGAAAATTCTGTTGTTTTTACATAAGAATTAATCAGTTAATTCTCATGTATAGTTATAGATTTTAAGGATTTCTGTAGTGCTCCATTAGCATGTAACACAGCACCTAGTATACAAAAAAGAAATTACACACATGCTCTAATATGTCCAAAATCAGCCTAGAATTCAATCCTCATATGTTATAATTCATTCTTCTTAACCAGAAGAAAGTCCCCTACAGCGCTGGGGCTCTGCATGAGGTTCTAGTACTCCAGTGGTCCTACTGCACATATCTTGAATGATGCGATTTATGACTGAATTTCCCTTTTTTCCACAGGTGCATCACATAGGCAACACAGTCAATACCTGGACCAATTTATACTTCAAACTTCTCCTAGACTACAGTAGACTGCTTTTTGTTCCTCAACTGCATCATTTTACATTTTGTACTATCATTTTATCTCTCCTTTTACTATTTTTTAAGCTTTCCTATCCTCAATGTTATTGCATTCTTTCTGCCCAACAATTCAATCTGTCTCCTCTATTGACAATGCCTCCTAACTTTGAATCATCAGTAAGTTTCAACAGAATACTACACATTTTGTGCCAAAGCTATTACTGAAAATATTAAACAATACTGGTTCCAAGACTGATGCTCAGGAACTCTATTAAATAATCTTCCAATACACTCTGTTTCCTCATTTAAACATGATTTATTCTGAGTCAGGTTTATCACTTCATTTTATGCTTATTTCCTGGAAAGCATACAAAAAATATAAAATAATTCAATTCAACACCCTGGCTCAAAAAGCCTTTGCCCGCATATGTAGCCCACAGCTGATTTACTATATGACAATGGAATGCATAAAGCAACCTTACTTCGGTAAAAGTTACTGACAATATATGGCATTGTTAAACTAAAAATTAGTTGCCTGAAGAAACATACAGTAAGGCATATATGTATATATCAGATTTTATTTAGTGTTGCTTAATAATTCATGTTTTAAGCAAGAACATGCCTCTCTCAGCATAAAAATGCTAATTGCATTAAAGAAGAAACAATCCCTGAAGCACATAAGCAAGCATTACAGCTTGTTAGTCAAAAATTAGTACTCAGCACTGTAAGTCATTTTTATTAACTTACTCTACAGCTGTAATGGCCACAAAATTGCAAACATTAATGAACTATTCTCCGAGACTTAGATACATGACCAAATAAATTTCTAGTTTAGCAAAATATTTTGTCACTTTGGTCTGACTGACAAACAGGCTGAAACCAAGAATTGGAAAGCATCACAATTTTCCAGTATCTCTTTTGCAGCACTGTTACAATTTCTGCTATACATACACCACCATATAATGGTTTCAGTACTGGTATCAGCAAGTGATGACCATCAAAGCACAAAATCTGAGAAACTGCTTTTTTTCACCTTTATAGCTGAAAAAAAATTAAAATATTTTTCAGCCCAAGCAAATGTTTCATTTTGGTTTTAAGTGCACAGGAATTAATTTTTAACACTCAAGTATATTTAAGTGACCATTTCCTTTAGAAGTTTTGTGAAGTTTTCTTTCTTCCTCCTTTTTTAACCAAAACAATTTGAAAGCAATTTGAAGAGAGCATGTAAACTACCCTGCATTTCTTTCAAAAGAATGTTCTGCCCCTGAGAACATTCACGCCAATTTCCTATTTTAACCGATTTTTTTCCACCACAGTGGGGAAAAAAAAGGACATAGAATCTATGAAGTATGCAACGTGTATAAAGTATGCATATGGAGCATGTGTCATCCCTCTATCCTCAGTGGAACTGAACTATTTTTGGAAGTCTGATCCTTTGAGAGGACAATGTGAAAGTCTCCTGTGAAATCTGGATTTTCCTGAGAAAATCTAAGGATAAAAGAGCTGCTTCCCCTACAAACCCAGGGGATCATTTTGTTATGGTGCAACTAGGAAAAGGATTGAGCTGGGAGAGGAAAATGGGTAAAGCATGGAAAAACCCCTTAAGGACAATTAAACAAGGATACCGTTGGCTCAGAAAGCCATTCATGGAAGGAAATTGCTGGAGGCTGCAGATGTCTTCTGGGGGGGAATAGTACTAAAGCTTTGCCCTTTTTTTATTCTCTTTCTTAGGTATTTGCCACCATGTGGGATGGGAGAGGCCCACTAGGCTCACTAGGAGAGACCGCTGGTCTGGGCGGTTGTATACAGTCTTAGGGCAAGAGGGTCTAAACAATAGCTCAGAGAACAAAGGCTTGGAAAACAAAGCTAAGGCCTGCCTGCAGGAGACTTTGTCATCTCCAAGGCTTTCTGCAGCTCTGCCAGAAAGCAGCAGCACAGCTCCCCGCCAAGCCCCTTGTGGGGATGCCCCTCTGTTCAGGTCCTGTCCAGCGCGATTTTGGCTGGGATACCCCATTACAACTGCCTGCTCCTGCCTTTAAGGAATAGTGTGAAAAACATTGTCCATCCAAGAAAACACAGTTGTGATACACCATATGACAACTCCAGCATAGGTTTCCCACAGCTGAGCAGCTTTCCCATATAAACATAGTCCAGCTCTCGAACAGAAAAGTGCTGGTGGCAGGGAGTGCTGGGGAGGAACAGTTCAGACTCTTTGCCAAAGGAGTGCACTATCCAGGTAAATTTTCATAAAAGCAAATAAGCTAAAGTTTTGTCAAAAACCTTTCATAAAAAGTCACCATTATAAAATTTTAGACTGTTTATATCCATTGACAAAATGAAACTTTGCTTTGATTACTTCGCAGGTAGAGGCTTTATTTCCTGTCAGAAGACAGCAATGCAGAGAACATTAACCAAGTGAACTCGCTCATTGTTTACGTCTCACCTAATTAGGCATTATAATTATAAACAGCTTTGGGCTGTCATAATTAGGCTCCTGTTGCTTTTAGTATTGTTTTATCGCACACTGCACTCTGGTCACCAGTCATCCAGATACCGCCCACAATCTGCTTTGCAGAACTTCTGGCCACGGGGTACCTGGGGAAGGCTTCAGAGCCACATGCAAATTGCACACATTTACAAATAATATCTCATTAGTTTTATTTTTTAAAGGAGGACTAAACTTAGCACTCATTCTCTTTTCCTTGAGAACCAAATTCATACACAACTAAGACATTCCTCTTCAAACATTTATGGCATTTCGATTAAAAGCAGCTCTCAGCAATTGCTTCCTGATCAAATGTCATCCTCGTTACGGAATTAGTGAAATATTTATCAAGATGAGGTTTAAATTATTTTCATGCATGTCCTCCCTAATTACATTTGCATATGCATTACTCTAATTAGCCCACTAGCTTTAATATGAATCAGAAAATGATATTTTGCACATTCTCAGGTTTAACTTTTTAAAGAGAACATGATGGTTATGAAGTGGCATGGCAGTTTTGATTTATACAACTCATTTCAGCTGGGCTAGCAAGGCTCTGATTTTTGTACAGTGACTGATGCAGAGAGGAGTCAGCTAATGCCGCTCAAAAACTACCCAAAGGTAAGGCCTAGCCAGGACAGGCGACTGGCCATTTTCACTGCCTTTTCCATCCTTTCTGTATTCATTCAGAAACTGTCACATTGACTTTTCTAGCTTCTGCTGGACATTTAGAGTCAATTTACATATGCATTGACTCCTCCTTTCTCTTGTTGTATGACTGAGTATCAGTGACCATTTTCAAGCCTTTCTAATTCTTTCCTCACCTTGGTCATGAGGCAAGTTGGAAAAAGAAAAATTGCTGGGATTTGAGACCTCAGGCAGTTTGCAATAATTCCCAGTCATATGCCAGCAAATGAGCCAGAACCATGCCAACACACTTGTGTTTTCCCTCCCTTTATAAGATCATTTTGAAGACTCAAAAAGGTGGTATATGCCTACGATTTTCTAGCAGCATTTACTTCGGCAGGAGTTCATGGGTACTGAAGAATTCCCTGCAGGGGAGATGGGGCAGCACTGAGGGGCTGGCTCAGCGCCATCAAGCTGGCCGTCAGCATGCATTGACAGCCACAGAATCTTTCCTTTAGTACAGTGGAATACCACCACTACAGAAATGCTTTGAAGGTGTATCAGTATGGATTGCTACGAACACAGTCAACTCTGAAGTTTTTACAGAAGCAAGCCTTTTGGAGAAGACTTGGTAAATGCAGTTAAACCAGATTCTATGTCCACAGAAAGAAGAACAGAATTTCTGTGGGTTTTTTTCTTCTTTCTTTTTCTCCTTTCATTTTCCATTTTTACCAGCACCATTTACTGGGTTATACTTCTTGGAGCACCATACTGACCAACAGGGGATCTGCCAGTTCAAAACTTTAGGTGCTTCCACAGCACAAGGCACACTTTGGAAAGCCAGTAAGTACATTCCTGCTGCCCTAAAATGTGTAACACTGGAAAAAAAGTTCTCAGCTAGTCAACTGTAGAAATGTTTTATCAGTATATTATGTACTTCACCAGTTTCCTTATATCTTGCCTAAGCATTGCTTCTCTTTACCCTTTAGCACAGAGTTTCCAAAGCTGTGAACAAATTCAGCCTACAAACAGATGCCTTGAAATGCAACGGAGTTCCAGAGAAAAACTGAACTACAGTAAAACATCTGTCAATCCACTGTAGCACTTGTGGGCCAGTTATGTTCTTCCTTTGTAAACTGAAATCCTTGCCTCATTCCTTTAAGTCTAACCTGGCCACTGGGTGGCTTGCAAAAAATCAGCCTATCAGCAAGACAGTAAGAAAATTCATTTCAATAGAAACAGTGATTTTTACCATGTGACATGCAAGAGAGGTACATATAACCTATAAATGATCAGGCCTATTAATAAAAATAGAAATGTGCACAGAGCATGTTTTAAATAAATGATGGTGTGGCAGAATATAGAGCTCTTATTGGCATGGGTTAAGATGACAGCGTTATTTCTAAGGGTCTGTATAGCAATTATATAACCAGAGCACCAAAACTTCACATGCTGCATGTTTCATAGAAAAATGATTTCCAGAAGTCTTTTTAATGTGGAGTTTTGAATTTTATCAGTCCCATTTTTCATATCCTTTTGGCTGCAAAATAGGTTCCTGCAGCACTATGATTCTTGCAGTATAAGTTTGCACAGAGGAAAAAAGAGAAAAAGAATCACAGCTAATAAAACTTTAGAACCTTTTAAAAAGTTACCTAATGTAGCTTTACCTTCCATAACAATGTTATTGCAGTTTTAACATCTGCGCTCGTGTAAGCAGCCTGGGCTAGGAACGAGTAGCACTATGTGAGCCACTTCCTAGAAATCCTACTCGCATATTGGCCACTTCTTCCCTGCAGGCACAAGCCCAAAGGTTTTTGTTCTTCTTTCAGTCAGTATGTAAGGAGAAAAGCAACTTCCCTTTATTCCCTCCCTGCCATCTCTTCAGGGGCTTGAGAAGAAGCTATGAATGGAAGCTGGCACCTGGCCTCCTCCCAAAAACTTTGCTTGCTCTACACTGCCATCAGCCTTGACTGAACAACATCTGGCCTGAATTCATACCAAAACAATACAGGAAATGGAGGCAGAGGAGAGAAGAGTGCTATTTTAGCATTCAAACTTTGTTTTGCACTAACAGCAACAGGTCAGAGTGCATGCGAGGTGTGAAAAGCCTTTACCTACAGCTCTTCTCAGCAGGGGAACTCCTGCTCCCCACACAATCCAGTGCATGCAGAGACTTAATTCAAGGTGTGCAGGAACCAAGCAGGTTCAGGATGACTGAGCCTATGTTGAGCCCAGGAACATGACCAGAAGCTAATGCACCTTTCCCTGGTTTGTGCCATATGGTCAAGAGTCTCATTTTGGGGGTGAACACATACGACCTGGAAGAAGGAATTATGAAAAGCTGATAGAAGTACCCATTGTTTGAAATCAGTGTTCAGGGATACAGTTGTACTAGCGTACTAGAAGGCAACAATGGATAAGAATTATAAACTAAAAAGCATAGATTGAGTATCAAGCAAACAAACAAAATTTGGCTGCAAATACTGTAGTGGCAATGGGATGAGGGAGGTGACTTAACTTCTCTAATTTGAGGGAGTCTGATAATTCTCCAGAGAGATCAGCAGGATGCAACTCTTTCATAGCCAAGCGACTCGGGATTAAAAAGTGTATATATAGATATGTGTACAAACATACATATGCTCCCACACAAGTCATCCCTTGCCACACCTTCTCTCCAACGCAACTCACGCCATCTCAAGTCTCCTGAGTCCATATGATGGATGTGATGGCTCTGCGCAGTGCAATTCCAGACGTACAACTACCAACAACCACCAAACAAGCAATCCCTCTTACAGCCCTCTAATATACTTTGCCAGTCTTGCCATTACAAATCTCCAAATTTGGCTGATTTCCTTTATGGGCAGCTCTTCCGGGAGTGCAGAAAGCTGCACTGGGAAATGGACACCACAGCCTTAAAAAGCATGTTGTGATAGCTGTACGTGCCTGGTGTATATTAGTGCTTCTGTTAACAGCTTATGTTTACAGACACTACTTGTGATTTCCTCCAATGTGTATGTTCTCAGTATTGCTCCAGCTTTGGCAGGATGAAAAAAAGCCATTCTACAGGGAGCATTTTTCCGTTTGCTTTACAACAGGGAAGGGGAGGAACTGGATGCTGTACTTGCTGCTTAACGCTGCACCGCTCGAGCTGCAAGGGGTAAGTGCCAGCCCTCGCTGCCACCCGGCGGGGCAGCCCAGGAGCTCGGGAGCTCCCCGGCCTCCGGCAGGTTCGGAGCAAATAGATCGGATGGCAGAATAATTGAACACTAAGGCAGAAAAAAGCCAAAGCAGTTTAGAGGAGGCTTAATTTCAGAATCACAAATCTTGCTTGTAAATGTTGAATTTAAAGCGCAGATAAAGTAGAATTTCCAAACTTTGATTAAGAAAAGCAGTTATGCAAATTCGCATAAGAGAAATCACTGAAGGGTTATTCAACGCAAAGATGCCAGGCAGAGCCTGAATACCAGATGGCGGGGAGCTGGGCTGCAAGTGTTGCTGTCACTACGTGCTGCAAGGTGACAGTTTTGATGGCTCTTCACCAAGGCCGCAGTTAAGCGGCAGAACTCCTCGCTGCAGAGCACTATCGATATTAAAAGAAGACACTGACAAGTTCATAGCAGGGGAAACTCCCAAGCATTACAAATTTTTAACACATCACCGTTGGCTCAGGAAATCCCCGAGCAGTAAGTTGTTTATTGAAAGAGTATTATAGTAAAGTGTCACCACCGCTCTGTACTGTGCCCCTACCTTTCCCCAGCTATACACTTCAAGCCACACAGTACTTTGGTCTAAGCCTGTAAAGATTTTATGTTTGCATAAAAAGTACAATCAGATTATAGATTTTATAGGTGAAGACTTTCAACCAGCAGATATTAAACCCTAACTTAAAATATTTTCTAGAGGTAAGAGCACTCCATGGGGACATATGACAACAGGAAAGCAAAAAAAAAAAAATCTTTCTAAAAATCTATATAAAAAAGTGACCTCAGCAGCTGTGCATATCAGCTTGGATCAACAGAGACATAGCGCTCCTGCAAAATTCTGCATTTTGATCCCCCCAACAGAAACATGAGATAATTAGAGGTACTACAACTACGTTAGAGTGAAATTTGGTTGAATATTGTTTGTGTATTTGATTGTAACTGACAAGTTACAAGTTTGGCTATTGGTCCATTCTCCTCCTTATCTGGGCACATAGTTGTATGTAAAATATGTACATGTAGGTGAACAGCAAAAACAATGTTTCCACATATAAATACAGTTGAACACAAACACTAAAGCTGATTATCACTAGTTTGTTTTAATCACATGCTTTTCAATGACTGAATTCACAAGGCACAGGTGAGTATCTAACACACCTCAAGAAATTCAGCATTTTCCTGCTTCCGTGGGAGCAAACCATTTAATAGTACTACATTAATGAATATGGTGTAGCAAAATCTTTAAAAAAGAAAAGAACAAAAATGGCTGCAAAAATTCACATTGATACATGTTTAAAAGCACTTTACCCACATAATATGAAAGGCTTATATAAACCTGTGTCTCAGACTTGTATTTGGTTGCATTTAACACACAGAAAATAGTATTGGTTAATGTTTCAGTAGAAGCCTAGGGAGGATCCTGGATGAGGCTGGCTCTATTGTTTACACTGCATAAGGGTTTTACTGTTGTGAGGAATTTCTTGCTCTTTCTTCTCAAACTACTTGTTTACTCTCCTGAAAACCTGCAAATAGTTATGTACTTTAACAGGGCAAATTGAAATATTATTATGTAACATAGTAAAATAAAATGTAAACAGATGAATTTTAATATTATACAATGCATTATTCTATGGCTCATTAAACTATATTCATTACCACGCTGGATCCATAGAAACAATTTTGTAGCTTTAACAATGTACCAGATGTCAGATTTTTGCTCTGTCAGATGCTTTTATTCTCTAGCCACTAGGAATTTACAGTCAAGCTTGCTTCAATAAACACATGGATCTGGGCACATCTATCAAATTTTCTGGTGAGGATTAGAATTAAATTTTGAAGTCAGGCTCCATCTCATTTTATAGAGAAGGTTCTCAAGGACCAAACTGGAAAAATCATGTGGGGAGAGGGAGGGTGTCACGGAGCTGCGTTGCCTCCCATGGCCCCGGCACAAGCCCATCTCCCCATTTGCTAATGAGAGCTGGAAACACTGATGAGGCACCATACAGGCACCTTGGACCTGGGAGTAAAAACTGGTTTGTGTTCACCATTCCTTACTCCCCGACCCATCACATGCTGCTGGCGAGTCCGATCGTCACCTCAACAGTCCTGGCCTTCGGCTGCTGGGGCTATTTAAGATCCTCTGCACAAACAATTGACCACAGAGAGTCCTGGGCTGTTTTTCATGGCAATTCTAATGATTTTAGGCTTTTTCCAGTCTCCACTGAAGTGCTCCCACGTCATCAATCTTAATAAAAAGCACTGGAGCTGATAACCTAGAACCTAAACGATTTAGGTTAGCTGCCAGATCTAATATTAGTCTCATTTTCCACTTACAAAATTTGAGCCTTGCGGCTAATGAACCACTTTTACTCCACTGTCCTGAAATCTCCTGTTTTCACACACTGGAAGGGGTGAGAGCAGCCTCCGGTTACATTAGCCTAAGTCCAAGGGAGCTTCTCTCTCTTCGACTGCAATTTTCTATGTTCAAAAGGTAAAATGTCATGTAGCTTTATGGCTTCATATATGTTTTAACAGTACAATATGGTTTTAGGCCTACCACTACTGCTGTTGTCTTACGGTTTCAAAGGAATGGGCGAACGCCAAGGACCTAACATCAGCTCAGAGCTACACAACATCTCAGGTTACCAAAAGCATATTGAAACAATTGCTAAAATTCAAAGCAAACTCAGCTGTGCATGTGTAAATCCAGCACAAAGCCAAACATGTGCACACCCTTTACTCTGGCTCTACTCTCAATTCAAAGAGTTTGCTCTAGCTTGAACCACTGTTTCAGGAAGAAATATAGGGCTTGCTGCTTGTTTGTTGTATTTCCAGACAATCTGAACATCTGCACTTCTTGCCAGACCTTTACATCCTTTTTAATTAAACCAATCCCCAAGATTTCAAGAGCCCCTCATGACCATTGTGGCAAGGCACTCTGCAGCCACAGACCTTGGCAGCTTTGTCAGTGGCGATGCTGGAAAACCCCATCTCCACCCATACACCTGCAAGACCAGATCCTGGCATGGCCAGCACAGCCCAGAGGTGGCAGCTGCTGGCTCTCTGATGCCCCGACAACATACAGGAACACAGGGTACAGCAAGCACACCCCAAGTTCAAGGACTACTGCAATGACAAGGATGGAGTTCCCCTGTTACACAGTTATCTTGAAATCAACTTTTTCAGGCTAAAATGAACTTATTTATTTACAAATATCCAAATCAGCCGTGAGAAAGGTGACTGAAACAAAACCACGCATAATTTACTTGTCTCAAAATCAAAAGATTGCTCTTTTGTTCCTTTATCTAACTACGTGGCTCAAATTGCTGGCACTTCTGCAACCTTCCATCCTCATACCACATTCAAAGAGGACCTGGACCTGGGCACCCTTGCTTCCCATAAGCCTCCAAACCCGATTAAACTAATGAATCCTTTCCAGACACATGCCAGCTCTTCCCTACTGACAACTGCTGACCTTTAACTTACACAGGAGACAGTTGAAACCTTCTTGTCACCAAGAGTATAACTTCTGGTCTGCCTCCTCCAACTTCAGCTTGTCTTTTGAGTATCACCTCCTGAAACGGTCATCTGCCTATTTAAACCCCACTTATCATGGCTCCAGTGTTTAGATAATCCATAAAGTATTCATAAAACATAAAATAAATTTTCTGATGATTTGGAATGCAACATAATCAGACAGTGTAAAATACTTCATTCAGACCTTTTTGCATATACAGAAAAATATAAATTTTGTATTTCAAGAAAGCAAAAGATCAATTTTCAGCTATACTGTACACCAGCTTCTGGAGGAGATTCAAATGGACACAGCTCTCACTGAGTTCTGAGGGGAACCTGATATAAGAGATGATGATCCGGGTTGACCCTTAGTCTTGATTTTGATGGAGAACGGTGAAGCACTCACATCCAGGAAAATACACACAAACTCAGGCCATTCTGATCAAATATCTTTCCTATTCCAATAGTGGATAAAGGAAAAAAAATAATTCAAAAAAGCCACAATGTAGTACCTTGTTTAGCATTTTTCATATGATCTTCCCATAACTATCTTTTCTCATTTTAGATTCTGAATTTTGGGGGGCAGAAAATAGCTCTGAAATTGTGCCTCCCTAAATGCTGATAGGCTCAGCACTCTACCTTGGGACAGAGAAAAAAATTAAGAAAAAAATACCTCTTTATCAGAGGATTCTCTGCTTTGCATCTACGTGGATATCAGAGCAGAGAATCCTCCCAAAGCACCACAACACTGAGAAAAGGTTTAGTTTCCCTTAAAGCATCTTCGTCTCAGTGCTAGAAAACTCCTCTGATCTTGCTGCAGCCACATCACAGACTGAAAAGCTGAAATACCTTCCCAGCTGAGGTGTGACTATTTGCATGCAGAGCTGTATTTACTGATGTTTTTACGGAGCATATCTACTTGCTTTGAAAGCAGTTATAATGAAAACCTTTTCTTCACCCCTGAAATTTTCATTGTTTTATCTTTTAGCAGACTGTTGAAGCAAACATTCAGGGCCATTAACCACTACCTCATTCTATTTTTGGAGACTGTTCAATGGTCTTTATCGATCCAGCAATGGACAATTATGATAGAAAAAGCTGTCAAAGAATTGTTGATGTTATTGATTACAGATGAAGCAGCCCATACAGGAAGGATATTTACCAGCTGAGCACTCTGAATAATAAACTTCACAGGTTAGTTTCTCTTATCTTATACATAGAGTACCTTGTTTATCACTTCTTTACACAGGGTCCATTGGTTCATATGACTATTTTTTACTTCTTTCTTCTTCACTTTTAGTCTGGCCAAGCCTGCCTGTTTCTATAGTTACTGATTGATTTCCCTCCTTATAAAACACAAAAGAAAGAAAATCTACACCTTTTTGGAGGAAAGAGGGGCAACCAGCTCATCTTCAGAGACACCAGGCAGTACCTTCTTCCAGAGCTCGAGCAGTGAGAGGCTTCTGCCCCAGGGCTACCCAACATGGGCAGCAACAGGCTGCATCGGCGTGGAGGCTCCCAGCTAACCCAAAAGCACAGCAGGAAGGTTGCTTAGTCCAACATCACTTGACCCAGGGACTCAATCTGAACATCTAGACCTTATACACTTTATTACATACTGCACACTCATGTGGCCTCTAGGTAATGCCACTTTCAGCCCAAGCTTCACCTCTGAGGTCTATGCCTTTCTAATATGGAGAATTACCTTATTCTAAAATTAACCCCTCTTATTTCTCTAGAGCTATTTAAATAATATAAATTCAAATAAGAAAGTCCTAATCCACCCCCATTCTGATGCACTTACCAACTTCCCTGAAAGAAAGTCAAATAAAGTATCAGGCATTAAGAGATTTTTTTCAAGACTTTGTCTGAAAAGGTTTGCAGATTTTCATCAGTACATATTTTGCAGTGATTGAATCACAGATATTTAAGTCAGGAGATGCATAAGATCCACTACATTTTTCTACATTGACTTCTGTGACCTGTATCAGAAAAGTTTTATCCAGTGATTCCTGCATGAAACCTAATAAAGCGGGAGCCATTCTAGTTCTTCGAAAGATTTACTCTAGACTAACTTTCGCAATGTAGAAAAATCAAGAGATAGAGAATCCCTCACATCTTTTTAAACCTCCTTTCCCTTATGCTTTCATCATGTTATGAACAAAGGTGTCTAGGGGGGAAGGAACGATCATAAATACTAGGAGCCTAAACATAACATTAAGCATATGAATCATATTGCCTCCCCACAATATAGATTGTGTCGGATGAGAACTATAGCACAGAATGAAGAAATAACATCACTAGCTGTTACACAGTGCTTTTTGTCAGTATTCAGAGTGTTTTATAATGGAAATGAATACCAAATATTCCTTGTCTGAGGTTATCCACCTATACATAATGATGGGCCATGGTTACCCCATAGTTACCCATACTCAAAGAAGAAAGCTGTGAATAAAATGCTAGCAGCCCCTTGAGTCCCAGTATAGAGAATCCACCTAGTTTTGCCCGAGAAAGTTCTTCTTTAGATGTATTAATGTTCAGTAATCCCAGCTCCCAGGGTGGTACCTGCCCTCCCAGTGCATCAAGGCAACAGCAACCCCTCAAAAGCAGCTAACCCAGTGTTGTCTGGAGCACTGCAATGGTTCCTTTTTTGCCACTGAAACAGAATTATAATCCTGCATCATTTTAGCCTTTAATTAAAATCACAGTTCTGACTAATGCTCTAACCTGTTTTGTAAGAATAGGTTAAATAAACAAACAATGTTGACTTATGCAATTTGTCTTATCTTATTGTTCATTAAGTGTTTTTGGTCTTGCTCATTGTACTGCTTTGTGATTAATCGCAGCTCCATTAAAGACGTTCATTCCTGCAGCGCCACAAAATTCCAATGCCAGCATATAAAATCCTCTAACTGAAGATGTAAAGCATTACCTTTCAGTGGTAACTGATGGCAAAGACAATTGCATCAAAGAAGTTTAATGGAAAATTAACTTACAAAAAAATTCTGTATTGCAACTCAGATAAAATGTGTTAAAATAGCTTGTGGTAAGTAACCTGTGCAAAATATTTCTCTAATCAAAATATTCAAAGTAGTTTTTACAAATCTGGCTATCGGATGTTTTCATGTACATTCTTACACAAAAGAAATAAGCAGAATACCCAAAGTAACAACACTCCTTTCAAACTCCGTTCTGTTATACATGGAAAAAAACAAAGGAACAAGGTCTCAATATCTGTCTCCGACAGGATCCTTTTCTGCTTGTTTAAGTTTATGCTCTAAGTATTCAGGCAGTACTAAAAGTAAAGTTAATGCTATGCCTAACCCAGTGTGTGCAGCCAGTGTGGCCCCAAACTGCACGCTCATGCCAGCACAGACAAATCCAACATGTGCAAACATCTGGAAGAAGATGGCAAGAGTAAAACAATTCATCACAGCCTGAAGATTTCTCCTGCAGCTACTTTCAACTGTAGCAACAAACAATATTGACATACCCAGCAATAGAAACACAAAACCCATAAAACTTGCCTTGTATACAAGCATCCAACTTGAGGACGGATTCAGGTGATGAGTCTCAAGTGCTTAGCACTCTATGTGCTCAGGGTGATATAGGTCTTTGGGTTTCCTGAGGCAAAACACCCGCAAGCTCATCCAACAAGTTCTGGATCATTGCATTTCACTAAGGTACTAAATACTATGTGTATAACCCTAACAACCTCTACTCTTAGCACTAAATGACTGCTTCTGATTTCTATTCAGAACGTTCAGAACGTGAGTCTCAAGTTCACTAAATTGTTAGACCTACATACAACCTTTTTTGAGATCATTTTTATATTGAAGCAGAAATAACACAGAAACATTACCTAAATTACCATCAAATAATACAGGAATAAGGAACCTGCATTCAAAATTACTACTTGGTTGAAATAATGCAGAACTCTCAATCATGAATTTTCAAAAAAAAAAAATTGTTTCAATCACACATTGCCCTTGAAAATTGTACTTGCTTTTAATAGATTAACATGTAGTTTCCATGACCCCAAATGAAGTTTAATTTTCATAATTCACAAATGATGAAAGCCTTGTAAAACCACTAGAGAGGAGAAAACTAATTTGCATGCTATTGCAACTTAACATCATTTAATATCCCATACATTTCTGGCAGAGATGCTTTGAACAGTTTGTAAATAATGTTGATATGTCAGCATCAAAACACGCTCAAGGGGAAATTGTATTACCTCTTCACTGATCAGTGATCAATAATATTAAATATATCAAGAAGATTATGAAAATAAAAGTTGACATTAACTGCATTTTCCCAAACACTCAGGGCCCAATTCCGCCCTTTGTTACTCAGTTAGCTCAGGAATTTGTCAGCTCTCCAAAGTATATCCTCTCCCCAACTGCTTATTTTCAATGAAGTGCTTGCCCTGCGTAGTCTGAATGCTTGCTTTGTAGGCTGAATCTTAATCACAGAATGGTTGAGGTTGGCAGGAACCTCTGCAGTTCATCTAGTCCACCCCCCCCCCACCCCCCCCCAATCAAGCAGGGTCACCTACAGCAAGTTGCCAAGGACCCTGTACAGACAGCTTTTGAACATCCCCAAGGAAGGAGACTCCACAACCTCTCTGGGCAACCTGTTCCAGTGCTCAGTCACCCTCACAGTAAAGAAGCTTTTCCTCATGTTCAGACAGAACTTCCTATGCTTCCTTTTGTGCCCTGTCCTATTGCAGGGCACCACCAAGTAGAGTCTCACCCCATCCTTGCCACACCCTCCCTTCAGATACTTACACATGTTGATAAGATCCCTCCTCAGTCTTCTTTTCTCCAAACTGAGCAAGCCCAGCTCTCTCAGTCTTTCCTCATATGAGAGATGCTCCAGTCCCTTAATCATCTTAGTAGCCTCTGCTGGACTCTCTGCAGTACCTCCATGTCTCTCTTGTATAGGGGAGCCCAGAACTGGCCACAGCACTCCAGATGTGACCTCACCAGGGCTGAGTAGAGGCAAAGGAACACCTTGCTCAACCTGCTGCAAGGCTCTGCTCTTCCTAATGCAGCCCAGGATACCACTGGCCTTCTTGGCCACAAGGACACATTGCTGTATCACAGTCAACTTGTTGTCTACAAGAACCTCCAGGTCCTTCTCTGCAGAGCTGCTTTTCAGTAGGTCAGCTCCAGCCCCACAGAGAGGGCCCAGGTACTCCCTGCAGCCTGAGACCTGCAGGCCTGCATCCACTGTCAGAAGGTCTGTCTAGGTGAAAACCTCCAACATTGCAGACACAGGGATTCTGACGGCTGCTGGAGAATGAGTTCTGCAGCGCGTTGTAACCACATTGAGGAAGCATATACTACTATGACTGGAGACAAAGCAGCCTTCTTGTGCCCTTCTACATAAACTTCCACATCTGTTTGCAGCCTCTGGGAGGTGGCACTCTGGATCTGGCTCTTATATAGCTTCTCCCTAGCACTGACTAACAGGGTGCTCCACCCACCCTAATCAAGGGTCAGCTGGAACAAAGGCCCCAACCCCCTCTGATCAGGGGCAACTGATCAGAGCTCGTTAGCAGCGGCTACACCTAGCTAGAGCTTTCCAGGAGAAGTTAAGGCCTCCTGTAGCTGTCCTTGCCTAGCTCTCCTTACCTGTCCACAGCAAGCACCTTCTAGCTCCTCAGAGAGTCCCCAGAAAGCTCCCTCAACTTCCAACAAGGTTCTTAATCTAAATTTCTTATGTAGTTACAGTTTTGGATAGCACCCAAGAGGCAGGTATCACACAGTCCATCTCCAGTTACCCTCTACTGCGCATTTTTTTCCTATATATAGCTCCTGAAAAGCATCAGATCCTGGATTCAAATTCCGATGCATTGATAAGGCCAACAGTACTGAGTAATGTTTTGGGAATATGCTCTCTCCAACCCAAAGGATGGAAGATCAGTCACATTCAGTCAAGATCAGCCACATCCGTAAGGGGAATAAGCAGACTGGACTAAAGGCACACACAAGCAACTTGTAACAGTTTTAATTTTATTTGAAGAAAGGAAAAAAAAAAGTTGTTTTAGTATTTTTCCAGTAATTTGAGTAGCTGTGATTCATGAGGTGAGAGAAATTGGGAGTAGGTGGTCCCAGATAGTTGGAATATTCCCAATTTCTCTGAACCAGTGCTAAAGAAGTCTAATATTTCTCAGGGCATTTGAGAACATTTTGTCTTCTGATGGTGTGTGAATGGGGTACTGACTCCAGCCAAACTCTTTGACCATCAGAAACGCAATGCACATTTGTTTATTCTTTCTGAGGAATTAAAAAGAAAAAAGAAAAACAAAAAAAAAAAGATGGTGGTATGCAGCATATAGAAGAAAGGCTTGCTTTTATATCCAGTCTGTTTGGATGCAAGATGCAGCACCCATCTCACTAGGAACCCTAATTTCATCAATGGGAATTTTATACCTACTAAGATCAAACACCTAACTTAATGACTCCTAAATGTGTCTTGTTCTGCTTTTGACCTTTAGCATGCAAATGAATTAGTTTAATGCCCAGGGGAAAAGGAAAAACAAGGCCAAATTATTCCTAAAATATAGAAGTCGCACTTGGGAACTTAAAGCCACTTACACTGTGAATTCTGATAGCGTCAAAGCACCCTCACATGCAGTCAATCTCCTGCCTATCCATTCATCTGGCTATGAGGCTATAAAGAAAGAATAGAAAGAGGCTGTTTGTTTTTGCCACGCTCTGCTACCTGCCAGCTAGTCCCAGGCCCTTCGAAGGGCTCTGGGATTGACTAAGAGTGATGTTCCCAGCCTGCGACGTGATGCTGGACACAGTCCCAAAAGCCTAGCTCACCTCCCCATGCTATCCGCACCCAGAGCTGGTTACCAAGCCTCTCATCATAGAAATTCAACCTTATTCATTCCCAAGTCACTTTTGGATTATGTAAGCTGATTTTTTTTCCACAAACTCGTATAACACTTGCACTAGTTCCTAATGCAAACCACAGCCTCTCATTTGGAAATATTAGCTAACACTATTTCTCAATGATAGACACGTAGAAGGAAGTTTCAAAGGCTACGAGAAAACAAAATTAGAATAAGCTGAATATTAGCCAGAAATCTTATCCAAGTGACTCTCTCTGCTGTATAAACAGTCTCGCCAGACTTTCAAAGATGCTTCTTCTTCTATATTACCAATTTATCTGACTGTTCCTAACTCATTTTAATACCCTGTAACATTTACTGAAATAATGCTACACAATTTCTAATGCAAACTGTTTGCTTATTAATGCATATGCACACCCCTAAAGGAAAAATACTCAAACCACACAACTGAATTACATAAACTTTCTGAAATGTATCTACACATGCATGCCTTGTGAATAAATGCTATATAAAGCATCTGTTCAAGAAAAATAGGTGAAAGAACAAGTGTTACATACAATTTGTTCTCATCTGAGAGGATTAGAAATGGAATCGCTAAACATACACGAGACCTGTGAATGGTGAAAGGCTGAAAGTAAGGGACCACAGGAAAGCGCCAAACGAAGCTCTACTTTGTTCCTTTCCATTTATCCAGACCACCCAGTGGACATAAAACAAAGGCATGAATGTTCGCTTGGTTCCAATTTACATAAAAGTATCTGTTATACTTCTTTGAAGTTAGCTTGTTTATCTAGTATTTTTACAATAGTGTAACAGAAGCATTAACAAAAGCTTTGCATTAGCTCAACCTCATGCCAAAAAGGCTCTAACTAGGATTATAAAATAATTTTCAGAGTTCAAAACTGACAAGGTCTCATGCTAAGTTCCCATTTTTCATCTCAGCTCTCATGCAGGGGGAAACATCTTGTCTTCCTCTTTCTAAGATGTGCTACACTAGTATATATTTGAACTTTTAGAAACATTTTAATTGATCTATGCTTCATAAAACAATACTCTCTCTTGTTTAATTTTGCTCTTTTGCTAGTTTAAACCCTGTAGACTGTCTCATTGACTTGTTCAGAAGTCTTTCTCCTTCATTCCTGCTTTGGAACTTTTAAAAGCCATACAACACTAATTGGCACCAAAAAAAAGGGTAATATTGCCTTTTGTGAGGAGCAGAATTAGGACTTCACTAATGAGATTAAACAGAGGATTGCGACATGTCAGAGGTATGAAAAATGAAATTAAATACATTTTGGGAAAATCCAAGTACAGTATGAAGAGTCAGCAAAAATGTAGAGAGTCAAAGTGAGCAGAAAATCATCTGAATAACTAGAAATAGTCTAGGACTTTTTTGGAGCGATATAAGAATTACTCCCATATCTTACATACAGAGTTAACCTGGGGGATACTATGAAAGTTGATTTTTGGACTTCTGACAGAGAAAGAAAAATACAAATTAACTGTAAAAATCCTATTCTACTTCAACAGTTCATAGATTTCCTTCCAGTATTTGCAGCCAAAATTCTTTCTTTATGCCACTAAATTAGCTTTAAGATAAATGACTAGTACAGCTGGTTAAAAACCTTCTCATTCCAAGCCTTTGTTCGAATTTCTAGCACTGATGATTAGGTTAAGAATCACAACATTAGTGAGCAAGTTTCAAGATTTCAAAGCCTCAGGCAGCCAGAGAGATCAGTTTTTCTCTGCTGCTAAAATCATTGAATTAGAAAATATAATAGGCTGGTATATAGTCGGGTGCCATTAGTCTCCATCAGCAGCTGCTAGACTATCAGCTCAGAGATCTGCATGCATTTTTGGACATCTGCAGTGTTGCAGCATCTCTCTACCACCTGCAGGGGATATAAACCCCGAAGAATAGACCCCAGGCAGGTGGAATTACACATTGCATTAGTTGGCAGTGAAAAGCTGTCTCAGAAAGTGATATCCTGTCAGGGATTTGAGATTTGTCACACTAAACGTACAGCAGATGTAATTAGAGTATGGGCAGTCTAGAACTGGTGTAATTTCCTGCTATTTTACGTGTCAGCCCATCTGGGTGAACCTCAGGTCCCTATTAAAGTAAGTGTCTGTACATTTAAATCTCAAATTCAGTTAATCATAAAGATTGTTATTCATTTTGATATAAAAGAAAAGTACTCGGTAAGAAAGAGCAAGCCTTTTTCTTCTATATGATGTGAGCTCTTCAGAGATTCAAGTATGCCATTTTAATACTAATACTTGATATACGCATTTATCATTAGGAAGTGAAAGTTTCTGCCCCCTCCTTCTAAGCATTAAGAACTACCTACTGTGCAGGGCTGTGCCAGAGAGGAATATAAAACTGCATCCTTATCCCTGCTCCTCTGGTGCAGAGAGAGAAATGTGCAGGGCTGGTGTATCCACATCAGAAGATACATGGTACCTAGGGGCGAGCAGGCATGTGATATGAGCAGAACCTTGATGCTGGTTAAAGACAGCGTAACAAAACATCTTCACTGGTTTGAGCCAACTGCTGAGCCTGCAGAACAGAGCTGGCAGAAGAGAAGAACTTACGCATCCGAGACGCTCCGACAGCCAAGCACGCCAGGCAGCCGCGGCCGTGCACCGCTGGCCTTCACCAGCCTGGGCTCTGGTCACAGCAGCACTGAACAGAACAATGCACTCATCTGCCAAACACCCTGATTTCAGCATTTTTCCAGCTGTTCCTCAGAATAAATCCAGGATCTCTTCTCTCTGTCTGCAGAGCCCCAGCTGGTTGTCACCCCCCTCAGAGAGAAGCACCCAAAGAAATCTCCACCCATGCATCAGCCAAGTGCCCAAGGCACAAGGCTACTGCCATGTGGATGATAGCATCTCTAAATTTTACTATAAAAAGTCTGTTCGGCGTCTGAGGGAACAGAAATTGTGCCATAGCTATTATGTTTGGTCAAAGGTCTATCTTGACAGCAGGTATTTTCTGACAAAAGGGGCACTGTTTTCCGTCATGAAAGTATTTTCATTTGGAGGCAATGAATAAGCAACTAAAGGGAATCCAGACTTGAGTTTTGCTGAGTAGCACAGAAGCACATATGGCCAGACAGTGCTCAGCACTCCTACTACCCCTACGTACCTGTCAAACAAATCTCTCTCCAATAAAAGCCAGTGTAGCCGGTATGGTCTATGGTCTTCAGAGGCAGCCCAAAAGCCTGTTGTTTGTTCCAAATAAATAAGATATCTAGGTCCTATTTCTGAAGGATATATCCTCCTCCTCATTTTACACAATGTTCTTGTGCTGTAAAACTGCTAAAAGTCCAAGAACTTGATCTGTAATATGATGTTACATCTGGATTCAATTTCTTTATTTTTTTTAAACAATGTAGCTTGATATATCTTTTAACTAAACATCTTTATTGATTCTACAAAAGGAATCACTCTTTTCTCCTTTTGAATAAATAGGTTTTTTTTATACATTGCAGTATAATGTAAGGTAAGTTGTTGGCTGGTTGGCTACATTTGTAATTTCACAGAAAATCTAGCAAATCCTAATCCTGAAGCTAGACAAAGCCTTGATCACTGCAGATGTCACTCCTGAATAACACAGGATGAGAATACAATTAGGTATTTGTCCTGCACATTAAAAAGAGAGCTAAGAAGGCAAGATATCAGTGATTAGTTAACAGAAATATTACGAAAATATATTAGTCACTTCTAATCTCTTTCTCAGTTTACCACAATACAGAAAAACAGACTCTTTTAAGGTTAACATGCTACTCTAGCCAGGAATAGGTTTATTCACAGTTGCATCTCTTTTCCAAACAATTACTCCAACAGCAGTGATAAAAACTGAAAGTAATCTCAAACATCTACTCAGTAATCACAAAAAATGGAATAGAATAAGCCTTTTTCTGTATATACCTGAGCACTACATAGAATTTTAAAGTACAATAAGTGTTTGTCTATTTTAGCTGCATCAAAAAAAATTACAGGAGCTGCCATTCATTTCAGTATGTGGAATATATAGTCCTAATAAGACTCTTGCAAGTTAAGAAATAATTGAAAGGAAAATGAAGTATTAGTCATCTTTTTGAGTAAGTATTGAAGAAAAAGGTCTTCATGATAAGTGACATCACAGGAATACGTATCTAATATCAAAGCCACACAAATCCAGATCGATGGTACTGGGGCAAATACATTGTTAATGTAATTCCACTGAAGTCACCATGGAGAGGTGACTGAGGCACTTAAACCTCAGTGTTTTACAGGCATGGAGGTATTTATTAATTTTTTTTCTTGCTTTTTCATAGATACACAAAATGTTTTTGAAATTACTTCCTTTCAGTAGTCCGCAGTTAGCTCACAACCATTAATATTTTAAAAGTCAGCATCACACTGTGGCTTTGAGATTTCTGTATTCTTGGAACTGCATTAATATCAAGGTGAATGCATGAGCAATTCTGAGCCATTTTTGGCTTAGGGATCTGTGAGGAATTAAAAATAATGACAAGACAGCAGTGAAATTAAATGATTTTTTGGCACAAGTTTTTATCGTAAGGGATAATGAGTAAATTTCTATTGCAAGGGCACTTTTCATAAGAATTCACAGCATGGCCTGAACAGAGATTGAACACTTTACAAAGGAAATAATGGAGCAACCTGAGAAATGCAAGTGCAGTGACTCGCCACCATATGGTTCTCATTCCAATGTTCTGGAAGAAGTGAGCCATGCAATAGCAGAGATCCTGAACAGTTATTTAATGAACTTAAAAATAGCAGCACTTCTTGAGTTTAGAGCCCCTCTTGCTTTACCTGTGCTTTTTCAGTGGAGCCAAGAGAGATTTCAGAAAATAAAGAGCCAGGAGATAACCTTAGCCTGAAAGAAGCTGCCTGAGAGTCTAATTAAGCACAAAATAGTGCAAGTACATCCTCATTAGCTCAAATTAGAGCAACTTCTTCAAGATACAACAATGCCTCTGCAACCAATTAGGTGTATTTGAGTAAAGTTAAGAACAGTAGATAAATACAACCAAATGGCTCAATATGAAGCCTGCTTTCTTAGCGTGTGCCTCATCATCCAGCTTGTGGACTAGGAGCGTTATCAACAAAACCACCAGGACAAACGCTACCACTTTAGGAAGCGAGAGATAAGTCTGATCTCAAGCAGTGAACAGAACAATGAAAACAGCAGTTCTACATTGTTAATTTGCACATTCAAATTCTTTTAAAATCTATTTCAATAACTCCCTCCCCATCAGGTGCAGAGCTTTTTTGCTTTGTTTCTGCATCAAGCATTAGCCATGGCAGAAGTAGGATGTGTGGTTCAAAAACAAACCTGTCACTGCTATCTGCTTCTGGAAGAATATCCCAGTTTGGTGCATCAGCATAAATGCAGTGGGTTTTCCTGCAGATAATGGAACAACTCTTCCTTACCTCTCACAGTATCATTCATCCCCTTCCTATATTTCTTAGGGTGTAGAGCTTCAGCTCACATCAGCTGTGCAGCTATGTACATCTGCGTAGATTAATCTCTCTTCTACCTCCTCTGGCACTAACTCGTTTCCTGCAGAGAGACTTCACTCTATTCACAGCTCACCCAGTCCCCACCACACAGCTCAGCTTGCCTTAAAAGAAAGTGATAAATATATACATATATTTAAATTACTTATGATTTTGATATACTGTGGAAGTCTCCCTCCATACTTCCACAATCCTTGTGGGTCATGCCATCAGCTTATTAGTAAAATATTTTAATCACAGGAGAAATCTCAGAGACATCTCTTCCTTAAACGTTTATTCTGCTAAATTAAGCTGTGAGAAGGGGAGAGGCAGGGTAGGAGGTACAGCTTTGCTGCTGAAAAATTAGTGAGTATTTGATTTAATGTAGTCTTCCAAAGGAAGTATGGAATAAGTAATTCTGCCTTTACTTTCCATGATTTAGAGTGTTTGTAGAGCTACTCAGGTACACCTGCGACACTCACAGAGGGCTACTCGTCCCTTTCTGGACTACAGGACCTGTTGGAAACTGTGATGATGATGTGATCTGGGTTCAGGTCTCCCCCAGCAATAAGCATAAAGATATTTAATCTTTCAGAGGACAGAAATGAGTTATTCCTTTTTTTCTTCCTTCCCCAAAAGATTTCAAATATTGTGCTTTGATCTTGATACTGGAATAGCTTTTTTTTTTTTTTTTAATAACTCAAAGTTGCAAGTCATAGAAAAAAAACCTCTTCTGAACTACTTAATTAGTCCTGTATTCCAGCAGATGGAATAAAAAGAATGGTATTAAACTAATGGAGACAGATATGCTCCTGCTTGTTTTTATTCAAATTCCAGGAAAAAGTAAAAGGTCTTAGGTCTTTTTATGAAAAGTGTACTAAAATACTAGAAGATGGGAAAAGAGATACTATAAAATAACACATGAAAAGTTACGATAAGGAGAAAGTGAAAAAATCATAAAAAGATATTCATTACAGCAGTTGTAAAAGGCTATGGTAGGTGTATGGTTCAGGCTGTGTTAAACAAAAGTATTTAGATCAATGAAGAGGTTTTTACACATTGTGTTGTTTATTAAAAGTCTTTGTACTTTGCACAGGTTGAGTTACAAGAATATGTACAATGAAAGGCTATTTAACTGCTTGACAGCAGTTCTGCAGTGCTTTTAATAATGCTCTTTGGAAACTTCAAATAGCACTACATTTGTGGAGAAAAAAAACGGCTCTGCTAATTTTGTCCTACCCTTTTTTCAATATCCTATTACCTCTTTTGTCTGAGTGTAACTCATACCAACCTGAAAGACACAAGTCTACTCTGCTGCTCTACTAGTGACTGAATAGAAATGAGCGCTTTTACCTCCAGACATTTGGTTGTATATAGCCACTAAAAGCTTGTATTGATCCACTTTTGATGTGCTGGAGTGTTTTTATCTGATCTTAGACCACTATGTTCAAAGTGCATGTTTGCACTTCTTGGCTGGCAGCATAATATAATGAAGTAAAAGGGTAAACAAACATTTGTAATGCTAGAACATAAGAGAATAAAACCACTACAGCAGTCGTCTGCAATACTGCAATCAAGTCTGATCCGCCTTGACTTGCATCTTTTACACATTTTGTAGATATAAGTAATGTCTGGAATACAGTCTCAAATACTGACTACTTCAGAGGCAGAATTGTCCTTAGGAGGGAAATCAAAGAACATATATACTTGAAGGATTGATGAGATTGGTTGGGATAAAATTACAGTCTCAGGAGAGAAATCCTAGCCCTACAGAAGCCAATGGAAACTCCTACCACTTTTGTTAAGTTAATGTGAAAATACTTCCATTCCAAAAGCATGAACAGCAGCAGCAAAGTAGCATACCTTTGTCTGAAAGGACCCAACTTCTCCGTAAAAGTAGTCATTCGGGAGAAATATTCAGCATATAAATATGTTGCCTTTCATTGCAATTTTGAAGGTTATACAATCTAATTCAAACATAACATTAAAATCCTCTCAAAAGAGCACAACAATCACTCAACTGTGTCTATAGCCAACAGCAGCAAAGAGAGAGATTGGTATGTTGAAAGCATTACAGGAAACTTCTCTGTTAACTAGCATTTGACCTATTGCTGTTCATTCTGGAAACAGAATTGCTATTTGAAACTGAAAAAATCTTGTAGTCTAGAAATAATTTCCCAATCAATAAAGCAATCGAGCTTCTGCCTAAATCTAAGACCATAAATAACCCCATTACTTTGCCACCCACCCTCACTTTCTTGTTCTCAGCCACCATCCACTCCTCCACCACCACTGCAACAACGTGAAGACCTCCAATGGAACTAATGAAGCAGCTGGGCCCCAGGGCTGCCAGGGAGCATGCCCAGGGCCAGGACTGGCAGGGCAATCCTCATGTGCCCCGTGACACCGTGGGAGCCGCGCAGAGCACACTGCGACACCCCAGGCCTCAGAGCCGCGGCCTCGGTGCGGACCCAGCGGGGCTTGCAGCTCGCGCTCCCGCACTCCCACGTCCAGCGCTTCCCTTTCCACAGGCAGGAGAAGACAAGAGGAGCTTGCGGTCAGCACTGGGAAGCAGCAATGTCTGGCCACGCTCTCCTTCCCCTGCTCACCAGGTAACAGGGCTAAAAGGAAAATTCAGTGGCATTCCTCGAGCTCTACTGCTTAACTCCCCCGTACCACCTACTATGCAACCTTCACTAGGAATTAACATTGAATTCAAAGCATTACCACATAAGAACAGATGTAAAACACCACATAACAAAAGATTCCATATAACGAGTCTTGTGTCTAACAACACCCAACCATGTCCATGACTTCTGTAATAGCTGGCTTGGGGATTTCCAACAGGGGCATTAAAGCAAAAATTTACAATGGCCCAAGCAGTTATAAGAAATAACAGGTTACAGTAAAGCTTATACAGTACATGCTTAAAATGGCACAGCTGCTCCAAAGCCTCTGCATTACCCACCAGCGCCGACTGCTTCAACGGTCACACTTTCCCAGCCTAAAAACAGACGCATTCATTACTGTTCACCTTCAGTTGACAGAATGACAGGCTGTTTGGGGTTTTTTTGTTTGTTTTCTTAAAGATAAAAAAGCATAAATCAATGTCCCCAAAAGAGTCATTTCGCCCACTAAATATAATGGACAATAGCTAGGGGTCCACAGCCGGTAGAGAGGCCCGCTGTGAACTTCACTGAGATTTTAGCAGCTTTATTAAAAAGAGCAGTTAATTTACTGAATCAAATACACATGGAGAAGTTTGTCAAAATATTTCATTTTCATTGTAAAAATATTCTTTAAAAGGTTATATTTTTTTTGAAATTTTCAATGTTTTAGTTTGACTCCTTGTTTCAAAAACAAGGTATAATGCAGTCAAAATAACAGTAACAAAAGGTCAAAATTTAAGATAATGCTTTCACAGAGCTAATTCATCCCTTTCCAAATTTCTTATTCAAAATTGAGGGTTTGGATTTTTATCTCTTTCTTTCAAGCTTTCCCACCGGCTAGGAAAGAAATTCTGCTAAAGAGCAGAAGGGCAGAGATCAAAGAAGAATTCGAATCAAAGCAAATGAGTCATTTAAATCTCAGATATCATTGGAAAAAATTCACTATTCCAATTCTTTACAAAGTACATTCTTTTAAGAATGGAGAACCTGCAAATGACTGACTATAATCCATAACAAAGTTTTAGAATTTGACCTAAGTTAAAACCTTCTTCATAAAATAGAGCTAACATGGAAACAGGAAAAAGCAGATTCATAAGCTGGTCAGTCCTCTTTGACTTAGAAAGAGTGAGAATTAAGAAAACTGCTGAGATATTTTGGTAAATACATGATAGATTTCCCCCCACACACAAGAGAATAATTTAATATTGTTCGGGAATAATATGCCAGTTGTGATATTTTCACAGCTCAGTGTAATATGACAAGTAATGTGACCTATATAACATTAACTAGTCATCTTAATAGTCATCTTAGTTATTAAAATGAATATTACGAGTGTTAAACTAATGGCCCTTATAATTCATAAAAAAATAATTGTTTGTTTCAATCCTGACTGATCCTCAAAGAACATGAATCAACGTATATCATATTAGGATTTTGGTAAGCATTTTCCTTCTGCAAATAATAAATCATTGATGGAATAAATAAGAAATAGGTGTCTGAAGACCAAACTGGGGGCACTGACAAAGCAGCTGCAGGCACATCCTTCCCCAGACAGCGCCTGTCGCTGGCAATGCCAGCGGAGGCAGCAGCAGCTGCTTGCTGTATGAGGAGTGACAAAAGCAGACAGCAGTCGGTGACCAGAAGGGAACCTGTCGATTAGGGCAAGAAATACTGCACAGAGGGGTTAGCAAAAGCACATACATGCCAAAAGCTGAGACAGTGTCAGAACAACGTGTTTATTTAAAGCATAAACGTGAGTCTGAGGAACAGGCTTTTAATGTGTAATGTGGTGAAATGTTCTTTCTGGCCAGGATCCTCAACAACCTACCCACCATTGCAAGACTGACGGTATTTCTAGTGTTAAATGTGACCTGCCACTGGAGAAGTATAGTAAGGAAAATCTTGGCAGTTAAGAACCACAGTGACTGATGGGAGCAACGGCATGCCAAAGACTGACCATGGCTTTGTATTCAGAAACTAAAATGGGAGGATCAAGGTCAGAGCAAGTACAGAGTGAGATTACAAAAAATGAAAATGCGTTATTTGAATGAAGGAAGCTTGACTGTAATAAAAGGGTATCTATAATCACACAAAATAAGTCATTTCAAAGAAAAATAAGTGTTTGACGAAGCCTAGTTCTGGTCTATGCAGGAAGCAGGTGTGTACACAGGCCCGCTCTGCGCGGGGCCAGCATGGCAGCGGGGCGGCTGACTGGGCTTTGCAAGGTTAACCTCAGTTGAAAAACCTGCTCTCTGCTGAAAACAACTCGCCACCCTTCCCCTTGGGGCACAATATATTGCTCAAGGACTCCTAAACATAACATATCCCAACAGCTTTAAAAAGCAGACTGGAATGAAAGAAGACATGGCCAAAATTTAAGGACAGATATTTGAGATTCAGTGACAGTGATTACTGCCATTTCCTGATCACCCTCATTTCTCAGACAGATGTTTCATTGTATTGCTGAAAGAATGAACCCTTCCAAATTCAAGACAAAATGAAATCCAGAGTAATATATACTTCAAGAAAACAAAATTGAGGTTAGAAGCAATGTTAATCTTGAAAGTTTATAGAAAATACTAAGGGAAGACTTGTGAATCATTAGGAAAGCATTTTTAGCTGAAAAAAATACTATTGGTTTCCTAGCCTAACTCCTGTAATACATTGTACTGGAATTTATTTCATGTAGCATTATGCAAAAGTTCACTTTCAATTTGGAAAAAGTCTACTGGTGCTTTTCCCAATCTCTCTTATACTATCCAAGCCTTTTTTTTTTTTTTTTAATACATTGTTTCAAATATCCACAGGTAAAATATTATTTGTGTAATTAAAATAATCATGTTTACCTGTGCGAGCTAAGTGTTAAGCTCATCATACCTTGATCTTAAATTTATTTTAAATGTGAAGAGGAATATAATCAGTATTTCAAAACTGGTGAGTCAAATAACAAGTATTGAAATAAATGGCAGGGGGGTTGCAGGCTCAGGTACCCAGTACTTGGTTGTTTCACCTAGGACAGTAAAAGTCTTATACCTAGATGGGAATATATTTACTTCTGTGTGTAGTGACTACACATTCACAGATTTCTTGCAGATCTGCATGCAGATGACCCCTGCTGTCAGCCTGCAAAGGCAGGCTCCCACTGGATCTTCAGGCCACATATGTCTTCTGCAAATGATCATTAGAAAATTATGGTTAAGATTTTTAGAGGAGCCTGAGGTGGTCTGGCAACAAAGCTGCACCAAAATCTGCCAAGAAGTGCTCAGTTTATTTGCTAATGATCCTAAGAACATGATTAGGTGGAATTCATGATCAAAGATTAGCTAAAGATGACAATGTTTCATTTAAGAACAAAAACAAAACCACACTTTACTGCTTAAGGGACAAAAGTAATTTGATCCTGTCTTTTTATAACAAAGTATCAAGAAATTAAGATGAATGGAAAAATGCAAGATATTCTTATGGCCAGATATAAGCAAAAAGCTAATGCTGTACAGTGGCTATTTGCCATTTGACAGGAAATTGAGAAACAGCCCAGTCTCAGATTCGTGGGTCAATTCCAACTAGTCACAACTCCTTTTTATGACTTTAAAGAAGTTCTTTGTAATGAGTGACAAAGCCACTACAGGCTCATTATTTTCACTGTAGTAGAGAATGGATATTAAAATTTATGACTAAAATAAAATTGTCCCCAGGCCATAGATCTTACATGTAATAGGTACTCATTCGCTAGGTTCTTCTTATATTGATGAATACAGAAAGTACAGGTTAGGCTAAATTATAACCATATAAATACAGTGAGATGGCTCAGATGGCATATAAAATATAACACTACACTATTCTTTTATTACTAGAACAGAGCACACACATTTCTCTATGTACATTTTTTCTTTCTTCTTTTTCGGTCTCTATAGTATCAATTAATCCAATTTTAAAAAAATCAGTAGTGATGCTTGCAGCTGGAACAATGTTATTAATTACAACATTTTTTAAATTGATATCCTGTTTGTATTTTAGAGTCATAATTTTTGACATCAGCACTATTAATAAAAGACCCATGTATTCTAAATATATTCAATTCATACATTCTATCTTGTAAAAAAAATCTCAGGACTAAATTTGCATTTCACAGCTCAAAACTTTACTTTGTTAGTTTTACCAAAGACATTTCAAAAAAGAAATGAGTAAAAATGTTTGTCTCAAAAATAATCAAAAATTCATTCAAATAGCTAGCAGCTTATGAGACAAGCAAAACTCTGTATCCATCAAAAAAGGCAAACAATTTCAACCTTCCCCAAAGAAATCTAGAGCAGGTAGTTCTTTTTAGTTTCTTTTCTAAATTTCCTCTTAGCATTTTTACATAAAACTGCTTTACAGCTCCTGTCACATTCTTCACTGCAGGTAAGACTTTACAAGAAAAAGCTAAGTCCTGCTTTTTTTTTTTTTTATCCTTAAAACAGGGTATATGACAACTATAAAGTTTTAGTTTTAAACAAAATGGCAGGCAGATAAAGGAACACAGCTGCTGCCCAACCAGTTGCAAACTATCCGTTTTCTTTCCTGAAGACCCACACTTAAGATACCCGTTGCCACTTTGAAATTTAAAAAAATTAAGAGGGAACCCATTAACGCAGCCAATTCCCCATCTTTCACCCAACTAGCGCTAGACTGGAAGCTTCCTTCTACCCTGCAGGTAACTGCTCCCTGTTCTTCCAAAAGGCCAGAAAATTTTTGAGTATTTTAGTTCAAAAAAACAGAAACAGTACTTGTCACCACCTATAACCTCGAAAAGCTGAATTGCTTTAAAATACACAGGCTAATAGGTTAGCATAGACATTTATTTTTCTCATTAAGAGAACGTTACCTTAAATAATAAAGCCTAAGAGCCATTTTATCTGAAGAAAGGTTATATTAAATAGTAATACGTGCCTAGAAATATATTAATTTCCATCAGTGGAGAAAATTGAACAGATCCTCCATCTCTCCAAAAATCACATCCCCTCAAACATTTCCTTTGGCTTTAAACATCGAAGTGGAATCAACACTATTATAATCCCATGTTCGTTACTGGCAGTGGCTCGGTCCAACAGTTTCTGCAGTTTTACGGAAGAGAAGACAGCTCAAGTTAAGCCAAAATTCAGTAAATGAAAGAGAATTTGAAGCATCCAGGCTGCGTACCGGCTTGCGCCGCTGTATCCCACCACCTTCAGAAGTCTGATCAAGGGCCTGCCTTGAAAACACTAGACGATGCTGTGTTTCACAGAAGTTATTGAAATACCGTGTACCTGCGAGTCCTCCCCGAGCATCAGAGGGGACCAGCAGAACGATGCGGTGGCCTGGCAGGACAAGAAGGAGCAGTGCGGGGCCTGACCTCCACTACCCAGCTGCCATGACCTCTCCAGGCCCGGCACGTCCTCAGGGCGCGAAGCAAACAGAACTGAACTGCGTACAAGCTTCTGAATTAAGATCAGAAAGAAGCTACTTCGATAATAGTGATAATGCTGCATGATATAATAACATGGATAATTCTCTGTAATTTTTACTGTATTCTTAAATTGTGTAATGATGCAGGATGATAACAACGAGAGCATACAGGTAGTAGTGTTTGACCAGTGTAATGACGTGTTGCCCCCCAAGCAACGCAACGCCCGTCACGGTCCTTTTACGTCCTGTCTGCAGTGAGAATTGCGTGAAAACGTACTCAAGCGCACCGAAGGGATTGCTCCCAAGTGGAAACTCTAATAGCACAGCGTAGGAAGGAGATGCTGCTCCTTTGCTGAAATGAATTTGCTAGTTTGGGGAAGGGTTGGGAAGCCCTGGGGTTTTGTTTTCCCTCTCCCTCCCTCCTCCCTGCACAGACAGAGGAGGGATTTGTGGAGAATTGTATGTTTCTTCTCCTTCTAACTTACCACGCTGGGAAGGGAGGGTTAACCGAAAGAGCTACTGAACTTCTCACCACGACTATTTTAAGGAATTTCCTCAGAAGAACTGGGCAAGTGGGTCTCTGGCAAATTCTGGCTTCGTTTTCGGTTAAAAACACACACACACACACACACACACACACACACACACACACACACGGCTTATGCCAACACAGAGAAGGTAATCACAAAACTCCATTCTCCACGAAACAAGGGAAATAGAGGACTGAAGACAAGCTCGGTGTCACCATTCGGCCCCAGCTGCTCTGGAGGCAACGCAGCTGTATCGTTGCTTTGATGGACTAGAAGGCTTCGGTGCCACCCTTTGTACTTTTTAGATAAAAGCGCGTTTATCATTAAGTACATAGAACTCGAGGACTCTGAGAAAGGTGTGCTTTTTATTTAAAAGCATGTATGGCTTCACCTTTGCCGTATGAAAGGAAGGAGAGTCGGACAGAAATTACAGACTGCATCTTTTTCATTTGGCCACGGGTCCGTCTGTTCTCTGCCCTCCATCAGGTATTCTTCCGAGTGCCTTTATTTTTGCTAGATGGGCAAGCGCTTTTTTTATTCACTTTCACAACTGAATTGTCTCTACTACTTTTATCTTAACTTTCCTCTCCTCTTTTTGGTTATCTTTCAACTTTATTTTACTTCTTCCAACTAGTAGAAAAAACAATCTGCCACAGGCAAAAGGCAAACAAAAAGAAGAAAGAGCAAAGAACAAAGAATAATACTAATGCTTTGGCAAAGAGATAAAACAGTTTCAGTTAAAATAAGAAACAGAAATTCAGACATAATCAAACTGCAATATAAGGAAAGTGCTATGGGCACTATTCCAAACCACTATTGTTCGATAGTTCTTCTTTCCTGTAAATTCACTCTTCTCTCCTTTAACCCACTACTGGAAATTTCTTTAAAAATTCTTGTTACGATTTTTTTTCAGACTGAAAAACTGAACCAGAAAAGAAGTAGTCTGTGAGCCCAAGGTATCAACTGTAAATCAGCTGCATCAAGATGCCAACCTCAGGCTTAAAGGCCTCTGAAAGAATATCTAACATGTATAAATCATAGAAAAGCTATAAAGCATCTTAAGAGATTATCTGGTCCATTTCCTGCCTCAAAACGTATCAGATATTAATTTGACACATGCTTTTCTAACTTGTTCCTTAGCACACATGTGCCAGACAGTCCACAGTTCCCTGTCAGCGCAGCAAGGACAGCCCTCGCAGCCAGAAAACCTCCTTCGCGCCTGGCCCCGGCCATCCAAACCGCACTACAGACACCACCAGCAGCACCGCGGGCCATTTCAAAGCACAACACAGCCCATACAGAGCCCCAAAGCAGCACAGACAGCAGCAGTGCCTGTTGCTCACATCTGCTCGAGGCCTACGTGGGTTAATCAGGCCTAAATCCCTCCTGCTGGTGCAAACTTGCACCATGGTTTCCTCCCCGCACTACACAGGCTAGATTTTTTTTTTTTCTTCTTTTTTTAATACCAAAGACTCATCATGTCACTCCGTTAACCTTCTTTGCTTTCTTTCAAACTTCTTACCAGATTTTCAGACCTGAGATTATTCCCGTGTCTCTCTTATCTTTGGTCCACATCCTTCTTGAAGCATGCTGCCATGGGTAGCACAGCTGCTAAAGCCTTAGTGAAAGAATTACTTTTCTCATGTCAGAGCAATGACTCCTGTTCACAGACACGTCCTAGGAAAATGTGCGTTCGATTTTCCAGCATTCCAACATGCATCCATCATTTAGAGAAAACTACAGGGGACATTAGGGCCTCTCTTAGTCAAAATTTCACTTGAAATAGGAGGAAAAGCAAGGAAGCAGCCCCATGCAGCCAGTCCCCTTGAAGGAGGAGTATTTATTTATTCACTGTTACACCTTGGCTATCTGGATAACAGAGAAGAAAAGCAAGAGATCCATGAGGTCTCACTGTTTTTTTCATGAAAGAAGAGAGCTCTTTTCCCAAGAATCTCATTTTGAAATGAATTGTAGATGCAGTAGTTTAGAGAGAAAAAAAAAAACAAAACAAGGCAAAGATACAAAGAGGCATTTTGTAATTCCCATTTTCTCTGTGAGACAGATTCCTTTTTTAGCCAATGTGAAAGACAAAGCTGAGCGCGTTGCCACAGCGTGTACCGAGCCCTGGCTGGGAGCACCACACTGACTTTGCCCCTGCGCCAGCAGGACAGGGACGGTGCTCCTTATTAGCACAAGAGAGATTCATTGCTATAACTAAAGAAGCAACATCCCCCTTCTCATAAATCCACAGATAATTTCATGTTGTTATGGTTGCAGTGCCTATACTGCGCTTCCTTTGTCACTTATAAAATTAGTTTTTATTACAGTCTATTCTAGGTGAAGGTCAAGGGAGAGAGACACAGGAAGGGAAACTTAAGTCTTTTAAATGGAGACAACACATAATACAAATCCCTTTAATACAGATTCTTTTGCCTGCAGTATAAACCTTGACCCGGAAACCCCACCATCTTTGGCTGTTAGAGTTTTGAAATAATTCATGCCACATGCAAGAATTTACCAGAGGCCTTTCTGACCTCGGTGGCACAAGCGTTCGTTCCGACGGACTGGGGTGGTTCTGGCCCATGAACTGCATTACACCAGGGACTGCACTGTCACCGCCAGACTCGGTTTATTTAGGAACTGAGGAATGACTTGCC